>NC_083287.1:26231534-26945511 GCF_963506605.1 Zootoca vivipara | reverse complement strand
ATGCTCGTCTTTGGATTTTCTCTGCAAGCAGATACATCCATGATTGGCCTCTGCGAACAATAAATGACACATGTGTAACTTTTCATGTGAGGTTCGTGAAAACCCTCACGTGGAAGCTGCTTCTGTGATGGAATTCTGGCAGAGTGTACCAAAGCAGCCCTGGACCTACAGAGCTCCCTGCCATAGTCAGTGCAAATGTGACCGGCTTTCTAAAATGGTTGTGGGAATCTATGGAAGATAGATCCCTGCTACTTAGAGCATGGAAAAGGCAATCAAAACAGTAAAGGGACTGGGGCAGCTCCCCTTTGAGCATATGTTACAACACTGCAGGATTTTTATTTTATTTTTTTAAAAAAAGAAAGAAAACTAAGGGGTGATACAATAGAGGTGTATAAAATTATGCATGGTCTAAACAAAGTAGGTAGAGAGAAGTTTTCCTCTCTCTCCTAATGCCAGGTCAACCAATGGAGAGGAATACGGTAGTCACTGTAGCTCAGCTGTAGAGCTTCAGCCTTGCATGCAAAAGGTTCTGGGTTCAATCCCTGGCATTTCCAGTTAAGGCTAGAGCAGACTTCCTGTCTGAAACTGTGGAGAGCTGCTACCAGTCGTAGACAATACTGATCTAGATGGAGCCAATAGGGTGGCTTGGTATTAGACAATTTCCTACATTCCTAATGTGGTAAAATTCAGGACAGACCAAATAATGCACCCAGTTAAACTCTGGAACTCACTACCGCAAGATGTCACGATGGTCACCAACTTAGGACAGTTGTAAATTAATAAGGCTGTCAGTGGTTACTAGTCATAATGTCTACAATTAATATCATATTTAGTATGAGAAATCATAGCTGTCAACCCGCAGATTTGAAGATAAGGAATCCTATGGGCAACTAGCCTTCCTCTTGGCAGCCGCTCGCATGACTGACGTGTTGCAGATCATTAACGTTTTAACCAGAAATGGAGGAAGCAATTTCATGTAACGTGAAATTATTTTAAGTGCTTGATTACTGAATACTAGCGGCGCAGTTAAGTCTCCCTTGTTTCTCCGTTTCCAGCTGCAGCCCCTCCTATTAGGCTTTGCTGACGATTGAAGTGGTGTAGTCACATTAAAGCCCCTAAAAAAAAGAAAGAAGAAAAAAGCTAGCAGCAGTTTGGGGGTTTGTGTGTGCTAATTCTCTGCCCAGAAACACTTCCTAACTCTATCCTCCCTGGTTTTGCATTGCAGCTGATGTCCTAAGTGAAGAAGCCATCCTGAAGTGGTATAAAGAGGCACATGTTGCCAAAGGCAAAAGTGTCTTCCTTGACCAGATGAAGAAGTTTGTTGAGTGGCTACATAATGCTGAAGAAGGTACGGTTCTCATCCCCCCCCTCTCCTTTTTCTTGGTATATCTGGGGTATTAAGGAAACGACTACTTCATTGCCCAGGTTCCGCAATGGGACCAAGACTTACATCAGGGGTGAGGAACTCTTTTTCAGCCCAAGGGCCACATTCCCTCATGGACAACTTTCTGGGGGTCACATGCCAGGGGTGGGCAGGTGCAACATATGTGATTCTTATTTTTGTATTCCAGCCATGCACATCAGAGGTTTTCTATACCTGCAACTTTCTATCCAGGCAAGCAAGGGGCATTATTGAAAGTTCAGGATGTGTTCCAGCCAGAAAAAAGACCTGGGGAGGGTGTGTAGGAGAACCAGCAAGGGCATCAGCCAAAGTAGGAAGGGTCTTAAGAAGAGTCCTGAGGCCTGGACGGCCACACCTGTGTCATGGAATTCTACTCAATGTTGATCCAGAGCAGATTCCAGCATATAGTTAGCAGAGTAAAGACTTAAACACGTTGCAGGATTCCCCAAAAACAGACCAGAGGCAATTAATATTTCATCCAGCAGAGCTTTACTGCTACTGAAGGCAAATGAGCATAATGGTCACAAGTCCAGTACATTCAGGATTGGCACTGTCCATAAGAAATCCAGTTGCAGCAGACTTAATTTAAACTTACAATAACATAATAAGACGAAACCTTAACAGTAAGCATACTATGTACAGAACACCACACCAGAAGGAAAGAGAGACAGAAAGAGAAAGTGAAACCCAGGCTCCTTCTGGCCCTACTTTTATAGTCAGCATGACCTTGAGAGAAGAGATAACAAAGCCGTTTAAGCCAGCTGTAGGCAAATTCTCTGCAGGGGTAGCCCAAACATCATGAACCTTCTGCTTGTTTCTTTCACACAAAGAAACTTCCAGAACCCTCTTGAATTAATTAGAATAGGAAAGATCTCTACACATCAGATCAATACTTTTTGCACTAAGAAATGCAAACTGACAATCTGGCCTCCAGGCCTGATGTTCCCAACTGTCAAATTGCACTGGTCAGCTCCAGCTGGTGGGTTCTTCATGGGTCTGGCCATTTTTGCACAGTAGTGCAAAACTGAACCTCCCCCAATGTGTGTGAATGTGGCCACACCCACCCACCCAAATACACTTTATACAGTGGTACCTCGGGTTAAGAACTTAATTAGTCTTGGAGGTCCGTTCTTAACCTGAAACTGTTCTTAACCTGAGGTACCACTTTAGCTAATGGGGCCTCCCACTGCCGCCACTGTGCGATTTCTGTTCTCATCCTGAAGCAAAGTTCTTAACCCGAGGTACTATTTCTGGGTTAGTGGAGTCTGTAACCTGAAGCGTCTGTAACCTGAAGCGTCTGTAACCCAAGGTACCGCTGTATTGGTTAAATGGCTTGGATCCCGCCTCCCTCCCCCCCCCCCAAATTGGGGATTTTAGCTTGTCCTCATTCTAGTCGGGAAAGAATTCTGAATGAATGATTGTTTATAAATAAGCAGTAGTTTCTTTTGCAGCAGCCTCTGAAAAGAGTTAAGATGACAAACAAGATGTCAGACAAGTTTGCCCACTACAGCATAGTTTATATATAAAACAGGATACAGTATTGATATGTGATTCAAAAACCTTTGTGGGTCTCATGCCACAAATATATATTTATTTGGGGTGATGGGGCTTCGCCAGGAGCTCATTTATTGGGCACGATTTCAGCTGTGATGTGAAGCACGCTTCTCAGCGATAGCTATGGGGACATTAGCTTTACTCTGTTCCTGAACCAAACGATCGGTGCGGCTCCAATATGTGCAGAGCTCTTCACCAGCATGAGCCGTTCCACTCTTGATTTGTCTCTTGATTTGACCCAGTCTCTTGATTTGTCTTAATCAGCACCTCCTTGTGCATTATGGCAAATCATTTGTGAAACGGATGTGGCACAATTTGCCTAGCTAAGGTGGGTGAGTGTGAATCCTACTGGCCAGGCCTTTGCAAACACTTAAAGGAGAAACTGTCCCAGAGCTTTCCACACTTTTCATGTCGAAGACACACTTTTTGGGTGTGCATCATTTTGCAACACAGTAGTTCAGTTTTACTAGCAAACCAGAGGTTAAACTAACCTTTTTCCAGCCCCGGGAGGAGCACGGGGAGTGTTTGTGCGACACACCTACAGACTGCAGCCGACACACTTAAGGTGTTGTGACACACAGTTTGCATACAAATCTGCATACAAATCTGTGAACATTTGCCAGAGTCACTGGATTGAAGGTTAGATACGGATTCGAACCCATAGGCAAATCTCCCCTTGTTTTGTCGTATGAGTCCTGTTAGGAAGGTAGGAGAGTGACTGGGAGGGGAAAACTCTAATGGAAAAAGAAAAATTTTAAGGTGCCAACTCAGATGTAGAAGCTGAGTTGGACTGCAGAGTCGTTTTTCTGGTACCAAGAGCTGCTTTCTCCCCCACCTTTCTTCTGATGACCACCCATGGAGAGTTATTTTTGCTTTCTGCAGAAAGTCTTTAAGCAGCTCCCCTTGAAGACTAATCCCATATTAGCTGCACATAAGATTGGCAGGTTATAATTATTAGGACTCGCCTGCTTCCCCTGCAAAATCTAAGCTTAATATTTGCTTTTAGTCTGTTTCTATCAACAATCAAAGGTTGCTGGTTCCCTCCTGTTATTTTATTTTATTTTTTACGGCAATGGGCTTACTTGTTAGAATTGATGTAGAGAGTAACAACCTGTGTCAAGATCTTGTAATGATTCCAATAGAAATGTTAGCAAAAAACATTCTGTCCCGAAATGTCAAAGAGCCCTGAAACATTATTTTTAGTTAAAAATATCTTGGGGCTTTCTTTTTTTTTTTTGTATTTTGGCAAACAGCAGGCACCCTGTTCCACCCCCCTCCTCTGCAGAGATTTCTGTCTTTAATCTGCCTCTAGCAAATTCAGAAAGTGTAGCTGAAATTAGAATAAAGAGAAGGCTCTGGAAAATCAGAATGAATGTGTCAAATGCGCGCGCGCGCACACACACACACACACACACACACACAAGAAATAGAGAGATAGTTGGTTTAATTTAATACTCATTTTTCAATGTGCTTGTGCTACTGTGTATCAGATACAGTATATTGCAGGGCTGGGAAGGCTTGCAGGTTGTTGTTGTTGTTGTTGTTGTTGTTGTTGTTGTTGTTGTTAATTATTACCCTGAGAGTCCCCAGCCAAAGCCAGGTGCAAAAGACATATGTTTAGAATTTCAAAAATCTGGCCCAGGGTTTTACCTTGAATACCAGAACTGAACTGAACTGAACTGATCTCTCTCTCTCTCTCTCCCTCCCTCATCCCCAACTACCACACACCCAGCTTCCTTCAGTTCAGCAGCCATACAGTCTAGGGGAGGAATCATTTGGTTGCTGCCATTGTTATACAGTTGGGAAGTGGGAGATCCTCATTGATCCTTGCTTCAAATTGCCCAGAGATCTACTAGCAGATCCTGATGCACCCCGATGCACTGTATAGCCTTACTGGGAATCTTGGATCTATCCCATGCATAGGCAAACTCAGCCCTCCAGATGTTTTGGGACTACACTTCCCATCATCCCTGACCACCGGTCCTGTTAGCTAGGGATGATGGGAATTGTAGTCCCAAAACATCTGGAGAGCCAAGTTTGCCTATGCCTGCTCTATTCTTTTGTGGCGTAAGACCGGCTTGTCCCATCTCTCGTGCCAGAGAAGCTGCTGCCATTGGGGATCAAGCCTCCATGTGGGATGCTGAGGAGCCACCGAGAGACGGTGGGCATGAGAGTGGGGAGACAGCCTTTAGTCCCAAGAGCTATGGGAGGGGTCTTGTCTCCTTAGCACAGGACTGTTGTGGGACTACAACTCCAATGATCCCTGACTTGCTGGTTGATGGAAGATGGAGCCCAATAACACCTGAAAGTCTACAGGTCTCCCACCTCTGCTGCAGTATGCATAGCTGTCAAGTTCTCCCCTTTTTAAAGGGAAATTCCCTTATGCTGAATAGGCTTCCTTGCGAGAAAAGGGAAAACTTGACAGCCATGCAATATAGTGCATTTGATTCATTGATTGAGGACTCAGCTACATTAGCCATGTTACAACACTATAAGTGCATTATAAACATGCAGCACCAGATGGTGCTGTAGAGTACAAAACTTTGTCTATGCGACTTTAATAGAGTGTTTTTTCTTTTGTTATAACGATTTAATTTATGACTTATAGTGGGGTTTTCCCTGTGTGTAGTAGATCCAGCCTTAAAATAACATCTGGGGCTTCTTAAAGGAATAACTGTATAAATGTTGCCACATGAATTGTTTTAATAGTTGGATAAAAATCTTCACTTTTCCTCTGCTCTCTCCCTCTCTCACCTCTCAGAATCCGAATCTGAAGGGGAAGAAAACCAAGATGGCTGAACAAAGCACAAAACGTATTCGCTGTGGCTGGCTGCTTCTTGCGGAATTTTGTACCGTTCAAAGAGAAAGACTCTTACTCCAGTGTCATACTGAAAAATCTAGGCTAGGCTTTCCTTTTGTTTAGAAGAATAAAATGTTGGAGCCCTGAGACATTAAACGCTGAGACTCTTCCTCTGGCGCACTGTACACTATTGTAGGCCGAGGCATTCAGCAAGGAAACAACATATAGGAAAACTGAAGTAATATCCTTTAAGGACTCCTTTTTTATTAACAGTATTCAGGTACTACATATGAACACTTCAGTGTTTCTCCATAGGGATGTTCTGTGCGTGTAGCTCAATATTTGCTTGTGTGTGATTTGACATAATCACATTTTGGGGAAATTAAATGGCTTTTAAAAATCTTACTTTCATGTTTCTGCACATTTTTCTTTTGCTTCAGAAGTGGGCTTGCATGGGACTAACTACTGCCTACCTTCTGCAGAAGGATTTAATAGTAATTTTGCTATTTGCACCCTGCCCATCTGACTCAGTTGCCCCAGCCTCTCTGGGCAGATGTTTTAGAAGGTCCAGTCTACACTTTACCTCAGCCTTTGCCAGCCTTGTGCTCTCCGGGTATTTTGGGCTACCACTCCCATCAGCCCTAGCAAGGCTGAGGATGATGGGAGTTGTAGTCCAAAGTATCTGTAGGAAACCAGATAGGGCAAAGGCTGCTCCACCTGGTGAATGTGGCAAGCTTCTTCCTTGGTGTGACTCTCTCTGCATCATCGTTTTTATACCTGTGACAGACTGCTCCAGGAACACGTGGTGTTGGGTTCGAAACTCTTTGGGTCCTTGCAGGGTTTCCATGAAAAATGTGTGGCGGTTATCTATTCCAGGAGAGATGAGAACCCTGTGGCCTTCCAAATGTTTCTGGACTACAGCCCTCATAATCTGTATCCATTAGCCATGTTGGTTGGGGCTGATGGAACTCAGATCCCCTAGTCCTGTGTTACAGCAAAGGGAAAAACAACTTTCCACATGGAAATGTTTATAGCATGTTTACCAACCCTAAAACACCTATATTAGAGTTGAGTTTGGGTTGCCTTGTTTTTAAATAAGAAATGTCAACTTTGTGAATTCCCTGCCCTCTCTCATACAAGTCGTCCACTGCTGTTTTTCATTCTATTATATATAGCTTAAAACCCATTTCTATGAATCTGAACCTGCAATTGGTTATAATAGATTAAAACAACTTTTAAGAGACTTCTGTATATGTTAAATAAATAAACAAATTTTAAAACCCTGACTGATTAATTGGCAGGATTTTTTTTTAAAAAAAATGACAATGTTTTTAATACAAGGACTTATAAATTGGTAACAAGCATCATCTCAAGAGGCAATTCGCTTTTCACAAGAGAGGGCTGGGGAAAGCCTTTTGCTAAGACAATGCTTGCTACAACACAGGAGCATTATTTAAAAACAAACTTGCATTTACCCATGTGAAAATTAATACGGATGTAATTGATTAGTTATACAACGTATGGTTAGGGAGCAATCCTACCGCAAGATCTGCTGGGTTGGATCCAGCAGATCTTCAGCAGAGCCAGGAGGTTCCCAATGCAGCCAGGCTATGCCGTCTTAGCTCTGTCATCTTCACCACAGCTGGAGAGAGACCTCAGTGTAACTCTTCAATCCTGACCCAGCCAGGACCCAGCCAGCTGAGCTGATCCCAGTGGATATTAAGCCAGCATATGCCCTGAAAAGATGGTGGGATAGAAATCAGCCTTCCCCAACCTTAGTGCCATCCAGATGTTTTAGACTGCAATTCCCACCATCCCTTGAGGTTGATGGGAGTTGTAGTCTGAAACATTTGGAGGGCACCAGGTTGGGGGAAGGCTTTAACCATTAAAGCCCACTGCTTCTGATTCAAAGTACAGTCGTACCTTGGTTGTCAAACGGAATCCGGTCCGGAAGTCCGTTTGACTTCCGAAAACATTCAACAACCAAGGCGCAGCTTCCAATTGGCTGCTGGAGCTTCCTGCACGCAAGTGTAAGCTGCATCGGACATTTGGCTTCCAAAGAACGTTCACAAACCGGAACACTCGCTTCCAGGTTTGCGGAGTTCAGGAGTCAAAACGTTTGACTCCCAAGGCGTTCGGCTTCCAAGGTATAACTGTATAAGCTTTGTCATCTAAGTGGAACATAGAATAGTGTACCATGGTTTCAATGAAGTCGCAGCGCCAAAAGTAGAAAGCAAAATCCTATTAGCAGCCAGCTCTCGGCCAAGTAATAATTTAAGGTGTATTGCTTTCTGAAAGCAAAATGTAAAGGGCTTACGGTAACTATGACAACTAAATAATGAAATTGCTAATAGAACAGTGTGTGACCATATCCAGTTATGCCTGCAGGGAAATAGCGTGGAGCAGTGAGGTGCCCTTATGCAGTGTTGTCATTGTGGGCAAACAGTGCTGTCTTTAAGCCACTGAAGTACGGATCATATTGTTAAATACTTGTCAGCTCCATTAGTGGGTTGTTGTTGTTGTTGTTTTAAAGAGAGGTAGCCATGTTAATCTTCTAAATCAGAAACAATAGTATTTTGCAGGATCTGAAAAGCAGATAACTTTCTCATTGGGGGTGCATGTTTCTAGCCCAAATAACAGCGCCTGGTTGTTGTTGTTGTAATTTGTATACCACCCTATACCCATAGATTTCAGGGCAGTTCACAACATACACACATACGGTACATATATGTGTGTGTGTGTGTGTGTGTGTGTGTGTATTGTGTGTGTGTTGGGGGGAGAGAGAGTATACATACAATATTTATATGTATATATAAAATATGTGTGTATATATACAGTATGTATATATACTAGATGATGTATGTGCATATATATGTATATGTATGCATGTGTACACACACACACACACTATATATATATATATATATATATATATATATATATATATATATATATATATATATTACATCTTGAGCATGTTAGCGGATCTTGAAGAGTACCTGTTTTTCTACCTTTAGCCAGAGCAGTCTAAACAGCATCAGGAATCTGCAGTGGGGGAAGGACTATGGGCTAGACAATTTGGCTTTTGCTTTGGATAAAACTGACCTGCTGGTATCTTCCGAATACCCATTTTTGAGAAACCCACACATCCACCTTGCTGCCTAAGCCATTTCCCCCCCTCCTTTAAAGCCATCATTGAAATGTCAAAATATAAACAATCAATTGCGAAATACAGAGTAGTGCATAGGAATATGTTTTATACTACGTCAGAATAATTGTCCAGCTAGACCAGGAGGGGGCAACCTTTTGTTGTTTGATGGCAATGGGTGGAGCCAGAGACAAGTGTTCTAGATTAACTAATCCAGAAAAAAAGATTCACCTGTTTCAATTTTTGTCATGTCTCCCACATATTAGAATATCCAATCCTCTATGGCTGTCTTCAGAGGTAAACCCTGCTGGGTTTGGTGGGGTTATTCTTTTAAAAAAGTATGCAGCAGATTTAAAATAATGTAGATACATCAGACCAATGCAGCTATTGTTATAGAAAGTCAGTGAAAGTAATTTCTTCCTGACTTTAGTGCGCTACTCACATTTATACACAACCTTTTACATTGCAATTTGTTCTCAGGCAGCTTCTTTTCTCCAATCCATAAAATGGGAGTGGGTGTTAAAATGCCCCTTATGTAGTCTTAAACTACATTAACAGAAAAAACAGGGAGGAAATGAGCAGAAAGAAAGGCACTCTGGTGGCACCAAGGGCCTCAACATGGCCCTGCGGGGCGCAAGTTGGTCACCTGTGAGTTAGATCAGTCTTGTCTAGAGTCTCAGGTCTGGGGATTTTTTTCACTACATACTATCTGATTCTTTCAATTGGAGCAACAGGATGGAAAAACATGCAAGGTGTTACCACTGAATTGTAGCCCTCCCCAAAAGCCCCTGCTCTGCGTGTTCATGTTTGTTTCCCAGACTGTGAAATATCAATGGCTGCTCTGCACTTAAACAGGGAAGGAGCATCATCATCATCAGAGTGTAGAAAAGAGAACTGTGGGTCCAGAGCAGGCTTCCTCAACCTCGGCCCTCCAGGTGTTTTGAGACTACAATTCCCATCATCCCCGACCACTGGTCCTGCTAGCTAGGGATCATGGGAGTTGTAGGCCAAAAACATCTGGAGGGCCGAGGTTGAGGAAGCCTGCTCCAGAGGATCCTTACGTCCCTGACAAGGACAAATAGCCTTTTATGCACAGGCTGTCAAACACTTGGTGCCAAGCCATGCAATAGCGTTCTTCAAACCAATATGTTCATATGGAAACAAATGGTCTTTCTTCCTAATAGTCATGAAGATACTTGCATGTTCGACTCCACTCAAAGGTTGTTAAAGCCCCCTTTGTTGACTCATGGCGCAGTCTGTAAGAAAAAGGAAGGAATAGAAATTTATCCTGCAGAAGGGTTGCTTTGCTGGATGGATGTTATTAAAAGTCTGCTTCTGTAGCAATTTCCTGAGAAGTTACTGAGGGCCAAGAGGAAATCCCTAAAGTGTCAGCGCCAGGTGCTTTGTTCTCCGAGTTGTTCTTATTCATATCCCATCATTTGAACTGGGCTATGATGCCTCTATTTGATGAAAAGTAACAGCAGTTCGAAAGCACATCAAAGTGCAAGTAGATAAATAGGGACCGCTCCGGCGGGAAGGTAAACGGCATTTCCGTGCGCTGCTCTGGTTCGCCAGAAGCAGCTTTGTCATGCTGGCCACATGACCCAGAAGCTGTCTGCGGACAAACGCCGGCTCCCTCGGCCTATAGAGCAAGATGAGCGCCGCAACCCCAGAGTCGGACATGACTGGACCTGATGGTCAGGGGCCCCTTTACCTTTCTTTACCTTAAACACAGATCTTGACTTAGGATGCTGGTGTTACAGAAGGAAGCGGATGCAAGTTTTTTGCAAAATTGACATGACTTCAAAGAGTTGGCTTTCTTCCTCACATTTCTAACATTTCCTCAACAAAGGTCTCAATTTGTGAACTGCATTTGCTTCTTTCTTGGGAGATGGGAGACTAGACCACTCCTCCAGACCAGGCAACCTGTTCATTGAATAACTGTCGAAATCTGTTTGCAAAAAGCTCATGAAACAGTTAGATTCTATCTGGTTTTCATTGCGCATTTGTTCTGAGTTGTTTGTAGGGAGGTTATATGACAAATGAGCATTCATCCTGATTTACTTGTAGGGTGTTTATATATCTTCCTTTTAATCATTTGTTCATATCACACTTTTCAATGCATTTCCCCATCACTTTCCTAACCGCAAACAGTCCACTTCCCTTTTAAAGTGAATTTGTTGTGCTAGGGCACTTTAACCTAAATTTCCCAGTATGTGCTAGAATCCCTCCCAAAAAACACTGACAAGTCATGGGGTCTTATAGAGTGTAAGATAGACTAAAGGAGCTTCTATTCATCATGTTTGGTTACAAATTAGCTACGCTGATACCATCACCGAACCCTACCATGGTTAGGAATGATACATGGGTTGTTTGGGGCATGCATGCCTGAACCAGATATCTAAAGGGCTCTTATGGCTGGCCCTACTATGAGACATGATAAGACAGCTGCTTCAGGTGGCAGAATTTGGGTGTCATGGAGATTAGCAATAGTTCTGACCTACTGGGCACAAACTATCTGTGGAATCTTAACTGAAATGAACATGAGCCACACAAGATCAGCCCTTATCCAGCTCCCATACGGAGACCTGGGGTGTATGAAATGTATGTATGAAATATTTATCTTTGCCATGAACAGAGTGAGTTGCCTGAGGTAAGCCTGTTTCTCAGCCTCTGACCCCTATCTATAACATGGGGATAAGAATACTGGTTTCCCTTACAGTGGGGCGGGGAACTTGTGGTCTTCTAGATGTTGTTGGACCCATCAGTCCCAGTCAACACACAAAAATAATGGATGAGGAAAATGGAAGAGGCAGGCACACAACTCCTATGATTACTAAAATGTCATGGTGTGTTAAGGTGCATTGCATTTTAACATAATAATCTCCGCTAGAGTTTTGTTGTTTCTTAGCTATCTACCTTGAGGAGGACGCATGGACTATTTATTTAAATAGGGTAGATGAGCATTGGATGAACATCTTCACAGGCATAAGCCTTAGCCCAGATCTTTTAGCCGCAGCTTGATTCTGATCTGCTGATCAATGAAGTCTGTGGTTTCTTTGGACTTGCTTTGCTCCTAATCTAATACAAACCAGCCAGAATAAAAAATGCACTGAAGCCTTTGGTTAAATAAAAACAAAAGTTTGGGTTCTATTTAGTTTGAAGTGTCATTAATTGCAAAGCAAGTGATCCTCCATATTATCTAAACCCTGCACTTGGAAACAGCAATTTTGTGAAATCTGCTCATTTATTTACAGTGGAACCTTGGTTTATGAACACCTCGGTTTACGAATTTTCGGTTTACGAACGCCGCGGACCCGTCTGGAACGGATTAATTCACTTTCCATTACTTTCAATGGGAAAGTTCACTTCAGTTTATGAACGCTTCAGTTTATGAACAGACTTCCGGAACCAATTACACCCATGCTTCGGGTTAAGTATGCTTCAGGTTGAGTACTCCGCGGACCCGTCTGGAACGGATTAATCCACTTTCCATTACTTTCAATGGGAAAGTTCGCTTCAGTTTTTGGACGCTTCAGTTTATGAACAGACTTCCGGAACCAATTGTGTTCATAAACCGAGGTACCACTGTATTCGCATGGGAAAGTATTTCCCTTGCTGGAAGCTAGTTAGGCAGTATTCTAGACTTACAGTAGACTCTTTGCACCCTCTAGTGTGACCTCTGGGTGTTGCATGCAGATTCCATTTATATTTCAAATCATCTGAACCTAAACACACCACACTATCAAGTTAAAATGAAGTCAGATATTTATTTATTCTCCTATTAATTATCTACCACATTTATGTGCTGCTTTTCATCCAAGGCATTCAAGGAAAAAGAGATGCCGGAACTCACCATAAACGCCTCCCTCTTTCTCTTAGAATGGCAATGGCACCCACCTGAGAGGGGCCGGAACGGAGTTCCGGTGAGTTCCCCCTGAGAAAAAAGCCCAGCTCTTAACAATCTGTGAGGGTAATCCTATGGCAAGAACTGCTAGGATGAGAAGTTTACCATAAGGACGTAAAGAGGACAAGCCTTTCAGTTGCTTGTGGAAAACCCACAAACAGGACAGCCAGTGTAAATCCCTCAGAAGGGACAGTCCTAGGGTGGGCTCTTAAACCCATTTAGTTTGGTCACATGACACCACAATCTAGCACAGAACACTCCTGTAAAGGCTCCCCCCCCCTTTGCCAGGGTTAGACGGAGCAGCAGCAACAGCCAAGCGGGGCGGACCACACCGGGTGTCATCACGGAGGGGGTTGACATTCGGTTCGCCACCCGCCCGCAACTCCCACCTACCCCGGGCCATCAGGGGAGGGGGGGGGAGTTGTGCTGCTCTGCCGGCGGCCTTAACCCTTCGTTTTGATAGTCCCACGCTCCTGGGCTGCTGGAGGAGGTGTGCAGGGAGACAGGGAGATGATGGGAAGGAGGCTGGCGAGCAAACAAGAGGAGGGTGGAGAGAAGGAGAGAAGCAGAAGCTCCCTCAAGTCAGAACCCAAACCCTGTCACCCCCCAAAAAGCTCAACAACTTTGGCCAACCCTCCCCTAAAAAATATCTCAACAACTTTGGACAACCCTCCCCTAAAAAAAGCTCAAGAACTTTTGTCAATCCTTTCCTTAAAAAAGCCCAACAACTCCTGGCAGTGACAATGGGTAGATCACAGCCAGTATTTTTATACTGTAAGTAAATCACAGTCTCTTGGGAGTCCAACTAGATTTCAATGTGTCTGGGGAGGGGGGGAGTGAAAAGAACTTTTTCGCACCGGGTACCACCTGACCTTGCTACGCCACTGCAGCCAAGCTGCCAAATGGAGATTTGATCTGGGGTAACTTTACCATTATAGGGACCCAGGTGGCGCTGTGGTTAAACCACTGAGCCTAGGGCTTGCTGATCAGAAGGTCGGCGGTTCGAATCCCTGTGACGGGGTGAGCTCCCGTTGCTTGGTCCCAGCTCCTGCCAACCTAGCAGTTCGAAAGCACGTCAAAATGCAAGTAGATAAATAGGAACCGCTACAGCGGGAAGGTAAACGGCGTTTCCATGTGCTGCTCTGGTTTGCCAGAAGCGGCTTTGTCATGCTGGCCACATGACCTGGAAGCTATACGCCGGCTCCCTCGGCCAATAATGCGAGATGAGCGCGCAACCCCAGAGTCGGTCACGACTGGACCTAATGGTCAGGGGTCCCTTTACCTAACTTTACCATGGCTTAACTTGCCCTGGCTTTACACTTGTGCCTAGGGTTGCTCTTTAAGCAGCATCAGACAAAAAAGAAAATGGAACAGGGGAGAGAAATATAAAGCAACTCCGATAATCCGGAATATCCTTTAATTCTGTTCAATAATGACCAGGACCTAAAGGTGTTCTGAGAGGGGTAAAGCCAAATTGGTACTTGGTTCCAACTATGATTCTATGTGCGCTTCCAAAATTAATGTGACAATAAATTAGCAGGTCTCCATCCCAAGTAATTTCAGACTTGTGGGTTACTGTGCCAAAAAGAAGCCTGGGAACCATTGCTGAAACAGATGAGAAGGGGGGGGGGATAGAAGTGAAGAGAGCAGAGTTCAGATCTTTTGTTTAGCCACAAAGCCCACTGGGCTAATTCTCTCTCTCAGCCTGCGCTACCTCACAGGGTCGTTGTGAAGATAAAAGAAAGCAGGAGGGAAGAACATTGTATGCCACGCCAAGCTGCTTGATGGGTTAAAATAGGATTATTTCACACTCTTCTGGTTCTTTTAGACAGCTACGTTTCTTGGAGCAGGCACAGAGATATGAGAGGATATGTGCCTTTTGAAACCATATGGCAGAACAGCAGGAGGCCTTCTGGGCTGTTAAATGCTTCTCCACCTCCTTCGAGCTCATTAAGCAGACCTTCATTTTCAACTGGTGATGTTTTATTTAACAGTGAGCGGGTCTCGTTTTTTTCCGCTTCCCCATCAGCTGCTGCCATACTGCTGGGTGATGTCAGGCTGTCACCAACCGGAGAGGCTCAGATTGGGAAGTCAGGTCGCAATCTGCCTTATCTGGTGCTGTGCTGGGGGATTTGTCACCTGCAAGGCGAGCTGCGACAGTTCGCTTCCAGCTGAATAGGCTCCCTGGTATTGACAAGCTGACAGGAGTTTAGCCTAGTGTTAAAAATAATAGGTACAAAAATAAGAAAGAGAGACTCGCCAAGGATGGGATTGAAATCTGATTTTGTTTGCAACTGATGCTTGACTGAAGCGCAATTATGCTTCAAAATTTGCACTTCTCAGAATGTTGCAATGCAGTTCTCCTGCCAAATAATGTGTGCAAAAATGTATATACAGTATTAGGGGAAAGCAGGCCTACAAATGCACACATCAGTGAAACAAACACACAAAAATGCATTATATTAGGGGGACATGCTAACCAAAAATTGCGTATATTTGTCAAAATGCATGCCAAAAGTGGGAGAAATTTGCACTAAGGTGCTGATGAATTTTACAGTGGTGTAAAATTTTCCTTTTGATTTCTCCTTGCTACAGAAATGAGGAGCCATGAATTTAAGATTGGAAAAATGAGACGCTGAACTGACAGATTCATTCATCCCTATACTGACCTTAAAACTCTGGCAATACTCATATAGACACAATCTTCACCCCCTAAATATGTAAAAGCCCCAAAACTGCAGTCACGTCAACCTTTTGTATTAGGTTCCACTGCAAAAGTCACCATAAAGCGAGCAAACCAAAGCTCTGCACCAGGTTGGACAATGAGCAAATGCCGGACCAGCTCCAGGTTTGAAGAGGCCTCAGCACATATTTCATGGGCCACGTTGAGTTGCCTTCTGTTGGGTTACACAGCGGCCTAGCGAGAGAAGGTAAGGTAAACTGTACAAGAAATCCACACAATTGAAAACCATCAGAAATAGCAGGGTCCCAAGAGGTTATAGGACCTCCTTGTGTTGGTGGAGGGAAAAATATACCGAAATGATAACATTAAAGGTTGAAATGTGGGTGAGCAAGGTTGAGCAAGTGAAGGTTGGAATGCAAAGGTTGTCATTGCAACAGAAGGATGGAAAAACATGTATGCAGGAGCTATTACTATAACTATTAAGGACAAAGGAAGGAAGGAAGGAAGGAAGGAAGGAAGGAAGGAAGGAAGGAAGGAAGGAAGGAAGGAAGGAAGGAAGGAAAGATAAGTGTATAAATGTGTGTGCTGTTCTCATATTTGCTGTGCCACCCTTCAACTACTTGCTGGCTACTATGTTGTGTTTAAGAAAACAGACCTTCCAAGTGTCCCGGTTTTCTAGGGACAGTCCAGGATTTACAGAAGCCATCAGGTATCTGAATTGATCCCAGAAGGTCCACATTCCTTAGGATGTCCCTATTTTCACACACACACTTTCATTTATGCATTTTACATATCTTAGTACATCAATTATACAATTGTCATTGTTTATCTTATACTCTTTGGCTCCCACACACATCCCTCTGTGGGGGTCTTATTTAGTCCTTGTTGAGCTGTGTCACCTTAATTACCACCCCTCTTCTGCTTATTTTTAACTGCTGCTCATATCTCTAACCCAGGCATAGGCAACCTTGGCCCTCCAGATGTTTTGGAACTACAACTCCCATGATCCCTAGCTAACGGGGCCAGTGGAGTTGTAGATCATGGGAGTTGTAGTTCCAAAACATCTGGAGAACCAAGGTTGCCTATGCCTGCTCTAACCCCACTTATCTGATTTGTTATGTTTCTTTAAATATTCGCCAAAGTATTATCACTCTTCTTTTATATCCAATTCATTCTGATTTCTTATCTTTGCAGTCAACATTGCTAGCTCAGCGCATTCTATTAGCTTATTCTGCCAGTCTCCTTTTGTGGGACTATTTTCGTCCTTCCACCTTTGGGAATAAATTATTCTGGCCGCTGTTACTGCGTAGAGGAAAAGAATAAGCACTTTCTTGGGTATTTCACCCTCTACTATACGTCCCTATTTTCATTGGATAAATGTTGGCGTGTATGAAGTTGTGACCCCCAAACCAAGAAGTAACTACACAACCTTTAGAAGACATCTGAAGGCAGCCCTGTATTGGGAAGTTTTTTTTAATGTTTAATGTTTAATGTTTAATTATGTTTTTATATATGTTGGAAGTTGCCCAGAGTGCCTGTGGCAACCCAGTCAGATGGGTGGGGTATTATTATTATTATTATTATTATTATTATTATTATTATTATTATTATTATTATATTAAATAAAATGTCTCTATTTTTTGGGGAAATGTTGGAGGGTATGCAAAAAATGTCCTGTTTGACTGACAACTGGGTCTTATGGGCCGTCCAGGCGGAACCCACAGGTTATTGAGTCCTGAACCCCAATACCCTAACGGCATCACTCGTCTGCTCAATTCACTCACGGATAGCTAGAGAAGCCATGGGGTCACCAGGGGAAAGTTGCTGCCCTTTCCCATGGAAGCGATGATTCCCGCTGCTTAGATATATTGTCCACTTGCCAGCGATGCCATTGAAAGACAACAAAGGGGCCTGAAAGAAACAAGGACTGTGCGTGAGACAGAGCAGGGATAAAGGAGACTCAAAACAAAGCAAGCAAGCAAGAAGAATACTGTACAGACACTGCAAGTCTGCTTGCAGCAGCAGCAATATTACGCGAGTGCAAAAGAACTGTGCTATGCATAAAATATCAGCCTTGGGAAGAAGACACATGCCCTGCATCTGACACACAGCACCACCTGCCTTAGAATATTTGCACCATAGGCTTTGCATCACTTTTGCGGGTGTGCAAAAATAGTATGCGCAGCTACAAGTATATTCAGTGGGGTTGGGTGAACCAGGTTTATCTTGTCCATTTGTCTGTTGCTTGCTGTCCATCGACACGTGCAGTTGCGTGCCAAAAGCTGAATCTTGCACGCGTGTGGCTTTTGATAACAATCCCTAACTTTGCACTGCAATGCTACCCATTTCTGCTCAGAATTAAGCTCCGCTGAGTTCAATGGGAGTTACTCCTACGTAAATTAGTGTGTAAGGCTGGGTTTCACGGAGGAAGGGGTGGTAGCATTTCCCTAGCAACTTGTTTGAGTCTTGGGGGGGGGGGAAATGTGACTTCTCTCTATCAGATTAAACAAACTGGGTAAAATATATTTGGACTCACAGTACAAAGTTAACCTCCAGCGGTGATTACTTCGCTTCCTAAACTTTGCAGTCTGCAGAGTGAAACTGTCATCACACACGCACACGCGCACACACTATTTGTGAAAATGTGATGTTGCAAACATTATTTTCGGTTCCTTCCCCCAATTCTTGCTTGCTCCCCCCCCAGGTGAGAAAAAGACTGCCAGTCAGTTGGGGGAGGGGATCCCCTCTTAATAATGCATGAGGGAAAGGGACCAGAACAGTGGAAGGCGATGCTGAAAAATCCAGAGCTATGACAAAGGGAACATGACTCTGGTTATTTGATCTCTGCTTTTCTGCTGGCTCCACCAAATCATGTGCTTGTGTAAAGTATCAGAGTTGCAGGAAAGGCTATGAAGTTGTGTCAATATGTCTAGACAGCAGATCTTTTTTTGTAAGCTACCTTAAAACTCAAATTTGCACGTCATTGCAGATAAAGGATTAAACACTGCAGCCCCATTTCAGAAAACGCACGGATCCCAGTGAACAGCTTCATGCTTACAGGATGGTATCTGTAGTTCCTTGCATGCATTCCTACATTGTTTTATTGCGCTCAGAAAACTGGACCAATTTAAAAAGAGAGAGCATCTCACATGCGTAAACCAGTGGAATGTCACATCAAACAGGCACGCAGGAGCCCAATGTGGATCATGTGCACAACTGCTACCTACTCTGGCTCTCAACAAGAGGAATAATAGAACCACAGAATTGTAGAGTTGAAATGGTAGCTGAAGGTCATCTAGTCCAACCCCCTGCAATGCAGGAATCTCATCTAGGTCATATATGATCTAACCTCTGCTTAGAAACCTCCAAGGAAGGAGAGTCCACCACCTCTTGTCACAACAGCTGTCACTGTCAGAAAAGTTCTTCCCAATGTTTAGTCAGAATCTCCTCTCTGGCAACTCCAGATCAGGAGAAAACAAGCTCGTTCCATCTTCCACGTGACAGCCTTTTAGATATTTGAAGATGGCTTTGTGATGGACAGCAGAGTCTGGTGATGCAGTTCCTCTGAAACTCCACCAGCGGCTGCAGAGTCACTTTGGGGGGTGAATAATAAAATGAGCAGTTTCTGAGGGAGAAGGTTAGATAGGTTTTGAGAAGGGGCAAAGGTTCAGGTTAAGAAATATGGTTTGCTTGGAGTTGGGAATTAGGGAATGAGATAAGGAGAACTGGTTCTGAGTGAAGTTCAACTTACACACTGAGGAGACTATCCATAGCGAGAGGACAGAGCCTTGCAGCTTGGATAGGGAGACCTGGTTGAGGGTCTGGGAAAGGTATAGAGACAGGAGTGTCCTGGGAAGGCTGTGAGTGGATCGGGAGAGGTAGATATTGTGGGAATGCAGGCTACATGGGTGTCAGTATAGCCAGGTGGGGAGAGTTCTTCTAGGTACTGAGGACTCCTAGACCAAGGGGTGAGGTGATCCCCCTGGGTCTGAGAATACCTCAGGTGTGGGATTGTTAAAAGAGTGGGTAACTGAGGAGAAGTGAACCAAAGTATTAAGCTATAAAGGAAGCGGGATGGTGTCAAAAGTATTTAATTGTAAATACTTTTATAATTAAACTGAGTCGAGCATTTTACCAACTATTCTAGAAACCTGGATATTTATCACCTGAAATGTAACACCTGATTTTTTTTTTGTAACTGAAGTTTAAGAAGAGTTGTTCCTATAGTATCGTGTTTAAGACTGAGTCATCTCATAGTTACTTAAAGTAAATAAGTTAACTTCTACCTGAAAGAATGCATTTCTTGACTCGCTTCGTTTCATAAACTTCTTTTTGTTTAATAAAGCTTTTCTTTTTAGTTTGATCAACTCCTTCTTGAGACTCTAAATCATTAAGTTTTCCCTCACACAAGTCCCCCACTAGATAATCTGTGGTAAATTGTAGAAATGTGTTTAACTGGGGTACCGTAAGGTGGGTGCACTATATTTAATTGGGGGCAGTTAGTGGGAGTGGATCTGCCACATTATTAATTGGTGGTAATAAGTGGTGGGTCCACTGAAGCTATCATATCTTCTCCCAGTCTCCTCTTTTCCAAACCAAACACATCTAGCTCCTTCAGCTGTTCCTCATCAGGTCTGTTTTCCAGACCCTTGATCATCTTGGTTGCCCCCCTCTTTACATGTTCCAGCTTGTCAACATCCTTCTTAAATTGTGGTGCCCAGAACTGGATGTAGTATTCCAGATGTGGTCTGGCCAAGGCAGAATAGACTTCCCTTGATCTGGACACTATAGTTTTGTTGATGCAGCCTAGAATAGCATTACGTAGCTATTTCTTTCTTTCTTTTTGCTGTTGCTGCATCATACTCTTAACTCATGTGAAGCTTGTGGTCCACCAAGACCCCTAAATCCTTTTCACGTCTACTATATTAGTAAGCCAGGTGTCCCTGGCTTTTGTCCCTTCACCCAAATACACATTTCATCCATAATGCTTCTCAAACCAGTTCAAATATGTTCTATCCTTTGCCTACTTGCATCTTTCTACCTACTGCATTTCCCCTCCTTTTGACTTTGCTGCATGAAATGTGACTTGTGCATGGCGCAGCATCTGTGCCAGCTTGCTCTTTAAACTGTGGACTTGCCACTCCAAATATTGACACAGGCCTTTATCTTTTCTCCCTAGCAAGCTGGGCGATTCATTGAAATAAAACGCCTCAAGTGTGCAGATACTCATGTTATATTGGCCATCTGCATAATGGAGTACAGAGTTCATAAAGGTTGTCAGATACATGGCAGAAGTGGAACTCTGGGAGTTGGTTAATATAGAGACTGAAAGAAAGCCCAGCAGTGTTCACTTTGACCATACAGTATACATAATATACATTTAAAGCGCTATGACACCACTTAAACAGTTATGGCTTCCCCCAGAGAATTCTGGGAGCTGTACTTTGTTAGGGGAGCTGTTCTAGCTAAGATAATCTGAGACAGGTTGTTACAAGATTGAAATCCTAAACACCATTACTAGAGTGTAGACTGCACTGAGCACAGTGGGACTTACTTTTGAGTAAACACATATTTCCCTTCCATTTATAAGCTGCCGGATTGTAATCAAGCTTCTAAGAGGTTTACTACCCCAACCCCAAAAAACCCACAGCATTGCACCATAACCAAAATTTTATTTTGATGATGTCTATGCTGCCTTCAGTCTCGGGGTGGCAAGGAACGTGGCATATAAAAAAATAAGAAGTTTCAAAATACGACGATTCAACCTCCAACATACTTTAAACAATGGTCCAGATAACTATTGGGATGCTCCTATTCCTTCCGAAAGAACACAGAGAGACCCATACAATTTCCTGAAGGCTGATTGATTGATTGATTGATTAGATTGCACACAACCAAAGGTGATTGACAGATGGTAGGCAACTGATTGGAGTAGTCAACCTGGTGCCCTCCAGATGTTCTTGGATTCCACTTCCCATCCCCACTGATTATTGGACCTGGAGCCCACCACGTTGGCTACCCACCGTGGTCGATCACTGGAAACCCACGACCCCGCAGAAAATGGCGCAAAGCGCTTTTTGACGCCGGTGCTCTTAGCTGCTCCCTCTCCTCCTCAAGCAACCAGAAATGGGCGTGCGCCTGTTTGGCTTTCGGGGCGCCTTTGGCTCTCCCATTTCCTCGCGGGCAGCCACGATCACCAAGAGAGGAGGCGTCCCTCCCTTCCCGGATCTTGGCCCCCGCCGGGTCAGCGGGCCGGGCGCCTATTTGCATCTTTTTACCTTTGTCTCCTCCGGCCAGCCAATGGGCGCGCGCGGCTGCTGCTCCTGGCCCGGCCCCCTCGAGCTTCCCGAGCTGGTGCAGCCGCCACTTCTTCCAGCTCGCTGGGAAACAGGGGCTTCGCCGCCGCCCTCGCCGCGTCTGATCCTTTCTGCCAGGAGCGTGGGATCCTCCGGCAGCTGAGGACCGCTCCTCAACAGCCAGAGGGGGTGGGGGTAGAGTAGATCCATCCACCCCCCAGCTATTGAAACCTACTCGATCGGTAGGCGATCGCCGCAGTAGCGGCGGCCACAAGCGCAGAGGCGCGATGGTTTGCGGCGGCTTCTCCTGCTCCAAGAACTGCCTGTGCGCCCTCAACCTGCTCTATACGGTGAGTGGAGGCGCACGTCGGGGGGAGCCGGGCGGGGCGCGCCTCCTTGGCCCACGCGGGGAGCCTGGCGCGCCGGTTTCCCCTCGCTGCTCGGAGGCAATCGGCCCCACCTCTCCCTTCCTCCGGTGGGTCGGGAAAGGGCCACCTTTGAGGCCTGGGCGGTCGCCAAGCGGAGCCTCTCGAGTTGGCCTGGGAAACCGGGTAGCCAACGGCCTCTGAAAAGCCGCCCGGCCCCTTAGGCGCGCCGGCTGCACCTGTTCGGGTGAGGCGGAGGAAGGGGGCAGCTTGCAATCCGCTCCGGGAAGCGCCTCCCTTTCTCCGTCTTGACGCCGGTGTAAAGGGCTGCGTGGCCACAAGCTGGGTTTTATTTGGGGGGGAGGACCCTTTTCCGGAAGCGAACTCCTCACTTCGTTTTTTTGGGTGGCGCAGAAATTCCCCCCATCGAGGTTGCCCACCTTGCCCCTTTGCCTTTAACACGACTGCAGAGCAGGCAGTAATAATTCGGCGTTGTCTCTCCCCCTCCCAACAGTGGGGGAAGCCTCACTTGTTGAGCTTCTGCCTGCTAGGCATCTGTTTCCAGGGACAAGCAGACACCTGCCAGGAGAAAATGGCAAAAGGGGTGCTGTGGGTCATATTGAGCTAGGAAATCTTCCATGACGTAGCCTTACATTAAAAAAAGAACTGGGCCAGGCAGCAGGTAAACTCGACATCTACCTTTTCCCCCTTAGCTCTTATCCTTTACATGCCATATTTACTACACCTGCCAGGTAAGGAAGTCAATTCTGCCCCTTGAACCTTACAAATTCCCTAGTTTCCAAGGTGCTGCAGGATGTTAGCTGCAATCCTTTCTACCACTTACCTGGGAGTAAATTTCACTGAACTGGATGGAAGTTGGAACTGAGTAGACATTGTGCTGCTTGCCTTACTTTTTCCCCTTTGTTTTGTTCTTGCAAAATAGTAACATACTATGGAAAAAGGTCTCTTACGTTTCTGTTTATGTCGATATTTTTTTTTAAAGTGCCACAGGCTTTATTAATCTCTTGAACCTATTTTTCGTATTCAGTCCCTTTCACTTTAAAACATATAAAGACAAGTAATTTCCTCCTAAGTTTAAGTGTTGTGCTTTTGTTTAGGAAGCTTGCCTATAAGCCATGTGATCACAGCTTTTATTCTTTGTTTCCCTGATGTGGCAGCAGTGGACTCTTTAATCTGTTTAAGATGCCTTGTATCTCTGTGTTTTGACTGGGTCTGTACATTGGACAAAACTTGTTTATTTTTGTAAAAAACAAAACTGCTGGTATGGATCCCTAAGCAATTATTTGAAAGTGCGCTCCACTGAAATCAGTGGAAGCTACTTCTGGCTAACTAAGCCAGAAGTAGGAACCTATGGCACGTAAGTGGGCCAGAATCACTTTAGTTTACAGTCTTTGCTGCTACTTCATATAGTGCTGGGATCTCCAAGACGGTGCCCATGGGCACAACGGCTACCTCAGACACAGTTTCTTCCGTGAAATGGATATTTTGAGCTGCCAGTGGAAGTTGCTTAAGCTTCCAAATATGTCCCCAGCCCCCAAAAGATTTAGGACTGCAGTGCTATAGCGCAAAGGTAACTTGGGATTCAACAGAATTAACCAGTCATTATTTTTAGAAAAAAGGTACAGTTGTTACAAAGTTGTTACAGCAAGTGCCACATTTTTAACATTCGAAGAAAAAGGTGTCGGTATTGCGTACCCTTGAGTACAACCCCCCCCCCCCAAGCACTGGAATTAGTGCACAGCACAGACCATATCAAAATAGAACAGGAAAAAATACAACGTAATATCCACCTGGAAGTGAAACATGTTTAAACAGTTAACCTACAGAAATTGCTGTTGCAAAATGTGACACTGGGTCATATGTAGCTTAAATGACTTTAAAAGGGGGTTAGACCAAATCTGCCCATAGGCTGTCAGTGGCCACAAGTCAGGATCAATATATATCCCACTTCCAGGTTCAGAGATTAGATTGTGCCTGAATACTAGTTGCTAGGGTGTGGGCAGTTGCCCTCATGATCTGCTTGTGGACTTGGAGTACTGGAGTAGTCCATCTGATTGACTTAGATACGCAGATGACACAACCTTGATGGCAGAAAGTGAGGAGGAATTAAAGAACCTTTTAATGAGGGTGAAAGAGGAGAGCGCAAAATATGGTCTGAAGCTCAACATCAAAAAACTAAGATCATGGGCACTGGTACCATCACCACCTGGCAAATAGAAGGGGAAGAAATGGAGGCAGTGAGAGATTTTACTTTCCTGGGCTCCTTGATCACTGCAGATGGTGACAGCCGTCATGAAATGAAAAGACGCCTGCTTCTTGGGAGAAAAGCAATGACAAACCTAGACAGCATCTTAAAAAGCAGAGACATCACCTTGCCGACAAAGGTCCGTATAGTTAAAGCTATGGTTTTCCCAGTAGTGATGTATGGAAGTGAGAGCTGGACCATAAAGAAGGCTGATCGCCGAAGAATTGATGCTTTTGAATTTTGGTGCTGGAGGAGACTCTTGAGAGTCCCATGGACTGCAAGAAGATCAAACCTATCCATTCTGAAGGAAATCAGCCTCGAGTGCTCCCTGGAAGGACAGATCATGAAGCTGAGGCTCCAATACTTTGGCCACCTCATGAGAAGAGAAGACTCCCTGGAAAAGACCCTGATGTTGGGAAAGATGGAGGGCACAAGGAGAAGGGGACGACAGAGGACGAGGTGGCTGGACAGTGTTCTTGAAGCTACAAACATGAGTTTGACCAAACAGCGGGAGGCAGTGGAAGACAGGAGTGCCTGGCATGCTCTGGTCCACGGGGTCACGAAGAGTCGAACAAGACTAAACGACTAAACAACAACAACAACATCTGATTGACTACTGTGGAAGACATTGTCCTGGGGTAGATAGACTTCATATGAGCTACCTTAGAGTAATCTCATATTCCACAGACGCTTCCACAAACAGAATGGGTGGATCCCTGTGCCCTTACAGCAGTTGCTCCCCCCCCAAAAAATAATCAGGGCCATCTTTAGCATATGTACCGCCGGGGTGCAAAGATTGGCCCAGCACCCCCAAATTTAGTTCAGCCGCCCCCAAATTGACTTTTATTGAGCTTTGGGGGGGGGCGAACTCAAAGTTGTTGAGCTTTTTGAGGGGCGGGGAATCGCTCACCTGTAACGACAATGAATTGGGAAAAACTGATATGTTTCCTGACTCGTCGGGAATATTTGATGCTACAGAGTAACAGAGCGATGGGGAGGGGACTTTCGCTCCATTGCTTTTCACTGCCACCAATCGAGGGGGACCGGCATACAGCAGGTATACATTTGGCGCCCCCCAGAATTTGGCGCCCCCCAGGGGTGCACCCTTTGCACCACTGGGTAAAGACGGCCCTGTAAATAATGGTGGTTACCTTTGGAAAACGATATCAATCCTGCAATGCAGTAACATCACTTTCTGAATTGCATCCTAACAAACCAAGCTCAAGCATTGTTACCCTAGAGAATAATGCTGCTTCAAATCTTCCCATGTGTATACTTACCAGCATCAGTTATGGTCAAGAGAGAGGTACCCCTAGACATGGAGCAATGCCAATGTTTGTAACTTTAAAAAGAAGAAACTTTAAAGGAAAAGAACTAAAAGGAAAAACCAAAAGGAAACAAACTAAAAAGCGAAAGCTGAAAGGAATCAGAAATGTTTAGGCTGTGCATATTCCTGAGAGGAAGCATACTGACAACTGAGTTGGAGGGGAAATAGAATGAAGTGGTGGGAAAGGAAGGAGGCACATAAGATATGTCGAATGTAGAAAGAATCCTCACATTGTTTGCATAGGTCTTTCCTTGGTCCAGACTGAAAAATGTCCCCAGGGACAGAACAGAGAGTTCTCCATAGATGATGGACATAGCCAAGATTTTAATGTAACTGGTGGGGGGAAGCCAAAATGGAAGACAGAGGGGACAGTCACCTAAAAATATCCCAATGAGACTTTAGAGCAGTCTTTCTCAACCTTGATTCCCCAGATGTCCCCTAGCTAGCAGGACCCAGTGGTCAGGGATAATGGCCATTAGCCAACAACATCTGGGGACCCAAGGTTGAGAAAGGTTGCCTTAGAGCAGGCATGTCAAACCTGCGGCCCTCCAGATGTTTTGGACTACAATTCCCATCTTCCCCAACCACTGGTCCTGCTAGCTAGGGATCATGGGAGTTGTAGGCCAAAACATCTGGAGGGCCGCAGGTTTGACATGCCTGCCTTAGAGTGTTAAGTAGTATGAGATGCTGGCTGACTGACTGGAGGAGTAGAGGAAAGCCTGGTTTTGGGGGGGGGGATACAATGGAGCAGGATCTCACTTGTGCTATTAGAGAAAGAAAAAGCTGACAATGCTATTCTAGCCAGGGGTGTATCCCTTCCAAGGACGTTCTTCATAATATGTCAAAAGCCACACCGTACACTACATCCTGACACAAACACGTGAAAACATCACAGATACATGTGTGTGATTTGGACACTGTGGGCAAGGATGTAAGCATGAATTTCAAGTAAGTCTTCAAAAGATTTTATTTATGTAATGATGAATTCAAATAGGAATCAATCCCAGTATGATAATGAGGTAAATAAACATAAATTCCAGTGGAAAAAATCCCAGGACAAGGCCCTGTTTCAACAATTCTTCATCAGCAATGTTTTAATGGTATGCTCTGACCATTAAAACATTGCTGATGGAGAATTGTCGAAACAGGGCCTTGTCCTGGGATTTTTTTTTTTTAATTTAAAATAACTTTATTGCCATAATTATTTACATGAAATATACATAAAAAATAAACACCCACACATACTTACATATAAACAATTAAACATTAAGAAAAAAATAGTAATAACAAATAATAACAAAAACAGAATAATGATAACCAAATGTAATAAGTAAACCAAAAATCAGAAAAAAATAACAATACATAAACTTACACCTTGAACTTAAATACATATGAAAAACGTAATAAATCATATTTGTCTTCAAACTTAAATTAAATTAAACACGGAACACTGGAAGTCTTTTTTAGGGGGAGAGAGGGAAAAGAGGATGAATGATAGAAATGTTATTAGTCTTTTTCAGGTTTTTTTTGTCTTGTGTGTTTTCTTTTTTTGTATGAATGAGAAATCTATTGTCCTGGGATTTTTTCACAAGGATGTAACCATGGCAAAGGTGCTTATCTTGCCACGTAATGTGTGGAACATCTCCGGGTCTGTCCAGTCGTCATCTGCTAGGCATTTAATTACGGGACCTGTAAGTTACACCTCTCAGCTCATTTTGATTACCTGCCTTTATGTACTTGGAGCAGGGAACTGGAGTAGGCGGGGGAACAAGATCAAGGAGACTGGTAAACAAGGTGTTTGGTTAATGCTGGACTCCGGAGAGCTATTTAGGGATTTCCAAGGGATTACTGAAGCCATTTGAAGTTTAAATTTGATACTGGTTAAAAATCCGGATGCTTGAGTAGTTTTTGAAATTAATTAACTAGAAGAATCGTGGCATTCTTTATAGCACCCAGGGTGGCCTGCAATAATGTAAATGATAATATCAGGTCATGCTAGAGCAGCTCAGTTGGTTAGAGCGCGGTGCCGATAACGCCAATAGTTTCAGGTTTGATCCCCGTGCGGGACAGCTGCCTATTCCTGCATTCCAGGGGGTTGGACTAGATGATCCTCAGGGTCCCTTCCAACTCTAGGATTCTATGATGAAATGCTGGGAGAAAAATAAAACAACACTACAATTAAACAACGGAAGAGCAATGACTTTGTTATCTGCGGTACCTGTCTGTCTAAAAACAGGATGGGGTGGGTGGGTGGGATCCATCCCTTGAAAAGATCTTAACAGGGGGTTTTAAATGTCTGCAGGAATACACTCCTGAGGGAGTCCCACTATCTTGGTGGGGGCACAGAGAAAGCCCTCTGCTGTGTCCTGTTGTGCAGGGGTGGGGAATCTTTGACCGAAGGACCCCCCCAGGCCTTTGAAACTGGCCCTTGGGACTCTCTAGGCCTTGCCTCCTCCCAGACCACACTCCTCATAAACCCTCAAGTGCTTTTGCCTGGCTGGAATGTGTCCTTGAACTGCGATGTGTTATCTAGAAGCTTCTGAGTTTTGCATGGGCAGAATGTAGCTTTCCGTACAAGGGTGAGTCACATCCTTTGCTCTGCCCCTGTTTACTTTTCACCCAGCCTACTTTTGCTTCTGGCCCTGCCTGCCACACTGGCATGTCCCCCACCTCCCGCTCCAACTCCCCCAGAAGGTTTTCATGGGGGATTGTGACCCTCTGACCTAAAAATGTCAGTCCCCTCCTTGCAGTCGTGCTTCAGCCACTTCCGGGGAAATGGAAGTGGGGAAAGAAACCCCAGTCTGCTCAACAGCTCTTATGGAGTAAACAGGCTTGTATGGCAGAATAATCATATATAAGTGGTGTTTTACCTTCACACCATCAGGTTAAGCTCATATATACGGACTGTATGTGAGGGGCCATCATTCAATGGGTAGAGGACCATGCTTTGCATGCTGAAAGTGGCTGGGGTGGGATGGGGAATCAGGTAACAGGTGATGGGAAGGAATCACTAGCACAGGCACCCCCAAACACGGCCCTCCAGATGTTTTCAGACTGCAATTCCCATCATCCCTGACCACTGGTCCTGTTAGCTAGGGATGATGGGAGTTGTAGTCCCAAAACATCTGGAGGGCCGAGTTTGGGGGTGCCTGCACTAGCAGATGTTCTCCAGGGTCTCGGAGTCTGTAATACTAGGCTACATGGATAAAAAGCCTGACCTGAAATAGGGACCGCTCTAATTTCTGTGGGAATCTTGTCAGCTTTGAATCTGAATTGGCTGAGTATGAGTTGTATCATTTTCAAGACATCCCAGAATGCACCTCATGGAGCACTTCATTGGTGCCCTTTGGAACATGGGTGGTCTGGACAGTTGCTTTGGGTGCTTGTACCCAACTTCTAGTTCTGGTTACTTAACACCCGACTTGGGTTGGCTTTACTGCGGAGGGTCAAGCCCTTAAAAGAAAAGAAAAGAACCGTTTATTAGGACTTTACATATCATAGAAAAACAAACGAAGAAACAAAACTCAGAGCTTATATACACCTATTTGGTTACAGCAAGTGTAAGAGAAAAGCATGTGGCTGACAGAAAATGTTTCACAAATGTACAGGCTGCAACACACACAAAAATAGTCACTAAGTGAAACAGTTAGGGAACCATCAAAGAAGTACTCAACCAGCCAAACATAAAAATAAGAAAATTAACTCAGTCATCCTATAATATCACTGCGTAAAGCCCCACAGGAGTTGATGAAGAAAGCCCTAATCATGCTCTTTCCCCCAAACATAATAAATTAAACTAACCATTGTACATGAATGCACACAAACATCCTTGGATTCTTCCCCTCAGCTGGCAAGAAAGTTTTACCATAAGGGTCAGGGTCAAGCCTTTCTGATGCAGTTACTGCACCTGTAACCTCAGTTTGAGTGGAACATGGCATAGACCTGCTAGTTTCCTTGAGGAAGCTTCTGTTGTGCTGTAACATAATAGCCGCTCCTGCCCAAGGACAGGTGGAACATTTGGCACCAATAATGGATTGAGCTAAACCAGGCATGTCCAAAGTCTATTTCGGGGGCCTAATCCAGCCCCTGTGGCAGTTTATTTCCTGGAGTACAATCCTAAAAAAAAACCTCAACAACTTCAATCCTAAAAAAGGTCAACAACTTTGGTTGGTGCTTTGGTCAGCCCCCACGGCCCTTCACCTCATCAAATCTGGCCCTCTTTGAAAAAAGTTTGGACACCGCTGAGCTAAACCATTCCTTCCTTTAGGCAAAGCGGGTAGGGGCACATTTGTGGCTGGCTTGCACAACTGGATAAGTGGTTTAGGCAAATTTTTAGAGCGGGGACGGAGAATAGCTTTCAGCCAGAAGGCCACATTTCCTTCTTGGCAACCTTTCAAGGACCACATGTCAGTGAATGCCAGAGGCAAAAATGGGCCGAGAAACCAATGTAAATGTTACCTTTATACGGTAGACTAGTTTATACGGTAGACTAGTTTCTACGCACATTCTCACATCTTTCTCTGTCCAGGAAAGCAAGAAATCATTAGTGTTTTGGTACACATTTCAGTCAGAGGGGAAAACACAGGGTGTGAAGCAGAGCAGGGGTCTCATTCAGCCTCCAGCTCTGCAGTTCCCTGCCACTGCTTCAGACGGTTGGAGATTTCAGATTTGCTAGTTTATATTGCAAGAAAGATGTTTCCAATAAGTGTTTGTTGCTTATTTAGGCTGCTGTCCTATGCTTGGGAGTGTGTTGTTGAACACAGTACCCATTTACTTGAGAGTAAGCCACCATTGAATTCAGTGGGGTTTTCTGCAGCATAGGATTCTGCAATTCATAGGATTGCCCTGTAAGAATCACCAAATCTCCAATTTTGTTATCAAGCGGTGAGCATGTTACTCAAGAGCAGGCATCCCCAAACTGCGGCCCTCCAGATGTTTTGGCCTACAACTCCCATGATCCCTAGCTAACAGGACCAATGGTCAGGGATGATGGGAATTGTAGTCCAAAACATCTGGAGGGTCGAAGTTTGGGGGTGCCTGCTCAAGAGACTGAACGGTTTTTCTTGGCTTTTATTTTGGAAGCTTGGGGGCCATTTTACCAATTTTGCTTTGGAAAAATACAATGGGAACTATTGGATTCTGGCTTCTTTCAAAAGCTGGTGGTTCCTGTTTTTGTGAATTGTATTAGCAGACTTCCCGGTTTAGGGTACTGGAGGAAATCATTACTGGTTTGGGAAGAAACTTCTTTGAAAATCGAAACCTTGCAATTTACATTGCAGTTCAGTCCAGTTCACTTGCTAGGTGAACCGTCAAACTTCACAGATATTTCTGCAAGATAAATTCTTGGCCTTCTCAGTTCACTGCTATCTAACATTGCCTTCACTTCTCCCACATTATAGCACAGACTTAGGTGGCTCAAACTTACTGTGGCTTACGGAAACACAGGAAAGGCAGGAGCTTCCTGCATATAAAACATGACCTTGCAAGATGACCTAGCTGAACCTAATCTTCCACTTCAAAATGTCATCCAGAACAGGAAAGACAGCTGTATCCCCAAGGTTTTCAAACTTGCTTTGATCAAATTCAGACAAGAAGGGCTTGGTAAGAGTAAAAAGCTGTCTTCCTATTAATGATATTGGATGCACTCTTCCCAGCAAATGACGTGTATTAGGTCAAGTCTTCATCTTGCTGCCTCCTGTGTCAGCAGTATAGAGAATGCTGAAGATAACACGTTGGCAGCTCAGTCTGCGGTTACGTGTCTGTGGTGTGAGATTTCTCATGCCGTTTGAACAGCCGAGGATCACAATTAATTTCCTGTGCGACTTAATTGTTGTGAATTTAAAGCAATTCTCTTCACTTGCTCATGGGTGTCGAAACAATGCGTCTAACAAATCAACGACATATTATTCATCCTTCTGGGTCAGTACACAACAGCCTGATCTGACCGCCTAGTAGAATATTTCCAAGAATGTTATAGGACTGCTCATGGGGAAAAAAACTCCCTACCCCGCTCCGTTGACTATTTGTAGGCATTGGTGACTTGAAAGAAATCATCCCAGTTGGCAAAAGTCTGTTTTGCTTGGAGTAACTATCTTTTCCTGGTTGTTTGGGACAAGTAGAGGGCAGTTCGTAATCGAAGCTCCATGGAAGCAAAACTTGTATAAAAGGAAAATGGACATGAAGGCTATTTTCCTTCCATCCGCCGCTCCTCCACGTGCCCCCCCCATTTATGTTTGGTTCTTCCTCTCTTTTTTAAAACACACACACCCAAAACTTTCACTTAAAGTTTTCAACATGAGCTATGCAACCCAATCCTTGGCTTGATAATTTTTTTCCTATTTACAGTACTTATTTCATAAAATTTATATACCAATTGATTGTTTAAAAAAACAAAAAACCTCAGAGCAGGACAAAACAATGACATTACAGTATCAGTAAAAACAAACAAACAAACAAACAGTTAAAAGCAGCTATTTAAAACACTTTAAAAACAAGCAAACTCCACAGTAAGCTAAAATCCAGATTAAAGTACCTGTTCTCAATCTACGTATCTGGATAGGCTTGCAAAAAAAAAAAGTTTTTTTGCAGACGCTGCAAATAAGTGCTGTGAAGGTGCCTGCCTGTTGTCAATAGGCAGGGAGTTCCAAAGGTCAGTTTTGTACAGATGCGGAGTAAGTATTACATGCCACTGTTCTGCAGTTTGGAGCAGTCGAGTGGGTATATATAGGGTAATGTGATCTTGGAGGGAAACTGGTCCCAAAATATTAAGGTCCCAAATTCTCCTAAAAGTAACACCTTGAACTTGGTAGTAAGTTTCACCGAGCTCTGTGGGACTAATTGCAATGTGCATGGATTTCAGCTTTATATCTTTCTCTCTCTTTTGCTTTTTAGGAAATCCCAGTAATCCTTTTTCCTCTCTCGCTTTTCCTTCCAGTTGGTGAGCCTGCTGCTGATTGGAATCGCAGCATGGGGCATCGGTTTTGGCCTCATCTCCAGCTTTCGGGTGGTCGGAGTCGTCATTGCGGTGGGGATATTTCTCTTCCTGATTGCTCTGGTGGGGTTGATTGGCGCCATCAAACACCACCAGGTGTTGCTCTTCTTCGTATCCTTCGACCTGGGCAGTTTTTCTAACACACAACCCATTTTCCACTGAGCTATTTGTAACCCTATTTCCCCCCCCCCTTCATCTGCCTCGACGACTCCTTGCATTGCAGCTCAGTCTAAATGCACAGAGTCACCTAAAGCACAAGGAACATTTGTCACATGGTTGGCCCCTGACCCAGTTATGACATTTCTGCCCCCCCCCCAAAAAAAAACCCCTGTTTGGAAAAGCAAACAGTTCTCCATCTATAAATGGGTCACAAGACGGTGGTGGTATAACTGGTTTCCTTGAAATAGTTACAGATCACCGATAAGGAATGCCAGCTTGTTTTCTGGGCTTTCTGAAGCAATTCTATATCTTTCGCTTCTTGCAGCAATCTTGTTTTCTTCTAGAAGGCAGCACTGCTTATGTCACGCACAAGATTGTAGGGTACATACTTAGAAGCCCAGCGAGAGAAGAATTCTTGTACATGGGAGACCCACTTGCCCTTTCCCAGCTGCCTAAAAGCCCTGCTTGAATTGCCATACTTATCTAGCTGCTTCCCAGCTGGAATAGATTTGCCGTGTACATATACTGGCTATGGTATGATCTGTCCACTGTTAGACTTCGCATCCATGCATTTCCACCCTACAGAAAGTGCATTTAGACTTGCAAGTGTCCAGTGTGTGCCTAAAATTAACATTTAAGGCCGCCTCTGAGATAGTTTCGGAGTTAGTGACAAGGGACAGGGACTTTTTGGTTGTGACCTTCCACGAAGGGAATAATTTTCCCAGCGAGGCCCACCTGGTGCCAACATTCCTGTCTTTTCAGCACCAGATTAAGACACTCCTCTGCTTGGATTTGCTGGTATGTGATGGGCTGTTCATTATTAATTACCAACTTATAAGGGTCTTTGGTTATTGATTATGTACTGTGCTGATATTGATTGTGCCAATCTTTATGGGGCAAGGTGTGTTTGTAGTTTGTGTGTGCATAATATGAATCAATTGTTTCTGTTTTTATTGCCTCGTTCTAAATGTTGGATGTTTTATACTTTTTATTAGTTGCCATGCCTGGGTTTTTTTAAAAGTTACATGAGAAATATGATGATAAATGTTAGTTAATATTCATCATATTGTTTTTATTATTTATAACACCTGTCAGCCCCTGCCAGTATTACCAATGATCAGGGATGATGTGTATTGTTATCCAGCAACATCTGGCGAGCTATAGATTCTCCACCCCAATGTAGGAAAAATATTATTTATTTATTTATTACTTGTAAAATATTTATATTCCACTATTGCATTAATAAAAGCAAAGTGGTTTACAACAATAATACATAAAACCATGCAAATAAAATAAAATAAAAAGTCAGCTAACTGTTATGGAAAGATGTGTTCTTAATTGCCTGCATAGGCCTGGTGGAATAAAATGTTTAAAAGTTGAACCAGAAGGCACCTGGTGAATCTCTGTTAGCACAGTATCCCCCAATATCAGGTCTAAGACACAAAGGACTCTATTTCTTTGTCAATGTGAAATGAGATTCCACCAATTTGGGGAACAACCGGCGATCCTCCTGCGGATGATTCTGTAGCTGGGGGGAAAAGGGGTTACTTACTAAAATACTTCAGGTTACAATCCCAGACTCACTTACACGGGGGTAACTTACACGGGGGTAACTTTCACTCGGTGGGGCTTACTTCTGAGTAGACATGCATATAATGGCTCACCTGACTGCTGCCAGCGTTTTGGAGAAAATGGTATCAGTAGAGAGTTCCCCCATACACCTTCCCACCCTTTCTTTGATAAGAAACAAAAGACCTTTCTTCTGCTTTAAAAATGATTGATGGGTAAAAAAAAAAAAACTTTCCCCGATTGTATTTGTGTCACGTGGGGGCTTAGCAAATGCGCTTCCAGTAATGAGGCTTAGGAATGCCACTTGTCAGTAGAGGTAATATGAAGAAATGATTGAACCAAGATGGTTTAAGGAGCAACTTGATCCAAGGCAGGCAGACTGGCAGGCTGGTCAATCAACCAAAACAGAGAATAGTCTAGAGTCAGTTTGTTTCTGATTCTTACCCTTAGCGGCACCAGAAAAAATAATAATCTTCTTTTCTGTGATGATTACCTTACTTTGCCTCTTGATCAGGCTCCATCTCTTCCAAGCCAAGAGAGCCTAGTTTCTTGGCTAAATAACCCCATTTTGTGCATCTTGTTGACCTTAACTATGTAACTTCAGTATATGATTATTCTCTTGCTAGTGTTTATTATACAGTTTTCGGTCTCCTGTGCTTGTTTGACATTGAACAAGGAACAGCAGGTAAGAGATGACTTGTGACTTCTTTGCCTAAAACTGCTCATGGCTGTGGCGAAATCTGTGTGCTGCTTTTCCATATAGAAGCACCTAGAACAGGCACCCCCAAACTTCGGCCCTCCAGATGTTTTGGACTACAATTCCCATCTTCCCCGACCACTGGTCCTGTTAGCTAGGGATCATGGGAGTTGTAGGCCAAAACATCAGGAGGGCCGCAGTTTGGGGATGCCTGCCTAGAGTGTCTCGCAATGTGGCAAGAGCAGGAATGTGTGTCATTGCTAGAAATAATTTTGTAACAATTCATTTCAAAACATATAGAGCAATCAAAATAGTTTTTCTCTAGTAGCATTTAAAATTTGTTACAAAATAGGCAAGTGCAGTCATTAAAACTCATGGTCCACTGGTAAGATCAAGCTTCAATCATATAAGCCCGAGATAGTACAGTGGTACCTTGGTTCTCGAACTCAATCCATTCTGGGAGTCTGTTTGACTCCTGAAACCGTTCAAAAACCGAGGTGCGGCTTCTGATTGGCTACAGGAGCTTCTTGCACTCAACCAGAAGCCGTGTCAGACGTCCAGCTTCCAAAAAGCTTTCGCAAACCAGAACACTTCCAGGTTTGCAGTGTTTGGGAGCTGATTTATTCGACAACTAAGTCGTTTGGGAACCAGGGTACCACGGGATGGTATGGTATGGTCAGATTAATCAACAGATACATGGTATTATGGAGCTCCACAGCCACCGTCATATATTGCCCTCTCTCACATACATATGAACCGTCACAGCTGACGCTTATTCCTCCACCCATTACCACTGATGGCTGAATGCTCTACATGCCACCTGGAAGCTACAGAGGGTCCAGGAATTTTCAAAAGCTGCCACACACTTGCGTATGGCTCAAGCCTCACACCCATCATGCCAGCCATCAAGTTAACCAATCTGACTCTTCCATCTCAATCTGACCCTCCTTCAAGAAGAAGGATCTGATGTTTGTCTTCCCTGCATGTCTAAATTCTGGGTTTCTCCACTTGCAGATTAACTGCCTCAAACAGAGATTGGGATGTGTACAGTTTGGGAGATCTAAATATCTGCTGTGAAGACATGAACCTCTGTTAACCTAATACCTTTAAGGGTTTTTGCATAGAGAGTTGGAAGTGGCTTCTGCACGTAGCGCTGATTATTCTGCTGGTTTTTTACCACAACGACTCAGGAAAGTGATTTTGCCATTGTCATAGAAAGCTCATTGAAAAGACCAGCACGAGTGTGCCGTAGCCAGGAAAAGTAGTAATGCAAAGAAATGCCAGATAATCGTCTGAAAATAAAACAGCCCATTTACTAGCACATGGCAGAAGTTTAAAGGTTGTGCAACAAAGGAATCCCAGTGCAACAGTTGCACTACTGGAAGCTTGTTGTACAACAGCTCTTTTGTGCAATCTGTTGTGTGGCAACCTTTGATAGTGTGCTTGCAATTTGCTTTGCACGGCAGTGTTCCACCAGTGCAGCGTGTATACTGTACCACTAAGGGACTTTAACTTAGCACTACGTTGGATCCAACCCTTAGTCCCAGATGGTCAAAGGCATATAAAGTTATGAGTGAAGGAAGATAAATGGCTGCGCCCTTCATAAAGCTACAGGGGAACATGAATTTCTTCTGTGTGGTTAGTTCAGATAAAGTATCTGATCTGGAACAATGGAGATAGTGCTGAAACATCTCACTATGCAACCATGCTGGGGAATAAGAACTGTCAGGGTACCCACCTGCTAAATAGGTAACTTCTTTGTGTATTCTAGAGCAAACTTCTAGAAGTTGGATGGAACAACACAAACAATGCCAAGCAGGATATCGAGAGGAATCTAAACTGTTGCGGATTCAATAACGTCAGTGAAGCGGACACATGCTTGGCTGTGAGTAAACAACTTGGTTCCATTTTCCACTCCAAAGCCTGTTTTTAGAAGTACTGGACAGCTAACTCTTATCAAGTATCCACAGTTGCCTGTCTTCGAAAGAAATAATTTTTTTTACCTTGCATGTGAGGTACCTGCATTTTATTGGAGTTTAATCACACCTAGAGGGACGAGGGTGGTGCTGTGGTGTAAAACACTGAGCCTAGGGCTTGCCAGTTGGAAGGTCAGCGGTTCGAATACCCGCAACAGGGTGAGCTCCCATTGCTCGGTCCCAGCTCCTGCCAACCTAGCAGTTCGAAAGCACGTCAAAGTGCAAGTAGATAAATAGGTACCGCTCTGGCAGGAAGGTAAATGGCATTTTCGTGCGCTGCTCTGGTTCCACCAGAAGTAGGTTAGTCATGCTGGCCACATGACTCAGAAAAACTGTCTGCGGACAAACGTCTGCTCCCTCGGCCAGTAAAGCGAGATGAGCCCCACAACCCCAGAGTTGTTCACAACTGGATGTAACTGTCAGGGGTCCTTTTCTTTTAAAATCACACCTAGAGGGTTTTTCTACCTTTCATAACCTTGGGACACTAGTTGCGAATTTTGGCCATTAAATTAGCAGCATCGCAAGCGATTTTTTTTTTAAAAGAGGGGAAGGACATAATTTAGAAGAGGTATCACTTGTATATGGAAAACAATCTTGATGTGTAGGGATAGATGACATCTTAAGTGTGTATAATCTTTGCTTCATTACAGAGTTGTGTTAAGCTACAGTCATGCCACCCATGTGCCCCAATAATCAAAGAATACTCTGGGATGGTGTTGAGATTTGTAGGAGGCATTGGGCTCTTCTTTAGTTTCACAGAGGTAAGAAAAGCACGGCTCTTGCTTTGTAAAAATCAACAAGGTTTTTTTGGGAGAACCCTTCCGTGCTAAATGTCTGCCGTAAAATAATTGTGAGCTCTTCCCTTGAATCATTGTCACGGGTTTCTGTGGTGGCAAAGTTGTCATTTCGTTGATCATTCAACTGATTATTGGTTTGTCAAGTAAGTTACCACTTGGGAAATAATAAGGGTATGCCTTTTTTAAAAAATCTGAACTGTTTCTGAGGCATTGTACATTCTCTGCTATTTGACTCCTGAACCATTCTGTGGAAACAAAATACAAACCACCACAACAAAACAAAGCTTGACATCTACCATTAGCTGCTCTATGTGAAAAATAATAATAAAAAAATCCTTCCAGTAGCACATTAGAGACCAACTAAGTTTGTCATTGGTATGAGCTTTCATGTCCATGCACACTTCTTCAGATACACTGAAACAGAAGTCTCCAGACCCTGCTCTATGGGAATACTTAGAGATGTGCATAGAGCTCTTTCATTCAAGAGAAGTGTGGCCCAGGCATATGGAGCTCCCTTCACACACCAGCCAAGTATGTAGGCAGGCAAACCTCAGGAATTTGCCTCCCTTGCTCATTGTTTCAACACAACCAGATGGCAGTCTGGCCCCCACCTGGCCCCCTGGGACAGCTATGTTTACTATGTTTTGGCTACTTAGGTAAAATGTGGTGGTGGTAGGGCATGGAACTTGAGAACTTTATGAACCCCAACAAATGATTTATTCCCTCTCTTCTCTTCTCTCCCTCCCCTCCCTTTCTTCAGATCTTAGGTGTGTGGCTCACCTACAGATACAGGAATCAGAAGGATCCTCGGGCAAATCCTAGTGCATTTCTTTGACCTGGAAACTTTCTCGGGGGACTGAATATTTCTTTACCTGTGTTTTTAAACATGAATTCTCTACCAATTGGCTACTCTCCACATTGGCCTCGGCCTTGTGCACTTGAGATAAGATGGCCTGCCTACAGCTGCTTCTCGTCTTGGTTTTTCTTGTATTGCCCCTGGATTAACTGGCTTGGAATGTCACCTGTGCCCCTAATCAGAATCTGGATACTCTAGGAATGTGGGGGGGGGAGTTCCGTAGGAGCTCTTCTAATGTTACACTGTCCAATCCTGCATTCTGGCCTTTGACAATTGCTTGCTATTGCCTTCGGTGGGCAAAGAGGAGAAAAGAGATTTCTGATCTGTTTCGTCTGCCAGAAATTCTTTCTGAAAGATTAGCTTTGAATGCCCAAAGCTCCGTTATGAAACCTGATGTAAATTGTGACGCTGTTGTTTCCAATTTTGGTATTATGGGGTGTAAAAAAAAAAACACCAAGCACCACCACCCAATAACGTAGATGTCACGGGATGTAGAAAATCATTTCCCACCCTTTGTTCTGCTTCTCCTCTTGTTTCGGTAGGCAATGTGAAAACCTGTGTACATTAGTTAGTGTTGTCCGTCTATTTCAGAATTGCCATGGAAACGTAGTGATTCCATTCCAGAGCCCTGTTTTGTCATTTCACCGCATTAATGGATTGTACGTGAGCTTCTTTATTCACTGGAACTCTATATATACACACACATGAAGACATTGGACTGCAATGGCTCATTGCCATTCAGAATGGTTAAAATTCACAACAGATTCTCCATTGACTTTAGAGTGTGGCACAAGGGTAGCTAATGCAGTGCCCTTCAGGTGTACTGAATTACATCTCTCACCCCTGACCATTGGCCCTGCCAACTGGACTGGTAGAAGGTGGAACCTGACAACATCAGGAGGGCGCCAGCTTGTTTACCCTTGATATAGAGTTTATCTTTCATGCAACAAGTGAGGATGGACAGGGATATGAAACTTCATTGTATTACCCAATAACTTGCATTTGAATGACCTGTGCGTAGTTTAAAGTGGCTAAAAGAGAGAATAATGTTTAGTTAGCTTGTCACACTAAGAAAAACTAGTCTTGATGCCTAGAGTTCTCATATAAATTTAATCGGTGTAGTAAGTTAATTGTGATACTGCTGTTGGTCTTTAACTAATTATGCTCCTTCATTGCTATTTAAAATACCTTTTCCGCACTCGGTATTTAAAATATTTGATCGTAAATGTGAACTAGAACATTACAATTATGTATCTTTGTAGCACATGGATAAAAAATAAAATAAAACTTTTTTTGGAAGTTGAGAGCACCCAATGAAGGGCTGGACTGGAAAGCACTGTGCTTCCTAGTCAAAGCTGTTGTCCTAAAATGACTTGCATGGATCGCTTTATATAAAAAACAAACAAACCTGAACTTAGGCATTGTGCTTTTTTTAATAGTAAAAGATCTGGGTGAATGATTTAAGGGGTAGGGCGCCTTACAAAATCCCAGAACAAAAACGAGGTGCAAGGAAATAACAAATTGGAAGGCAGGACCAGCTGGGTAAACTCATTGTAAGGAACAGACTGTGGAAAGCTTTAATGGAAGCATGCGGTCAAAACTCTGGCACAAGCTAGTGCAAGATGCCATGATGGCCGCCAACATGAACAGCTTTAAAAGGAGCTTAGACAAATCCTCTGAAGGAGTGGGTATGCAGCTTGGGGGGTACTTCTGGTTCCATTGCTGATGCTTGAAGCTCAGGTGGCCTTGGTGGTGTAGAGGGCCTTCCATCAGCTTCAGCTGGATACAGTATCATCTTATCCTTTGCCTCAGGCCCCAACAATGTATTGGGCTGGCCCTATCATTGATCTTCTCAACCAGAAATCATGGTTTAGATCAGGTATCCCCAAACTGCAGCCCTCCAGATGTTTTGGCCTACAACTCCCATGATCCCTAGCTAACAGGACCAGTGGTCAGATATGATGGGAATTGTAGTCCGAAGTTTGGGGATGCCTGGTTTAGATCAGAAGCAGCCGATACTCTGCCCTCCAGGTGTCTTGAACTACAACTCCCATCATATCTGACCACTGGCCATAGTGACCGAGGCTTATGAGAATTGTAGTCCAAAATATCTGGAGGACACCACATTGGTATCCTTTGGTTCAGGTGATTGTCTCAACCAGGCATTTGTGTGTGTTTTGGAATGGGCAGGAGCAAGCAGAGTATGAAATTCAGCTGCGGAATAGATGGAGACGTTTGGTTGCTCTGGCTGCCTCTTGTGATCCTGGTCAGGCAATGTACAGCATGAATATTTAAATGCTGGTATTTATTAGGTGACCAGACTTTGGTTACAAGTTATTTATTTACATGCTCCGATGTAGAATGTGTAACATAATGAGCCAGCTAATCAAACATTAACTATTCAACAGTTTTATGTAAATTAAGACTGCCTGTGAGGTAATGGAGACTTTTCACATTGACTTGTGGGAAGCCGCCTTTCAACTCAGTTATTTGACTGGTTTTCCTCCGTTCAGCAGGAGTAGTTTATATGTTCCTGATGGAATGGGAACATATTTGGCAGGAATGGTTTGAGCCAAAATGAAACCATGGGCTCAGCCTGAGGACTCTTGGTCTTTTCATTATTGAAATCTCAGTTTCAATAGAAACTGAAATAGAAAAGAAATAGACGCTCTCAGTTGCCTTCAATTGATAGGCCTCTGTTATTCAAGGACCCATCTTTACCTTAGTGCAGGGATGGGGAAATTGTGATCCTCCAAATGCAGTCGGACTCTAGTTCCCATCAGCCCCAGCCAGCATGGCCAATAGTCAGGAGTGATGGGAGTTGTAGTCCAACAACATGCAGAGGATTGTGGGTTCCCTGGTCCTGCTTTAACGTGCCAGAAGGATCACTGAAGAATGGAGTATTTTTGTGTCTCTCATCTGAGCCCTTGACTCACTGCAAAACCCCTTTAACAAATCATCAGAGTTTTGGGGGAAAAGGAATATCCGTTTTCAATATTTGCATCTTGAGGCCAGCATTTTTATGTGGTGGGCAGTGGTCTTGTTGACTCTTAAAACAAAACCCAAATATTGGCTTGATAGAGCATTAGAAAAAGAAAACACACAGGGAGAGAAATTTCACAAATGACAGAAAATAGTGAGACGCCATTGAAAGTTTTTCCATCAGGTTTCCTTAAATATAATTCATTTCTCAGGTATTGCAAACGCTGTATCATTTTCCATTGAATTAATGCTAGGAAAGATTTTACCCATTTACTCATTTCCAAATGGAATCGATTAACAGTTTCTCCTTGCTGAGGAGGGGATATAAGTTTGGCACACTTCAAATCCAACATTTAGTCAGCTTCCATTTGGATGCTTCAACAATAATTTTCTCAGGTAGGGCCAGGAAAGACCCCTGTCTTAAACCTTGGTATAGATAACTGAGCAAGGTGAAGCAGCGAGCTGACTTAGTAAAAGGCAACTACCTGTATTCCTATGTATAGAGTTCCACCTGGCAAGAGAGGTGTGGGCCTAGAAAGGACAACTGGGGAGCCACTCTCCATTAGAGTTGAGGGGATGCTAACTGGGATCTCTGAAGCCTGGAATCACCTCAAAACTGAGCCAAACGTTTGTGCCTTTTTGTGTGTGTGTGTGTACCAGCTATGCTGAGACCAATAAGGATGTAACTGACACACTCAGCCGGGATCTTCACTAACACACCAAATCAAATATTGACCTTCAAAGTTTTCTGCTGTTTTGCTCCACAAACCCCACGATTTCTCTTCCTCCACTAGCAGCATAGAGAGGAACAGCAATGGTGGCAGCACCCTCATCTGTCCACCAGACGGCACCGCTACCACTGACTAGTACTAAGAGACAGAAACCTGCCTGAATTCATGATCACCAGCTGAGGTGTATGGCAGACAAAGCTCGGTTTATTATGTGTGTCCCCCTCTCCCTGCATTAAAGCCTGGATTAAAGAGCTGCTCTTCACTCATGGCTATTGGATGGTGATGGTAATAGAGAAGGTCCAGGTTCATACCTAATACTAAAGTATGATGGACATTAACTGAAGTTCATGAACAAATAACAAACCTTGATCAACAAGTGGCTTTAACCATGGTTAAAAATCCATACCTAAGTGACTGGGCTGGGTTCACACATACGGCTAAGCCATAGCTGCCAAGTTTTCCCTTTTCTCACGAGGAAGCCTATTCAGCATAAGGGAAAATCCCTTTAAAAAAGGGATAACTTGGCAGCTATGGGCTAAGCCATACTTGAGCAAAATAATAATAATAATAATAATAATAATAATAATAATAATAATAATAATAATTTATTAGTTATACCCCACCCATCTAGCTAGGTTTCCCCAGCCACTCTGGGCAGCTTCCAACAAAAGATTTAAAATACATTAAAACATCAGTCATTAAAAACTTCCCTAAACAGGAATGCCTTCAGATGTCTTCTAAACATTAGATAGTTGTTTATTTCTTTGACATCTGATGGGAGGGCATTTCACAGGATGGGTGGCACTACCGAGAAAGCCCTCTGCCTGGTTCCCTGTAACTTTGCTTCTCGCAGTGAGGGAACTGCCAGAAGGCCCACGGCGCTGGACCTCAGTGTCTGGGATAGACGATGTGGGTGGAGACGCTCCATCAGGTATACTGGGCCGAGCATCATGTACAAACCAAGTCAGTAAGTCTTCCTTTTAAATAGACATGTACAGGACTGCACTGTGAAATGCCTACATATTTTACCCGCTGATGCTTCTGTTTAAATCCCCAGGAGTCATGCATATTTTCTTGATGGGGATCCAAAGGGAAAATGGTAAATTCTGCTTTGTCATCAAATTATATTTTGTTACCTAGACTCATTTGCCAATGATAACAGTGAAGAAGCTAGGCCGAGCACAAGGTCACCTGGGTAAAGCAGGGGTGGAGAACCTGTGGCCTTGAAGACACTCCCATCAGTCCCACCCCTGACATAAAGGGTAGTTTTGGCTTTATGCTTTTCAAGGGCAATTCTTGCTTAAGCACAAAATGTAGATTTGTCCATTTTGTGTATTCCCCCTCTTTTTAAAAAACAAAAAACTTGTTTGAGTTAATCACACCCTAAAATTTATTGGTAGCAGATTCAGGGCAGGCAAAATAAAAGTGGTTCTTCACGTAACATGTCGCCACTGTATGAAATTCACTGCACAACATAAGAAGAGGGCCGCTGACTTGAGTGGCTCTAAAAAACAGCATGAAGGAAATTTAGGAATGCTGAGTAGGGCCACTCCAATATTTGCTGGACTGCAACTCCCATCATGCTTGACCATTGGTCAGGCTGGCTGGGGCTCATGGGTGTTGAAGGATATCAGTGTCTAATGGTCTACCGGCTCCCCAGTCTCAGATAAACTCATGGAGATACCATGACGTAGAAAGTAAGGCCAGTTTTGGAGATCGTGGTCCAGTGAATGCCAGTAGGGATGCCAGAGAATTCTGACCAAAAATTAAAGTACAGACATACCTCGGTTTAAGAACGCTTCGGTTTGAGTACTTTCAGTTTAAGTACTCCGTGGACCGTCTGGAACGGATGAATCCACTTTCCATTACTTTCAATGGGAAAGTTTGCTTCAGGTTAAGTACGCTTCAGGTTAAGTACAGACTTCCGGAACCAATTGTGTACTTAAACCGAGGTACCACTGTAAGCAGACAAGGCAGTTTGCTTGTTCTTCTGCGGTCAGGAATGGACACCAGTCACACAAATACAACTGGCATTCATTCACATTGCTGCTGGGCAGTTTGCTGTCTATTTGCTGACATCGGAAGCTGCCTTGCATCGAATCAGACCATTGGTGCATATATCTCAGTGGCCCATCATATGTCACTGGACTCCAGTAGCCCCAGCAAGTGTGGCCAGTGGTCAGGGATGATGGGTGTTGGAGTGAAACAACATCCGGCCGGGGGGGGGGGGGAATGCACAGTTTCCTCAGCCCTGGTCTTCACTGACTGACAGCAACTCCCCAGGAATGAAGAGGAGTCTTTTCCAGCCCTGTCTGCAGATGATCTGCATGGAATTTGTTCTAGAAAATTGGTTTGCTGTGTTATTTGTGCCATTGGAAATATTATAGATGCTTCTGTACAAGATTGCAAAATAAAACAGATTACACAAGTGCAAACTCCATAAAGTGTTTTTCTCTTTAATCTTGATTCATAGAAAAGAGCATACAGTGTTTTTAGTCTTGTTTTATAAAAGCAATCAATACATAATACCACACAGTTACAAATGAGTATTTATAGCACAGTTATCCTCCTGGAAGTTATGCATACTGTGAGTTGTTGATATGCATATCCAAGGGCATCCTACGCATTCACTTTGGTGAGAACAATTTTTTTATACGCTGCCTTAGAGGTGGAAGACCTGAGAGTGTGTCGGTTTTCTTTCTTTACAATTCAGTCTTCAACAACTTCAGAGCTTTCTGCATATTTGCAAGCACTGTAAAAACAAACAGAGCATTAGTCAGGGAGGCCGGGGGGGGGGCGTGTTGTACAAAAAGTAATCTAGCATGTAATGCACATCAGTTTGAACTTTTGAAATTATGCAAATTGCAATAAACCAAATTCACTTTAATTTCCCTGCATTTACAATAGCAGAAGCAATGCATGCTGTTAATGGTCCACACTTCATTGACAACTAAGTTAAATTGGATAATATGGATTTAAATGGATTTAATGATGCTTTTCATGCTGAGGTTTCCATGCGGTGAGCCATTATTGTGCATAGGACCCCACCATGTGGGTCATCTCAGGTGCAGAACTTGCTCTGGAAATAGTTTGGCAGTGGCATGAAAACAAATTGCACCATGTTGGACCATCCATGTGGATGGATTACCGGTTTCAGGTGACATTCAAATGGCATCCATATCGAAAACGGCAGACTCTAAACCATATACATAAACAGCAGTCATTTTCTATGTGTTGCTATGCATATTTATTGAGAGGTTAGGATGGTGAAATCTATCCATTTAGTTTTCTCTCAATTCCACATTTTTCCAATCTTAAATTCAGTCGTCTACATTTTCACATCAGTTTGTGATTTTTTTTAAAAAAAAGTAGTCATGAAAATTCAGCAGCATTTATTACTATTTGATGCACACTTTGCAATGCTATTGCGCAACTGGAGGGAGCTCCAACGCAGAATTTCAGACCTTCCTTTGTTCCAAATCTATGCAAGAAGCTCTGCTAGGAAATACTTACATAATGCAATGTCTGAAGGCTCGTAAGCATAGAGGCGGTTGGAATATCTTCCAGTAATATCTGCTCTAACTGTCAGTGAAGGATCTGGAGAAACAATGATCGCATTAACTTTCCATCTGCAGCCGTCAAAAAACCCTCAATAAAAATGACTTCTGCTGTCCCTAGGCAAAAGATGCTTAACCACATGAATGTTGTCTATAATTCTCCAGTATGGAATTATGCATAGTCACTCTTTTGCATACCTGCAGGGGAAACGCTGAGAAATGTTTCCCTGCTTGTTCTGACTATCGGTTGAATAAAGTATATTGATTGATTGGTTGTTTCCCTGCTTCTGTAGGAAGGAAGGTTGGACGCTGTTACAGTCCTCTCGAATCTACACAATTAGCGTGAGATTCCAGAGGTATCTGGCGTGCTTACCAAAGTTTGTGTTCCCTTTTGGGACAACAAGACACAGCTGAGACTATGATGTCCTTATGGTTTACACATATAAACAACCTGCCCCTAGATGGAGGGATTGTAGGGCATTCACATCTTATGAGGGTCTGGCTCCCCTCTTGAGCGCAGCATTGGATTCAAAGGACAGCAAAAAGCCAGGCTCTGTGTCTCTTCGTTCCAGTCTGTCTTCTCCAGCTCTCCTCCTCCTCCTCCATGCTGCTAACCAATTCCAAGGACCTCCCCCAGCCTACATCATTCAGTGACATAGGTGCCAACTCCACAGGGCTGAGATGTCTTCAGCCCCTTCCCCCCACCCCAAAGTGTTGGGACGGGGCTGAATCCCTCCTCCATCTTGAGGAGCCTGGCCTTGCAGTGGCAGCAGGCCTTGCAGGGCCTTGCAGTGCTGGTGCTGAGTCTTGCTGGGCCTTGTGGCAGCTGTGGTGGCCCTAACAGGGTCCTGTGCCATGATGTGTGTGATGTCACACATGTGCACAATGGGGCCCCACAATGGTGGGCAGAACTCAGCGCCTCTGTTCAGAGTTAAAGCTTTGCCCACTTTGCCCACTAGCACCCAGCCAAGAAGGGGCTCCACTCCCCCTTGCCTGGCATTCTTGCCCTTTGATGGGCCATCCCTTGATGGGCCATCCTTGATGGGCCATCCCTGGACTTTCTCCTCCGCTAATGGCCCATTCATTAGCATAACTTGGCTCATTAGCATAACTAAATCCTGGGGGTTCCCGTGTCTGGCAAAACTTAATTCTACATCCAGGAATTATGGAGATAATCTTGCACCCAGGCATTTAGGGGAATCTGGCCCCCCGCAGATCCATAGCAAGGCTTTTTACACCAACAAAGCTTCCCTTTTCAGCTGCTTCTACTGAACAGCTAGTGGGCAGAAATGGGACTTGGTGATTTCTCCACCCCCATCCTAAATACAGTGGTACCTCTGGTTACGAACGCTTCTGGTTATGAATGCTTCAGGTTACAAGCTCCGCTAACCCGGAAGTCGGTGCTCCTGGTTGCGAACTTTGCCCCAGGATGCAAATGGAAATTGCACGCGCACAGCGGGAGGCCCCATTAGCGAAAGAACACCTCAGGATAAGAACGGTTTCAGCTTAAGAACGGACCTTCAGAATGAATTAAGTTCGTAACCAGAGTTACCACTGTAATAACTAAGTAAAATGTAAGCTGTAGGTGTTAAAGCAATGAGCAGCATCAGCCTGAGGAATCTTCTTAAGATCAGTGTCATTCCTTAACTCCTTGGAGTGTGTGTAAAAAAACCCGCCCCTTAGCCAATTTAATAAAAAGAGTGGGGCATATGTTCCATTGTTTGCACAGAAGCAAGTATATTGGAAAGAAATTTTGGGCAGGTTATTGTTGCAGATGCAAATGTGAAATGTTTCATTTTACACAACTACTTTTTTTGTCCCTTTATCAATCCCCTTCTTAAAAACAGGGGAGGGGAAAGCTACTTCAAATTACAAAAACTGGTTGGACATGGGGCAAGTGTATTGCACGTTAAGAGCGGTTTTATGGGACCCATCCTATAGGTCTTTTAGCTCAAAGACACCAATAGCACCAGCGGTACAGGAGATTCAGGTTTTGCTAGCAAGAGCCACATTCTCCAGTTTGAATGCTTGCAAAACCCTGTTTCCCCCATATTGGAGATGCAATCTGGAGATAAATCAAGCTTTTGTTTCACGGTAAATATTAACTCATCTCAGCTACACTGGTACCTCTGGTTATGAACGTAATTTGTTCCAGAGGTCCGTTCTTAAGCTGAAACCGTTCTTATCCTGAGGCGTGCTTTCACTAATGGCCACTTCCCGCTGCATCCTGGGGCAAAGTTCGCAACCAGGAGCAACTACTTCCGGGTTAGCGGAGCTTGTAACCAGAAGCGTGCATAACCAGAAGCGTGCCTAACCAGAGGTACAACTGTATTCAGCCTGCCATGGTCTCCCCACCACCAAAAAAACACAGAACTCTTTAACCCCTTAACTACTCACCTACAAACATGATTCTGGGAACATACTGGCCATCTGGTGAAAGATGTTTGTCTGTGGTTTCATACTTAAAGAAAAGAAAAAGAAAATACAAACCCCTGTGATGCAAGCCATTTAGATCACACAGAGAAGAGTAAAAATATCTATTAACCATTGCCAGTTACTTCAACATAATGAAAGGTTAGGTGGAATAGATGATGATGTGACAGCCGTCCCATAATGTATAATATAACAGAATAATGTATAATATAACAGAATACAGTGGTACCTCTACTTACGAATTTAATGCGTTCCGAACTCACATTCGTAAGTCAAAAAAAATTGTAAGTTGAATCCCATAGGAATGCATTGGGAGAAAAAATTCATAAGTTGAAGCAACCCTATCTAAAAATTTGTAAGTAGAAAAAAAATCCTATCTAAACCGCATCAAAGATGGCGGACGGAGCTCCGTTCGTAAGTAGAAACATTCGTAAGTAGAGTTATTCGTAAGTAGAGGTACCACTGTAATGTATAATATAACAGAATTGGTCAAGTGTCAAAGAAAACTCACAACAAGATTGAGGAGAACAAACTTATCGGCCAATTTCTGTATCTCTTTGTGCTCAGCAAATGCCTTCTTCAGTGCTAGAATGGGAGAAGAATAAATTAGACTCGCTATTAGAGGGGGAAAAAGAAAAAACCTGAAACATAGAAAGAACATTACGTATCTATTGTCAGTACAGATCAAATAAAAATTCATGAACGCTTAAAGCCTGAAGGCCTAATAAAAATCACTGTAAGATGAAAGAGATAAGCTAAAGAATCAAAAGTTTAGAAACAGGCCTGGGAACGAAAGGAGGTCAAGGTTATCGCAATCAATGTTTTGGGTTTTTGAAACCTGGATTCTTTTGCTTAGCAAAGGAATTCACAAGAAGCCTGAGGCTAAAATCCACATTCCACTCACTGAATTCAGTGGGACTTACTTCTGAGTAGACACTGGATTGCAGCTTAAGACAGGAAACTGCACTTATTGACCTACTCATGCTATGTTACTCTAGTTTGAATTATACAATGAATGTTTCATTTCTAAGGAGAGAAGTGCTAGATCTAAGGCCTGCCTGAAAGCCAGTCTCTTAAGTGAACAGAAAATGTCTTCGCAACTGTCAATGAATGCATGGAGTTTGGGCATTCATACAATGATGTGTGGACAGGCTACATTATGAGCTCTTCGGCACAAATTTGTGAATCTCTGTTTCTGTACTGTGATCATTTGTGAGAGGGGGGAAAATGTGAATAGAAATTTCTGCCTTCCATTCATCTAAATCTCCCCAGTTATTAAGTACAGTACAGGATTAAGTACAGAACAGGCTAAAAATATAGATTACACTTTCAGTGTAAAAAGAGCCGACTTATTGTTGTTGTTATTATTATTGGTAGCAATTGTATTTGCTTGGATTCAGACCAAAAGATTATGTATCTGTTGGAAAGAATGGTACCTTGACTGTGAGGGCAGTCTTCTAAGTGGTGGATGATCATTATAGGTTTGTTGCTGAAAAGAAGAAAAGGTCCATTTTAGAATCTCACAGTAGAGCAGGCAATAAAAAAGAGCAAAACTCATGATGGACCAAAAACTCAATGCCTTAAGATTTAAGGTCCTGGGAAAAGATGTGGAAACATTTCTCATTTCTGGAAGGAGACCTTCACATGCCATAGTGAAAACCATGTGGAGATAGGGGGACTTACTTTGTCCTGGCTTTATGGAGAGCTTCTTCATAAGTCTGGGTCCAGATAAGCTGATCCCCCCAGCCTGAAAGGAAATGATGAATCGAATTTTAAAGCATGTTATGATTGAGGAGGCATTAATCCCATAACCGGTTGTAGGGTTGCCATATTTTGAAGAGCAAGGAAGAGGATCCATTTGCCAACTTCTAACTATGGATCGCTATGACAACACACATTTTACATACCCATGAAAAAGAGGACGTGTCCTGGGAAAAGAGGACATATGGCAACTGAACTGAGTCCTGAACAAAGGCAACTCTACCGTAAGTGAGGCTTAGTGCTGGCCATCAGGCAATGGCTTTTCCTACCCACCTTGCCCTACCCTCCAGCCCTAGAAGCCCTGATAAGGGAGCTGTTTCCAGAGGAAGAATTGTGAGGGGAGAGAGACTTTCTGTTTGCCATCAGGGGTTGGTTGGTTTAATCCAGGCATCCCCAAACTTGGCCCTCCAGATGTTTTGGGACTACAGTTCCCATCATCCCTGACCACTGGTCCTGTTAGCTAGGGATGATGGGAGTTTTGGTTCCAAAACATCTGGAGGGCCGAGTTTGGGGGTGCCTGGTTTAATCTGTGCTGCCTCAATTCCAGTCCGAGGAACCTTCAGAAGGGAGTTGCAGCCATGCGCATGATGTGTATGTGTATTTTAATGAGCTGATCAGAGTAAAAGATTATGAGTCTTTGATGCTATTTTGTTAAAGTTGATATTATTTTTATAGATTATAAATGCTGGATTAATTCATTAATCATATAATATGACTTTTGCTTACATTGTGATGTTCGGCTTCTTTTTTAGTTGTTGCTTTGTTAAAAGTGTTTTATAGATTGCAATTGTTTCCCTGACGATTTGTGAATTCTCCTATATGATTTATGCTGTGTTTGTGATGTTCTGTCATGTTTACTGTGTTCTGTCATGTCATTATTATTTATTGTTTGTAAGCTGCTTTGGGATACATTTGAATGAAAAGTGGCATAGAAACACAAATACAGCAAATAAAATAAAATAAATCACTAATTTCCAGCTATATAACCTTATGCCAGTTAGCTGCACTACCTCCTGCCAACACCATATTTTTAGGGGCTACTGTATTTACTCGAATCTAATACGCACCTTTCTCGGCCAAATGATGTTGCAAAAATTAGGGTGCACCTTAGATTTGATGGCGCATTTACATTCACCAGCAAATACTTTTTTGGTTTCGAGGTTTTGAAAATTGAGGTGCGCATTAGATTCGATGGTGCATTAGATTGGCGTAAATACGGTATTTGTTTTTTCAAACCCATTGATTAATTGCAATGATTTCTTCAAATGTTGGCATTAATCTGAACTAGCACTTGTTTCAAATTCAATGTGAAATTTAGATAATTACCTGCTACGAATTACCAACTGTTGGAGGAATGTCCCCCGAGGCTTCCTTATTTAAACAATATGTACCCTTCCTTATTGAGAAAAGACCCTCTTACACTACAATCTTATAACAACGTATGAGAGGTAAGCCTCACTGGACTCGGTCAAACTCACTTCCAAGTAGATATATGTAGGATTGTGCAGTTTTGTAAGTTTTCAAAGGGCAGGATCCATCAGAACAACCCTGTGAGAAAGGTTAGGCTAAGAGAGGTCACCCAGTGAGCTTCATGAGTGAATTGGAATTGGAACCCTGGTTTCCCATGTCCTAGTCCAACACTCTAATTGCTACCCAACCCACTTGGGTCTGTTCTGAATCTGCCATCATTTAGCTTCATTGGATGGTCTTGGGTTCTTGTATTTTGAGAAAGGGTTTAAGAAAAAAACCAGCACCCTGTCTTCCCACTGCACTCAGCTAGCATTCCTTTACCTCTGGAGAGAGTCTGGGGCAGTTTGGGACGGGTTTCTTTTACATCCTTCTTTTCACTTTTCACAGTCGTCGTGTCTTTCGCCGAAATGTACGAGACGGCGACGAGCAAAAGCAACACCGATATGAGGCTCTTCTCCATTGTTAAAGCTAGGGGGAGAAAAAGCATTAAGGATTTATTCAGCTGCATTACAGAACAGGAGACTATTAGGCATGGAACAATAGAGGCATGCAATCAGTCTTGCTGGCTAAGTTACAAGCATTGGAATGGAATTACTCTAGTTCCAGCTTGGTCACAGTAAAAAGAGGGGGGGGAGAAAGAAAAAAGGAGCAGCTGAATGTTAAGTGCTACATACAACATGTATGAGAAACTCAGCTTGGGACTCAGTGTCTAGCATGCATAGAAGTAAGTCCTTCTGTGCTCAAGCAGGGATGGGAAACTATATACAGTTTTATGCACCATTTAGAAGAAGAAGAAGAGTTTGGATTTGATATCCCGCTTTATCACTACCCGAAGGAGTCTCCAAGCGGCTAACATTCTCCTTTCCTTTCCTCCCCCACAACAAACACTCTGTGAGGTGAGTGGGGCTGAGAGACTTCAAAGAAGTGTGACTAGCCCAGCTGCTTGTGGAGGAGCGGGGAAGCGAACCCAGTTCACCAGATTACGAGTCTACCGCTCTTAACCACTACACCACACTGGCTCTCCATTTACCTTGGTATATGCATATTTGTGCACATTACTTGCCTGGTGAATTGCATTGCAACATTCAGAGAAGTGTGAATTTTGAAGGATGGCTGTGTTTCATTTTGCTGACTGTTTTAGAAAGTGTGAATTAGGTAGACTTGCTTAAAAAGCAAACTGGATCCAATTTCTTCCCCATCCCTATAACGAAACCTTCCATTGATGCCTACATCATGAAGACAAACAGAGCTAAATGCAACTCTACTGTGATATTCAAAGTTGTTGCTTTGAATTAAAACTAACCTTTATTTCCCAGTCACTCATCTGGTGTGTTTACCGTGGACTTGAAAGAATTGGAGCCGTGTAAAGCAAATCAAAGTATTTAGGAGGCCCTTGCATTGGGTTGTGAGGAGTGAAACCCTTCTCTCAGTGCGGTGACGGCAGGGAAATATATAGGAGACAATGAAATCAAAGTAGTTTCAAATCCCTAGGCTTGCCAAGTTGGCTATGCTCTGACAGTCAGTGTCCGCTTAACACCCCCCCCCCCCCAAGCTGCAGTCTTATGCACAGTTACCCTCATGTAAGACCCATTGAGCACAGGGGTGCTTGATTCAGAGTAAGCATTGTAGGGGGTTGAACTAAATGACCCTCAGGATATCTCCCATCTCTACAATTCTGAGAGTCTATGTGTTATGATTGTGCTGTGTGTCTTCACATATGATGCATTCCCCACCCCCCAAATGTACAGCCGGATCTTATCCATGTTTACTCAGAAGTAAGCCCCACTGTGTTCAGTTGGACTTGCTCTCTTGTAGGTGTATATATCCAGCACTGCAGCCTTGAAGTTTTCTAAGCCAATTAAAAGTCACGCAGTAAGTTTTCGAATGAATGCCTCTCGAGATGCTAATTCTGCTAGCACCTCCAACGCTCCCTATCTTGACGGTGAACACAATTCTGAATGAATCTGATTGACCTCGTTTTAGTCCAATTATAGATCTGTTGGTTTCAAAATCCTGACTTTTAAAAATAGCATCCATCGCTACGGGGGGTGGACGGTTGATGCTAAGACCTGACAATTCTCACTCAATGTGGCAGACTGCAAAGTTGAGAGAAGCAAAGGGTTTTCTGCAGGTCTCAGGACCAATTCAACAGTGATGTCATATTGAAACATGGGCTGTTGCTATGTAGATGCTTGCATCCCCATAGTGACTAAGGCAATTGCAACTTATATAACAAGCCTGAATTAGCTCGGGGGGGGGGGTTTTAAAATCAGTGGCAGAACACAGGTCAGGTTTAGCAGGGGTGGCCCAAGATGTTTTGCTGTCTAAGCAAAAGGACAATAAGCTCCCCCCTGCAATTCCATGTACAGGAGCGGATCATAGTGTCAGTTTAATCTTACAGAAAGACTGGTTAGTTTATTTGCATGATGCACAGAGCTGGGTCTTCCATTCCAACTGAGGATTCCACCTCACTCTGCCCAATGGCAGGGCCGGCCCTGGAGTTTTGATCAGTATCCCAGTTGAGACTCCAACTGCAAGGGACAGCTGAAGCTCTGTTCAGTTCAAGAAGGATACTGACAAGCTGGAACGTGTCCAGACGAGGGCAACCAAAATGGTCAAAGGCCTGGAAACGATGCCTTATGAGGAACGGCTTAGGGAGCTGGGTATGTTTAGCCTGGAGAAGAGAAGGTTAAGGGGTGATATGATAGCCATGTTCAAATATATCAAAGGATGTAATATAGAGGAGGGAGAAAGGTTGTTTTTTGCTGCTCCAGAGAAGCAGACACAGAGCAATGGATTCAAACTACAAGAAAGAAGATTCCACCTAAACATTAGGAATAACTTCCTGATAGTAAGAGCTGTTTGACAGTGGAATTTGCTGCCAAGGAGTGTGGTGGACTCTCCTTCTTTGGAGGTCTTTAAGCAGAGGTTTGACAGCCATATGTCAGGAATGCTTTGATGGTGTTTCCTGCTTGGCAGGGGGTTGGACTGGATGGCCCTTGTGGTCTCTTCCAACTCTATGATTCTATGATTCTATTTAAAGGCATGAGACTCCAAACACACACATATATAGAGCAGATGTCCAAATTTAGAAGAAGTAGCAATGATGGTGCTGAACCCCCCTCTCCACCATTAATCCGTGCTGCATGTCCCTCCACATTCTCTCCTCCCAGGTGAACTTTGATGCTGGAGATGCACAAAGCTGGGAGGAAAGATTCTAGGATGAGAGGCTGTGGGTAAGTAGCAGGGAGGGGTCTCAGCTGCACACCCCATTTGGCTCTCTAGATTGGCCCCAGGTCACTGGGGCAGCCTTGCAAAGAGTAGGTCTGTCTCCATCAAATTTAGCCGAGAATGGGAGCTTCAAAATAACGGTACCATTTGAGACAATCAAGTCCCCGCTTTGAAGATCAAGCGGGGCTGATATGGCCAGGATTAAGTCTACTATGCTCAAAACCAGGAAATACAATTTCCAAGCATGTCATTCATCTCCCATATTTTCTTCTCAGATTTTCTACAACATCCAGGAAACAATGGTGGCCAAAATGTGCATTCTGAAGCTTCAATCCTAAGCATACTAACTTGGAAGGAAGTCTGAATGATATCGAATGGGGCTGATTTTCAGGTTTCGGATCTGTGTTTTTTTTAAAGGGACTGCAATCCTGTACACACTTACATGAAAGTAAATGCCGTGCAGCATGTTAGGACTTACTTTACGGAAGAAACATGCACATGTTTTATTAATGCGACAGACATCCTTATGCCTTCATGGGGGAAAATAAAATAGGCAAGTTTTGGGAGGAGCATTTGGCTTTCTAAGAAAACAGGCTGCAAGGACATCTTGTCATCCTTTGAAACCACAGGGGCATTTAAGTAGGCCGATATGCATCTAGCGGAGTCCCTTTTTACGGCACAGCTGTTGTCAATGGGCACTGTGTCAGCATCAGGGAAGCGGGAAGACACACAACTGGGCAGAAAATGGAAGAAGTGGGTGGGTGTGGGGCACGAAGATAGAGAGCTGAGAAGATTCAAAACTGGCAATGGTGGTATACAGAAATCATAGCACCATAGAAGAAAACAGAGCTTTGACAAAGGCGTTAGAAACAAGCAGGAAATCAGGCGGGGATCAGAGCTGTTAGCAGATCCAATGGGAAAGCAATGACTGACAAAAGTTGCTTCTTTGTGAAACAAAATAAAACCACCAAGGTTTGTAAAGCTTCACACACACACACACACACACACACACACACACACACACACACTTGTGATCGCCAGCATAGTTAGTGGAAGAAACAGCAAAACACTCTAGCTGCTGTTTTTAGTTAGAACTGCTGCACAGCCCTTTCACTGCTCCAGTCTTCCCAGCCTGTTCTTTGTTACCTGCCCATCAATAAGTAACCTGACCCATGAGCTCAGAGGACTCTGAACAGGTGCTTTGCTAAGCCCAGAGCTGATCATCTTACCTGCTCTGCCCTCTTCCTCCTTTGAGAAACTGCTAAAGCGTTCCAAGTTTCAGTGTGAACAAGGAAGGTATGGTATGCCTATTTATGCACCTGGGCACACCTCATCCCCACCCACAAGCTGTGGCATTTGAATAGTTCTGGGAAAAACCTCTATTTATTCATTTTTTAAAAGAAAATAAATAAAAGACAAGATGTTTGCAAGTAATTTCTGAAACAAATAAATGCCATCAGCGTAAAATTTATAGGTGTATATGAGAGTTTGGGGAAATATATTTTCTGATGTGGGCAATGAGCCAAATCCAGGTAAGCATAAATCAAGGCTTCTGATTTGCCCGAAGGCTGATCTGGCTTTCTGTGATTGGACAGAAGCTTCATCCTAAAGGACAGGTCTGCAATTCCTTTGAGAAGATGAAATTGGATATGAATTTAAGGGCAAATTAGATGGTCATTTTACTGAGTACAGGGCACTGATCCAGATCAAAGAACCCAAGGGAAATGCCAGGTGAAAATGGAACCTGACAGTTCATCTTCCAAAGCAGGGTGTAGTGTTGGCCCACAATTCCCATCGCCCATAGGACTTGGAGCCTAACAGCCAGGTCACTGGTTCCCCACCATTGCTTTAAAGTGCCTTTTACATCACTCCAGTGTTGGAAACCATGCTGAAAATATGAATCTCATAATTTATGGAGGGAACTGCCCAGACCCTCTGCCTTCAGTGTGAAATGATTTTATTGGGCTGGATTCAACTAAGCCAGTACACTAGTGGAAGCCGGTGCTGAGACTCCAGCTAGCTCAATGGGCTTGCCTCCCTCTCCTCTCGCCTGGGTGCCCCATCTCCCCCAAATCTACTCTGGAGAGTCAGGAGAACCCCCCAGGACAGCAGGCAGAGGAAGGAGAGGGGAGGTCACCCCGTCCGCCACTGCTTCCATTGATGGAACACTCAAATTAGTGCCCGCCCGGTGTTCTTCTTGGAATAGTAGCTGTCTCCTAGCAACAAAAGGAATAGATGCTGAACCGAACAGATTGCTAAGTGAATTTCTATATCACAGAGGCTTATCAATACTACCACACATGCAATTTGATGTAGTGAACATTGTATTTCACAAGTGCATACCCTTAATTTTGCAGGCGTTCTAGGAGTCTGTGTGTGAGTACTGAGGAGCACACAAGCGAGTGACTGCATTGAGTAGGAAAGTCTGAAGGGAGATTCCCCTTTTTAAAATAATAATAATAATGTTTAATTGAATTTAGTAGATAACAAAGCATTCTTATGAATGGTATAACAAAAAATACAAATAAAAATCACTTCATTCCTAAACAATTCATTTCACCAAACATCCTATTTTCCAGTTGTACTAATAATTATTACATTATACTGTTTGTTGTTTAGTCGTTTAGTCGTGTCCGACTCTTCGTGACCCCATGGACCATAGCACGCCAGGCACTCCTGTCATGCACTGCCTCCCGCAGTTTGGTCAAACTCTTGTTAGTAGATTCAAGAACACTGTCCAACCATCTCATCCTCTGTCGTCCCCTTCTCCTTGTGCCCTCAATCTTTCCCAACATCAGGGGCTTTTCCAGGGAGTCTTCTCTTCTCATGAGGTGGCCAGTATATTGGAGCCTCAGCTTCAGGATCTGTTCTTCTAGTGAGCACTCAGGGCTGATTTCCTTCAGAATGGATAGGTTTGATCTTCTTGCAGTCCATGGGACTCTCAAGAGTCTCCTCTTGTATACCGTAATGTACAGCAGTGTTTCTCAACCAGTGTGCCTCCAGATGTTTTGGGACTACAACTCCCACTGGTCTTGCTAGCTAGGGATGATGGGAGTTGTAGTCCCAAAACATCTGGAGGCACACTGGTTGAGAAACACTGATGTACAGGGTGAGCTCCCGTTGTTCGGTCCCAGCTCCTGCCAACCTTGCAGTTCAAAAGCACGCAGTGCAAGTAGATAAATAGGTACCGCTCCGACGGGAAGCTAAACGGCATTTCCATGCACTGCTTTGGTTTCTCCAGAAGTGGCTTAGTCATGCTGGCCACATGACCCGAAAAAACTGTCTCCGGAAGCCGGCTCCCTCGGCCTTTAGAGTGAGATGAGCGCCAGAACCCCAGAGTCGTTCGTGACTGGACTTAATTGTCAGGGGTCCCTTTACCTTTGCAGTTAGTATTGTCTTATAATCGCCAACATCTTTTTGTATCCTTCTTATGATATTTTTGGTTACGAATTTATACAGAAATCATTTGAATTCTGCCATAGAAGGGAGATTCTTAGCAAGGTAGGCTCAAATAAACTAGTTGACTGTCCTTCTGTGGATCAGAGCCTCTACATTACTAGGTTTTCTGATTGTGGGGAAGCTTCTAAGAGCAGGAAGATTGGGGATGGAACAGAGGACTGCAAGTGACCCCTTTCTGAGTTGCCATCTCTCGAGGCTGTAATTGAACAGAGAGCGTAATGCACTCTCAAAAATAGTCCAGCCCAAGCCATTTTAAGGCTCTCTAGATCAATACCCAGCACCTTGAATTGTGCTAGAAAGGGAAGAGGAAGCCAAGAGAGGTGTTAGAGCATCATCTGACAACACCAAGTTTGGCACAGATTGTCCCAGATATTTGCTGCTCTCATTAAGCCTTAACAGCTACGGTACCAGTGTTCTCCTGATGTAAAAAATGACAAAGAGTTTTATGGCACCTTAAAGATGTATGAATATATAATGGCATAAGATTTTGTGGATTAGAGGCCACTTCACTAGATGCAAGAAGTGTTATTGTCAGCAGATGCAGCTGTAGGGGGAAAAGCATTGTAAACTGTGAGGGAAAATGCCTGTGAAATGCAAAAAGCATAGTCTGTGAAAATCCAGCCAAAGTTTAATTGTACCTCAGGTTAATAACTTAATTCGTTCTGGAGGTCCATCCTTAACCTAAAACAGTTCTTAACCTGAGATACCACTTTAGCTAACGGGGCCTCCTGCTGCAGCCACACCGCCGCAGCGCGATTTCTGTTCTTATCCTGAAGCAAATTTCTTAACCCGAGGTACTATTTCTGGGTAACCTGAAGCGTCTGTAACCTGAGGTACCACTGTACTCTATACATTTCACAGGCATTTGACTCCATAGTTTACAGTTTTTCCGACCCACATATAACTACCATATTTAATTGATGTTTGAAATAATCTTTGTGAAATACTTAAAAAATGGAACAAAACCCAACATCTGTACAGGTTCTGATATCACAGGAATAAAAGCCTGATACTGCAGGTAAACCTTCTGTAACACACACACACACACACACACACACACACACACACACAATTTGTGGCCCCTTCAAGATCAACGTGATAATTGTAGCATATGTTTCCATGGACTAAAGTGAGCCATACTGCCTGCTACAAGCATGCAGTCATTGGCAGTTTGGGTAACTACGGGGAAGGGGCATTTGCACAGCACCAGTTTCAAATGCAAATGCTTCCTGATTGAATTCTTGGCATTGCCAAACAGGGCATCTGCGAAGCCCTGGGGAGGCACTGCCAGCCAGTGTAGACATTACTAAGTTAAATGGACCAATGGTCTGACTCAGTGGGAGGCAGCGCCCGGTGTTCCCAGTTTGTGAGATGAATGAAGCATTTATCCTTGGTGGATGTATACAGAAGGCAACAGAAGTGTGTGGGTGGGGAAGCAAATTTTGTAAACAGTGGGCTGCAAAATGGAAAGGGCAGTCACAGTAGGCCTGCAACAACAATCACCACCATTTCTTGGCTGTATCATGCTGTCTCTGCTATAATTGACATAATTTTTTGCTGCCTTTTATTGTTTTGTTGTTGATGATTTTATTCATCCTATACAGTCGTACCTTTGGTTCCGAAACGTTCGGAAGCTGCGGAAGCCATGCCAGGCATTCGGCTTCTGGGCAAAGTTCGCAAATCGGAACAGCTACTTCCGGGTTTGCGACGTTCGAGTTTCAAGTCATTGGTGTTCGAAGCAGCTGTTCTAAAACCAAGGTATGACTGTATTGTATTTTACCCTTTGTTTGTAAGGCTTGCAGGTAAAGGTAAAGGTAAAGGGACCCCTGACCATTAGGTCCAGTCGTGACCGACTCTGGGGTTGCGCGCTCATCTCGCATTAATGGCCGAGGGAGCCAGCGTATAGCTTCCAGGTCATGTGGCCAGCATGACAAAGCCGCTTCTGGCAAATCAGAGCAGCACATGGAAACACCGTTTACCTTCCCGCTGTAGCAGTTCCTATTTATCTACTTGCATTTTTGACATGCTTTCGAACTGCTAGGTTGGCAGGAGCTGGGACCAAGCAACGGGAGCTCACCCCGTCACAGGGATTCGAACCGCCGACCTTCTGATCAGCAAGCCCTAGGCTCAGTGGTTTAATCACAGCGCCACCTGGGTCCCAGTTAATTAATATTGATTAATACTAAAAATGCACATACTCAGAGCTGTATGTCAGCTCTTGTTCACAAAAGCTTATGCCGCATAAGACTCTTTGTAGTTATCAATTCCCTTACAGGCATTGATTGATTGATTGATTGTCTGATTGACTGATTGTCTGATTGTATGATTGACTGATTGACTGATTGATTAGAATCAGTAAAGTCCACCTAACCTTTACCTGGTTGGTGTGCCGTACCAAAAAGTTGTAAAGACACGTGGACTTAAGGCCCAGCTGCAGATCTCACAGTCTCTCGTGCCATAGCAAATATGTTTCCTAAGGTGGAGACTGTAACAGGCTACAAAGTCCAGTCATCATTATCCAGGTAAAAAAAAAGGGTGTTCACCTTGCTTTGCTGGATGCATTCTTCTTTCCTTGCTTCTTCCTTGGATCATAAATGCAACAGCTGCTCATTCTTTAAGAACTGGCACCCGCTAGCTTAAGAAAGGGTGGGGCGATGGGAAAAGATAGGTAGGGTGGCACTACATGCAGAAAAAGACGGGTCCTCCAAGTTGCACAGATACACGTTCAGCGAAGCGAACATGTTTAAATATAAATCCTCCTTTAGGGGCACTACGTACTTGAACTCCCCCCCCCCAAAAAAAATCATTCCTAAGCACAATCAACTTGAGTCTTTGGTTGAGTTGAGCAGTGATCCATGAGTGTGATCCTTACCTCTCCCTTCCATGCATTCAGTGAATGTGAAAATGGCTTCTGTGCTATAGTGTGGAGGAAACTGAGGTATTCCTTGGGCCCGTGCAACACATTTTTGTGTTGTTGTTTACTCCTTACGTTCAGAATCAGAGGTCATCTAAGGACTGCATCGACTTCTTCCTTCCTTTCCATGCAACATTCGCCATTGCAAATGCAAATACTGGCTTGTGCCACAGCAGCAAAAAGCTCTAGGGAGCACTTGGACTTTGCTGCAGGTTTCTAGAAACATGCAAGAATGTGTCAAGTCTGCTTCATCCAGACCGGAAATGTCATTGGATGATGTGTACCTAACTTCTAGGGCAAATCCTGCTGGGCTGAGCTATGACGCTGCACTAGCCTTGCTGAGTGTCCCATCCCTGAAAACAAACAACCACAGTGCTTTGTTAAGTATTAAGGCCTAGTCATCACTCCAAGGATTGACAGAATGTTATTTCTACCTGAGGATTTTTGAGGCTTAGGCCTCATCTGCACCATACACTTAAAGCACCTTTGTGTCCCCTCCCCGAATAATAGGAACTGTAGTTTAAGGGTGCTGAGAGTTGTTAGAAGACCCCTATTCCCTTCACAGGGGACTGTGGAGAGTGATTGCTGACTCTTAGAGAGGCATAAGTGTGTTTTTAATGCATGGTCTATGTCAGCCTGTACTTCTTTTCAGGATTAGTGATCTTTGAAATTGGACCTGAGCCTCAGGTCTGTTGTGTCAGGCCACTGACCCCAGTACATAGCTGCCAAGTCTTCTGTATTCCCTGGGAAACCCCTGTTTTTCCAGCCGTTTCCCACTGGCAGCCCAGATTTTTTAAAAAATCCGTAAGTCCCCCGGATTCTTACCGGCCTGGGGAGGCTCCTTCTGTGCATGTCTGGAGTCTCTGGACATGCACAGAAGCAATTTATGGCGCTGCGGCCATTTTGGAAATGGGCAGAGCATGTGTAAGAGCAACTTCCAGTGCCACTCTGCCCAGTTCCAAAATGGCCGCAGTGCGACTTCTGGTGCCACGCCACGCCGATCCCAGAATTTTCACCTATGCCCCAGTACCCAGATCTCTAGGCCAGTTGGCACTGCTGCTGGCTACCCTTTGCCATTCTTGTCAGCCTGGGAAACTGCTGCTTCTGCTGGCACTGATTAGGATGAAGAGGGGGCCTGGCAGAGAGAACAGCACATACCCTCCAACATTTCTCCAATGAAAATAGGGACGTCCCATTCCATATTGATAATTTTACTATTTATACCCCACACATATGACTGGGTTGCCCCAGCCACTCTGGGCAGCTTCCAACATATATAAAAACATAACAAAACATTAAACGGTGGGTTTTTTATTAAAAAAACCACTTCCCTATACAGGATTGCCTTCAGATGGCTCAGGGGGTCGCATAACACCATACCCTCCAACATTTCTCCAATGTAAATAGGGACATCCTATGGAAAAGTTTTCCTCTTAAGGAAATCAGCCCTGAGTGCTCCCTGGAAGGACAGATCGTGAAGCTGAGGCTCCAATACTTTGGCCACCTCATGAGAAGAGAAGAATCCTTGGAAAAGACCCTCATGTTGGGAAAGATTGAGGGCACTAGGAGAAGGGGACGTCAGAGGACAAGATGGTTGGACAGTGTTCTCGAAGCTACGAACATGAGTTTGACCAAACTGCGGGAGGCAGTGCAAGACAGGAGTGCCTGGCGTGCTATGGTCCATGGGGTCACGAAGAGTCGGACACGACTAAACGACTAAACAATGGAAAAGTGGGGTATTCTGGGATCAGATCAGATCAGATCAGATCAGATCAGAAACCGGGACGGCTTCTCTAAATCACAGACATCCCTGGAAAATAGAGACACTTGGAGGGTCTGACAGCGCAGGAAGAAGGAAGGCAGCTTAAAGTGGTGTCTATTCAGCCTGGTTATCCACTGCCGCGGCTGACACCTCTCAGGATAGTCAGCCTGGATAAGATGGCAGCAGGCCCAAGGTCTTCTCTGGCCTTCTTCCTGTTTAACTCCTCCTGCCAGGTTGACTCTTCATCTTGCTTGACTGCAATGGTGGCGTGGAGTAGAAAGGGACGGTCTAAGGGGTTTGTTTGTTTGGTTGTTTTGCAAGATATGGGGTGGGTTTTTTGCAAGCTGTGAGGGGGTTGGTGAAGTCTGAGGGTGGATGGGGGGTAACCAAGGTGTAGTTGGGATTTTGGTGAGGGTTTTTTGGTGAGTGGGTAGGCAGAGTTGGTGAGCAAAGGGGATGACCATGTTGGCAAGGTTTAGCGCTCCCAGAGTTCCCTGCAAAGATGGATGGACTGTGAAACCACCCTGGGAATTGTAGCTCTGTGAGGGGAATAAGGGTCTCCTAACAACTCACAGCACTCTTAACAGACTACATTTCCCAGGATTCTCTGGGAAAAGCCATGATTGTTTAAAGTGGTATCATTGTGCTTTAAATGTATGGTCTGCTTATAAAGATAGACACTGTGAGGGACAGGGGATATCGCGAAGTCCCTCCCCTCCTGAGTTCAAGCCCATCCCCGAGCACAGGGGAAAGCAGAGAGAGTTCCGATTCCAATGGGGAAGCAGGAAGTCGTGTCCGAGGCTCAGGCAAGGTAGAGGAGCCAGGGTCCCAGGTGGGACAGGAAGGGGCGAATAAGGGGGGGAGACCCATCCCCCCAACTCCGGAATTACGCAGAAAGAGGAGGGGAAAGAGGATGGGTCTGCCAAAGCTTTTGTGTTGGAGAAAGACGCGCCAAAAGCCATTCGGAGGTTCTGGAACCGACTGACCACATCACTCCGTGTAAATAGCAATGACTTCAGCACTGTAAATACGCAGCACCAATAAAAGAATAAAATGCAGAGCTGCGTAGCGTCGTTACTCTGAAGTAGCCCACTCCGGCCACTGTGACAGACACCATCATTTCATTGGGCAACATCATTTCATTAGGTATCCTGATCTCTGAGAACAACTTTGACTTCCTTTTCCACATCCGCAAGGCAGAAAAACTTATTAAATTAGTGGGAAAAAATATATAATCCTGAAAAATGTCTGTACAATGGTGCGGGCATATGAACAAGTTCCTGGTGCAAGTTTCCAGGAACTTTGTTGCACTCAGTTCCTGCTTATTGCTTGCTTACAAAACTGATTGGCAGAATTGTATTTATTTCTGTAGCCCGCCTGATGTTTCAACTATGGTGAAATCAATGTTGTATCTTTGCCATCTTTAGCGTGTAGTATTGGAAGCTGGACAAGGGGAGTGAGATAACAACAAGTGCTAAGCATGCTTAGTTCAGCTTGCAAATATTTCATTAAGCGATAGCAAACCAGTCCATTACTGTTTCAAAGTTCTCTCAAAGCCGGGTGGTTACTGATTAGTCTGCATATAAGAACTTGGAATAGAAATACTTCGCTGCTCTATTTACCCAGAAACTGCTTTTTTAAATATGAAGTCAGCAAGGACCAGAGATGCCCCTGAACAAAAATAGCAGAATGCTTCCCCCATGTTGCAGATCACATGAGATTATTCCTCAAGAGCTGCTCTGTTTTCTGCTGCTCTAGGGTTTGTAAGTTATGGCTGTTTATTGTTGGCATTACAGTTTTATGTATTTTATTTTATTCCATCCTGGGATCAAGTGATGAAGAGAAGTCCATAAATATCTTACATACATGTACAGTAAACCTGCATAGGTAAAGGTAAAGGACCCCTGGATGGTTAAGTCCAGTCAAAGGCGACTATGGGGTTGCAGCACTCAACTTGCTTTCAGGCCGAGGGAGCTGGCGTTTGTCCACAGACAGCTTTCTGGGTCATGTGGCCAGCATGAATAAACCGCATCTGATGCAACGGGATGCCATGATGGAAACCAGAGTGCACAGAAACACCATTTACCTTCCCGCTGCAGCAGTACCTATTTATCTACTTGCACTGGTGTGCTTTCAGACTGCTACATTGGCAGAAGCTGGGACAGAGCAACAAGAGCTCACACCGTCATGGGGATTTGAACCGCCAATCTTCTGATCGGCAAGCTCAAGAGGCTCAGTGGTTTAGACCACAGCACCACCCGCATCCTTTAAAACCTGCATAGGATACACATTTAACATATGTTATTTCAAATATATGTAGCTGAAGACTGCGTATATTGCAGGACTGAAGGCAGAAGAAAGCTGGAAGCCCCAAGCAAACCGAGTGCAAAAAGAGCTTTGAAGCTGCGATCCTTTCCTTCTGGGCAAGTCATGCTTGGTGCACCCTGAAGGTGTCTTTGGTCAGTGGAGCAGTTGCTCTGGGAGTGGTGGGGATGCTCTCGCAGGAAGAAGAGTTTGGATTTGATATCCCACTTTATCACTACCCTAAGGAGTCTCAAAGCGGCTAACAATCTCCTTTCCCTTCCTCTCCCACAACAAACACTCTGTGTGGTGAGTGGGGCTGAGAGACTTCAAAGAAGTGTGACTAGCCCAAGGTCACCCAGAAGCTGCATGTGGAGGAGCGGAGACGCAAACCCGGTTCCCCAGATTACGAGTCTACCGCTCTTAACCACTACACCACACTGGCTCTCAGTTATTTTCTGACTTCCAGTTATTTTCTTCCAGTAAGAAGGGCCACAACAAAAATCTGGTTTTTGTTTATTTCTTTATACCACCTAGGTGATTCACATGAAATTATGGGGAAATCACCCAAGGCAATCTGATCAATTAGGCAGCTGGGATAGCTCAGCCAGTAGAGCATGAGACTCTTAATCTCAGGGTCGTGGGTTCTAGTCCCACCTTGAGTGAAAGATTCCCCCATTGCAGGGGTTGGAGTTGATGCTCCTTGTGGTCCCTCCCAACTCTATAATTCTGTATTGAGATTGAATCCTCACTTGAGCCACTTGTTGTTACACAACGACATCATGGTTCCTGCTGAACTGAATGAGATTTAGAACTGTGCTGCATATTGGCCTGATCCAGCTTTGGAGGCCACAAATAGAGCTTCAGAAGACTTGAATTATGTCCCTTTAAGTTGTCTATATTTGCTGTCCTCTGAATGGCAGTATTGAAGGGTGGGGTGTAACATTTGCAAATAAACGAATATTTGTCTGAAAATATTCATCATTTTCACTCTTGGGCATCATCATCTCATTTGGCATGGTACCTGCACTCAGTTTTCATAGGCGAAGGAACCGAGAGCATTTCCTCCTGTGCAGGGTGGTTCTGAATACTCATACATTTGGAATCTCTGTTGACTGCAGACAATGACCTCAGTTAAACAGCAAGTGGCTGAGGTTTCTAAAAGCACCTGTTCTGACTCCATGGATACGCTGCAGTGCGAGAATGCAGCGTTATGTGCTGCAGCCTGCTGTAATTCCCTCCTGCAAAAAATCCTGAGTGTCTGGATGCGACCTGGACTGGCAGCCGACTTTTAAACACAGTAGATGAGACAGTGTCCCCTGCTGAAACCTGCAGGCAGACACCTGTCTGCCCTTTGAGGTACAGAACAGAAGGGAATGACTGTGGGGCTCAGCTAGAGGGCTGCTGCTGCTCCTGACCTGAGTCACTAGGAGGCGCTGTGGAGGGCATTGTCAGAGGAGGAATGGGAGGAGCTTAGAGGATAGGTGTCGGAAAACCCCAGGAAGGGTCCCACTAGGTTGCAGGTCATTGATTCTGGGACACAAGAGGTGTCTGACCCTGGGAAAGGACCCTATCACTTTCTCTTTTTTTATGTGGTCATAGACGTGAACAGAAGGGCCCAGTGGCTTGAGCGATAGAGATCTGGACCCGGGTGATGATCCAAGTGGGTCAACAGAGGATCCTTCTATCCTTCTCCCCGTCCATCACCACCAGGAGGTGGCTAGCAGAAAACTATTATCTCTCATCACAGAGATGCCAGCACCAGGACAAGTCCAGTCCACCTGAAGGTCTGCTCAATGGCTCAACCAATATCCGGACTCCAGCCACTTGTTATGCTAAAGCTGTGCCTGCCCCACTCTTTGAAAGGAAGGTGCAGCAAGTGTGTGTTGCTTGCTGGATCAACATCTTAGCTTTATGCTTACCCATGCAGTTAACCTCTCACGTAGCTGTGCATTCTTCTAACCTGGGATATGCTTTATGTACTGATCTAATATGAAAATTAAGGACTTGGGTAGAACTGGTGCTGTAAGCTCAAGTTCTTCATCCATCAAAGAGAACCAGGACTACCCCCCCCCCCCACACACACACCCAGCATCCACCACCTATGACAACTGTCCAATGGTAGGGCCAGCCTTATGCATTACTGGGTTAAATTGTGGATCTGCAAGTTGAGCAACTGACCATATTCCTCCTCAGAGTCTCCATATGCTTCATCTGTTGCCCACAGAGATTTAGAAAGCATTTATTGTGCACCCTGATGGTGCCTCGCTCTTTTCCAAGCAGTACCAGAAGAGATTTAAAAAACTTTTAAAAAGGCATCATCAAGAATGGTCTGGCAATGTAGGTTAAAACCGGTTTGGCAAATGAGCTCAAGATCTCAGAGGGCGTGGTGTTGTACATTCTTAAGCACAATCCATTGGTAATTTAATTCTAAAAATGAAAGTTGACAGGACTAAGCTAATTGAATCTAACCATTTTCACGGGTCATTTTTCCCCCCTCGGGGCATGACAGGCCACTGACTTTAATTCAGCTTGAAATTCAGCAGTTTGAAACCACAACAATTAGATAAACAGATTTTTGGAAAGGACTGTAGCTCCGTGTGGAGCATCTGCTGTGCTTGCAGAAGGTTTTGGGTTCAATCCCCGGCATCTCCAGGTATTCCTGGGAGTCCTGTCTGAAACCTTGGAGAGCTGCTGCCAGCCAGTGTAGGCAGTTTTGAGCTCAATGGGTAAATGGTTTGAGGGCATGGTTTAAGGCATATTCCTATGTTCCTCCAAATGTGCTACTGCTCTTTGCTGCCAAAATAGGAATGCAAAATTTATGTGGGAAATTGTCATAGCACATGTTTGCAGGCAGTGTGGGCATCTAGGATGTTATCAAGGGTGCCACTGCTCAATACCCTTCCTCAAATGACCGCCAGAGGGAGGCGGCCAGTGGGGGGGGGAAGGAAAACCATTTGGACCTCTGCCTAGAAAGTACAATGTCAGGGACTGGGCAGAGGAGGAATGGTGGAGACCCGCCTCCCCAGCCTGACCCTTCCAGAGAAGAGGAAGACAGTTCAGATTACAACAGGGGTTTGAGGGAGGTCAGAGCTCAGAAGAAGATGAGGGGGAAATCTGGGAAATAATGGGGGAGGAAGAGGAAGAGGAGGAAAAAGAAGCACCAGGAGGGTGACAGCTGAAGGACACGGTGTCATTAGAAAGCATTCCAGATCCTCCCTCTCCCAGAACCTGGCAAGCCTTGAAAGTAAGAGAGCAAAGGGCTCAGAAGCAAAGGGCCCTCAGCGCCACCCATAGGGGAGAAGGTGACGAATGAGGAAGTTACAGGTAGGTAGCCATGTTGGTCTGACGTAGTCGAAACAAAATAAAAAGATTCCTTCCAGCAGCACCTTAAAGACCAATGAAGTTTTTTATTTTGGTATGAGCTTTCGTGTGCATGCACACTTCTTCAGATACACCGAAATAGAAGTCCCCATACGTTTATATATAGAGAAAGGGTGGGGAGGGGTATCACTCAGAAGGGTGGTGGAAATTGGTGATTGACTGACTGATAGCTGTTGACGATTGTAAACGACTGCAAATGGTCTTGCAAGAAAAAGCAAGGGGTGAGATGGCTGAAGATCACTTTATCATGTATAATGAGATCAGAATCCAACGTCTCTGTTCAAACCAGGTCTCTCCATAGTTTTTAACTTGGTGATAAGTCGCAATTCAGCAACTTCTTTTTCCAGTCTTTTTCTGAAATTATTTTGTAGTAAGACAGCTACTTTGAGATCTTGTATAGAATGTCCTGGGAGATTGAAGTGTTCTCCTACTGGTTTCTCTGTCTTACAATTCCTGATGTCAGATTTATGTCCATTTATCCTTTGGCGTAGGGTTTGGCCTGTTTGTCCAATATAGAGAGCTGAAGGGCACTGTTGGCATTTGATGGCATACACAATGTTAGAAGATGAGCAATTAAATAGTCCTGAGATGGTATGTTGGATGTTGTTGGGGCCAGTAATGATGTTGTCCGGGTGTATGTGGCAGCAAAGTTGGCATCTGGGTTTATTGCAGGCTCTGGTACCAGTGTCCATGTTAAGTCTGGTGGTGGTATTATTGTGGGTGAGGAGTTGTTTAAGATTGGGTGGCTGTCTGTAGGCCGGAGCCTCTCACCTGCCAGTCTGCTGACCCTATCGGCCACCTCTCTTTGTGTCCCTATCTCCCCTCCTGCCTTGCTTGCCTTGCTGCTGAGGATGGACAAAGAGGAGCAGCTTTTCCAGTCCATCCATGCTTCTCACCACCACCGGAAGCAAGGGCATCACTCACCAGGCTTCCTGTCTGTACTCACCTGCAGGGTCTGGGTGAGGCTCCACTTGTAGTTTGCCTAGAAGAAAGCCACGTGTTTTAAGCTGGTAGTGTACTCTGCCTCAAAGTTTTAAAATGCAGTAAAATACATAGATTTTCCCATTCCAAAACAGGCTTATGAACCTACTGCTGTAATACCTAGAAAGGCTACTTACAGTATGTATCTCCAAAAAAAGAAAAAAAGAAAAAAAGAGAAAAGGATTTACATAAATCTGGTATGTGAAAATTTGGAAATAATTACTGTGATTTAAATAGAAATGCAACACATATCACCATATGAGGGACCAAGGGACTTGTGAGCTTACTGGGTGGTAAGGGTTGACGGACAGCTTGAAGGCCTCTGCCCTCCTTTCTTTCAGCAAATCACAAACAGCCCTCTCAAACAGAGGACTGTCCTCTATAATGTAGGACACATTCCCCCTCGCGAATAATCCTATGGCAGGATTCAAACAGCTGTACAACAGGCTGGGCTAGCTCAAGGGGAATGTGGGCTTGTGTTTCTTGAAAATGAACTCTCCATGCTGTTGGCAAATAATAATAATAATAATAATAATAATAATAATAATAATAATAATAATAATTTATTATTTATACCCCGCCCATCTGGCCGGGTTCCCCCAGCCACTCTGGGCGGCTTCCAACAAAACAGAAATTCTAAAATACAGAAATCCATCAAACATTAAAATACAGAAATCCATCAAACATTAAAAGCTTCCCTAAACAGGGCTGCCTTGAGATGCCTTCTAAAGGTCTGGTAATTGTTGTTCTCTTTGACCTCTGGTGGGAGGGCATTCCACAGGGTGGGTGCCACTACCGAGAAGGCCCTCTGCCTGGTTCCCTGTAACTTGGCTTCTCGTAGTGAGGGAACCGCCAGAAGGCCCTCGGAGCTGGACCTCAGTGTCTGGGCAGAACGATGGGGGTGGAGACGCTCCTTCAGGTATACCGGACTGAGGCAAACCTCTTTTGAAGGAATTTTACGGAAGCAGTTTGCAATATGTGACTCTGTGGGTATCATAGCTGCCAAGTTATCCCTTTTTTTAAGGGATTTTCCCTTATGCTGAATAGGCTTCCTCGCGAGAAAAGGGAAAACTTGGCAGCTATGGTGGGTATGCCTGTGTCTCTGATGTGCAAAAAAAGTAAAATTGCAGATCCCGTTGGGCATTTCCAAATGCTCAGGGGCAAACTTAACATAACTCTTTGAGCCCTGGCCTATAAATAGATAAACATAGCATGATGTCTAAAGTGGAATTACAGATATTTATGTAATCATGTGGGATAGAAGTTTCATCTCCCCGGAACCTCCTTGGAGAAAAGCACCATTCAGAAACCCCTAAGTCATCTGCTGTAAGTCTTCTGTTATGATGATTGTCTCTATTTACACGGGGGTTGGAGGCAACCCAACTACCCCCACCAAGTAAACAGAGTTAGGATTGGGCTTGAAGGATTTTAAATGGAGACTGCATACACCCCATACAGTTAAAGCCCTCATCTCAAGAATCCTGGGAACTTAAGTTTGTTAAGAGTGCTAGGAATTGTAGCTCTCTGAGGAGTAAACTAGATTCCTCAGGATTCTTGGGGAGAGGGGAGAAATGTGCTTTAATTGTATTGTATGTAAGCAGTCAGAGTTAGCGTTCAGGATTTATGTCTGAAGGAACACAGCGACTTGCTACAACCAAATAAAGGAGAGCTGGTGTTTCTGGATCTGACTGGTCCTCAGGCTAAGACACATCAGCTTTTGGAATTTTCCTCTTCACAGGCCCTTTTTAGCAACTTACAAGGAGGTGTAACACATAAAACAATGAAACGTAAATCAGCACCAGAGCTCATTCATCCAGTTCATGCTTTTTCTGTCACCTAAATGCTGAGGTGTTCCAAAGCCTTTGGTCTCCACGGCAAACATTTTCTCCCTCTTTTGTTAGAGCTCACAGCAAATATTTGTACAGAGTGAAATGTTCAGCCCCATATATTTATGGACCTGCCATCTGCTGAGGGGAGCCACCGCCCTCCTGGTAGGAGACGGATACAGGCTAAGGACCTGTTCCGTCAGTTTTTGAATTTCTGCTTTCCCCGTCCGTGTGCACTTCTTCTGAAGCTGGAGGAGTTTGTTTGCTTCCTGTTCAGATTACTGGCTAGCGATAAGAGGAAGAAAGAATGCGGTGCGCGCAAATTTGCTTGGGAATCGTATCAAGGCTTATCCCACACCCCGTTCTGCACACATAATTTTCAGTCTGAAACAAGTTCTTAGCTGTGTCGTGGAAGTAAAACTCAGCACAGCGGAGGGACGTGTCCTTTTGCAGGCATTTACAACAGACCTCCGCAGGAGTTACAGAAAAGGTGTAAAGCAGGGGCCCCCCAAACTAGGGGCCGGATGCGGCCCAATCACCTTCTAAATCCGGCCCGCGGACGGTCCGGGAATCAGCATGTTTTTACATGAGTAGAAGAATGTGTCCTTTTATTTAAAATCCATCTCTGGGTTATTTATGGGGCATAGGAATTCGTTCATTTTTTTTCTTCAAAATATAGTCCGGCCCCCCCACAAGGTCTGAGGGACAGTGGACCGGCCCCCTGCTGAAAAAGTTTGCTGACCCCTGGTGTAAAGGAAGCATGCAGTGGGTGGAACAGGGACTAAGCGTGCAATTACCAGACCTTCAGAAGGCATCTTAAGGCAGCCCTGTTTAGGGAAGCTTTTAATGCTTGATGGATTTCTGTATTTTAATGTTTTGTTGGAAGCAGCCCAGAGTGGCTGGGGGAACCCAGCCAGATGGGTGGGGTATAAATAAATTATTATTATTATTATTATTATTATTATTATTATTATTATTATTATTATTATCCCCCCCTATTGCCATTCCTATTATCTTACAACTCATGGAAGGAACTTGTCTGAAGCAGGCAGCCTATTGTGCTGCTGGAGACACATGTGCATTTTTAGAATGCACAGAAAAAGAATCTTTATGACTATGTGTTTCCTTTAGGTCACAACTGCACTGTACATTATCAGCACTCTTAGACCTTTTTAACAGTCATGGAGAACCCTGGGAACTGTAGTTTGTTGAGGGTGCTATGCATGCTGTAAGCACGCACAACTGATTGTTGGGGGGGGGATGAGAACCCAGGAGGAAGGGAGAATTAAAGAGAGGCTCTTGAAAGAGGACATGGGTGGTTGGCTGGAACTCTGAATATGGCAGCTGAATTGGTACAGCAGGAGATTCTTAATCTCAGGGTTGTGGGTTTGAGCCCCACATTGGGCAAAAAATTCCTGCGTTGCAGGGGGTTGGATTAGATCATCGTGGTCCTTTCCAACTCTACAGTTCTGTGGTTCTATGATTAGGAATGTTTGACGCTGCTGCATTTTGTTGCAACAAGTCCCACTTGTTACCTCCATTCATGGTATTCAGGGCACGAGCCAAAACAGCACCATCAAGAAAACACTGGCAGTATTAAGATAAATTCAACAATGTAAGTAAAGTTTTGATAGGTGCAATAATGGAATACTGAATGATCTAGTTTTTGTAAAATATGCAGGGATTTATGATATGTAAAATGAACCATGGAAAGAGAAGAAGGGAAGTCATTGATATCTTAAGGATGTAAAATGAGCATTTTAAATTGTAAAACAGAAAACTTAATAAAATTATACACAAAAGAGCACCATCAATGTTTAACAGGCATGGAAGAAGTTTCGCAAAAGTACAAAAACACTTTAGGGAAAAAAATGGAAGAGATGCATGCCCCTCCAATAAAACAGTCCAATGAGTGGCTAGGGGATCCTGACTACAATGGCAGCTCGGTTTATGAACACAATTGGTTCCAGACGTCTGTTCATAAACTGAAGCGTTCATAAACTGAAGCGAACTTTCCCATTGAAAGTAATGGAAAGTGGATTAATCTGTTCCAGATGGTCCGCGGACTACTTAAACTGAAGTGTTCATAAACTGAAGCGAACTTTCCCATTGAAAGTAATGGAAAGTGGATTAATCCGTTCCAGACGGGTCTGCGGAGTACTCAACCTGAGGCGTACTTAACCCGAAGCATGGGTGTAATTGGTTCTGGAAGTCTGTTCATAAACTGAAGCGTTCATAAACTGAAGCGAACTTTCCCATTGAAAGTAATGGAAAGTGAATTAATCCGTCCCAGATGGGTCCGCGGCGTTCATAAACCGAAAATTCGTAAACCGAGGTGTTCATAAACCGAGGTTCCACTGTAATGGTTATGGGGCAGGGCAGAACGGAGGGAGGGAGGAGAACAGTAGGATGCCATAGTCAGCCCACCTTTTGTTCCAAGCTTCAGTTGATAATTCTAATTCTTATTCTATAGAAATTCCACAAGAAGGTAGAAGTGCCATCAAGGGACAAACTTTAAATGTGATCAAAGACCAATAGGAACTCTCTTCCCACATCACAGGACAAAGGGGCAGCGGCTGTAATGAGCCAGAGTGAGAGTGGTGAGTGATAGAGACGGCTTCTCTGTGTGGATGCAGTTTGAAAAAAGAAGAAAAACATTGCTCTTGAATTTGTCGCATCTATTCTAGGAAGATGAGAATCTCCAAAGAAATACACCGCTGCTTAAGCACCCTCTGAGTAGGTGCCCTGCCTGTCTCATTTACGTCTCAGGAGATGTTGCCTTTCCCCGTTATATTCACAATTACCTGTGCTGTTGACGTGTCTGCTTCTTTCCTTACTCTTGTTTCTCTGGCTCCTGCTTTCTGCTTCAGAACGCAGAATTGAGAAGACTCCTTCATAAGAGCCCCATTGTCTGTTTTAGATGGATGCAGTCACTGTTGGTTCTTGTGGGTGAATGGAGAGGTTTAGAATGGCCACTTGGTCACAGAACAACTAGGTGGTGATGCAGAAGCTGAGAAAAGGATTTAGATGTTACTGAATAAGAGTAGATGGAAGGGTGATGAAAATGATGTATAGATGGTACCTTACACCGATAAAATAAGCTAAGATTTATCACAAACATGATAATAAACGTTGGAAATGTAAGAATGTAGAAGGACCTTTTACCATATGTGGTGGACTTGTCCCCAAGTAAAGAACTTCTGGAAAAAGATTTATAATGAAATGAAAAAAGTGCTGAAAAACACCTTTGTTAAGAAACCAGAAGCTTTTTTACTTGGGATAGTCAGAGAGGAAATTCCCAAAAAATATATTACGTTTTTTTCTGTATGCCACAACAGCAGCGAGAATTTTATTGGCCAAGAATTGGAAGAGCGAAGATATACCAACAGTGGATGAATGGCAGATGAATATGATTGAATGTATGGAACTGGCTGAACTGACCGGGAGACTACGTGATCAGAGAGAAGAGTCGGTGGAAGAAGATTGGAAGAAATTTAAAGTGTATATAAGAAATAATTGCAATATTGGAAATGTTTACTATAAGATTTGGAAGTACATGGAGGTTGTAGAGGTGGATTTGTAGAGGTATTATCAGGGCCGTCTTAAGCGCCCCTGGCGCCATGGAGCGACAGATCCCTCCGGCGCCCCCCTGCCCCGTTTCCCAGCACGGTGGGTGCGCAGGCGGGCGCCGCGCACAGCACGGCTGCCACAGGCACTGCTGCGTGGCGGGCGGGCAGGCACAGCGCGGTTGCTGTGGGCGCAGCTGCGCGGCGGACCGGTGGACCGGCCGGCCAGCGGGCAGGTGCAGCTCGCGGCGCCCTCCTGGCGGGCCGGCGCCATGGTGCCCTGCGCCACCCAGCCTGGCCGTAGGGCCGGCCCTGGGTATTATATTATATTTAGATTTAGATATAAGGGTTAAATAAGATCTGGAGCAGAGAGGTTGTTTCTTTCTGACAATGGCTCAGTAATTTCTGCTTGAAGAAACCTCCATGTGAGTACAGTGCCCACCTGTGGCACTGAGGGAGGCTGCACATCCTCTGTGCCAGTGTTTCTCAAACAGTAAATTGCAAGAACTCAGGCCAGAAGAAAAATGGATTTCAAATATATCTTCACAAGGTTTTATTTGTGTGATGAAGAGTTCAAATAGGAATCAATCCCAGTATAGTAGGCAAATAAAAATAAATTCCAGTAAAAAATCAGGACAAGGGTAAACAGACAAACAGGCAAACAGACTTGGTACACTCTGACGTGTGAATCTTTGCTGACAAAGAATTGTCGAAACAGGGCCTTGTCCTGATTTTTTACTGGAATTTATTTTTATTTGCCTACTATACAGGGATTGATTCCTATTTGAACTCTTCATCACACAAATAAAACCTTGTGAAGATATATTTGAAATCCATTTTTCTTCTGGCCTGAGTTCTTGCAATTTACTGTTTATTTCTGGACTTTACCAAGAACTCCAATTTCTACTGCAGTGTTTCTCAAACAGCCTTGTGTCACTTTCAGGTGGGTCACAGCCTGCCCAGTGCCCCCTCCCTTGCCTGCCACACCCCCAAGCTTTGCAATTTCAGATTTGATGGAAGGTGCTTTGAACTATAGTTGGAAACAAGGGGCAGAAATTATTAAACAAACCGACATCACCAAAGAGAGGTCTGAAGGATTTGTCAGCAGTTTATTATTTTATTTTGGGTTTTTTCATACAAAATTCAAATAATTTGGAGTAACTTGTGCAGATAACACAACCAATTCCTTTGCAGAACAACTAAGGCTGTGCTCTTAAGCCACCTATTAAGGAGTCAATCCCACTGAAATCAGTGGAAATGATTTCTGAATAAACTTTCCTAGGACTGCATTGTAAGAAATTGATCTTTCGCTCATTCACACTATCTTAGCAAATGCAGATTGCAATGACATCTTCAAGATAACTCTGCACAAAAGCCTATTTCTACACAGCGTTATAAAGACTGGGAGCTAACTACTGTAAATTAATGGACATAAGAAATGCACCAGGAGATTCTCATCTAGGTAACCAGGAATACAAGAAGCATCACTGGAAGAGAGAAATACCTTTTCATCTCCAGCACACCTAGGCTAGAAGCAGCTCCTAGCTATTTAGATTGCAGAGCTTGCACTGGTTTGCACTAGTTTCTATTAATCCAGCATGGACTGTTGCTCATCTGTGCATCTTGTACAGTTGGGATGTGCTGAAACAGAGCATTTTACACCCTAGGTTGAAAACTATGGGAGCTTCCAGTATGCTGATATGTTTGCATGGGCATTATATGACATTGCCAGCTAGTGGCTTTCAGGATGGGTGAATCTGTCAATTTCCATTTCTCCGATCTTCTGTAATCTTAAATTCAGCTCTCCACATTTCCACGTATATAAAATTCACCAGCATTTTCATGCTAATTGATCCTAACAGATGCATGCTTGTGCATAATTCCCCCCTACTATACACATTTCTGCAAAACAGTTTCCCCAACCTAACATACTTTGTATCTTATTTTCACAAATATAAGCATTGCTATGTATGCTTTCCTCCAACTGCAGATTCTCGAACTGTGGAATGAGACTCTGTGGGAGGGGGGGGTATTGTGATATGAAGTTCCAGGAAGGGAAGGATCCTGAGGTAAAATTGTGCCTTCATTCTCACTAACTGAAGTTTGATACTGAATCCATGGCCACAACTGCTCCATACTTTTAAATAGGGTTGCCAGACTCAATAGAGGACAGGACTTCTGTGCCTTTAATTGCCCTGCTCTCTTTTGAAGCTGGAAACCTTAAAGAGAAACCTGCAGACCCTTTGTTTAATTTCCAAGCAAAGGGTCTGCTGGTTTCTCTTTAAGGTTTCCAGACTCAAAAGAGAGCAGGGCAATTAAAGGCACAGAAGTCCTGTCCTCTATTGAGTCTGGCAACCCTACTTTTAAAGCATCATCATGCCCTTTTGAACAGTCATGGCTTCCCCCAAAGAATCCTGGGAATTGTAGTTGATTAAATTTGCTGGGAGTTATTAGGAGGCCACCTATCCCCCTCAGAGAGCGACGATTCCTAGCATTCTGTGGAAAGAGGGATAGACTGTTAAGCCACTCTGAGAACTGTAGCTCTGTTGGGGAGGGGAATAGCAACTCTCAGCACCCTTAACAGACTACATTTCCCAGGATTCTTTGGGGGAAGCCATGACTATTTAAAGTGGCATGATACTGCAGATGGGGCCGCCTACTACTACCACCCTTGGAAGAGGCAAGATAGGCCTGGAATGGGATAACAGCAGGCTGGGAATAAAATTCCAGAGAGGGAAAAGAGAGATGGGTCTGATTCACATTACTTCCCTGGGGTGCGACGATCTCACCGCTGCACTTATAGTTCAGTCTGAACAAGACGCAATGCTTTCTTCATGTTCTCTATTACTGGAAAGAGAGAGAGAGAGAGAGAAGGATGGTGACGTGAATGATGATCACGGTTAAAAATAGAGAAAAGAAACTACCCAAAATCCTGCTGATTCCCCTGCGCGCGCCCCGACCTTTGGAAGCAACAGCTGGGATTTTCTTGCACATGGAGATCAAAACAAAAGAACCCAGAAATGCTTTGAGCTCCATCCAATCAAGTGCAGGTGCAATTCAGCCACATACCAATTAATCTCCGCCTGGGCCCAACAGACCCCTGTTTGTTCTCCCTGTCCCCAGCTCTATAGAAGTGCAAAGGCAGCAGAAGGGGCCAGTGCAGGGAAGGGGAGATATGTGCTTGGCTCCCCATATCTGGATCTTGTCTGACCCACCATCGTAAAAGTTTGGCATGACCTTTTCATGGTTGTCAGGTGCAACGGATCCAGTCTACCCAATGCTAAAAAGGTGTGACGGTTGCCCCTCTTACTCTATTATTAAAAGAGCACCTAGGGAACCCGTCTTCTCTCTCACTTACTAAAGGAACTCCTAGGGAATCCTGAGGCAAAATCCACCTCCCTATTTCCCTACAGATCATTTATAAACCCCTCTTCAATCTTGGGTTTACTAATAAGTGGGGTTTACTTCCAACACACGTGGCCAGGTATCTTATGAAACTCGAGGCTGTTTGTGCGACTAACCCCTTTGTCCCCAGTGAAAAGATTCCCGCAGCTTGAAATCCCTCACTCTAAAAGCTTGCCTATCCGCTTAGGCAACTTAGGGACACACCGGGTCATCCACCTTCAGCCTATACCGTGTTACTCAAGGACACAAACTATCGGCGCCACTCTTGAGGGAAGTTTTGTCCTTTAAAGAGCCTCCACCTATACTGTTTTCGATACCGTGCTGGAAATAAGAAAGACGATTTCTCCTTGGCACATAAACGATGAAAGTTTATTAACTTAAATTCATAATGGTTGCTTTAAAGATTCATGCGTGTACAAGCTTCGTTACTGTCATATGTTATTGCTGTCAAACACGTAATATGGAACTTCCTTATTCCTCATCTAAACCCTACCCTGACCCTGACCCTGCAACCACCCACGCTCCCACTCCCTTGCGCTCTCCAACGGACAAAACGGCTCCTCCCTCCTTTTAAGCTCCAAGCAGACCCGCCTCCATTAGAATGTCATGCACAGAAGTGCAAACCGTTCCGCGCAAGTGCGCAGACGCGACACTTTTGGGCTAGCAGCCGGGGCTCCGGAATGGATCCTGGCCGCAAAACAAGGTACGACTGTGTATGCCACCAGCACAAGGATACCAGTGCCCCCCTGCCAATGTCCATATGCTCAGCACATCTGAAACGGCAACTTGTTCGTGTAAGTATATGCAAAGGCTCCCGTTTCAGATGCTGCACTAAACATGCAGACATCAGGGCACGGGGCCAGTAAAGCATACAGACATTAGTGCTGTGCTATCATCTGTCCTCAAAATTCTAGAATTTATTCTCCTGAAACTCATTTTCTTATCTCATTTATCTGCCTTGCTTGTTCAATAGTTTATATATATCTGTGTGTGTGTGTGTGTGTGTGTGTGTGTGTGTGTGTACATGCATACACACACACGAATTTGGGTTGGCACATTGTTTTAAGCTTACCTTCTTGTCACGTGGTTTGGGGTTCCCCCTCATATGCATTTATCCAGCACTCTGCAGCCTGCTCAGCTACCAACGCTTTTTAATCTGAAAATGCCCTATGGGGAAATTCTCATGATGCCTTCACCTGGGCTTTAATGGAAATGCACATGCCCAAGAAGGCTGTGGAGTGCAGACCACTGCTGGGATGATATGTAAGGTGAAAAAAGGAACCTTATAAACACCCCCTTGGTCTCCTCAAAAGTGAGGCGAGCAAGATAAAAACCCTGCACCCAACCTGTGAGAATTTCTGTGACATTTTCTCCCCCCTTTGATAATTTTTGAAAGCCATTTCATTTCTCATTAATTAATAGAGATTTCTTTTTTTAAAAAAAGTGCAGGAGGTAAATTTTTGGCACAGCAGTAAGCAGAAAGTGCAAACTTGCTACTCTGGGTATTTTGTAATCTCCTGAAAGGGTTCGCCTGAGCACTCCCTGTAAGGGCAGCACAAACATACGCTTGTTTTGAGGGATCAACTCACAGACTGGCAGGTCTTGAGGCTCATAAGTATAGAGTCGATTAGAGTATCTTCCAGTGATATCAGCCCTTACCGTGAGAGAAGGATCTGGAAAAGCAAACAAAATACTGTATCATAATCATCCCTGATATAACAGCATCTTACTCTTATTTCATGCTAAGAGGTAGGATTTAAGATTTTTGAGGGATGTAGGGATAAGAGAGCATGTGTGTAAGAACTTGTTCCTATAGCACCAAACAATTGTTCAGCATTAAGTGTGAACCAATCCACTGCACAACAGTGATGGACGGTTGGGATGTGGGTAGGAATCTATCTTGGCTGTCTCTTAGTTAAAGACCCAGATCATTGAGCCTGAGCTTCCACAACCACCACCTGCCACAAACCACCAGGAGGTTTATCAAATTGAAGGACATCGTCCTCTTTCTCTGCTCCTCCCAATGGCAATATGCAGATGAGGACAGATATACCCCTGCTTTAAGTCATTTACATACTGTCTTCTCTTGTATATTATTTACTACAAAGCTTGACGACTAAGCTCTTTAGCGTCGAAACATCAGATTATCGGAACAGCATCTGAGCACTGAACCACTGGTATATCACAAGTGGACTCTTTGTTTACTGTATTTGCTATTGTTTAAGATAAAACTTCTTTGGGAAAGAAATTACTTTTGCCATTTTGTTTGTTTACAGATACTTGCCTTGGTGATATTATCTTGTGTCGACTGCAGTAGTCATTGTATCACCACCCTGTTCATTGCAGAGGGCCTTCTTGGTAGTGGTGCCCGCCCATTGGAACGCCCTCCCATCAAGGAAATAAACAACTATCTGACTTTCCCATCAAGGAAATAAACAACTATCTGACTTTTAGAAGACTTCTGAAGGCAGCCCTGTTTAGGGAAGTTTTTGAAGTTTGATGTTTTATTGCTTTTTAATTATTATTAATAATATTCTATTGGGAGCCACCCAGAATGGCTGGGGAAACCCAGTCAGATGGGCGGGGTATAAATAAATTATTATTATTATTTATAAAAACCACCATTGGCAAGATTGGCAGCAGCAACAACAGCAGCAGATATGTACTACGCTTATGATACTACTGTATTCTCTTGTTAATTACCGTATTTTTCACTCTATAAGACACACTTTTTTCCTCGTAAAAAGTAAGAGGAAATGTCTGTGCGTCTTATGGAGCAAATGTATGGTCCCTGAAGCCGAATTGCCTAGGGGCAAAAGGCAGATCATGCTTTTTCTTCTTTTTTTAGAAAGAGCTAAAGGCTAGCAAGAGGGAAAGAGAGTGTTGAAAGGATCCACTCAGCAGCTGATTGCAAGAGATCGGGGAGGGAGATAAGGGAGCTAGCTCCCTTCCTGCCCCACCCAGGCCCCTTGCCCAGGCCTCAGTTGTTGTCTGCAGAGGGAAGCCGCTTGTTTCCCCAGCGACATGTGACTGGCTGATTAGATTATCTGTCTGGAAACTGTAGAAATGGGTCCCTTTCCTTTCCTAGAGAAGCTGCAGAACTGTGAGTTGAACCCCATAAAACAGGATTTTTTTTCCTTTTCAAGGTAAGCTCAACAACTTTGAGCTGATCCTCATAAATGGAGCTTTACCCCGTTGCAAACAAGATGCACAACTGTGAGCTGACCCCCCCCCAAAAAAACAGGGATTTTCCCATTTGCAAAAAAGTGCACAACTTTGAGCTGATCCTCAAAAAAATGGAGCTTTCCCCATTTGCAAAAGAAGCTTCCTCAAATATTTAATGGGGGGGGGCAAAGGCACCTAGGCCTCTAGGAGTTGGCTACTATGCCTAGGACAATTCAAGAAAGCAAAATATTTTTTTCTTGTTTTCCTCCTCCAAAAACTAGGTGCGTCGTTTGGTCAGGTGCGTCCTATGGAGCGATAAATATGGTATGCTCTTTTGGATGAGCGTTTTGTATTCCTTTAGTTAGGTTTTCTTTTGAAATCTTTCAGATAATTATTTATTTTGGTTCACTTTGTTGTGTTAAATGTGCATTCTGTAGTTGACCACCTTTGCAATGTTTTGTAGAGATCTGCTGCTGCAATATTAGGCATTCATTTATTTTAAGTTTACATTACTGCTAGGAGCAGGCGACTTTCACCTTCCCTTCACCACCCCTGGACTATCCTGCAGTGTCAACCAGCAATTCCTACTCCTGGAACACTTTGATGGGCTATTGCTGGAAATCTTCATGCTTCATTGAGATGAGGTTCCATTTTAGGGTCATAGTCACATCCAACACATACCTACAAACATGATTCGAGGCACATATTGTCCATCAGGTGACATGTTTTTGTCTGTTGTTTCATGCTGGCAGGAAAAAAGAAAAGAATGCGCATCATCTTAACCTCTAGCACTAAATCAAGCATTATAACTACAAACAATAAGTTTAATCTGTGCATTACATGTGCGCACCATCAGATTGAGCATGATGAAGTTGTTCTGGCACATCTCTTGGATTTCTTGATTGTCCACGAAAACCTTCTTCAGTGCTGGAGAAAGCAAAGGAAGATCGTCATTCCAAGTGCAAAATACAACATATGCAAAGAGAGTAGGCAAGCATTCCTCTTTATTAGTGTCATGGGCTTCGCCTGCTGAACAGCAGCCTGAAGGGGGAGAAGGCGGAGCCACTCCACCTGTAGCTGATCGGCCTTCAAGGACACAGATGAGAAGAAGGCACTGATGAGAACCAGCTGGCTTCAGCCTTCTCAAGCAGAGATTCCAGCAGCAGTCAGATGCTGGCAACAACTCTTGTAGCTCCTGGTCCTACCTTCCTGCTTCCTGCTCATCTTGACCCCATGATCATCAGATTCACTGACCCCTGGACCATCTGACCACATAGATTGCTGTTTGCCCAATCCTAGGACTGGACCTAACTTTGGATGCTGACTTGCCTGACCTCCAGGCAAGTAACCTCAGAGACTCTTCTGGTTGGCTGGCCTCCCAGCTCTACTGAACTCTGCATGTTTTTGCTCTACAACAAGACTATGACATAGAGCAATGCAAAATAGAACCATTCATTGTGCTCATCTCTTCCATGACCCCGTCTTCCTCTTCACAACAGAAGACAGAACAGCCACCCCGGTCAAAGTCCTTCCCACCAAGGTAAGAGACATTGTATTTCTAGGTATTTGAATTAGAGTCAAATGTGTATCCTATTTCCTCCTTACAGGGAATTTGTAAGCAGCTACCTGAAGTGCAGCAGACAGTAGAATCATTTATGTTTGCAGAGAGATACAATAAATTGTTGCTTCAAATCAAACATGCTTGATTTACCTTGACAATACGGACAATCTTCCAAATGGTGAATGACCATCAGTGGCTTATTGCTTTTCCAAGGAGAGAAAAAAAAAACATATTAGGTTAAATGCAGATACATTTTTCTATCATAAATGGGATGATGGGCAAATGTTGTTGCACCGTTTGCCCTATGATGCTAGTGATGTAATCCCAGTATGAAAGAGTTAAATGTCTGCCCAATGAGAAACCAGGGGGGCAGAGTCAGCTAGGGTATAAGAAAGGGAGTTTTAGGGAGAGTTTTAGGAGTTAGTTGAGTTGAAAGCTGAGAGTGGAGGGTTGTGAGTTCTAAGAGTGGAGTCTGTGGGTTGGTTTAGTGGCAGGCATCCCCAAACTTCGGCCCTCCGGATGTTTTGGACTACAATTCCCATCTTCCCCGACCACTGGTCCTGTTAGCTAGGGATCATGGGAGTTGTAGGCCAAAACATCTGGAGGGCCGCAGTTTGGGGGTGCCTGGTTTAGTCTATGAGAGAGAAAGCAAGTCGGAGTCAGAGATAGTCAGGGTCTGAGAGAATCAGATGAGAACCTAGACAGTTTGTGAGGAGGTTGGTTGGATTGTGAATTTGAGGGTGGAAGGTATAGGAAGGTATAGGAAGGCATAGGAACTAAAGATAAGATACTGACAGAAAACTACCTGAGTAACCATAAACTTGTAATCTGTGAGAAATAAATTGGAGTTTTGTGTTCACATTCTAAACCCTGACTGGACTCAGTGATTTATCAGAGAGTACCTGGTCGGTGGCAGCAAGTACAATGGTGGCACAGGGATCAATAGACCGTTAAACGTTTGGGGACCCTGTGTGATCGCCACACGGCAATGAATTAAGTAACAATTACAAAGTACATTGAACAGGCTCAGAAAAATCCTCTTGCAAAGGGACAAGAAAAGTAAGCAGTGTAGGTTTGTTTACCCCGTCCCATTGTAGGATTCCCCTTCCTGACAGGCGCGGGTGAAACATAAAACCTGCAGAGCAACTATAAGAGCCATATTTGAGTTGCTGATACCTTCTTCCATATTTCAACTCAAGACTCCTACCTCATGCATAAAGCGCATAACAATTTGGAAATGAATTATGTGAAAAATTACTTACTCCTCTATCAACCCGGAAGATCCATTAGATTGCTGGGGGGGGGGATTTTCCTCATGGCACCACACCTAACAGCAAGGGTGGGGAGCCTTTTTGACTGTGACCCCACCCCATGGGCCAACTTTGAAACATGGGTGGGGCAACCCACCTGCCATTCACACGATGTCATAATGATGCTACACGGTTGACAGGTGGATTACCCGCCCACCTGCCAAAATCCTTTGTGTTTGGGAAGCACAGCTCAAAGGGTGTTGCCAGCCCTAAGCTTTGCAAGTCTCCCCATGCTGCTCCTTTCCACCCCTGATGGAAATGGAGAGGAGCCACACGGAGGGAGTTTTCCCTTGCTGCTGCTTTTGGAGATTGAAAGGAGCAGCATGCGGTGGCTTCAAAGTGCAGCACTGGGAGGGAGAAGCAGCTTCCATTGAAGGGAAACTGCTTCCCCATCCTTGAGTTGTAGGAGATATACGCATAGTGATTACACTGTCAGCCTGGAAGGGATATTTTGTTAGAGCAAACTTCCTTCTCCCAAACAGCTTCAGGGATGGGATCTTACCTTTGTTTTGCCTGGTAGAGCCCTTCTTCATAAGTTTGTACCCAAGTTATATCATCTCCCCATCCTGGAACAACAGGTTCAAGGTAAATAATCGTCCATTCAGTCATACAATATATTTTTCAAAGTAATCTAAGCCAACAATGAAAATCGCAAATGCCCACTCTTTCCGTCTTTTTATAGAGGTTGATCAGTGGTTTGTATGTTATCCTGTCTGTCATTAAGCACCACTTTTCACATGACATTTTTGGCACATACCAGGCACACATATATTAAGGTGAGAACATGTGGGACAGTGTTTTCACCCCCTTTGAAAAACCAACCCACCACCATATTCTAGGATAAGCCACATTCTTCTAGGGGCTTCTTGGTGGTGGCGCCCGGCCTGTGGAACCCCCTCCTACCAGATGTCAAGGAAATAAACAACTACCTGACTTTTAGAAAACAAGAGCCCTGTTTCAGGAAGTTTTTAATATTTGATGTTTTATTGTGTTTTTAATATTCTGTTGGGAGCTGCCCAGAGTGCCTGGGGAAACCTAGCCAGATGAGCAGGGTATAAGTAATAAATTATTATTATTACTATTATTATTTTAGAGTCTGGATGATGTGATATTTTCAGGCTAGAACCAGCAAGCAATGATGTTCATCTTTCATACCACCTCCTGATCCATTGGTTATTTAAATATTAATAATTTCCTTGTCTTAAAAAAATTCCATACCTTGTTAAACACCTACTTGTTTTGAATGAACTTTAAAAAGTAATCAGATTGTGCAGGGATCCAAAGAACAGAGTGACATTACAATACCTCTGGAGAGTGTCTGGGGAACTCTTTTTTCCTTTTTGATTGCCATTGCAAAATTGGAGGAAACAGCAATTAGCATGAAAGATAAGCCCAACGCAGAGTGCATCTTTGTCTTCTTTCAACCCTCTTCAAGATAGACCTTGATAAATGGAATCTTCCTGAGAAGCTGTGCTTGTATGTGTTCTGATAAAGATACTTTTTTATTCTAAGAAAGAGAGATAAATTTCCTTTAACAAACTACTGAAACCAAACCCACGTATTAAAGAAAAAAGACAGGCAGATTACGCTGAATGATTAATAGTGATTTCAGGTTCATTTTATTTTGCCCATTAACACAATATGACTAAGAACAATCCCTTTGACTCTTATGAGCAGATAGTGACCAGGAAATGTATACTTGTCTGATATTCAAAAATCTCATTTTATAGGGAAACGTTTGACTTTTCGAAGGGTAATTTTGCATTTTAAAAAAGTAGTAATTTAGTGCAACCCCTCACTCTTGTTTTATGGAACATGAAATGTTTTTATGGAGCTGAGCTGGCTTGGTTTGGCTCAGTCAGTAGAATGTGAGACTCTTCATCTCAGGGCTGTGGGTTCGAGCCCCATGTTGGGCCAAAAGATTATTGCATTGTAGAGGGTTGGATTAGATGATCCTCGTGGTCACCCCCAACTCCACAATTCTATGATGCTAGGCACCAAAAATGTCACAAAGCTTCTGGCGATACCTGTGATTCGAATTCAATTTTCTCCCACATCTAACCAGAAATTCAAGTGCTAGAATTGCCCAATACTAGGCAGTGTTAATAACAACAAACAAACAAACAAACAAACAAACCCATAGGAACTTGGTTGACCTTCTTGTTGAATATTAAAAGGAATGTTCATTGCACCAGCCTATTTCATGTTAAATTATGTGGTTCCATATGTGGTTCCATAAAGAAACAATTGCAAATTTCATGGAGCAACTAATCTCCGTTTATTCTTTCTTTTCTTTTTTAAACAAGACCTGGACAAAATGGACCATCTGTAAACATGGCTGTTCGTGGCACAATCTTGTAATCTCAGAAGTTGGTCTCCCTTGAGTTCAGTGGGGCTCACCCAGGGAAAGGTGGACATAAAATTGCAACCTGCATTCTGCTAATATTGGCGAATTTTCTCAAATGCACTTTGAAAGGGTCATAACAGATCATAGCTGTAAACTTCTACTGAGAAGTTGTCACAAGATTGTGCTGTGGCTTCTTCATTCTTCAGAAATTCTGAACTTGTAAAAGTATTTGCTTTTGTAGACAAGTTAGGATTTCATGGTATAAGTATTTTACCTTCACAGTAAATGGTTCTCATTTAAGAGAACCAATCTGAATATTTACTCTGAAGTAAGTCTCCAAGGCACAGGATCCGTGGTACAGGATAGCAGCATTGAGCTATAACCCTTTAATCAAGTTCTATTGAGCTTGATTGGACATATTTCTGAGTAGACATGCATAGGATTGCGCCATTGACATCAACTGTATGGGATGGCTCTTCCCCCATTTATTCTCAGCCAAGAAATCTCTCCTGGGGACAAAAAGGTTAGCTCCAAATTCTCTACATGGTAAATTATTACAGATAAAAGGAGACCTAAAACAATCAATATTATTGCTGTCAGATGCAGAGATTAGTAACAGCAAGCTTGCTGTTACTAATCTCTGCACACCTGCTTAAATAAGAAATAAAAGAAATTTCTTATTGATATCTTATTAATTAAAGAAGTTAATAAGATATTGTTGACAAACCATTTCTGATTTGCAAAGACAAAGCTCATGCAACCATGGCAGACAACATTCTTCAAAGACACACAAATCACTAGCCGTTAAACTTTACCCCGGGATTAAAAGATAATTTTCTTTTTTAAATGAAACATTTTTCTCATTGGGAAAATCTCCCGCTCTCTTCCTTAATACAAGTCATAACTGCTGCTATCGGAAACCTTTGTCCCCACCCTGGATAAACACAAGCCCATTGTCAGCAAGTTTTTACAACACTATCAAATCTACTGCAAATACAGGTATTGCATCCAAAAGATGCCCATGAGTATTTCACAGAAAATGGGTAGACCGTGTGTGTAGCTTCTTCCTGGCCCGGTTTATTTGCTTCTTTTGTTTAAGGTAAATTTGTAATTAAAAGATGTTAAAAACTCTGGATTTTGCTCACCGGAGCTGATCAGTTGCGCCAGCGAAAGTTCCTTGCCAAGGAAGCAAATGTTTTAAAGTAGGTGTGATTTATAGATCTGAGAACAGCTGACCTGCCTGGTCCCTTCATCCAGAATTTACAGCAGTATAGTTCCTTGAAAAGGGGGTAGCAATGCCTGGTCCTGCCTCCTCCCTCCTTTCCCTAAACTTCTCACTGCTGCAAGTTCTCACCCTGGCATACTGAATGCTCAGATTTCTCTCCCCATCTTTGCTTGTATCAGGTGTCATTGCATTGGAAGAGGGAAAAGTAGCGTTTTTGTGTGCATCTGCGGCTTTTCCTCCCAAATGGCTACAGCCTGGCTCCAGTTCAGTGAAATAAGAAACCAGCAATGAAAGTTGGAACTGGAGGTGCTATTGTTTCCAATGAATGGCTGAGTTCACTAGGACTCTGAGATTAGGGATGAAACTAATAGGAAGATACAACAGTTACCCTTTGTGCAGAAAAAATGTAATCAAGGTAAAAAAAAAAATCAACCCAGAAGGAGAGGGGGGTGGGAAACCCCCAAAGTCCTCACCTTTCACAGAATAATGATTGAGCTAAGGATGAGTAAGGAGGACGAGAGTTTTAAATGTGTTTTCTAATGCAGTTCTGCTGACTTCGTTGCGCTTTCAACAGAGGGTTGTTTACTTTGGTCACACACCTATGTTATCTTTGCCCCCTTTTGTTGCTTGGAATACACTGACAATTGGGTCACCGATCAGGTGTCAGGAAATCCTGGATATTTGGGCAGCTCTCCCAGGTGGTGAACCTTTGAATTACAGGTGCCACAGAAGTAGACTGACTCCGCCCACCCAGGCTGCCTATTGGCTCTTCCTGGACAGGAAGGAGTATAAGAAGCCTTCCTGTTCCAGCTGATCATTGTGATTTCTTCTGTTCCTTAGCACCATAGCTGCCAAGTCTCCCGTTTTTCGCGGGAAACCCCCGTATTTTGAACCGTTTCCCGCTGGCAGCCCGGATTGGGAAAAATCCCGTAAATCCTCCGGATTTCCTACCTGCCAGGGAGACTCCATTTTGGGTCCTGGCGCTGCCCAATTTCTGGTGCCCAGACATGGGTAGCGCAGCACCAGAAGTCGCTTCTACCCATGCCTGGTTGGATGGCCATCTGTCCTGGATGAATTAGTTGAGATTCCTGCATTGCAGGGGGTTGGACTAGATGTCCCTTGGGGTCCCTTCTAACTCTACAATTCCGATTCTGGCTTACACCTCCCTCCTGATTCGTCATCTTTTTTTTAAAATGAAATATTTATACACTGCTGTATCATTTTTAAAAAAATCATAGTGGTTTTCAAAATTATATATACTGAAAGCACACAAAAATTTAAAACCAAAGACCATCAACTAATCATTATTTCCTAATTGCCTGCATAAACCTGGTGCCATAGGGAAGTTTTCAGCAGGTGTTTAAAGGTTGAAACAGAAGGCACTCGCTGAATCTGTATTAACAGAGCATTTCACAGGACTGGACCAATGCCACTAAGAGCAAGGTTTCTTGTTGACAAATGAGACTCGCCAACACTGGGGACAACAAATGATGCTGCTCCAGACTATCTTGGTGACTGATCTTAGATGTAAGGGTTTAGGTAATCCCCAAAGTGCGCTGGACCCACATTGTTCAGGGCTTTGAAAATGAGTATGTGGACCTTGAACTTGGCTTAGAGGTGGATGGGCAGCTAGTTCAGATGTTTTAACAAGAGCTGGCCAGCAATCTGGCTGCCACATTCTGCATCAGCTGGAGCTTGTGAATAAGACTTGCTTGTCTATCCTGACCCCTGGCTTTGCTCTCTTGATGCATTCTTCTGTCCAAAGCATTTCCTGGCCTCAGAGTTCCCCCCTTCAGACAGCCCATAGCTCAGTCTTCACATCAGGCTCAAAAGAGCTCATTAAAAGGGTTCTTTCAGGCAGATATACAATAAAGATGAATAATAGAATCTGGAGCATCGCAACACTGCATGAACTCCTGCATAAATATTTGTGGTGCAGCAATAGTGATTTTTCTTCCTCTTGCAGTTCTTAGAGCACAACCCATAGAATTTAAGATTGAATAGATGATTGTCCTTATTCGAGAGATGATACCATGGACTGTGAGAAGGTGATTGAGTAGGGGAGGCAATTTCCTGCAGCATTGGCCCCAGACAACCCCACGCATGAGGACCCCATCTTGCCACCACCTCCCCAGTCTGAAGAAGTCGAAATGCATTTTACCTATGTTAACCACTGCAGAGATCCCAATATTTTGCTATGAGTCCCTTTAATGAAGAAGTAGATTTTTTAGATCCAGTGTTGTTGTGATAGTCTTCCCATCTCTGACTGCAACTGTTGGGAGTGTTTAGAATGAAGGGTTTCTTCCAGACTGCTAAACTACATAACTTTCCTGAACAACTACCGGTATGGCAAGATTAAATTATTTTATTGTTTAGCTTCAATGCAGGGCAGCGAAAGTAGATTAATTCATTATTTATGCTGCAAGCGCCATCTGCTGGAACAAAAGTGTCATGCAAATATTGAAATAATTCCAACAGTGTTTTCAGAGAGCTGCAAAAAAAAAAAAAATGATTGCAAATATTCTTATTGTGCATTTTTTTTAATGGCACTGTTTGATTCATTGTTTTAATAATCATTTAAAGGCAGCTTGGAGGAAATGGACTTGTTGGGTACTCAAAAGACTTAAATCAAGTTTGAGAGTTCTGGACTGCAAGGAAGTATTTTCTGATTATTGTTATTTTAACCATCTCGCATGAACACAGGAAAGGAAGCCCACGGATGTTTCCTGTATTTGCTCATATCTTTAACATCAGAAAACAGTCCAAGAAAGATTCTGGTATTTATGCTCTGGTTGAACCCTAAGGCTGATCATACATGTTGCTTTAAAAGTTGGATTCGAGCAAAGCATTTGACAAAGTTCCCCATTATATTTTGGTAAGCAGAACAGATTCAGTGTGGGCTAGATGAGGATCACATGGATTCATAGCTGGTTGGAAAATACTCAAGAGTGCTCATCAGTGGTTCCCCATCAGACTAAAGGGAGGTTTCAAATGTAATGCTGCAGTTTTCAGTCATTGGCGCTGCACTCTCTAATTTGTTTTTAAAATTGGTGCTAGATCAAGGGGTGGAGGCAGCGTTCAAAACTCCCATTGTTGTTGGTGCATTTTGCAATAAGGAATTTCATTAGCGTGAACAGTTTATGAGCTCTGATTTTCAGATTAAAACTGCACAGCGGAAGGAAAGGAGGTGCTTTTTCTGCCTCCCCACTTCCTGCTACTTTCTGAAGACTGGAGAAGAGACCCTCTTAAGAATATTAGAGGGGTGGGCAGGGGAAGCATGGCTTTGTTTTTTGTAGTCTTCAGATGAGGACTAGACCATGAACATAAGATTTTAGCTGCAGTTCATTCATTTTCAGCTTTGTATTCTTGTTATAAAAAAGGACGCCTAGAAATTCCGCTGTTGCACCCACAACCCAGGTTTAAGGTGCCATTTAGCTCCTAGCTTTCATATCTCAGTATCTAACACTGATTTGCAGATGACACAAAGGGGGAGGATCGGGGATAGCTAATGTCACAGAATACTAACACAACATGGAATCCAACGTGGTGAATGGCAGAAGTACAGATTGCAGTCGCGAGTATCTCCAAGTTCAGGAGTGGCCCAGCTCCTCCAGGCTGACCATTAATGGGCGCCTCCTGGAAAGGAAGAACCATAGATGGTCCTCCTACCTGCAACTAAGCTTTACTTGCTTCAGTTACAGTACAAGCTCTCCTTGAGCGCAGGTGGTTTTCTGTACATCTTTGGGTCTTGCCTGTGGCTTCATCCCACCAAGTCTTGTTTCTAGTTCCCACTTGTTCCTGGGACACTTCTTTTGGTTTTTTGCTCCGAGGTTGTTTCCAGATGACCTGTTAATTGAGCATTCAGGTTTGTTTGCAGGGAAGTTAAATGACCGTCTTCAGGGGAAGCGGAATTGTTGGGCAAGACCTTCCAATCCAGTGTAATGGCGCCGGTATGTGATTGCCTCCCACGTCAAAGAAGCAACAATCTGGAAGCACCTTGGCTCCTGGGCATGAATCCTGGCTCCATGTACTGTACATGGCTCTTCTCAGCCTGAGCCCTAACAGTGCATCACTCTCTCAAGTCATAGAATCGTAGAGTTGGAAGAGATCATCTAGTACAACTGCCTGCAATGCAGGGATATGCTTCTGTCCCATAGGGGGATTGAACTTGCAACCTTGGTGCTATCAGCACCAGGCTCTAACCAACTTTGCAGGTCCATTCCTGTCTGCAAGGTGGCCTGTGATGTAGGGGCTGGAGGAACCGGAGATGGAGATAGTGAAGAAGCTTGGAAAGTGTAATGGGAAGATTTGTTGTGTGTTGATTAGTTGCCTTAGTCATGTTCGACTCTCCGTGACCCCATGAACCAGAGCATGCCTTGGAAACTCTCACTTTCTTCTCAAAGAAAGTTTTCTTGGCAAAATACTGGAGTGGTTTGCCAGTTCCTTCTCCACATTTAGTCTAAACTTTCGGCTATGACCTGTCTGTCTTGGAGTTATTCAAGCCCCTTCGCCACGACAAGGCAGTGATCCATGAAGGGGGAAGATTAGATACACAGTTAAAAATACCACCCCCAAGTTGCAACTGTGATAATTTGTGAATTAATATAAGCCAGAATACAAATCCTTTCGCCCTCCAGTTGTTGGACTACAACTCCTATCTTCCCTAACCATTGGCCTTGCTAGCTGAGGTTAATAGGATTTGGGGAGTCCAACATTTGGAAGACCACCGGGTCCCCATCCATGATATACAAGTGACACAAAGAGACGATGACTCTTTCTGATAGGGTGAATCATTGCCTAGAATTTGCACACACAGATGCATCTTCGATAATTTTAGAATCCTTTATTGGGTTGCAAACCACAAACAATTTTGTGTTTGGTTTTCTCGTAATTTTCCAGGAAGTAAAAAAAAAACAAAAAACAAAATTAGTCAGTGACTAGGATCTATTTCTGGAGCAGTAGACATGTTCAGAATAAATGCAATCAAATGTCTGTTTTTGCAGCAGATTGATCTTCATGATATCAGTCTGATCCATTCATTCCATAGCTTTCCTCCTCATGGCTTCTTGTAGTTGACGGAGTGGCACTAATTTGATTCAAATAACTTAAGTCAAAAAAAATTGTAAAAAACAACAACCCCTGAGGCTCTTTCAAATATGGAAATGTAGTTTTTATGGGTGGGTTTTTAAATGATATTTATGTATCAAATAATTTGCAGGTGATGGAGGAAAAGCCAAACCAGATTTTCTAAGGTCAAGAGCCAGGAAATTAGGTTGTGCTATGAAGCCACTGAATGTTCACAAATGAAATATTCAGAATGCCATGAGAAATGAAAAGCGACTTAATTTCCCCTGCATTTAAAGGTCCCAGTAAAGACTTCAGAAATGAGAACGCTTTCCAGAAACAGACTGGAGAACTTTGGGGCAGCTGCTAAATGAGTCTGCCAGGCATCTGCTGGAAGATTTGCTTTCGTTGCCTTTTTAAAGCGCTGTACCTCAAGCTTTCAAATGATTATACAATGGAAGCTGAGAACCAGGCAGAGAAGTTGTAGAGAGCCAGGATCTGTAAGGCGGCTCTCTCTCCTCTGGATATTTTTGACCTCTTTCTTTAAAGTTTGCCTATTTTATTTTATATCTCTAGTGTTATTGTTTGAACTGATAGGAAAGGGGGAATACGGTGCTGGCAGTATTCCATATTGAAGTACTCCGCAACAGTGTTTAAAGCCCTTGGGCTCCGAATATCTGAAAGATTGCGTTCTTCCCCACAGAGCCTCTCATGTGTTAAGGTAAGCACAAGAAGGCCTCTTGGTAGCCCCACCCCCCTCAGATGTTAAGAGGGTGGCGGCCCAGGAGAGGGCCTTCTCTGGGGCAGTCCCTAAGTTGTAGAATTCCCTCCCACAGAGGTGTGCCTGGTAGCTTCACCTCAGGGATGGGGAACCTGCAGTGCTCCAGGTGTTGTTGAACTCCCAACTTCCATCACCCTCAGATAGCATGGCCAATGGTCAAGGATGAGGGGAACTGCAGCGTAGAGGTTCCCATCCCTGAAGTGAGATGCATGTCCTAACAAACGGAAGAAATACTTTTCAATTACATTGGTCAATTTGATAGCCATAGCTATATATTTTTATGGCTAATAGAGTAGCATGATTTTCCTGTTGGGAACAAATTTGTGGGCCCATGGTGTTTTCCCCTGGTATGTTTCTTTTTTTTATCTCACCATGAGGATTTTTAAAAATCAATTTCAGGAGTCCATTCAAGAGAATATTAGAGCATGGATCACTGTAGTCAAGTGGTCCAGGAACATCTGCAGCTAGGCATAGACACTCTGTGCCACCATGGCCTCCGTGATGATTTGGAACAAGGTCTACCCACAAGAAAGCATACATGCATCACCCCACCACAATCACATCTTATCATTATAACCATACCTGCCAAGTCCCGGACTGCAGAATTCGGGACCGGCAACTGCGTGACACCGGAAGTATGTAGACACAACTTTCGGTGTCGCTCTGCCCATCTATGGGCACAAAAAATGGCCACCGCCAACACCGGAAGTCGCATCTACGCACTTCCGGACATGCGTAGACGCGACTTTCGAAGCCGGCACCGGCCATTTTCGGTGCCCATAGATGGGCTGCCAGAAGTAGAATATAAGGGAGAATAACGGGAGACGACGTGATATGGGGAACCGCCGGGAAAAGGTAAGAAAAAACGGGGGTTTCCCGGGGAAAACGGGGTACTTGGCAGCTATGTTATAACTAGTTTGGTTAGGTTGACTGGGGATTTGAACCTCATTCTCCATGGTCCTAGTTCAAAGCTCTAACCATTTCACCACACTTTGCACTTACTTTAAAATTGTATTACCTATAATGCATATTAAACTGCTTATCTTTTCACCATTCACCCCACAATAGAGCTCCGTGAAAAGGGTCCAGTTGAAAATATTGACCTAGCTCTACTTTACACCACTTCCTGCCAGGGGGCACATTTTAATGGCAATGCTCACCAACTTGGGGGGGGGCAGCCCCCTAAAATATTTGATGGGGGACCCAAAGAGACCTCAGCCCCTAGGAGTTGGCCTCCTATGCTTCCTGGTCATTTATTTGTGAGCTCCAATTCTGTTGCCATTTGCCATTGCATTTAAGTCATTGTAATTTGAGTTGTTGGCTGAGAACTTTCACCTCATGGGCCCCCCCTTCTGTCGCTGGCCATTCTTTCTGATTCCGTAAGCAATGGGGTCGCTATCAGATTCCTGGGTCTACATAAGGCAGGCATCCCTAAACTTCGGCCCTCCAGATGTTTTGGACTACAATTCCCATCATCCCTGACCACTGGTCCTGCTAGCTAGGGATCATGGGGGTTGTAGGCCAAAACATCTGGAGGGACGCAGTTTTGGGATGCCTGAGATAAGGCATGCAGAGGTCACAAGAAATTTCACAGTGGGCTGTAGGCAACAGCTTCCTAAACCAAACATTTCATCCGAACTAACCATGATATTGTTTAGAAAGACAATTCGGAGCCAAATTTCAAGGCATGTTTGCTGCAATATAAAGGTCATGTTGTTGTGTATTTTTAGCAGCGGCAGGAACAACATAATAACAAAATACTTAAAATATATTTTCAAGAGACATTCATGGCACAATGCTCTTTAAAATTGCTATTTCATATCTTGCAAGGAAGAAAAATACACCCCAGTAATTATCTTTCAGAATGCAATAGCTTTGTGAACAAGAAGCGGCAGTTGTTTGAATTAATTGCTGATGACTGACACGTACACAAGCACGTGTTTTTTTTTAAAGGACTCTGACCTTTTTGAAGGTTTCTCAAGCCGGAAGGGCAGAGTATTGATAGAAACATCACATGTGCTGTGAATATCTATTCCTACCTTGGACTTGAAATAACCATTTCCTGTTTTGTTATATTTCCAGTCAAATTCTCTCTCCTCCCCTTCTTGCCATTGGCCATATTCACCATTAAAAAATGGGAATAGCAGAAATAATGAAGTCAAATTCAACCTCGTAACAGTTAGCAGTACTGTACTGCGGTTCTACCAAGCCTTATCCACTATACAGTGTGATGGAACCACAAGCACCTCTCAGTTTCATGGTATCATTCAGTAAATGCACATGCGTTCGAAATGAAGCTTCCTAAACCAGATTCTTTACTCATTTAACTAACTTTGGGAATATGCTAAGAGGAATTAGTTCATGTGACATGATAGTCTTCTTCAGGTGTTTGCCTGAACATGTGAGGAATAAAAGTATGTAGAGGGGCAGGGGTGCATATGCTACTCCCCATCATCAAGGTCCCCGTGCAGGGTCCTCTTAAACCAGGCATCCCCAAACTGCGGCCTTCCAGATGTTTTGGCCCACAACTCCCATGATCCCTAGCTAACAGGACCAGTGGTCGGGACATCCCTATTTTCATCAGAGGAATGTTGAAGGGTATTGTAAGGGGGAGGGCTTACAGAGAATAGCCCCCCCCTCATCCGAAGCAGCTCGTCTCCCAGCAGTCATGAGAGCGAAGGGTCTGATGGAGGGAGTCAGGAAACGGAAAGGGAGTGCCAGGGCTCTGGCAACATCCAAGAGCCCCTGCTCCATAGGCAGGGAGAGAGGGAGGGGGAAAGAGAGGACAGGAATCAGTCAGACCGGAGACCCTTCCCCCCCCCTGACGCCGGAATAGAGGAGGAGGAGAAAAGGGAGGCGCTTCTCAGTTCCGAGGCTTTTATGTTGGTCTAGAAAGCGGAGGGGGGCAGTGCAGGAATCTGACTTGAGCGAGTAGACATGAAACCAGCAGTTTGTTACACTGTAAATAATGTGCACTAATAAAAGCTTCTGAAAGACAAGCATGTGGAAGGTCATTACTCAAGAGTAGTCACAACAACCCTGACAGGTATGGAGTTACGTGATCCTTGAGCCAAGGAGATTAGTAACTGAACAACCTTTAGAAGGCATCTGAAGGCAGCCCCGTATAGGGAAGCTTTTGAAATGTTTAATGCTTTATTATGTTTTTACATATGTTGGAAGCCACCCAGAGTGGCTGGGGCAGCCCAGTCAGATGGGCAGGGTATAAACAATAAAATTATTATTATTATTATGGAAGAGGATGTCCCTATTTTCATTTGAGAAATGTTGGAGGGTATGTTATCAGGATTCCCAACTGTGACGAGCAAACTTTTTCAGCAGGGGGCCGGTCCACTGTCCCTCAGACCTTGTGGGGGGCTGGACTATATTTTTTTGGGGGGGGGATGAACGAATTCCTATGCCCCACAAATAACCCAGAGATGCATTTTAAATACAGGGGGAGTCTTATAAAGAGGCACCCTGGAACATATGTACTCTGTATCCACGGGACCTCTTTTAAAGGGCTCACCCTGTAAAAGCACACATTCTACTCATGTAAAAATAAGCTGATTCCCGGACCGTCTGCGGGCCGGATTTAGAAGGCAATTAGGCCGGCCCTGGGGCCTTAGTTTGCTTACCCATGCTCTTAACAGTGTTCAGTTGGGCACTCTTAGAAACCTGCTTCAGATCTTCATGATCAATGTGTGAACATCTGAGGTGAGCCTTTCATGCACAGATACTGGGGGTGGGACTTAAATGCATGCTCCTCCCCCTCTGTGCACTTCAACCCTGATGTTAATGAGCTTAAGTTTAAATCTGCTGTTTATCTTGTTTGTACACCATGATAATATGGGGGTGCTCAGCCATACACAAAACAAATAATAGACACAAGGTCTTTAAATAAATAGAAGGCATTTAGTCTTTGCTTCATACCTTCCACATCTAATTAGCTAAGGCAACCCTTTTCATCAGTTCCACCAAACATGTTAGGTTATTCCACCACTGTCAGATGATCTCTTTCGTCTTAATCTTGGCAGCACAACATACAGAAAGATTCTTCCGGTTAATTGCCATCTTTCTGTTCCATAGAATATCTGCACGTTAATAAGGCAACTGGTTTCAACCACACGATTACAGGAAATATACCACAGATGTTTCTGTTGGGGAAGTCAGATCTGTATATGCGTTTTGGGAAGTGTACGGTAGCAAAGAGAGAGAAAGAAGAAGAGTTGGTTGCAAACAATCCTCTTTCATTACTGCTGATCGCAAAGGCTTAGATGTCAAAGCATCAAGGAAGGAACCGAGATTTAGCAGGAGATACTTAGGAAGTGCTAAAACAATAGGTTGACAAGGGACACGGAGCAGTCAAATAAAACCAGAAATGGTTTCGGAAGAATGGGAGATGTTTTTCACGTGTGTCGACTGGGCTAGCCAATGCTGCAGATATTTTTGAATTAATCCCCATTATTGAAAACAAATTAATTTCATTGAACCTCTATACCTATGACTGCTTAGAATCTAAGCAGGAGGATACACCTGCTCGGCTGCATTTCAAATAACCAGCATTATTTCATAGCCTGAAACTAATGGTTCCCATCTGCTAAACGAAACATTTCTACCAGCTCTTAAGAAAAAAAGCTCTGCAGAACAAAGGATGGTCTTTGAGATATATATATATATACTCGGAAAGCTGCTTTTAGGGATTCTGGCATTCTGTTGCTGTTTTGATGGGGAAATGTATTTACAGTACAGTTGCCTATTTCCTTCTCCATAGGATACTCACATCTCTAGGAAGTTGTCTTTCATTTCTTCTCTTTGTTTCCTATCCTAGCTAGTGTTTGAATAGAGATTTCATTATCAGTTTTTGCAGCACTAGCAAACGTCTGTCTCAAACGCTACCATCTAAAGAACCTTCTGGCATCTTCCCTTGAAAGGGAGGTATACTAGTGGCCAAAATTGTAAAAACCTTTTTGGAAAAAGTGTATTTCTGAGGTTTGCTGGCTCATAACACCACTTTTTTGGGGAGTAATACCATAACATTATATATCAATGGAACGATACTTTAACGAAGAATGTAATGCAACGAAGTTTGTTCAGTTATCTGTATTGTATCAAATATTATAGCCAAATAACCAGAAAAAGGAAGCACAACTTGTGTAGGTTGATTTCCTTCTTTTGGATCTAGCCAATGAGTGTTTAGAGAACCAATCAGGTGTTATGAGCCATCAGACCTTGGAAATACACTTTTCCCAAAAGGTTTCCACAATTTTGGCCACTAGTGTATATTACCTGGGGGTGAGCTCCATTGAACTCAGAAGTCTTACTTCTGAGTAGACATGCACTGCAAACCTCAAATAAGTATCTTAAGGTGTCTCCAGTCTGGCGGGTGCCCTTATTTGCTGTCTCCCCCTGCCTTACCTGGTCTGTTATAGTCAGCAGCTACTTCCAGCTTCTCCAAGCTTCAGGAAACCACTTCAGAGACCTAAGAACTCTTGACTGAGCCAGCTGCACCCTGCTAAGGAGCAAACCTCCCTGAGCCAATCACAGCTGAGCTTCCTGAGCTACTTTGAGTAATGCTCTTGAAGTTTCTAATAAATTTTCTTCTTCAACTGAAGCGTCTGCTTGCTATCTGGTCTGTCATTACAGACTGCCCATTGTGGTCTGGGTGGTTTATTCTATCAAAACTCCTGAAGTTAATAAGGCCCTGGTTCCCATTTACCCCCGTTGCTCTGTAATCAGAATGGAGTGAATGACAAACACTGGTTCTGATCAATGTTTCTAAGGGTGGTATTGATGATAACATGGTAGCAGCTTATTAAAGGACAAAGATGCTGTTTCAAAAAAGTTAAACACCAAGCTGACCTAAAGAGAACAATGGTTGTATTGTCAGATTCTTACTGTTTGGAACCCATAGTCACAAATCGTCCAAGTGTCCCTATTTTCCAGGGAAAATTCTGGATTTACAGAAGCCATCCCGGTTTCTGATTTGATCCTGGAATGTCTAGCTTTTCCTATTTTCACCGGAGAAATGTTGGGGGGTATGGAGTTATGCAACCCCCTGTGCCGAGGAGATAAGTAACTATACTGTACAACCTTTAGAAAACATCTGAAGGCAGCCCTGTATGGGGAAGTTTTTTAAAAAAATGTTTGTATTATTATGTTTTTATATATGTTGGAAGCCACTCAGAGTGGCTGGGGCAACCCAGTCTGGTGGGCGGGGTATAAATAATAAAATTATTATTATTAGGGAATAGGACAACCTTTCGGAGAATTGTTGGAGGGTATGTAGACATGTTCATGGGATAGTTTAATGACCGGTGTTTCTGCATGTATTTGTGGGTCAAAATATAACACTCTAGACAAAATGTATGACAATGTAAGGAGATTTAAAATAAAAGGGCTATAAGCCATGAACACAATGTTTATTCTTGCACAGGCCAAATATTCAACTAAAATATTTGGATATGAGAGAACGACTGATTCAGACAAAGCAATGTATATTATATCCAAAACATACAAGAGGGTTCTTGTCTGTAAATATTCTAATACTTTACTTTGTGGATTAAATGTGCCACAGGTTACTGTGGGGAAGAACCAGGATAATACAATGCCCGCTTAGCCACCTTGTGTATAAGGCAGAAATGACAGCTAAGATCTATTTTTAACCCTTTTTCCACCTGATGTTGTTGGACTACCACTCCCATTGACCCTGACCGACAACCAACCTGGCTGAGGCTGATGGGAGTCAGGGGCGTAGCAAGCTGCCGTGACACCCGGGGCGGCAAATTGCCATGCACCTGGGGGGGGCACAGCGTCGCTACGTAAGGACGCATGCATCGTTACGTGGCGGGGTATCGCCGCCGCTCCGTGCCTCCAAAGCCGCGCGCCTCCAGGTAGAAAGCCCACTCGGCGCGGCGGGGTGTGTGTGTTCCACATGGCGCCCCCACCCCCGCGACTCCCAAGCTGAGCCTCCAGCCTCCTGGTAGACTGGAGGCTCAGCTTGGGAGTCGCGGGGTGGGGGCGCCAAGTGGCACACCCCCCCAGAGTGGCACCCGGGGCGGACCGCCCCCATCACCCCCCATTGCAACACTCCTGATGGGAGTTGAAGTTCAACAGCATCTGAAAGTCTCTATGTTGGGGAAGGATGCTTCTATAACACAGTATCTAAGTCAAAATTCTTAATCTGGTTCATGTGACGTTTGCTGTAGACTTTGCTGTAGCTCCCTGGTTGGCTGATTCCATTCCTTTGCAAACTTCAGAGATGTGAGAATGTTGAATAAGAACTGTGGTTTTGGTATAGTTTCAGAAAGTGCAGGCCAGGTAGGTTCACCTTTAAATGTGAACTGAATCAAAATTCTCCCCCCACCCCTGGACAAAACCCAATCCTTTGGCTGTAACTGAAAATTAGGCAATCTGAAGGTTATTTTCAGGCTTTTGCACTGACATGGTCCTTGAACATGTTGCTTGGGGCATTAAAGTGAACGCTTTATGTCATGAGATGGCACATAAACACTGCCAGTCAATTAAGTATATAAATGCATTTCAGAATGGTTTCAGCTTTCAGAGGACCCCTCTCCTTTTCCTTTGAAGTCTTTTAATGCGACTGAAGTTGAGATTCAGTTCTTCTTTTGTTAAGAGATGTTTTCCGATGATCAGCCCAGTGACGGTACCCTGTTCCCCCCTTTTTTAAATACGTAGTCATAAAGTAAGCCATGGCAGGGTTTTTAAGCATTTGAGAAATATAAGACATACCCCGAAAATAAGCCATACTTCCGCGCCGCGGATACCAACCCCCACAGGCACCTCCACTCACAGAGTCACTCCATGCGGTCGGCACTGCAAGAGCGCGATCAGCTGTGAAGCGGCACTCCAAGAGCGTCGCTTAACAGCTGATTGTGCTCCCGTCTTGCTGGCTGCATCCCCGTGCTCCGCCTTCTCGTCCACCGCCGTCCCTGCCGCTTCCATGCTTGCCGCCACCGCTGGGCTCACTGCTTCTTTCTTGCCTGGCCCGGCCAAGGAGCTTGGAGCGCCCTGCAGCGGCGGGCGGAGCGCCTGAGCCAGCAGCCTCCGCCTGGCCCGCCCAAGGACGCCTGCCACCCCAACACCCGGAACCAGTGGCTGCTGCAGCACCGAGCACTCAAGAGAGCCCAGCAGCGCCCTGAGCCGTAAAAACCGTACCGGTAATAAAAAAAAAAGACATCCCACCGAAAGTAAGCCACCCTGTGTGGGTTTTTTGTGGGGGTTTTTTGTGGGAAAAAAGTTATAAGACGGTGTCTTAAAAAAGGGGAAACACGGTAGTTGACGATTCAGAAAGGAGGAAGAGAACTTAAATTTACAGTTAGACGCTGTATTTTTTGTAGTGGGCTTCTTTAAACATGTTCCAGATAAGGGCTAGAATAATCAGCAGAATGGAAAGGTTTCTAACAAGAGCTGCTATTAGATTTTTATTTTTATTTAATGCTGCGTAATAGTTTTAAGAGAACATAGAACTCAACTGTGGGACCATTTTAAATATTTTCCCCTCCTGGGGAACCTTGGTGATGGTACAGCATCTGCCAAAATTAAAATGTTCTGGCTTTTCTTCTGGAGAATATGAGCACATCTCTGCAGCTGGCTCCATAAAATGGGTGGGGCCAATGGTAATTAGTCACAAATGACATATCCAGAGATGCTTATGCAGCAGGTTTACATTAATGGTGAACACAAATGATACAATCTTTTCATGTGTTCTTTAAGAAGCATCAAAAGTTTGGTTGCAACCATTCTGGTTTTGTGCAGTCCTCTCTCTTTGTGTAATAAATTTCCAGCTGGGATGTGGGACTATATGTGAAATGTAATATTTAAGTGTCTATCGTATATTTTTAGTGGCTGTTGATTACTCTTCTGCAGGATCATTAGGCTCCTATAAACCCAATTGCCATGTGGGGAGGGCAAGTTTGAGTGGGGGGGGTTGCAGCTGTGGAAGAGAGTGCTAACCCTTATTGTGCAGTGCAGTTGTCCTCCTCCCCCACCCCACCCCCACCCAAATCTCCTATGTCAATAAGGCTTCAGGGAGAAAAGTTCTATCCATGCCTCATTGCCACATGGAAAGGTTTGTAGCAGAAAGCATGAAGAAACAGAGGGAGGGAGGGACACACACACACACAGTCCCCAATATATTTCCTCTGGGGTTATGTGACCCTAGGTAAAGGGACCCCTGACCATTAGGTCCAGTTGTGTCCAACTCTGGGGTTGCAGCGCTTATCTCGCATTATTAGCCGAGGGAGCCAGCGTACAGCTTCCAGGTCATGTGGCCAGCATGACAAAGCCACTTCTAGTGAACCAGAGCAGCGCATGGAAACGCCGTTTACCTTCCCGCTGAAGCGGTACCTATTTATCTACTTGCACTTTTTGGGGTGCTTTCGAACTGCTAGGTTGGCAGGAGCTGGGACCGTGCAATGGGAGCTCACCCCATCATGGGGAATTCGAACCGCCGACCTTCTGATCGGCAAGCCCAAGAGGCTCAGTGGTTTAGACCACAGAGCCACCCGCATCCCAGTAGCCACCGCGTCCCAGTTGTTGAACTTGATTCCCATTAAATCCAGTGGGACAAGATAACCATGACTTATCTAATCACAATTCACTTAGTCTGCATTCCAAATCGTTACCCTTTAGGTTTGCTAGTAATTGTCCTAGTATCTTATACCTCTAGGAAAAGCTTATGCAAATCTAGTATTCTCTAACTACCACCATTATGGAATATTCTTGAATTTCAGTATTCATGAACAGTATTCATGAACAAATCCAATATTATGTCCACCATAAATAAAAGATCTACGCTTCATCCCCAAAGCATTGCTTTCTTCATATCTGACTGCTCTTTCCTTTGCCATGGTGACAGCAGACCTGTTGCCTCCCTCAGGAGTTCAAGTTCTGTCTTGCTTTGACACTCCCATTTGGCACTTTCCTTCCTGTAAGCTTTCAAAGTGAAGTAACAGCTGAAAGGAATGACCTGTTTGGCAACAGCAATATTGGTTTAGCCCAGGCATCCCCAAACTTCGGCCCTCCAGATGTTTTGTACTACAATTCCCATCTCCCCCGACCACTGGTCCTGTTAGCTAGGGATCATGGGAGTTGTAGGCCAAAACATCTGGAGGGCCAAAGTTTGGGGATGCCTGATCTAGCCCATTCTTTGACAAATGGATGGCCCCTAGCTGTATTGAACTACATCTCCCATCAGCCCCTGCTAGTGAATAAGGAATAGCATTACTCCTTGAACAAAACTAGTCTTAACACAACATGTGGCTTGCAGCTGTCAGGGCACATGGATTTGATCTCATGGGAGCGGTTTGTTGTGTATGGTGAATGTGTTTTCCACAGAAGGAAGGAAGTTAATTCAGTGACTATACAGCAACCCATAGCAGTTTAACACTAGTTCATAGCTTTCAGCCTGCTGAATATAAAATGAAACTTAAATGCATTTAAAGTTCTGCAGGATAACTGGACTGTATGTTGGACTGAACTGGTTTGTGGTTAACTTCCCTCCACAAATTTGTGGTTGAAAGCGAACACTTCTAGAAATGGGGTATCATAAGGTGCCCTAAAATGGATTGCCAAGTGATTGTTGTTTGGGAACTCATTCACAAGAAACTTTATTTATCTTTGCCGTTGCTGTTCATTTGCCATGGGACTCGTTACTAGGTGAGCATTGTCTGGAGGTTATAGTCATTCTGAATCTAAATCCAGTTGGGACTAGCAGACTAAAAAATGAGCATCTCTGTATGGGAGATCACACTGATGCAGTGTGCATCAATGAATAGATTTGGATTCAGGTGAGCAGACTTAGAATCTTCCCCATGATCAGAACCCTGTCCTATCAAGCTTCCTGGTTGCAAGGAGTTCTCGGTCAGACCTTCCTTCTCCATGCAGACAGGTTTGGCAGACATGATAACTTTTGAGGGGAGCCTGCATGTGCTGACTCCATTCTTTAAGCTAACATACATTTTCCCTAAACATCTGCAAAATGCTTATGATTCTTCAGGAGCTAAAAGGACAAAGTCAAGGTGCTGAGTATAATTTCTTACGAATGCTACCTTCCCAAGAATTATAATGCCTGGGGTTTAATTGTAGGACAGGGACAAAGCTAAAACATTTAGACCAGTTTCAGTACGTATGTTGACATGTGCTCAGTGTACAGCTTTCTTCACGAATTTTGGAGACTTGTTAGGGCCCTTTATACATGGCAAACCTCAGTTTTTGCATTTTTCCATTATATTAGTGGCACTCGCTCACTCTGAATCAGCTTTTTCCTTGATAGAAAGGCAAGAAGGCAATTATGTACCTGAAAATAACATAATCATGCCTTTTAGTTTGGGACAGATAGTGCTGTTCATGATTTGATCAATAGAGGGCACCAAATGAGAGTTTTGCTCATTTAGTTTCTTCTCTTTTCTTTACTCTCTTTCTCTCTTTGGTTAAAAGCAAGGTTACAGGGGGGTGGGAAATAAAGCTCAAATCCCGATTTATGCAGGTGAGGGGGTGGGAATGTTCCCATAAAGCACAGCCATTATACTAATTACTAAGAAATCTAAATGAGTCCTTTATGAGCATGTGATCTGTTTAATAACTCTTAAACAACATTAAACAATGCAATTCGTTATTTATGCCTGTGTAATTCCCAGTGGATTTCAGTGCAAACACACAGATATGCACACACCTCAATAAAAAGGATGCTCTCCTAGAGAAAGGCAAACAACTTAATAGGCAATAAAATGCTAGTTCCCCCTATAAAAACTTTTATTTGTCTGTTCTGCAGACACATGATTAATTACATAAACTTTCCGGGGTAATTAGCTGATTAGAAGGGGTAAAAAAAAAAATCTGTAGAATATTTTTCAAAGCTTGTTCTGCAAAGAAGTTGCTGATATAGATGTTTGCATGCATCATTGGTTGAATCAGGTGGCTCAGTCGGTAGAGCATGAGACTCTTAATCTCAGGGTTGTAGGTTCAAGGCCCACATTGGGCAAAAGATTCCGGCATTCCAGGCAGTTGGACTAGATGGCCCTTGTTGTCCCTTCCACCTCTTTGATTCTTATCTCACAGTCTTCCAACAGTGTACAGTGAGCACATGAGCACATGTAGACATGCCCACATGTCTACATGGGAGACCTTAGGCCCAGTATTCAAATGTGGCCCTCCAGGCATCTCTATTTGGCCCTTGGGGACTCCACCCAGACTACACACCCTCTCCAGTCATGCCCCTCTCTTACCCTGCTTTGCAGCCTTCTTGAATACTTCTCCCAAGCAGAAATTTGTCCTTGAAATCTGAGAATGCCCCTTGCTTCCCTGACTGGAGCATAGCTAGAAGGCTGCTTGAGACTCTGCATAAGTAACAAACCTACTGCACAAAGATAAATTTTATTTTTGTTGCTCTGCTCGGTTTTGCCCAGCTCACACTGCCATGTGCCCCACCCCTGCCCCTAGTCTGTAGCTTGTTCTCCATGCACTGAATGCTCTAAAGTGCCCAACTGCACAACACACAAACTCTGTACACGGCATGCACTAAGCTGGTGCATACACAAGTTGTATTGTGTGCGCAGAACAGTCAATACATGCAAGTCAGAGGTGGAAACAGTGGGTGCCGGGCACATTTCTTGTCCCAATCCATGCATTCCATTTACAATGTTCTCCAGTTCTGTACAAATCAGTGGTGCATTAGTATAGGTTTTATCCTTTCACTCTTATCAACTCTATAGGCACCTTGGATCTAGCTTTTTGATCTAGCCAGCTCAGATCTAGAAGTTGGGCTTTATTTTCACGATATTGGTAAAGATGAGATATGGCCTAAGGGGAAGTTTTTGGGGTATCTCTGCAAGCAGAGGTGTGAGGCATCCGTGAGAAATGTAACTACTTGCAGTTCACAACATCTGCATTTGTGATTTTGTCTAGTGACAGCAGAGGAAGGTGGTTGTAGTGCTGTAAGTTTTGATTTCTGGGAATGTAGGCATAACAAATTGGCATCTGGTGGCTCAGGATCCTCCAGGACACGGTTGGGAAAAAAACTGGGCGGCTGCCACCAATGTTTCTGTGACAGCAGCAGCTCCCCAAATGCTGTCACAATCACAGAATACAGAAAGGTGCTGCTGTTAAAAGTGGAAAGAGTGCTTAACATATTTCAGTTGGTTCTCTCTCTCTTCCTCCCTCCCTCCCTCTCATGTGTGTCAAAATTGTCTGCTCTCAACTGCTTGCCCTCCTGCAGGGGGAAAAGAAATGAGTTGCGCTCCTCCAAATTTGGATCACACTCTCCCTCCAGCTGCAATTCTGTAAAAGAAAGCTTTCAGGAGGCTGACAACTAACTGTCTTGCCTAGCCTTGCTTTTAGATGGGTGCAGCTTTCTTGGGAATATGGTGCATGCAGAACAAGTTATTTATGTGAGCTACACTCAGTGGTTGGGTGGCCCTTTCTTGGCCGGAAACGAATCTGCAATATCATCCACAGATAGTTGTCCACCCTAGTATGTGTGTATAACAACAACAACAACAACAAATTATTATTTATACCCTATCCATTTCCCCAGCCACTCTGGGCAGCTCCCAACTGAATATTAAAAACACAATTAACAGCATTAAACATTAAAAACTTCTCTAAACAGGGCTGCCTTCAGATGTCTTCTAAAAGTCTGGTAGTTGTTGTTCTCTTTGACCTCTGGTGGGAGGGCGTTCCACAGGGTGGGTGCCACTACCGAGAAGGCCCTCTGCCTGGTTCCCTGTAACTTGGCTTCTCGCAGCCCTCGGTGCTCAGTGTCTGGGCTGAATGATGGAGGTGGAGATGCTCCTTCAGATATACAGAACCGAGGCTGTTTATGTGTGTGTCGCTTCTGCCAACCTAGCAGTTAATATTCTGTTGGAAGCCACCCAGATTGGCTGGGGAAACCCAGCCAGATGGGTGGGGTATAAATATTAATATTAATTATTATTATTATTATTAATAAAGCACACTAGTGCTAATAGATAAATAGGTACAGCAGTGGCAGGAAGGTAAACGTCATTTCTGTGCACTCTGGCTTCCATCACGGTGTTTTATTGCACCAGAAGGAGTTTAGTCGTGCTGGCCACATGACCCAGAAAGCTGTCTGTGGACAAATGGCAGCTCCCTCAGCCTGAAAGCGAGATGAGCACTTCTCCCCATGATCGCCTTTGATTGGACTCAACCGTCCAGGGGTCATTGTCCATTACTTTTTACATATCCCACATAGCTAGAATTTATTGCATGTTGAGATCGTTAGGTGCATTCCTCTTGGTTTTGCCACAGTCGGCTGAGATTCGTTGTGTATCAGCTATGGAGAGGGCCTTTTCTGTTGAGGTGCTGTTTATGGAATCACTTTCCTTCTAAAATCAGGCAAGCACAGACTTTGATAAGTGTTCACTGTCTGCTATAGTCTTGTTTGTTCATCCAGGCATTTGTGGTTAGCTTTTAGTCGAAATTGGCCTGTTTGTTGCTGCTGTTTTGAGGTAATTTGTGCATACTTTAATGTGTTGATTTTTTAAAGAATTATAAATGCATATGTACTGCTGTGAAGCACCCTGGAATCAGTGGTGAAGAGTGGTGTAGAAATGTTTTAAACAAATAAAGCTGATCTGCCATTTTACTTGTTTGCATGTTGTGGTATGAGTTATGTGTGGCATCTCTTAACTTGGGGGTTCATCAATGGCTTCCATTGATGATCCTGGACTTCCATTTTATTCTTCAAAATTGGAGTGATTGACTTTTTAAGTTAGGGCATGTGTTTGGCTCTCATCCAGATGTTCTGAGACCACCCATATGTCTGTGTAGTTATTCAGTCTTCATGGTTCCAAACAGAAAGTTGACCAGACACAAAATGCTGTCTGACTGAATGGCAGAGCTTCAAAGAGGTCTTTTGTCGGTGCAGATAAAAGTCTCTTTGTCCAGTTTTGGGACAGATATCAGTCTTTTCCAAATGGTGGACTACAGTATGAATTCTCCCTCGCTTCAATCACTGAAGTGGCATCTGGATATTGCAGGGAATTCTGTATGTTTTCTCCTCCCCCCCCCCCCAGGCTGAACTCAGAGCAGGTCTGCAGTTCAGCAAACCACATCTCCTGTTGAGATCACATCGAAGCCACTATCTCTCACGCAAACATAGCAAACTCTCTGCACTCTAGTTAATTTTGCTAATAAGCTTCTGGTTTCTTAGGCCATTAGACATCAAGACCAGTTTTTTTGTGTACAAATAAGCCATTAGGAAAAGGGCATGTTGATTAGCGGATGTTCTGGTAGCCCTAGATGGAATTCATTTGCATGCATAGGCTAGTATCCAGATGCTCTATTTCACATTTTCTAGAAATTTATTGCAACTGAGCGAGCTGAGTATAAGATTATTGCAGGCCAACATGACTACTTTGAATGTGGTCTACTTGTATGAGTCCATTGGCAGATTGGCAACTGGAGTACATGCAAGAGACATTTTGTTAACTTACCACCTTCTTTAGTTAGGGATAAGAGAGAAATCTGATTAATTTACCATTAAAAGGCAGATTTATCTGATTTGCAATTTTCAAAACAAGATGTGAACCGAAACACAGCCACCCTTTTAAATTCACACCATTCTGAATTTTGCAATGCAGTTCTCCAGCGAAGCAATGTGCACAAAAATGCATGTGCTAGGGTAGTGTGCGGAAAAGTGCATATATTTGTGAAAATGACTTAAAAAATGCATTATAGGAAAATTGCTTTGCAAAAATGTGCATATCAAAAAAATAGCATGCAAAAATGTGTGTGTTACGAGAAATTCACACTTAAATGCTAATTAATTTCCATGAAGACATTTAAGATTGGGAAAATTAAGATTCTTTATGTACGCCACAGTGGCAGCTAGAATTCTTATCGCCCAGAAATGGAAAACAAATGAAATACCATCTATAATTGAGTGGCAATCGAAGGTCTTAGAATTTATGGAATTAGCCAAATTAACACACAGAGTACGTGATTCAGATGATGCGAAGTTCCAAGCTGAATGGAGTAAATTTATAGAGTATGCTAAGGGAAATTATATGGGTATGAGAGCGTTAGGGGTAGCAACATAACCTCTACATTGTTACGAATCTGTTGTAAATAGAAAATATGAATTAGGATTGACAGAATTTACCACTTATGGGACGGAAGGAAGTCAAACAGGTTGAACTACTTGTAATGTGAATGACTGTTAATATCTTTATGAAAAATGAATAAAAATTTTCAAAAAAAAAAACAGATTGGGAAAATGATAGAGAGAAACTGATATTGACACATTCTGTAGCGAATCTATCTCCCTGTGCAGCGGCGGAGCTTCATGCTCCACCACCGGGGGCAGAGAGCATGTGCGCTGCCCCCAGTGATGTGGCGCATGTGCGCAGTGACGTGGTGTGCACTTTGGTGCGGGCAGCGGCAATGGCGCCCCTGGGATCGCGTCGCTCAGGGCGATCCACCTCCACCGCCCCTATCTTCCTACGCCCCTGTCTCTGTGAACAACATTAATGCCTCAGATCTGCAATTATTCCACAAAATGAGCTTTAAGTGAATATTATTTTTTAAATCCTTTTTATCCAATTGGCATCACATTGTTTCTTCCGAATTTAAATGCCCAAATTAACAATGTTTTCCCACAAATGTGGTTGGCGCAAGAGAGAAATTGGCTGCTTCTTGTTTATTTAATATATTCTTTTTTATGCTTTTCAGTCCCGAAGGTTTCCCAGTGTGGCTAACCACTCATAATGCACTGAAGCAACCAAGTGCAATCAGAATCAACAACGATAACTTTAAAATAGCAAAATTGGATGTTAAAAAAACAGATAAACTAGAGTTATCAAGAATAAACAGCATTTTAAAGGCTGTGGTGGACTCTTCTCCTAAGTGTCAAAATGATGAAAGAGATCCTCTCTTAGGAGAATATTCAAAATATAGGGTTTTTTCAGTGGTGACACCCTATTTCTGGTCACTATCCATGGTAGGGGACCCTGAAGAGGACCTCAAGCAAGTTCGTTGGAGCAAATACTGGTATATTCTTAATAAAAGCAATCAATATCTCACAATCCATCTACTTCTCTCATATGGCCAATAGGGCTTGACTTTCTAGCCCACAATCATGAGTTTATGCCCATGTTTACTTGTTAGCCATTCCTTTGAGCCACTTAGCAGGAAATAAATCCTGTAGAGTTGAGGCAGGAATGGGCAATTTATGCTTCTCCATCTGCATGTCCATTGGTCAAGGGTGATGGGAGTTGTAGTCCAACAACATCAACTGAGTTCCTATCCCTGAAAAGAAGGTATAGCCATAAATTAGATTACCAGAGGTAATCTTAACTGCCCATTTGATATTTAGTCCCAGGGTTAATCTAGTCTACCCATCTTTCTTCATCTGAGGCCAGTTAGGCGTACTGAGAAGTCCACAGGCAGGACATCCTTTTCAATTGTCCAGGACTGATGGGATATGGCAGGGGTCAGCAAACTTTTTCAGCAGGGTGCCGGTCCACTGTCCCTCAGACCTTGTGGGGGTGCTGGACTATATTTTGGGGGAAAATATGAACAAATTCCTATGACCCACAAATAACCCAGAGATGCATTTTAAATAAAAGCACACATTATACTCATGTAAAAACATGCTGCTTCCCAGACCATCCGCGGGCTGGATTCAGAAGGTGATTGGGCCGTATCCAGTCCCCGGGCCTTAGTTTGGGAACCCCTGGGATATAGAGTCCTTCAACATCCAAGGGGAAACAGATTGGGGAAAGCTGGTGCAAAAGGGCTAAAAGAATGGAAGCAGTTTGAGTAATATTGGAAAAGAGAGGAATACAAAAGACGAGGAAACGAAGGAGGTCATGATTAAATGGGCGATAGACTTTGGATACAATATAGAAATTGACCTATGGATAAAATTGTGGAACCAATATATTAAATTTACTGCGTGCACGGTATTAAAAGAGAATATCATGAAAATGATGTACCGGTGGCCCTTGACCCCAGTTAAGCTAGCCAAAATTTACAAGAAAGCAGACAAAAGATGTTGGAAGTGTATGTTGGAAGATGGGGATACCTACCACATGTGGTGGAGATGTAAGGAAATAAAACCATTCTGGGGGAAAATATACAATGAACTCAAAAGGCTGCTAAAATATACATTCCCCAAGAGACCAGAATTGTTTCTGTTGGGATTAATGGGGAAAGAGATTAAAAAAGAAGATCATAGAATATTTATGTATGCAACCACTGCGGCCAGAGTGTTGTTGGCCCAGAAATGGAAAACGGCAGATATCCCAACGGTGGAGGAATGGAGGGTAAAAATGGTGGAATATCTAGAATTGGCTAGACTAACTGGGAGAGTCAGAGATCAAAAGGACCAGAAATCTCAAAAAGAATGGAACAAATTTAAAGAATATCTGAGAGTATATTGTAAACCAGAGATAACACTGACTGGCTTGGCATAAATACCTACAAAGCTTTAAAAAAAGAGAAGGAAAATTTTAAAAAGTAAACAAAATAGAAAATGTATTGAAATAATGGAAAAAGAGCAGATGAAAGATGTGAATGTAGAAAACCAAACATAGAAGAAGAAGGAAGCCGAACGAATAGAATAGATAAAAAGTGAAAATAGGAACTCGAAGGGGGGGAGGGGATCTGGGTTTTATTGCTGTATTTTGGGTTTTTTTTTAGTTATATAGTGTTGTATCTAGTGAATGGACGGTTGATATGCAAAAATGTATAAATGTATATACTTACGAATATGTTTATGTTTCAAAACTTAATAAAAATTATATCAAAAAAAGGAAAAGAGAGGAAAAGGGATATGGCTTTGGTCAACATATGGGATGCCTTTCTGGGATTTTGATGCGGGACAACCGATGGGCTGCTTGGTAGGGAGTACTAGGCTGTTCCCACCTTGTAAATAAACTCAAATATTACAGAAATGGCTAAAGTTTCTAGTGATCTCTCTGTTCCAGAGGAAGCCAAGCCCAGGTAAGCACTATTCCTAGGATGTACCACCATGTTGAGAAGGGCAACATGCACCATCTTATACTGTGGCTGAGCATACCGAAGCCCTTGGGGAGGGACAATTTGAAAAGGAGGCAAGAGGAGGGAGTGCTTAGCCCTTTCTCTACAGAATGTTTTCCCCCTATAACTTCCTCCTTTCACAATTCGTATTCGAAATGAATGTTTCCCACATTGCAAACCCTGCCGACCACATTTTAACAAGTTAAAAAGGGCTACTGCTCTTTTTGTTTTGTGGCCTGAGGCCACTCACAGCATGCTTGTTGATCGAGCAGTAGTGAAAGAATTCATCGGTGTCTAAGGATTTCAAAGCATCTCCTTGTGACCTGCAGATCAGAACCTGTCTCTCTAGACCCGACACTTTTATTGCTTACCGTTAGCTTATCTCCTTTCACATCCTCATTTCTTTTTTAACCTTAGGAAACTTACGAGAAACAGCTTTAGCAGTGATTGTAAGCAGTTCAAATTCCTATCCTGCCACCCTTCAGTTTGTACTGCAGCATACATTTACCCATAGACTTTCCTGTCCTTTCCTGTCCAAAATGGGTGTGCACCAAAGATGATTCAGTTTGAGACCCCATTTTGGAAAGCAGATCAGTTTGACAGAATGCTTCAGGCACAACCTGTTTTGCCTCAGGGCTGAATCAGAACCTTGCTTTGGAAAACCAGAGGTTTCCAAAATCTCCCCATTGACTTACATGGAGAAATGGCCAGGGGGGGAGGGAGTGTATGACCATTTTGGCATGTTGTTGTTTAGTCGTTTAGTCGTGTCTGACTCTTTGTGACCCCATGGACCATAGCACGCCAGGCACTCCTGTCTTGCACTGCCTCCCGCAGTTTGGTCAAACTCATGTTCGTAGCTTCGAGAACACTGTCCAACCATCTCGTCCTCTGTCGTCCCCTTCTCCTAGTGCCGTCAATCTTTCCCAACATCAAGGTTTTTCCCCCCCAAGGATTCTTCTCTTCTCATGAGGTGGCCAAAGTATTGGAGCCTCAGCTTTGGCATAATTAGATAAAATTTGCAGGCATTGTTGCCCTTTCTACAGGGATGGTGCCTACTGAATTTCAGAAAGATGGGCCAAGGGTAGTCTTTAAATTTCTGGGGATTAAGAAATGCATAGACACTTACCCCTCTGTGATTTCTATTTAGAATGTTGTACATTGTTGGGGCGTGGAATTTAGGAAGTTATGATGGATGAAAACAGTTTGAGGCGTTGTTTTCCACTTAATTGACAAAACCACAGCATTAATTTATATTTAGAATGATGTCTTTATGGACTTTGTCAGGTTTGCTTTTGAGTTTCTGACTTACCTGCAGGGAAGCCCCTTTACTAAAAAAAAATGTTGATAAGAATAAATAAGTTTTAAAAATGTTTTCTCTTGTTGTATGACTTGCGGGGGGGGGGAGTTCACCCATCCAGCCACACCCCACTGTCTGAAAACAACTTAGTAAGATACTGCCATTTGTATGTATCTAACACAATGAAGTCAGAGAGGAATTACTTTCACTTGCTTTCCAGACCAGGATCTGTATTGGTCTGTTGGACTAAAAAATAAAATTAAACTCCTCTGCCTACTTATTTGAGAGTTACAGGTAGGTAGCTGTGTTGGTCTGCCATAGTTGAAACAAAATTTAAAAATTCATTCCAGTAGCACCTTAAAAAAAAAGGTAAAGGGGCCCCTGACCATCAGATCCAGTCGTGTCCGACTTTGGGGTTGCGGCATTCATCTCGCTCTATAGGCCGAGGGAGCCGGCGTTTGTCCGCAGACAGCTTCCAGGTCATGTGGCCAGCATGACAAAGCTGCTTCTGGCGAACCAGAGAAGCGCACGGAAACGCCGTTTACCTTCCCGCTGGAGCGGTCCCTATTTATCTACTTGCACTTTGATGTGCTTTCGAACTGCTAGGTGGGCAGGAGCTGGGACCGAGCAACGGGAGCTCATTCCGATGCAGGGATTCGAACCGCCGACCTTCTGATCAGCAAGCCCTAGACTCTGTGGTTTAACCCACAGCGCCACCTGGGTCCCTAGTAGCACCTTAGAGACAACTAAATTTGTCATTGGTATGAGCTTCCGTGTGCATGCACACGTAAGCTCATACCAATGACAAACTTAGTTGGTCTCTAAGGTGCTACTAGAATGAATTTTTATTTTATTTTATTTGAGAGTAACACCACCAAACCCAGTGGGAGTTACTTCTGAGTAGACCTATATTGAACTGTGAATCTGGGATTCCCATGATTGAAATTGAAGAAGGGTGGTCTTTATTCAGACTAATTAATTGAGAACATCTTCGTATGCTGCAAACAAGTGGTAGATAAATCTTATGAAACAAAGAAACAAACATTTGGCTCTACTCACCATTGCCTGTTGGTATGTGGCCCCTGACAGATAACTTCTGAGGGAATGTGGTCCCCGACAAAAATGTTCTCCACCCCTGCTGTATAGGGAAGCGGTGGTTTCATGCCGCAGGCCAATTACCATGCTTAAACATATAATGTCTCCGTTGTAAATAATAATACTGAAAATCTCCATGGTATATTTACAGCTTCTTTCTCCGGGGACAGGAAATAGCATCAGAATTTTGCTTCTCTGTTTAGCCCACCCAGAGATTTAGGCAGAGATAATAAGAAAATGCTCTGCAATTATGCTCGCTCACACGGTATTAGCCTTTCAGATACTGTATGAAGCTGAAGCCAAAAGGAATAGCTCAGCCATTTAGGGTATATATTTCCCTGGCACACTGTTAATATTACCAAAGTCATTAGCTGGAAGTCATTTGCGCTCGGTCATTTTGCCTGTTAATGAGGCACTACTGAATCCTCCAGACATTAATTCCATTTAGGGAAACAAAAAGGCAATCTGTACCTTACATCAAACAATTACGACTGCAGTGAGGGTGAGGAATTCGGCCATTTGTTTTCCCCACAACAGACCCTCTGAAGGGAATTATGCTGTCTTTCAGATGTTAATTTGTTAAGGAAAACTCAATAGCTAATAAAGACAATTGCATCTGTATTGTAAATATTAGGAGCACTGTGAAACCACCACCCTGTTCTTTTGTTTTGTTTTAATAACAAAAAGGAGTGAAATAACGGGGTGACAAGAGACCATTTTCACAAATGACACCCAAATTTGGGTTGAGCATCTTCTCAAAGCTGGTAACTGAAGTGTGAGGCCTACATTTGGGCTAGAAAGTAGATTTAATTGTTAAATGTTTTCATGATTTCATTTAGTATCTCTTTATTGCATTTATATGCCACCTTTCCTTCAAGGGGCTCTCTTCCTCCCTATTTTCCTCTCGCAACAACCCTGTGAGGTAAGTAGGCTTGTGACTTACCCAAGGTTAGCTAGTGAGTTTCATGGCTGAGCAGGGATTTGAAAGCTGGTGTCCCAGGTCCTAACTCACACAACACCACATTAGATCTTCCTTATTTTCTCTTCAGCCTTGCCAAGGTCTGTACTGCACAACTTTGGAAAAACAAGGACAAAACCATAATGCCAAATCTAACAAACTGGTTGAAGGAGGTCCTGGACCCTAGACGTTGCAGGGGAAGAACAAAACACTATCAAATTAAGTGAATAAAGTTCTACCACCCGTTCTTTTAACGTCTAATGGTATTTTTTTCAGCAGCTTGATCTTATATGCATCTACTTGGGAGTCCTGAAGGCTTCAACCACGCCTCCTTTCAGACAAATGGCTATAGGAGTTAAAATGTGGCTTACTCAGAAATAAGTCCTTTTGAGTTCCATAGGGTTTACTCCCAAATAAATGGATGTAGGTTTGCAACCTAAAGCTGAAATTCTATGCATGTTTCCATGAGAGCACGCCTGAATGAATTCAGTGGGACCTACTGTAGTAGAAATTGACTTCATTATGGAAGGATCAGATTCAAAATGCATAGTTTTCTTAATGCCCAACTTGGGGGAATTTTATTTATTTATTTTAGTCCTATAAGTAGCATTGGAAATGTATCAGCCAGGAATGCTCTGCCAACACAACTGCTGGCCAAGAGGCTTGGTAAGTTGTTTATCTGTATAGTAAGGAAAAATCCTGCCACAGAGAACAAGGGAATATTCTCCACATCACTTGTCAAGACAATTCAGATGACCAGATTACTGAGTGACTATGTAGGAATGCTCTCCTGTTAACCTATTCAAACAAAAAGGATGCAGGTGACACTTACAGCTCATGGTCTCGAGGAACACGATTCTTTGAAAAATTGTGCACTGTCTATGTCTCTCCATTTGAGTATTGGGATCATTCTTGGCAATCCTGCTCAGAACCATATCCCTGTAGATACCATTTTCTTGTTTGTTGGTATTGTTTCAACTATTCAAAGAACGTAAACTTTGCCCCAGAAGCACAGTTGCTTCCCTCCAATCTCCTTCAAACAAAAATAACGGCATTGAGAGTGTGTTTTCAGCCATCAGTCAGCCATCAGTCATGACGCTCAGAAAGGCAGCATCTATGCTTTATCATATCCAGTGGAAACAACAGATCTGTTCACTTTTGGGAGCCACCAGGATTTGGCTTGCAAAAATGATGGATGATGCTTAGATTTCATTTACTGTTGATGCGCGTGTCCATGTTTTCCTTGGCAGTAGTTCTACTTACAAACTATTTGGCAATTCAAGCAGACAGAAGATGCCAAACCAGAGATATGCCTAATTCCATTTCATTTGATTGTTGTGTAGCTCTGGGGATTTTTTGCTGACTTTAGTGGAATAGGGTTCCATGTGCACAACCGAAATTAGAATCTGAAAAGAGAGTCTAACATTCTTTATGGCTGCTGTTAGTGAATGGGCTATACCAGGTCAGCCAGAAGTTGTTGGGTTACAGCCATTTTCTGAGTTACCTAAGACATCTCGAGCTGTTAAACCACCATTACTGTTAATACGGCCATTGCAATTCCCTTCTGTAAAATCTGCCCTTTGGCCTGTTCCTGTCAGGAATTCTCTCTTCGTTTCGCATGAGCTCCATATTCTCTGAATTTGTTGACATTCATGAGTCGCTGTGAAAAAGCTATGGATTGCTGAATGAAAACAGATACTTATTTGAAGGAACATAAACATTTTCCTCCTCCACCCCTTCTCGCAAATGCTAATTGTGGAGAGTTTTTCCTGGTATAGATTCTGGAGTTCCGAAAACATTCTCTTTCCATTTGAAAACTCTTTTAATGTATTTCTGTTGTCTTGCTTGCTTATGTTAACAAACAGCAGAAAGGTCTCTGTAAGAACTCACTTTTCAATGCAAATCTGAGGCACACCTCTATCTATTCATCTATTGAGAGGTTTAAGCCTATAAGACAATAGGCTTTTAAACCAGCACTAAGGATGTGATGTAACGTTGAGTCAACTGCTCCTGTTACACAGTGCAATAAACTTTGCAAAATATTTACGTTGCCCAGATGGGTTATCTTGCTAGATCCTGTTTTGAACAAGCAATGGAATCCATGGAAGTTAACAAACTGGCACTGCTAAAACTATGTAGCACTGATATTCAGAGTTAAGACCAGTTCTCCATTGCAAATATTTTTTAAAAATCACACTACTGATTTTGGCTTGCACAGAGTTCATAACCTTAACCAGTTGAGGAAGGAACAGGCAGTTCAATCTATCGTTCTACAGCTATGTCCTTTACCTGCCTTTTATGTGATGTCACACAGGACTAGGAATGGATGGATCTGTCAGTTTTGGTTCTCAGCTTCGTATTTTTCAAATCTTAATTCTAGTTCTCCATAATTCCACGTGAGTTTGTGTGACACTGAGGTCCAGCTCCGAGTGCCTTCTGGTAGCTCCCTCACTGCAAGAAGAGTGACAAGGAACCAGGCAGAGGGCCTTCTCGGTAGTGGTGCCCGCCCTGTGGAACGGCCTCCCACCAGATGTCAAGGAAATAAACTATCTGACTATTAGAAGACATCTGAAGGCAACCCTGTTTAGGGAAGTTTTTAATGTCTGGTGTTTTATTGTATTTTTAATATTTTGTTGGAAGCTGCCAATAAATAACATATTATTATTATTATTTCAGGCTTTCTGTCGGCAATTTGGCACTTGCTTTTTCTAAATGACACCCAGTTTTGCAACATCACAAAACACAATCAGATTAACAGCACTGGTAGAGATGCCCATAGAGACTCATTTGCATGTAAGGCAAAATTATGGAGTTTTTTGCAAGTCTGGTATTTATTGCCCTTCTGGGGCTTTTAGCATCTCCCAGTCTGTGCAACGCGGTTTTCCTACTGAGTCATTGTACTGCTGTGCAAAATGTCCACTTTTGACAACAGGCAGGGAAAGGGTTGCTCTTCTGTCCCTGAGGAATAGAAGGACCACAGCTGCATATCCTCAGTGGACGATTTGCCAGAGAACTGCCTAAGAGAGAAGCTACGCTGGATTCAGCTGCAGCGAATTCTTATTTGATCATTTCAGTCACTATATTAAAGTAATGTGCTTTGTCACTTTGCCTTCTGCTACTTATGTTATATCACCATCAATATGCACATTGTTTACAGGGCAACGTTCGCAAAACTACACACACACACACACACACACATTAAATTTCAATAAAGGAAAGGAATGAGAAAAAGATGTGCAAGTTCTGCTATACAGGTAGTGATGGGCAAACGAAACATCAGGCGATTTGCCCTTCAGCTCAAAATTTGCTTCATGCTAATTTCTTCAATTAGCAGTAAGAAAATTTCCCCTATCGGACAGAAAACAATTACATAGCATGGAAATACATTTTTAGAAGTCAGTTTGCTAAATCCTAGCCAAACAGGCTTAAAAAATGTTTTACATTCTTCACTAAATTAGAATAAAAGGGTGCCTATGCATTTGGAACTACAAAATACACATAACAAAGTATATTAAACTGCTTTTAATTTACATTTAAATGAAGACCTCTTTTGTAAATTAGGCTATCATTTTCTATGCAAGCTTGATAATATCATCATAACCCATTGCTGAATTAGGAAGATTCAGCTGTCAAATTCCCAAAATAAGCCAAAAATACTTGGCATTTACTCACAAAAAAACCATGTCTTTCCTAAGGCTTCTCGGATTTGGCATCAGAACCTAAGAATAACCTAAACCTATGTATCTTATTTTATAAAAAGTGTGCTCACTGTGCTTATTAAAGGAAGATCTGATTTCAGCACTGAACACTTGCCTTGTTAATTAGCTGGAAAATGCACTGCAGATTTTTATATAATATATGGGATGATCTGATGACGGTCTAATCTCCCAAGTGGCTCAGAGTTATATATCAAATGCTTTTTGTGGTGGATTAACATGAATAGGGTTTCTGCAGGAAAAGCATGCTTTAGGAAGCATTTTCTGTAAACTAAGCTGTTGTTTATTACCAAGAGCCGGTGACAGAGATATGAACAAGAGCCGTAACTCTGAAAAGGAACACTGAGAACATGGAGCACATTCAGGTCCACCATGTAGTCCAAACTGGCCATCCTATCAAAGGTGTTGCCATCAAGGATGCATAGGCACTCTGGCAGATGCTCGATCAATTCTTTTATTGAAACCATCCAAGACGGCATGTTCCAACAGCTACCATCCAAAGATGGTATTTAGGTCTGAGAAGCAGGGTAGGAAAAGATCCATTTCAGTTCTACAGTGGTACCTCAGGTTAAAAACGCTTCAGGTTACAAACGCTTTGGGTTACAAAGTCCGCTAACCCGGAAGTAGTTGCTCTGGGTTGCGAACTTTGCCCCAGGATGAGAACAGAAATCGCATGCCGGTGGCACAGCAGCAACGGGAGGCCCCATTAGCTAAAGTGGTGGCTGAGGTTAAGAACCATTTCAAGTTAAGAACGGACCTCTGAAACGAATTAAGTTATTTATATTTATAATTTATATTTTTTTTTATTTGTAACTAGCTGTACCCAGGCACACATTGCATATGACAGGCATATGACATAACAACACCCCTCTCTCTACAATGGCGTCTGTTCCTTTGACGACCACTGGAGGGTGCTATGGTTTTTTAGAGAAATTCAGGTGTTTACCTGTCCCAGGTATGACATCTGTCCAATCTAAGTGCATGCAAACACTCGTGTATTCCCATGTGACGTTGTGGCCAAATTTGAACGCAATCGGTCAAGCGGTTTCGGAGAAAAGTGGACTTTAACAAACATGGACCTTCTATATAAAATATATAATATAATATAATATAATATAGATAGATAGATACAGATAATCTAGGTGAAACAGTAGATTAGGCATGGTTAATACAAAACAGTGGACATTTGCCTAGCTAATTGCCGAAGACAATTTTTAGGCTATATCCTCAAAAATGTTGGAAATCTCTCCCAGTTTTGTATTATCCACAAAACTGATAACTCTGCTTCTTCATCAGAGTCACTTATCAAGATAATCACCACACAAATCAACATATAATATGAATGTTTGTTTAATAATGTCATCTGCAGCACTCTCTACATGGGTTACCCATAGTTCATTGATGATTTGATTCCGGGACTAATTCCAATGACTGATTATGACTTTTAAAGTCTTCCTGGTTTGGAACCAGGTTATATTGGGGTTTAAACCACTGAACCTCTTGGGCTTGCCAGTCAGAAGGTTGGTGATTCGAATCCCTGTGACAGAGTGAGCTCCTGTTGCTCTGTCCCAGCTCCTGCCAACCTAGCAGTTCGAAAGCACACCAGTTCTAGTAAATAAATAGGTACCACTGTGACGGGAAGGTAAATGGCATTTCTGTGCGCTCTGGTTTCTGTCACAGTGTTCCATTGCACAAGAAGCAGTTTAGTCATGCTGGAAACATGACTCAGAAAGCTGTCTGTAGACAAATGGCAGCTCCCTCGGTCTGAAAGTGAGATGAGCACCGCAACTCCATAGTCGCCTTTGACTGGACTTAACCGTCCAGGGGTCCTTTACCTTTATCTTTTTTAAAAAATCTTGAGGACAACCTTTCACAGTAGGAACCTATCTACTTGCTAGGTCATCTGTGGAGGCAGTCTTACATGTTCCATCCATCCTGTTTGTCTGTCACAACTATGGACAGATCCTTTGCAGCAGTTGCACCTGGTCCCTGGAACTACCCAATGAGAGAGGTTTATGCCCCTCTGCTCCATTGACCTTTCACTGAATGCTGAAGATCATTCTTTGAGTAAGCTGCATGACTGAGCCTGACTGTAATGCTGAGTGCTACTTATTTATTTAAAAGCATTTATAAGCCACATAATATTTAAAAAGTCTCCAAGTGGTGTACAATATAAAAAGAAACATTATTAGAAAAATACAACATAAAACCAGTAAAATGGTTATATAAAAGCATATTAAAAACAGGAACTCGGGGAATTCATACAAATAAAAACAGAATCTGATCTCATGAGTCAGGGAAAGCCTGGACAAGAAGATAGGACTTTTCAAAATACATCTAGATCAGGCATCCCCAAACTTCGGCCCTCCAGATGTTTTGGACTACAATCCCCATCTTCCCCAACCACTGATCCTGTTAGCTAGGGATCATGGGAGTTGTAGGCCAAAACATGTGGAGGGCCGCAGTTTGGGGATGCCTGATCTAGATCAACTGTTGCTCGCTGCTTCATGTATGTTGTTGCTGGTTGTTTTGTTTACTTATTGCTGCTTTGATGGACTTTTCCAAAAATTATTTTTTAGTAGGCTTTCAAAAATGTAAGAACATGCAAACAAAAAAGAACAGCATATACAAAAACAAAGCCCAAACGAACCTCAAGACCTTCCCAACACAGTGGTCCCTAAAAATTGTATTGGAGAGTTGGAGGATCTTCAGAAAACAGGTGGAAGTTGCCATGGTCAGATCACAACATAGACATTTCAGGGAAAGAAGAAAAGAGGAGAAGTAAGAAGGACAAGGTCCACGTATAGTGTAGGAGAGAAAACTTAATGCAATCCTAAATCTCTTGCCCATAACTGACATGCATTTCTGCACATCTGATGTATTGGCACATTAAATAAAGTTCCACCATATGGCAATGAATGTTTGTGGTTTCTTCTTCCCTGGCAATAGGCGTATACTGTGGGTATTTTCCTCCAATATTGCAATAGTCCAAATATTGCTGTACAAGGCTTGAAGAGAGAAATGGTCCAGATTTTTGAGTTTTTGTTTGAGAGTTGAGTCTGGCAGTTCTGGCTGGGTTATTGTTTGAAGGTCCACAAATCCATAGAAACAAAGTGAGTGGTTTGGACTGAACATTCTTGTCTGGACTTTCAAACAGTGACCATGAAAACAACTCAGTCACATAAACAATCTGTTCCTTAATGCTCGTAGATATTTCCTTGTGGATCATAGTCTATGCATTACCTCACCATTTGCTTTTTGCTGTTCTAATTGATTTTGTTAAAGTGTTAATTGAACTTGATTTGTACTGTTGAGTGCAACCCAGTTGGCGTTTGAGAAGGTTCTTCGTGGTTTTTTGATCCAAAAGTTCCCTGATTTTAGTCGACCACATGCAGCCCCCAGTAGTCTTTGAAACTGGCTTAGAGAATTGATGGACCCTCTAGAACCAGGTGGACGTCGCCATGAAGGGGGATTGCAGGGGGGGGGAGGACAAAACATCAATCACCCCCCCACTCTTCCATGGGTGGAAGTGTCCACTGGATCAAAAGTCCTCCTGTGAGTGCAATTATATTCTAATTAGACTTCACCCATTGCTTTTCCTACATGTTAAAAAAAATAAAAAAAATTCCTATATTAAAAAAAATTCCTATATTAAAAAAATCCATTGTATATATACAATTCCATTGATTAAACTTATTAGAAACTAATTATTTACAAATAGTTTTCATTATTTGCTTTGCTTCATTGTGCAACGTTAGCAGTCTGTTAGAAGGTTGCAGTTTCCTGGGAGCATGTAAAACATCATTATGACTGCCAAACCTTTGAAGCTTCTAGACTGGTTCTTGCAAAACTCTTCCTTTTCAACCATTTTTTGTTTTGTTTTTGAGGTTGCCAACCTGGCTGAGGAAAACCGTGGACCACCTGTACTGCATCTCTGCCTCCAAGTACTTTCATTTCCCAAGAAATGTGCTCATGCCTTTAGCAACATAAAATAATCGTACGTTGTGTTTAAGTGAACACCCGTATTCTGTAATATGATTTGGGCTATGGTCTTCCAATAGTCTTTTTTTTTTTTTTTTACTTTAGTCTTTGACAGAGAGGAGAAGAAATAAGCTATTCAGAACAGAAGACCAGAGCCATAGCTAAGTGATCTTGCGGCCCTGGCAGAACTGTCCAGATTGCGCCCCCTAGCCACGTACAAATTAGCTCTTCTTTATGCCTCTTCTCCACCCCCCTGCACCCATTCAATTCACCTCTATTAAAAACCTTTTCTTATGAGGCAATGATTAATATTTTTATTCATAGACATACTTTTTAAGTTGATTTTGCGCCCCTTCTTCGCCTGCACCCCTGGCGGGGCCCCACCTCACTACAGCCCTAGCTACAGCCCTGAACAGGAGCAGCTCTCCTGCTGGGCCAGTGCTGCAGCGACAGCCTCCTAGCAATGGTGCCAGTGTCCCTAACTGGGACCTAACAGCGGCTAGGCAGTGGCAAGGTTGGGGCTGTGTGTCATGGACTGGCTGGCTGCAGAGGAGTGGTGGGAGGCACCGGCCAGGGAAGCCCCTAGGGAACCCCCAGGGGAAGAAGGCTCAGAGCCAGGGTGTGGGATGTAACATCACAAAAGCAGTCAAATACAACATTTCTTGTTTGCCCAGAGTGGACACACAGGGGAATGTTGCTCCAGCCAGGAGGACTTCCTGCCATACCTGGTCTGGAGCATCCTCCCCCTGCTTGTGACCAGGTAGATGGGCGTGACCCTGGTAGACTCTATAAGAGGGCCGGTCATGCAGCCATCTTCCCTTTTCCTTTCACTTTTTTGCCTCGATGCCTTTTCTTGTGTGCTGGCTCTCAGCCAGCAGCACACCGGTTCATCCCTCACAAGAAGCTGAACGCACACCCCCCTTTTTTTGTAACTGTAACTAAAAACCTTCAGGATCAAACTGTGAACTGAATGTAAGTAAACCTTATCATTACTTTTAAAGAAGACTGTTGTGTCATTATTGTTTTTAAGAGGGAACTAAAGGGAATTTAGTTTTGGGGAGGTGGGTGGCACTGTGGCACTGAGCCTTGGACTTGTCGATCGGAAGGTCGGCGGTTCGAATCCCCGTGACAGGGTGAGCTCCCGTTGCTCGGTCCCTGCTCCTGCCAACCTAGCAGTTTGAAAGCACATCTACGACGACTCTGCCTGTTATGGCTCTGGCTTCACCCACTGTTGGTCTCTGTGACTTCCGCCCTACCAGCCACTACTGCAGGGGGCTACTGCTGCGACTCCACTGCACTGGGCAAGCTGCTCCTTCTGCAAACAGATTAGACCGGATGTTCTACAGATATCATTATTACAACCCACTGCAGCTCCTGGGTCATTCATCCACTTCACATAAATGAAGGATTTATCCATTGTTGCCTTCACTAAGTGTCTCTTCTTTCCTGGGTGTCTATATCAATCAATCATCAATGACCTCCTTTATCAATTGTACAACAAGCCCTAGAATCACTCGCAAAGTCTTCAAGCAACCCAGGTTTTGTTTTGTTTTTGCTTCTCACAAACTCATTTGGGGCTGGGCTCCAGACTGTCTGGAGTCTATGCTGGGCTGAAATAAAGCTGGATTGGTCATTGGGTAGCTCTAGTCTTGCTCAGAGACCTCTAAATTCTGGCAAGGCATGAACTGATAGCATCACCTCAAACCCACATTATGTGTTCCCAACCAGTTGCTCTGTCAAAGGAAACGGAATTGTTCTAGCATGGTTTGATCTTTATATAACAATAGTACAGTAACTAGTAAATGTTCCATTTCCCATTAGGGTAACTTAAAAAGTCATTTTATTATTATTTGCTGGAATGCCATCCAAAAAGGGGAAAGAAGTGTGGAGAGGGAGAAGGCCTGCAATTCCCTAAATTACTTTTCTTCTTATAGATAGGCCTCTGTTCATCTGCCAGGGCAGTATATGACCATTAGACGGGCAATTCTTTAATGCACTAACTTCTTCAAGATGCCTCGGGTTTATTTCCTCAGACCCCAGTGCTCATTCAGGCGGGGGGGACGGGGACATTATTTGATATGCTCCACTATCCTCAGCTGCGACTTTTCCTCTTCCTTTTTTCTTGACTGCTGTTAATCCCCTCATCATCACAAGGGCCTCCTTTTCTGAAGGCAGAAACATAACATTGTTGAAAACTTAACCTGCAGTCTTAAAACAACCATGGGTGCCCAGGGCTGTGGGTGCTACGCAGCATGCATGGCCCTGGCACTGAAATTTGTGGGTGCCCGGCCCCTTCATGGGGAATTTTGTGGGTGACCAGGCACCCAAGGCCCCAGGGAGTTGGCACCTAGACTGTAATAGGGAGCAAGCCCTCAATGAATACAACAGGACTTCTATCTGAGTGAAAATGCTTCGTGATTGAAAGTGATTGCACTCTTAATCACTTTTTTTATTCATCATTAGCGTCTTGAGCAATGGGCCCAGTGGCTCCCCCTTTGTTTCTAAGGCAGCGGTGAGGAACCTGTTGCTGTCCTGGTGTGCTGAATTACTGTTTCCGTCATCCCAGACCACTGGGGACATGCTGGAGTCCAACATCAGGAAGTCCACCAGTTCCCAATGCCCACTCTAAGGGTGGGTGCCAGGGCCGTCTTAAAGTCATCGGGCGCCCTGGTGCAGGGATCCCTCGGGCGCCCCCCGCTCTTTTAAAAAAAAAACTCTTACCTGGCGTGCCAGGCGGCAGGAGCCTCACGGCAGCCCCAGCACCTCAAAGCAGGGTCGCGCTGTGCCGGAGGCCGCCTGCCTGTCCGATGCTGCCGGATTGAGTGGGGGAGGGGGTGCCACTGCTCCGCATGGCCTTCCTCCCTTCTCCCAGCGGAGCGGGGTGCCTGGCAGGCCGGGCCATGACGGGTTCCTTCCCGCCAACAGGGCGCTGCGTTTTATTGGTAGAGGTGCTGCCATGTGGCGTCACCTCTACCAATGAAACGCAGCACCGGGGTGAGGGATGACCCTGGTGCTGCAGAGCGGAACAGGGTCCTAGTGCCCCTGTTCCGCTCGCTTCCCTCCCTGCTCTCGCAGTGCGGCTGGTGGAGGGAAAAGGGAGGCCGCCGCGAAGCTCTCCCACTTGCTGGGGCACCCCTTAGCGCCCCCTGATTGCCCAGGTGCCGTGGTGCATTGTGCCACTAGAGTCAATGGGCGAGCCGGGCCTGGTGGGTGCCTCCTTTCAAACTTTTACTGCCTTGATCTTATTCAACACACTGCTGGTCCAACAATGTACTCATCTGGCAAGGCACGATATGCGTGCTTACTCAGAAGGAAGCCCCAACTGGACTCCCTCACAAGTGTGTGTTTATGTTTGCAACAAGCATCACCTGGGCTTCCTTTCACTTTAGGGCAGGCATCCCCAAACTTCGGCCCTCCAGATGTTTTGGACTACAATTCCCATCTTCCCTGACCACTGGTCCTGTTAGCTAGGGATCATGGGAATTGTAGGCCAAAACATCTGGAGGGCCGCAGTTTGGGGGTGCCTGCTTTAGGTTTCCAGACCACTAAAACGGTCTTTGGGCAGCTGCATCCATTTGGGGGGCTACTCCCTACCGCCACCACCTCCAAGTTCTTTTTAATCACAAGTGCCTTTTGTGTCTGCACAGAGTCAGTTCAGAACTAAAGTTCTACTTTACAGAGGGACGGTCTTCTATTTGCAGGTGTCCTCTATTTTTGGACTGGCTGCTCCAAGACCAGTTTATGAATAAAGAATCCTATAAAGGAGAGCAAACTGTGATCGTGAAGTTGCCCATCAACAGATTAACACCTGGACAGCAGACTAAGCAAGCATTCATGCTCTTGTTCTGCATGAAGGTGAGTTTGGTTACATTCCTTTTTAAACTGCAGTATTTCCCCTCCTAAATTGGCAGTGGTGTGTGTGTGTGTGTATATATATATATATATATATATATATATATATATATATATATATAAACATATGCAAATCAATATTCTTCTTTTCATGGTATCATCTTGCATAATTGGCCACCCATTTTTAAACCCCCTTGGAGATTTCGCTCTCTTTTCCATGGGACTCAGCTTACTAGCTTCATACGAAATTAATAAAATTGCTCCTCTAAACTCCTCCTTCCTTTGTGTAACATCTCAGATACCACCCTCTCTTTGGACTGCCTAACCTCCTCTTTTTGCTTCATTCTTTGATCACGGACTCTCCCCCTCTAGCTGTCCACCCCCCCCCCCAAAAAAAAACACACACACTGTGCAATCCTATTTGGTTCTAATCAGAAGTAAACCCTACTGAGTCCAGTAGGGCTTACTCCCAGGTAAGTGGGTATAGGATTACAGCCTAAAGCAGTTTCTGGCTTTCCTGCTTTATTGCGGCCTTGCTCCCGTGACCCTGTCACACTGACTCAGGGGCCTAAGAGATGTTTCCCATGCTGACATTTTCCCTCTGGGATCCATTTTGCCCTTTTGCTGTAGGGATTTGTCAAGATGAGCTTGCCAGTATTACTCACTGTGCTGAATTAAAAGCCAGGCATTCCTGATCCATAATAAAATGCTGGTGCTAGTCAACAGTGGGGAAGAGGAAATGAGGAAGCAGGCAGAGCTCTAAAAGCCACCCATTTCATTCATTAGCATCATTCACATGCATATCTATTGCTTGCTTATGTTTATTACCTATCTTTTTTATCGTTCCTAATAGAGAGTCTGAAGTTTTCACATTAGACAATCAAACCCTCCTTTAGCTGTCTATGTTAGAAAAGTATGCAGCCAACTCGATATCTGACAGGGAAATATGTAATTGCACTTCCATCTGGTTTATTTACTGCACGCAAATTACCCTCTGATGTTTCACAAGAGCAGGAGACCTTAAGCGTAAGTGGTGTTAGTTGCTTTGCTGTAAGAAAGGATTAGAGCAATTTAATGATAGGCTGTAGTGTGCGCTAATGAGAGCATTTCATTGCAGTCTGGCTGCTGAGGTTTATAGACATTTGTTCTAATTAAGGTGCATCACCGCCAAACATGTCTCCCTTTCCTTTAGTAAATGTCGCTGTCTGGCATGGACTGACAAACACAGACCTTGTTTTACACTTCTCAAATTATCCCATTTTTTAAAGGGAAAGCCCACATGCAAGACAAGGCCAGCCAGAGGTGGTAGGTCCCACAAACATATCTTTCTGCCCCTTGACAGTAAAAAGACATTAATCAATTGTCTAAAACACCCACCTCAATGTGCCCAGTGATAGGGCCGGCCCTGCTTTATTTACTTTTTCAACTTCACTTTGCTTGAAAATTTTTGATGCCCTGGCAATGGGAGGCCCCTCTGCTGTACTGGGGACTTGAACCTTTGCTGCAGCGTCATGGCTGATGGCAACACACTTCAGCACTGAGAATGTTTTAAACTCTTGATTTGGGGGGTGGGGAGGAAGGAAGTGCATTAATGAGACTGGGACTTTCCTGAATTAAAAATATTGCCTGCCTTTCTGCAGCCTAAAAAGAAAGTTTCATGCATAGTTACTTAGGAGTAGAATCTCAAGTATCGTTTAGTTATTGTGTGTACAATTGCATTCTTGGATGATAGTTCTACCATCTGAATCCTATTGTTTTGTTGTGGACTGCTTTGTTTCATGTTACAGGCCATATCAAAAGCGTTGCTAAAACTGAGATATTTAGTTGTGCTGGCTAAAACGGCAACATTTTATTTGTTTAGCATTTCAGCATATTTCATTTTCCAAGGGAAGCAAGCGTTCCTTAAGGGTCATCGTTTTTACTGTGAAATAGAACATGACACATTCCCCCAGGAATCAGATATAACTATATAGCAAAGCCTTTCCTATAGGAAGCTTCCATACCCTCCATACTGTCGCAGAGGAAAATCAGGACGCTCTTCTTTTGGGGTGGTGCTCTTGCAGGAGCTGGGTGACTCTTGCGAGATCATGTCGCCCCCCCAAAAACGGGTGTCTTTGGGGGCTACGCTCTCGCAGGAACCAAAATGGGACATCCCGGGATCCAATCAGAAGCTGGGATGGCTTCTGTAATTCCTGAATGTCCCGTTCAAATTGGGACAGTTGATGGGTATGAGCTTCCACATAGCACAAGAGGCAAAATACAATGGCGTAATCTGCAGTCCAAAAGTGAAAGCAGAGAATGGAGTATGAAAGGATTCAGATCTCAGCACACCCACAAAAAATTCCATGTTGACAATGGGGATAAGTGTTCAATGACAAATGCACTGAACTTTTATGTATACCAGGTGTGGGAAACCTTCGCCCCTCCAGATGTTGCTGAACTACAATCCCATCATCCCTGGCCATTGCACATGTTTGCTGGGGCTAATGGGAGTTGTTATTACTATTACTATTATTACTATTACTAGTGCTATTTTCTAGAAAAAAGAGGTGCCGGAACTCACCATGAACACCTTCTTCGTTATCTTAGAATGGAAATGGCGTCCACCTGAGAGGTTGCCGGAACTGAGTTCTGGTGAGTTCCCACTGAAATAAATCCCTGACTATTACTTTTTTTATGGTGCTGGAGGAGACTCTTGAGAGTCCCATGGACTGCAAGAAGATCAAACCTATCCATTCTGAAGGAAATCAGCCCTGAGTGCTCACTGGAAGGACAGATCCTGAAGCTGAGGCTCCAATACTTTGGCATAGCTGCTGAAATATACTCGGAGTCAAGAGTGAATTTCATGCTCTTTATTCAGCTCATAGTCATCAAGGAGGAGAAGAGAAGACGAAAGGCTCTTTTCCCCAAACCATCTGCTTATATACATTATTTACACAATGGGCCTTGCGTGATTGGCTACTTCAGGGCTACACCTGTGGGCCAATTATATTATGGATTGACTTCTGCCTGCAGCCTGATTGGCTGCTCCTACAGGCCAATCAGGTAGCAGATTCACTTCTGCCAGCCGCCTGATTGGCTGCTCCAGCAGGCCAATCAGGTTGCGGATTCACTTCCACCTGGAGTTGGATTGGGTAGCTCCCGCTGATTCTGAATCCTATTGTTCTAGGATTCAGCTCAGTACATAACACCCCTCCCCTCTAAGTTCCAGTCCTGCCCGGGAAGTTGCATTCGTAGTCCCCAAGGTCTGCTGGCCGCCTCCGTGTGCGTTGTGGCCTGGGGTGTTCCTTGGTCAGGGGTTCTGGTTCTGGCTCGTGTTCCGAGGCTGCTGGCTGTGCCAGGGCTGTCTGGTCTGGCGGCACTGAACCACTAGGTTGTAGCTCTGGTTCCGGTGTCCTTCCAGCCTCGGGGCGCCCCTCTGTGCCTACTGCTTCTGCTTCCCCTGCCCACCCCTCTCGCTCTACAGGCCTCACTGCCCTGCTGTCCCCTTGGGACCACTCTGTCCCGCTCTCCTCCCGGGTTCCTCCTGGGAATCGTCGCCGTAGCTGGTCGCAGTGGCGGCGCCAACATTGCCCCCCTTCCGTTAGTACCTCGTACGACACGGGACCGGTCACCTTGGTGACTGTGGCGGGTACCCATGCTGGGCCTGCCCCAAAATTCTTTGCATACACTGGGTCCTGGGCCACAAATGTCCGGGGGTACCTGCCTTTCCCCACCACTACCTCATCCTGAGCTCTGTCGGGGTGAAGTCGGTCCAGTCTAGTTGCAAGGCGCCGGCCCATTAGTAATTCAGCTGGGCTCCGGCCCGTCGTTGTGCTTGGGGTGCTGTGCTGTGTTAGAAGAAATGCGGCAAGGCGGTATTCCCAGTCCCCTTGTGTCATGCGGCGGAGGCTGTCCTTGGTGGTCCGCACCATGCGCTCCGCTTGGCCATTGGTGGCAGGGTGGAATGGTGCTGAGCGGATGTGGCGGATGGCGTTCTGCGCTGTGAAGGTCTGGAACTCCTCTGACGTGAATGCGGTTCCATTGTCCAAGACGAGGGTGTCAGGGAGCCCGTGGGTCGCAAACAGCTTACGTAGTACCCGGATGGCTGCCGCCGTAGAAGTGGATGGTACCAGTGCGACCTCCAGCCATTTGGTGTAGGAATCCACCACTATGAAGAATGTTTTTCCCTGGAAGGGGCCAGCGAAGTCCACGTGCAAGCGTGACCATGGATGTCGGGCAGACTCCCAGGGCTGGACTGGGGCCCTTGGGGGATCCGGGCGGGATTCTTGGCAGGTCTGGCAGTGTTGGACCCAGGCCTCTATCTCTCTGTCAATCCCCGGCCACCACACATAACTCCTGGCAAGGGCCTTCATCCTCACTACCCCTGGGTGTGTCTCGTGTAGGGCTGTGAGGACCCTTTTGCGGAGGGGCTGGGGAACAACAACCCTGCTTCCCCATAACAGGCACCCCTTGTGGGCCGACAGTTCATGTTTGCGGTTTGTGTAGCCAGCGAATTCTGGCCCGGGGCTGCTGCTGGGCCATCCTCGCCACACCCAGTCCAGGACCCGGGAGATGACCCTATCTTTTGTGGAATGGTGCGCAACTTCTTGTGCCTGAATGGGTCGGTCGGGAAGCAGCTCCAGGGTCATAACCTCTTGCGCAGGCGCTGGGTCGGGGCCTGTTTCTGGTAGTGGTAGCCTGCTGAGGGCATCTGCGTGTCCCATCGCCTTCCCAGGGCGGTGGATTAGTGCATACTGGTAGCCGGCAAGGAAAATTGACCACCTGAGGACACGTGGAGACAACACTTGGGGGGTCTGCTTCTCAGGGGCAAACAGGCCAAGCAACGGCTTGTGGTCAGTCACTATGGTAAAGGGCCGCCCGTACAAGAAATCATGGAATTTTTTTACGCCCTTCACGATTGCCAGACCCTCCTTGTCAATCTGTGAGTAGTTTCGTTCGGCTGCAGCAAGCGTCTGGGTGAAGTATGCCACCGGCACCTCTCTTCCATCCGGGAGTTGGTGTCCCAGGACAGCGCCGATGCCATAGGGAGAGGCGTCGCATGCCAGCACCACTGGCAGCCTCTCGTCGAAGTGTGCTAAGACCGAGTTCGAGACGAGCAAGTCCTTGACTGCCTGGAATGCGGCCCTTTGTCGCTGGCCCCACACCCAAGGGGCCCTTTTATCTAGGAGTCTGTGTAGGGGCTCCGCTACCGCTGCCTTATGGGGAAGGAAGGCATGGTAAAAGTTCAATAGTCCCAAGAATGACTGAAGTTCGGGCTTGCTCTTGGGCGCTGGGGCCTCACAAATGGCCCGTACCTTGTCACCGGTTGGATGGACCCCTTCTGCGTCCACCTTAAATCCCAGAAAGTCCACCTGCGGCACTCCCAGTAAACACTTTTCCCGCTTCACCTTGAGGCCCGCCGTCTGGAAACGGTGCAGGACGGAGCGGAGGCGGTCCTCAAATTCCTCTGGTGTGGGCCCGGGGATCAGTACATCATCGAAGAAGGGGGTGACGCCAGGAATCCCTTTAAGGAGAGAGTCCATTAGATTCTGGAATATGCCTGGTGCCACGCTAACGCCAAATTGCAGCCGCTTAACTCTGAATGCCCCTCTGTGCATCACAATCGTCTGAGCCTCTGCTGTGGCTTCGTCCACAGGCAACTGTTGATACGCTTGGGCCAAGTCCAGTTTGCCAAAGATTTTTGACCCAGCCAGGGTGGCGAGGACATGGCTGACCACTGGCACTGGGTATGCATGGGCCGTGAGAACCTTGTTTATGGTGCATTTGTAGTCTGCACAGATGCGGACCGAACCGTTAGGCTTGACGGGTGTGACAATTGGAGTTTCCCAGGGGGCGTTGGGCACCGGCTCCAGCACTCCTTGCTCCACGAGCCGGTCCAATTCCTCGTCTATGTGGGGTTTCAGGGCGAACGGGACCCGGCGGGCCTTGTGCCTGATGGGTCGTACAGCGGGGTCCAGCTGTAGGGCAATGGGGGGTCCTGTATATCGTCCCAATGCCCCATCGAAAACCCCTGGAAACTCTTTGCATATGGCGTCCACGTCCACTTGTAAGCTAGTGCGGTTCACCCCGGTAACGGCTAGCCCCAGAGGTCCAAACCATGCCAGTCCCAGTAAGCTAACGTAGGGGCCCTTAACTACCAGCAAGTCCAATTGTTGCTTTCGCCCTCGATATTGCACCCTGAAGGTCCCCACCCCCATAGTAGGGACCTTACGTTTCTGGAAGTCCCGGAGGGTGAATGGGGCCGGCCTTAGTTTGGGACCCCCATTAGGGCACAGTTCCCTTAATGTTCGGGCCGAGATTATGGATAGAGTTGAACCCGTGTCCAGCTCCATGCGGCATGGGGCTCCCTCTATCTGTACCTCTATATAAATTTTCTCTGTGCTGGGATGGGGCAACTGGAATACCTGGTAGTCCGTGATCTCCGTCGAGTTGCCTTGGTGCATGGTGCCGTGTGACCTGGGGCTCCTGGGTCGGTCATCTGATGCTTGTCGACGGGTGAGTCGAGCCCGACACACCCGGGCGATGTGTCCCAATTTTCTGCACTGCCTGCACTCTGCGTTGCGGAAACGACAGGTCCTCCTCTCGTGGTTCTCCCCGCAGCTTGCACAGTTCCCTCCTTCTCGTCGAGGCTGCTGTGGTGTGTGTGCTGCTTGAGTGCGCCGCTGTACTCGGTGTACTTCCTCCCTGTCAGATTCGGATTCGTCGGTGAGGTCTTCGTGGTAGACCCTCGGTTGGGATGGCGGGGCCGGTCGTGCCTCTTGCGTTGACCTCTCGGCGGCTTCGGTTGCCAGGGCTTCCTCCAGGGCAATCTGGAACGTGAGGTCTTTTTTGGCGTAGAGGCGTCGTTGCAACATCTCGTCCCTCAGGCCACCGACGAGGCGGTCACGAAGCATGTTCTCCAATTCTGAGAAGTTGCATAACCGGGCGGCTTGGCGGAGGGAGGTCACAAACCCAGTTATGGTTTCCCCCGGGGCTTGCCGCTTTGCGTAGAAGGCATTTCGGCAAGCTACCACCGAGGGCTGTGGTGAGAAGTGCTCCTTCAGCCGTTCCATTATTGTTTTGTAAGAGACGGTAGCGACATCTCTAGGTGCAAGGAGAGCCCGGGCGATTTCAAACGTCTCCTCTCCACAGACGCTGAAGAATGTCGCCCTCTTCATGGCATCGTTGGTGACTTCTTTCGCTTGCAGGAGGAAGTTGAAACGGGCGGCGTACCCTTCCCAGTCTCCTGATGCTGGTTTGAATGGCGAGAAGCTGCTGTCGGTTGCCATTCTGGGTTCCTTGGGTCCTGGAGCTGAAGCCTGGATGCACGGTGCGATGCAGCGGTGCAGCAGGTGGCGATGCTGCGGTGCAGTGCGTGGTGGCGGTCAGCTCAGCAGGATCCCATCCTCGTCGCCAGTGAAATATACTCGGAGTCAAGAGTGAATTTCATGCTCTTTATTCAGCTCATAGTCATCAAGGAGGAGAAGAGAAGACGAAAGGCTCTTTTCCCCAAACCATCTGCTTATATACATTATTTACACAATGGGCCTTGCGTGATTGGCTACTTCAGGGCTACACCTGTGGGCCAATTATATTATGGATTGACTTCTGCCTGCAGCCTGATTGGCTGCTCCTACAGGCCAATCAGGTAGCAGATTCACTTCTGCCAGCCGCCTGATTGGCTGCTCCAGCAGGCCAATCAGGTTGCGGATTCACTTCCACCTGGAGTTGGATTGGGTAGCTCCCGCTGATTCTGAATCCTATTGTTCTAGGATTCAGCTCAGTACATAACAGCTGCCAAGTTTTCCCTTTTCTCAAGAGGAAGCCTATTCAGCATAAGGGAATTTCCCTTAAAAAAAGGGATAACTTGGCAGCTATGTACTTTGGCTACCTTATGAGAAGAGAAGACTCCCTGGAAAAGACCCTGATGTTGGGAAAGATGGAGGGCACAAGGAGAAGGGGACGACAGAGGACGAGATGGTTGGACAGTGTTCTTGAATCTACCAACATGAGTTTGACCAAACTGCGGGAGACAGTGCAAGACAGGAGTGCCTGGCGTGCTCTGGTCCATGGAGTCACAAAGAATCGGACATGACTAAACAACAACAGCAATTACTTTTTTTTAATTAAATACTTTCTAAGCCAGTCTCAAGGAGATTTACATGTAAGAGAAGATTTTTTTCAGATAAGTTCAGCAACCTCTGAGCCAAAGTTTCCTTACACCTGGTGTGTACCCATATTCCCTCCATCTGGTGAAAACTGAAACCACAGGTGATTTTAGAAACAGATGAAAGGCACTGAGTGAAACATCTATATCACTCCTTTATGAGTGTGTACGAAACAAATTGCCTGGAGATACTGAAGCTATCCAAGGAAGTCAAGCCTGGTACCATTACTAGGAACTTAAAAGGAATCTGGTCTTTGATGGCCTCCTGTGCTAGTTGATCTTTCTCTGCCTTAACTTTGACCTGCATAATCTGGCAAGGTCTGAGACACCATTCTTCCTGGCCCTACTTAGGTTTGCTCTGACCTTCAGTGTCTCTACATTAGTTTAGATCAGGCATCCCCAAACTGCGGCCCTCTAGATGTTTTGGCCTACAACTCCCATGAACCCCAGCTAACAGGACCAGTGGTCGGGAAAGATGGGAATTGTAGTCCAAAACATCTGGAGGGCCGAAGTCTGGGGATGCCTGGTTTAGATTATGAAAATAGCATTTTGTAAAATGTTGTGTTCTGACTAAAATTATGTACGGTCACATCCATTCCATATACTTAACACATATAGCTTCCCACAAAGCATCCTTAGAACTGTAGTTTGTTAAGGGTGCTGGGAATTGTAGCTCTGTGAGGGGGTAATCTACAGTTCCCAATATTCTTGGGGGGAAGCCGTGTGTTTTAAATGTACGGTGTAGATATGACTAGTGACTGGGCCTTGCTTGTTCCTGTTTTCATTAATGAGTAAGATTACATTTACACATAAGCACTTAATGGAAGGTAAAAGTGGGATGTTTAAAAAGTAATATTTTAGCAATTTATGTATGTTGCAGCTCACCAAAGCCAATAACACTGCCTGCAAATAAACAGCTAAATTAACCTATTGCAACATATTTCCTTGTAGATACTTAGCATAACTTCTTTCTCCTTCTTTGCAAAATAATGGAAAAGGGCACCAACTCCTACACATTTTCTTTTAAAAGTGTAAATAAAAATCATTAAATCATCTTAGCATTTCTAATTGTTTTTGTAAAAGCTCCTGGCTTTCACAAATGCAATAGAAAAAGGTCAGTTTACATTCTTTTCTTTCTTTTACAAAGAGGATGGCAAAAGTTTGCAGTCTGGTCTTTGTAAGATGAACACATCAAACACATTTCACAATTTTTCTTTTTAAGAAAAAAAAGAGATGAATAATTGCAAAGTGTTCGCTTTGCAGATGTGTCTGTTTAGGTTGTTTAGATCATTGTTCGTTCAGTTTCTACATAAAGAGCTTGCAAACCTACCGACATCCCTGTGGTGTCAAAAGAAATTAGGTGAATCTGTTGGCTGAAATTTACACTCATGCAAACAGCCATTGGAAGTTTGAACCCCAAAGTGAGAACACCAAACATTAGCAAAGTTAAAACGTTGGCCACTTTAAAAAGAAAAATAAAGAAAAAAGCTTGAGTCTGTTGCTTCTATTTGAGAATTGAGTCAGTCAGGGTCATGCAGAATGAATTCAAATGGGGACAAATGCAAAGAAGATCAAGGGCCATAGCAACTGAACGGGCTGGGGAGAGCACAACACAATATTTATGAGGTCTCTGTAGAAAATGTGCACGACTTGGATCACTTGCTACCCTGAATCTTTCAATTTCAGTTTCTATCAATTTCTCATACTTCCAGTCTTCAGTGCAGTTCTCCACATTTCTGCAGTGATTTGAATCTTAATATAAAAACATTCCTCCTGAAAATTCGTAAGCATCTTAGTAAGACTTTCTACTAACAGAAGTATTTTTGGACATAGCTTTGACTTATTTTGCAAGCAATTTCACCCTCTTTTTGTACATTACTTTCATTACTACATTCCTTGGAGGACCGCATGACAACATCTGGAGGAGGGCGAATTTGGTGGCTGTTTGCGTATCAAATAATGCAAATCCAGCAGGTTCTCAATTAAATGTGAACTGAATCAAATTGCACCTTGACACCCCCCCTCCCAATCTCTAGTTGCTACTGCCAACTCTTGGCAGCACACAACGAATATCCATTGTACATGCTAATCCGTGGAGGGATTGCAGTGGATGTGGATAGTCTTACAATGAAAGCAAGGGGTGGAGAACATCAAACCCTGCCGAACTTGGTTCCATAGTGACAGATAAGCATATTGCTTGTCGGTCAGATTCAGCTTCCTAGCTTGACCTACACCCAGCTCATTACAGGATAAGGGGATCCTATGCATCTCTCCCATTGAACTGGAACTGGTGCCATTAATATGTTCTGTTGCAGGTGGCACTGTGGTCTAAGCTACTGCGCCCAGGATCAAAACTGGGGGGGGGGGAAGCAAGCCATGGTCATTCAGGTTGTGACATTTCAGCACGGAAAAGGCTGATGAAACCAAAATTTTAAGAAAATGATATATAATTATAGCAGTGCTTTATTATGGTAGTTATTACAATTATTTGCTTGAAATTTTTATTCTAGTTACATGTCTTATACTAATATCATTTTTCTTGGGTTTGAAGAAAACTTGTTCAAAACTTTCGTTTCAATCCAGTCCTGATTTTCCGTGAAGAATTTCCGATGGACGCTCATCAAACACAACCCAGTCAGTCTGTCCTCTCCCATTGTACTTCTGAGCCAGGTCTTTGCCCTTTAAAATTTAATTTTCTACAGAAATTACTTAACTTACCTTTTTGGAACCAGTTTCTTATATCCATTTAGGCAGCCTCGATGTCTTCTAAATGTAAATAAGAAGGTAAAATAATAGCAGGTGGTTCAGTTTAGCGGCGGGCGGCTCAGTTTAGTGACGTGGAACTCACTAGACCCCTCTAGAAGATTCCCTCTTTTCTCTGCTAGAGCCTGCTAGAGACCTCTCCCTCCCTTGAATCCCAATGGCTGGCTGACATAGATTCCTCTACCAGTCGCTAGGTGGCTCTAGATACTTCCCGGTTTTTACACCATTTCAGTGTGGTAAACAACTGATTATTCGTCATCGCCCTACCTAATTTTGTTTTGTTTCACCACTTTATAACCATTTAATTTTTTGTTTTGTTTCTAGGGGGGCAGCTGCCCCCCCGCCCCTCGCTGGGTACGCCCATGACTGCGCCTCTTGGGCTTGCTGATCAGAAGGTCGGCGGTTCGAATCCCCATGACAGGGTGAGCTCCCATTGCTCTGTCCCAGCTCCTGCCAACCCAGCAGTTTGAAAACATGCCAGTGCAAATAAATAAATAGGTACTGCTGTGACGGGAAGGGAAACAGTGTTTCCATGCACTCTGGTTTCCACCATGGTGTCCCATTGAGCCAGAAGCGGTTTAGTCATGCTGGCCACATGACCCGGAAAGCTGTCTGTGGACAAACACCGGCTCCCTCATCCTGAAAGCGAGATGAGCGCCACAAATCCATTAGTAGCCTTTGACTGGACCTAACCATCCAGGGGTCCTTTACCTTTACCTCTGATGGGCATAATGTGTGATGACTTTCAGATTGCTTTGGCAGCTGCTCTTAGACTACTTCGTGACCTTGCTTTAATAATTTTTTATTTCCTTTAAATGATTAATTTGATATATTTGATGTAAAAATTATATATTTCTTAGCCACCTTGGATGTATATTTTTTATAGGAAGGAGAGATATAAATGTTAAATAAATGAATGAAATGGTCATGGCTACTAGAAGTGGCTCCAACTGTTCTGTGGCTTGAACTATAGATGCCCTTTAACATTCTTTCATCTCCAATAAGTTTGTGAGGAAAAAGAACTTGGTGGTCAGGCTTTTTCATGACAATATGTTCTTTTGTTCAAGCCACTGGCCCTTACTTAGCTTTGGGAGAGTGTTTGAAATGCATTCCGCTTGGTTTACTCAGCTATAACTATTTAAAAAAAAGATTTAAGGCATAATGTTTTTGGGGAGGCTGATACTTTGCTTATGTTCTCCACTTCAAACCGGCATTTATTTTTGTCTCTGTGGGAAGAAACTATAAAACAGAGATTTTTGACTTCTGGTGAAGGAAGGATTAGTTAGGAGTGAGATGGTTCCATTCAACTTTTACACACACACACACACACACACACAAACACACACACACACCAATTTAGAATAGAATGTATTGCCCTCGGGGCAACTAATTTAATCTTCCCGGCTGAAATACAAGACAAGGAACTATTATTCACCCTAATTAGACCCTTTTAAAAAAGGGGAGAATGAGAGAAAGCAAAAGGAGGAAGTTTCATGAAGCCTTCCAAATGGTTTTTTCTGGTAAATGTGATTTTGCTCTTCCCTTTTTACTGATAAATCCGAAGCTGAATTGTACGTATTGCTGTCATAGATCTATTGCAATGCAACCACAAAGGAAGTGAAATAAGACCATGTAAGTACTCTGTACAGAAATAAGAAAAAGAGAGGGGAGGGAGAGAGAGAGAGAGAGAGAGAGGGAGACTTTTAGTTCCTCCTGAGGCAAAAGAGAACTTGCCCATCGTTGTCTGCTCCTATTATATCACCATCTTTTGGACCAAACATGTGGAACATTTAACAGTGGGTTAGATAATGAGGCTAATGATAACTGCCTTTAATTGAGTTAGGAGCCAGATTCTGGCAGCAATGTTAACATGAGAGAACTGAATACATTCTGAGTTGCTTGGGGCCTTCTCAGATTTTGTCATTAGCGCCACATCTACGCCGTGCATTTAAAGACTGTCCTGCCACTTTAACAGTCATGGCTGCCCCCAAAGAATCCTGGGTGCTGTAGGTTGTTAAGGGTTCTGTGAGCTTTTTTAGGAGATCCCTATTCCCTCACAGAGGAGCAGTTTCCAGAGTTCCCCAAGAAGAGGGATTGACTGTTAAACCACCCTGAAAGCTGTAGCTCTGTGAGAGTTTTTGGTTTTTTTTGCACATGTTGACTTTGTGCCTATGCAAAAGTGTGTACCTACCCTTGGAAGACATGTAAGGAATCTACACCATTTGGGGGTGAAGAGAGGCAAAGAGGACCAAGAATAGATATGGGGAAAGACAGAATCTCGCTCCCACCAAGGAACTGCGGATTGCCCTGATTGCAGCCTCTTTCTGCTTATGTTTGCAAGGGATGATGGGATTTGAGGCCAATCACAATGGAAGAATAACTGAAGCTTCCAATGGAGCATAGAATAGTTCAGGAATAGGCAAACCCAGCCCTCCAGATGTTTTGGGACTACAGCTCCCATCATCCCTGACCACCGCTCCTGTTAGCTAGGGATGATGGGAGTTGTAGGCCCCAAACATCTGGAGGGCCGAGTTTGCCTATGCCTAGAATAGTTCATCATAAGTGATCCCTAATAATAACAAACATTTCCTACTAAAATTGATCAACATTGGGTTTGTTATACAGTCACGTCTCAGAAGTCGAACAGAATCTGTTCCGGGAGTCCATTCGACTTCCAAAACGTTCGACTTCCAAAGCGCAGCTTCTGATTGGCTGCAGGAAGCCCCGTCAGATGTTCGGCTTTCAATAGACCATTCAAAAGCAGAACACTCCTTTCTGGTTTTCAATCATTCGGGAGCTGGAACGTTCGACTCCCAAGGCGTTGGGGAGCCGACGTACGACTGTGCAATGTTATCTCGGTCCAGAGAGTAGAACTAGACTTTATCTTGCCAAATACATGATTGCACAATTCCCATCATCCCTGACCACTGGTCCTGTTAGCTAGGGATCATAGGAGTTGTAGCCCAAAACATCTGGAAGGCCGCAGTTTGGGGATGCCTGGTTTATGGGGAGGAAGGTTTACGGAAGAGAACAGTACTTATTCCCACCTGCAGCGGCTGTTTGATCTGCTCCACCAACCCCAGCTGATTTTTACTTCTAGTTTAAGAATCTGGTTGGGGAGAAATACCACAAAAAAAAGAAGGTTAAAATGACCAGGAGGTAGTTTCAGGGACAAATCATTGGGAAGAGGAACAGTTCAGTATCCCTTTCTACCTACTCACATATTCTACCGAGCAGATTTACCTTCTGCTCTTCATTTCCCTTAAGAAGGGACTCAGTTGCCATAGTGGAATGACCTTGAGCGGTTCCTCCAAAGTTTTGATGCACAAAAGTATTCTAAGTATTCTTAGCGCCCATCTGCAGCCCAGTGCTAATTTTGTTTCCCCACTTAGGTTTGCAAAGGGGTTAAATCAAAACAGGAGAGCAGGATTCAGCCATTACTCACACTAATCATTCTGATATAATAGGTCAAGATGTCTGACTGGAGACAAGCTAATGGAGAAAAGGATGTCATATGTTTACAAACATTTCCGTTAACAGGCTTGAATGGCAAGCTTATTCATCGCAGGCCAGAGCTCCCAGAGGTCAATTGGAGGAGAGAAAAAAATGTGGTGATATTAATCATACCGACGCCTGATTGTCTGATACTTTTTGACATATTGTGGAAAAACTAGCTGCAGTGAATTTTGGCAGGGATATTGGGTTTTTTTGTTTTGTTTTTTAATGAAATCATGTTTTTGTAAGGCATTACCTTTTATCTAGTCATTTATCTTTGGCGCATTAAAAGTTTCACATATCACAATGTCAGATTTAAAATTGTGCTTTTGAAAGAAAACTGCACACCATAGTTCATCTCCCTGCCTCTCTCTCTCTCTCCCCCTCTCCCTTTGACATTTTTAGTGCATGCCTTGGTGATTCAGAATGGTGCAGGGTAAAAATTAGCACTTTAGAGGCCACAAGCTGTGAGTCATCTGGCAATGAATGGTAGGCCTGCTGTGATGTCACGGCTGATCTGTTTAATGCAGAAGGTATGGTTCATCTAGCTCAGGCATAGGCAACCTTGGCTCTCCAGATGTTTTGGAACTACAACTCCCATTATCCCTAGCTAACAGGGCCAGTGGTCAGGGATCATGGGAGTTGTAGTTCCAAAACATCTGGAGAGCCAAGGTTGCCTATGCCTGGTCTAGCTCATGGCCACTGGTCGGAGTGCTAAATGAACTTGGGATGCAAATCTGTTGGTTAAACCACACAAGTCTCACCTAGGCTCTGTAGACTTTCAAGTAGCACTTTCTAGGTGCGAGTCAGCTGACTGGTTTTGAAACTTCTTAATGTTCCAGACAGGAAAGACTTTGCTGCTGCCGGGGTGATGGCACCTTGTTCCTGTCACCCCAAAACTGCTGCTAAAATCAAAACAGGAAAATATCAAGGAGAATCAATTTTTCCCATAGTAGACTGAAAGTTAAGTCAAAGAGCAAGATGACTAATTCAGCAGGCCTATATTTAGTCAACCCAAGATAGATCCCAAAACTCGTTTGATGAGAACCATCTCTGATGTCTGCCTTTCCTTTCACTGTCATCTGCTGGCGTTAAGCTCTGAAGCTGCCTCTGATGTCAGTTTTGAATTATTTGTTTCATGATTGCTGAGTGCTGACTCAAAAGTTGCCTGGAGAGGGAAGTTGTGTGTGTGTGTTATATAAAAAAGGAATCATTCATATCTCTTCCTTGCCATAAATGCTTTAGAAACAATGGAACTGTTCTAAATATTTCGTGACCTTGCCTAGCACAAGCTTTTCTGCTCCCTTCTTGAATGCTCATAGTAACTACTTAAACATTCTTTGATATCCCTCCCACCCACTGCCACCCACCCACCCATGAAGAAATATTGGTGATCTCTTGCAGCTACAAATATGAATCATAGAATCATAGAGTTGGAAGAGACTACAAGGGCCATCCAGTCCAACCCCCTGCCAAGCAGGAAACACCATCAAAGCATTCCTGACATATGCCTGCCAAGCCTCTGCTTAAAGACCTCCAAAGAAGGAGATTCCACCACACTCCTTGGCGGCAAATTCCACTGCCGAACAGCTCTTACTGTCAGGAAGTTCTTCCTAATGTTGAGGTGGAATCTTCTTTCTTGTAGTTTGAATCCATTGTTCTGTGTCCGCTTCTCTGGAGCAGCAGAAAACAACCAGAAAACAGAAAACAAGTATGAATAGTTGTTGCTAGATTCAAACAATGTCATCATACATATCGGAGGTAGTGATGGACCAATCCTCTCAGGTGTGTGGGAGTTGGAATTATGAATGACATTGGAATATTTTCCCACTTGGGAGTAAGTTTCATTGAACTCAGTGGGGCTTACTTCTGAGTAGATGCTTATATCATCTTGCACAGGAAATAAGGGACATGCCACTTGTCTTAACTACAAGTTGTGGCTCCAAAATGGGCTTATTTTCTCTGTGCTGTGTATTATTAATAAAGATGGTTTCCTCAACAGTTCACATTTCATGTGAGATAGACTGCAACAAGAACTAAAGATGATTGCTAATGAATGAACTCAAACTGATAGTCAAGTCTGCAACTTACCATTTAATGGGGATAATTGTTAAACTGGCTGTAGTCAACAACTTACCTTACTTGACTTTAGGACTTTTAAAATAAACAGATCGAGTCCAGAGTAGGTTGCCTGAATATTTGAGCCTTAATTTTCTGGTAACCTAGTACTGTACCTATTCAGTTCTTTTTTGTGTGTGTGGATCTGAAAAGTGAAGAAGGACAATGTTAAGCCTCTCATCTTAAAATGCATGTATCAAAATGCTTCCCAAAAGTCACAAATGTATCTATTTTATTACAAAGGCACACACTTGGCAAGACAGCATGTGGAGTCTTGCCGAACATTGCATTGCATTGCAATACAATAGCCTTGTGTAATCCTTCGTAAGTGATGTTGGAACTTTATATTCGCTAGCAAACATTGTGAATCCAACAAATAGAGAGAGCAGAAATGTAAACTAGTGGGAAATTCCATCTCCATAGAAATTAGCAATTACGTAATGCATCATATTAAAAAACGGAATAATTCAAAAGTGATTGCAAACATAAGAATGTCACGGCATGAAAAGACATACATTTTTTAAAATAATAATAATAATGAGGTGAGGTAAAACAACGAAACAAAACCTTAATGAAATGTAGAGAAATGGGTTTTTCGATCTACTAAAAAAGAAACCTGAATGGATGCTGTGATTTATTACCAGTGCTTTTTTTCTGGGGTGGGGGTGGGGGTACGCATACCCCTAAACATTTTGTGAATCTAAGTTTGGCCTCATTGAGGGGCATTATTTCAACATGAGCAGGAAAATGAGAGTACCCCTAAACATGTTTTTAGGGGGGGGGGAAATCATTGTATATTGTTGTTGTTTAGTCATTTAGTCGTGTCCGACAATTCGTGACCCCCTGGACCATAGCACGCCAGGCACTCCTGTCTTCCACTGCCTCCCGCAGTTTGGTCAAACTCATGTTCGTAGCTTCGAGAACACTGTCCAACCATCTCGTCCTCTGTCGTCCCCTTCTCCTAGTGCCCTCCATCTTTCCCAACATCAAGGTCTTTTCCAAAGATTCTTCTCTTCTCATGAGGTGGCCAAAGTATTGGAGCCTCAGCTTCACGATCTGTCCTTCCAGGGAGCACTCATATTACCAACAAATTAAGGCTGAAATCTACCTACCCCAAGAGACACCCATCGCTTGACAGAATGAACAGAGGTGGACAGGATAGAAAGACCCGGAGAGTCAAAGCATGCAGCAAAAATTAACCTAAATCAGACCTTAATTAGTGAGAGAACAGCCAAAAATATGGGGAAACAGACAATGACCGCAATTATATCGTGCTTCATAAAGTCAGGCAGATTGTTTGGCAAATCCCTTAGACATGTCTGATTGTATTTTTGGTTCTAGTTGTGTGATCAGGACAGGACACTGGAGCACAAATTAAGCAGAATTGTGGGGGGGGGAGCAAAGCGGCAAAGATAGATTACTACATATCGAAATAAATGAAGTAGCACACATTGCTGTATACTGTGTGTCCCTTGTATACTAGGGCTGTGCATCGGATCAAGCTGAATCCTGGATCCCAAAGCGAATCAGGCCGATTCGGGTCAATCTGGCTGGATCTAATTCAGGCAGATCAGACAGGGGCAACCCCAGTTATCCCCAGATTGGATTGGGTCAACCCAGAGTGATCAGGAGAGGTCAAGAAGGTTGGTGGCCTGGTAGTCAGGAGTTGGGGAGAAGGAGACCCAGCCACATGTTTAATTAGGTTAAACCCCAATTAAACATGCTGGGGGCGAGAAGGAGGCATGTGTCTCCCCACCCCCACCCTTGACATTATGTTTAATTAGGGTTTTGATGCAAATAGTAGGGAAAGCTTTTTCTGTTGGAATCATGGCAAAGAGAGAAAGATTTAAGCTTTGCCACTCAACTCCAGCTCATCCTCCCCCTTCCCACTTCTGCTGCCCTGGTTGTCCCCAGGTTGTACTGTGGATCTCCCTTCATCTGCTATTAAATTGTGTTCTTGTCTTGTATGGTCCTTACTTGTCTTTCACATTTCAAAATTCACCACTCTTGCAATTTCCTCTTTTCATTAAGCTATTCCCTTGTTTACTAGTTGAATGGTATTGTCAAATTATATCCATGTGCATAGCTGCCAAGTTTTCCCTTTTCTCGCGAGGAAGCCTATTCAGCATAAGGGAATTTCCCTTTAAAAAAAGGGAGAACTTGGCAGCTATGCATGTGATCATTTTCTTTTAAATCCACTTTTCTCTCCTAATTGTTCTTAATTGTGTTGGCTTCAATTCCAATAGCTACTCTGGTTTCAATCTGATTCTGTCATCTCGCCCACCCCCAATCCCTCAACAGAATGGTACCGTTCCTGTTCCTTTCTTCTTAAGGCCACGCCACTTCTGTATTTTGTTCAGAAAAGTCATGTGACGCTATCCTTGGGATTTCCTGCCTTTAGTGCTGCAAGCCTGTTCTGAGCAGACTTTAGAGAAACTGGCTCATTTTGCAAGTGGGGCATCTGAATGCCCTGTGGAAGGAAGAAAAGTAGCAGAGAGTTGAATGAAAAAAGATTTTCAGTTATAGGTTTTGAAGAACACAATAGAAGACGGCAGATCCTTGCCACATGGAAGAGGGTAAAAACTTGTTCACTGTTGCCCTAGATCAGGGATTGCAAACCTTGTTGGGCCCTTGAGCGCATGTACAGTGGTGCCTCGACTTACTAATTTAAACCAATCTGAAGGCACCTTCGTAGGTCGAAAAATTCGTAAGTCAAAAAGTGCCATTGGAAACACGATTTCCCATAGGAATGTATTGGAAACAGAAAAATTCGTAAGTCGAAGCAACCCCATCTAAAAATTCGTAAGTCAAAAAAACCCTATCTAAAACAGCCGCGGTTTCCGTTCGGATGTCGAGAAATTCGTAAGTGTGCGGCCATTTGCCCCATTCGTAAGTCAAAAAATTCAGTTGTCGAGTCGTTCGTAAGTTGAGGTACCATTGTATACCTGAAGGAGCGTCTCCACACCCATCATTCGGCCCGGACACTAAGATCCAGTGCCGAGGGCCTTCTGGCGGTTCCCTCATTGCGAGAAGTGAGGTTACAGGGAACCAGACAGAGGGCCTTCTCGGTAGTGGCACCCACCCTGTGGAATGCCCTTCCAACAGATGTCAAGGAAATAAGCAGCTATCCTATTTTTTAGAAGACATCTGAAGGCAGCCCTGCTTAGGGAAGTTTTTAATATTTAATGCTGTATTGTTTTAATATTTGATTGGGAGCCACCCAGAGTGGCTGGGGAAACTCAGACAGATGGGCGGGGTACAAATAAATAAATAAATAAATAAATAAATATTATTATTATTATTATTATTTGCACACACACACACACACGCACAAACACAACAATCAAGCCCATATTTCAACCTAGTCTGCTGGCTACAATAGTGTGCTTCTTTTGGGTAGGTGGGGAGGATGAGATTTTTGGGGGTGTGCCAAGAAAGGTGAGAGAAGGTGATACATTCATTTTTATTTACTTAATTAATAAAATTTACACACCACTTGATTGTAATAATAAAAAATCACATTGAAAGCAGTTTACAAATAGATGAAACATGAAAATCGAGAAAAATTACAGCCATACTTTAAAAAAATGCAGAAGTTAAAACACTAAAACAGATAAAATCACCTTCCTAGTCAAATCAGTTTTGAATGATCTACAGTGGGGTTCTGCAGACCTGATTTCATTGAAATGAAAAGCTGGCAAGATGGCAGGCAGGACGTGAGTGGGTGGGCTGTGAAATCTACCCCATTAAAGTCCAGAACTAACATGACCTGCCTTGCCTGCATTTTGCCATCTTGCCAGATGTTTCTAAATGTTTGTTGAACACACACGGCATGAGTCAGCAGGAGCAGGGAGGCAGTGCCATGACAGACGGCAGCTAAACACCAGGGCTAGAGATTTCTGTTCTTCCTCGAGTCATGGTTACCCAAGCAAACTGGGCCCAGGATTCAAGCTTAACTGTTCAAACATGAAATGGGTGGCATAACAATGCAGCCTTTACCCGCAGATGACTTAATGCATCCCGAATGAAATGTTTGCTTACTTGAAGCCAATAAAAGCCTGTCATTGTAAGCTGGAGAAGAAAAAGCTCTCACACATACTCCTAGAACGCGTCACAACTGATTTGCTGTTATCTTTGCATATTTGCATTAGAATCCCCCCCCAAAAAATCCTCTAAGATTACTTGTGCAATCTTGCTGAATTACCCTGGCATGTGGATGAAATGTTTATAGGCCAGTCCCATGCGTATGTTTACCTGGAAGGATGTATGGCTGTCTTAAGGCTATCAATGGCTGCTTGCTAAGGTGGAGATGTTCTGCCTCCATAATTAGAGGCAACAGCACTTCTGAATACCAGTTTCTGGAAACTGCAGGAGGGCAGAGTGGTCTTTTGCTCAGGTCCTATGAGAGCTTGCTTGGCCACTGTGAGAGCAGGATGCTGTACTAGATGGAACAATGGCCTGATCCAGCAGATTCTCCTTACACCTAGGTACAGAGGCACTGGGTTGTCCGTGGCTTGTCATGCATGTGTAATGTTGCACACACAACCTGCACATGATGCAGGAGGCCAAGAGCTCTGGAGGAGCTGGCCACTGGACCTGCGCCATGCGTTGTGCACATGACATCTCATGCGCACAATGTGTGCAAGGTCGTCTGAAGACCTGGCCCCCTTAAAACAAATTTTGAGGGGGGTGAAGTCCACCTCGGTCCCCTAGAGTTGGCACCACTGCCTAGGTACAGTATTTGCGCCTATGGCCACAGCCATGGTCGTATTCTTAGCCATGCAAAATGGCTGCTATTGGTAACAATGAAACCATAAAATCCAGCATTGAAAACACAGACATTGTAGCCAAAACATTGGCAAAAACTACCCCAAAACTATTGGGATGGGGCAACCATGGAAGGTCTGTTTAAAAATAAACCACATTTTCATAAAGTCAACCATGTCAGGTTCTCTTTTGTCAATGGCGACATACAAGGGTTTGTCTTTCCCATAACACAAATTTAGAATATGAAGCTGAAGCCATTGTACTGATCTGTGTAGTATTCTCGGACACAAATCCTGCTCTAGAATCTGGAACAGTCATACTGGAGCTATTTTGTCAGTGGTAGAGGTAACACACCAAGGATCATAATCATGCCTAAAACATTAGGTGCCATGCACAAATTAAAACCAATCCTTTTTAAAGCCCTGAACAGCCTGGGATCAGTTTACTTGTGGGATCACTTCCCCTCAAATATGCCCACTTAACCACTATGAACTGCACTGTTAAAGGTGCCACATAGTACTTGTAAGAAATCTTTTTTTAGTGTAGGGACTTCCTACCTAGTGACATCAGGTACGTGTGTTCGCACCTAGCAGCTCCTGCTTAAAACAATTTTGTTTATGCAAGCCTTTCCAGACAGGTAGAAGATGCACGTGTGTTTTTTATCTGTTCATTTTTAATCATCTTTTGAATGCTTTTAAATACCTGTTTTTAACTGTTCCTCCATTGAGAATGTTGACATTGCATTTTAGATTCTTGTAAACAGCTTTGAGGTTTTCCTACTCTCAAGTGAAATATAAATTTTGCTAAAGACATTAATTAATTTCAGACAGCATCAAGAGGGAATGAAAAATGAAGCTGATGTAGAGAGTTCCCCTTAGATCAGGGATGGGCAACCTGCTCTCCTCCAGGCATTGTACTGCTGTTCCTATCAGTCCCAGCCATAAGTGAGGGATGGTAGAATTTGCAGATAAATTCTGCTCACACATAATTCTATTTTTCTGTGCAGATAAATTCTGTCCCGTTTGAAATCCAATCACTCTCATGTGCTTTACAACATTCTGGGCGTCTATTTTTTGTAAATATATTTTTGCACAATTATTTATTTCATTTATTGATCACTTCTGATGATGTATCTGAGAGAGATTTACAATGCAATGAAGGCATTTACACCCCACCTGTATATCCAAAAGTTAATCAAAGGTGTCTAACCATCTTCCTTATAATGATGCCAAACCTTCAAAGATAGTCATAACTACAGTAGCTCGAATTTCATTGATTCCAAATTTGTCTACTCTAGGTATGACTATGTATGGATCCCATGAAATGACTACAGTTGTCTGTTAATGAATTCCATCAGATTTATGCTGCAGTCCTATCAATACTTACCTGGGTGAAAGTCCCACTGAGTTCATCTGTTGTATGTAAACTGCCCTGGGATCTTAATTAATGACGCACGTGTGACTTAGAAGTTGAATGAATAAATACATACATAAGTAAAGCATTTATCATTAGATAGGTACATGATTGCACTGTAAAGCATTACTTTTTACTTTTTATTGTTGATTCAATTTATATCCCTGCCTTCCTCCCGAAGAAGTCTGGGATGATGACGATGACAACCCAATAATAGCTTCCTTAAAATAAATAAATAAAGCATTCAAAAAACAGGTAAAAACATAATTTCAACCAGTGTCTTCAGGGCTGCCAGCCTAACAGCAGGATGAAAATATAAATATTTTAAATTTGACACATGTTTTGCAGCAGGAATAAAAAGGACATTTGTTCTTAGATATCGTAATTTCGATTGCATGTTTGGTTGTTTCTAGGTCATCAGGAATTGTTTCCTGCAGCAAGTGTTCTCATTCTAGTTTTAAATGATGTAAATGATGAGACGGCAACAACATGCCCTGAAAGAACTTTTTCCCCCCCCAGTCAAAGTATTTTATCTGGAGGGTGGGGGGTGGAATCACGTAAATTGTTCTCTGCTTCCCTTAACATTTAATTATCCTCCTTTGTATCATCTTGGACAAGTCTTGTCCTGTTTCTGTCTTTGAAAGTAATCGCAACCATAACCAACTTTATCATCACAGCATTTGGCTGGGATTTACAATTACGCAACATATTTGTTATGTGTTTGGCCACTGGTTTTTGCCACGTCTGTGGTCACTGTGAACTAAATGCATCCAGCCTCCATTAACAGGAGCAAAAAAAGTCCCATTAATCAGTTATGTTTATGGGCATTGATCTGTAGTTTATCTGACTTATGCTTATCTGACTGAGATTTATCAAGTTTGGAAATATATGTGTAAGAATATTTTTATTTCCATTTTTGTAGGTGTATGTTGCAGCGGGAGTTATTTTCCTGGCATGTGCCCTGATCCACATATTTGAGGCATCGTGCATAATGAAGCCTTTCAATACCTGTAGTGGTTGCCAGTCCTCAAAGCAACTACAGGCAACTCTGCCTTGAAATCACTCCTCCTATTGCCTTCTTCATCCTGCCATTCAGGTAAGATATCTCCTCTTTGCGAGAGGGGAGACTTTGCGGACAGGATCCTGCATTTACCTGCATTTAAGGCAGCGCGACAGCATTCAAATCCTCTTTCTGCTGCTGCATCCCGTCGGATGTCCCACCCACCCTCCCTTTAGGTCTTCCTTTGTGTGTTTGCTTTGACCTTGCTATGGACTTTGGTTGGTCGCCTTGGTTGCCCAAGGGGCCTGGTAGGAGTTTTTTATCCATTTGGCTATTTGGCACCGGCCTCTTGGTTTTTTCGCCTACCTCATAGCAATTTGTCACAACTTCGTTTGGTATTGGCGGTTAGGCGTTGGAATATGTATTTGTCTGGTGTGTTTGAGGACTGGTTGTGGCCATCATCCAACCCTCCTCTTTTAGGGGTATTCCGTTAAAGGGATCCGGCGGTCATGGATCCCGTCCGATGCCCTACTGGTGGCTAGGGCCATGGCACGACCCCCAGTAACATCAGGGGAAGCTTTCAGTTGTATTTGCATCAACAGGCTCCTCCCACTGGTTGTTAACCTTATATGACTCCCCGCTGAGCGGGGTGGAGTCATGCTTGCTCGTGTGTCCAATGCCTAAGCCAATACCTCTCACTTGCTCTAACCAATAAAGCTGTGGCCTTACTTTACCCATTAACTTAAATTCATGTGTCACCATGTCTTTATTTCTCGTGGGGGGCGTGTCCTCGAACCGCAAGGTGCTGCTGGTGCTCACAGCCAATAGTTTTCTTGGTGCCTAAAGAGGAGGTAAGGACAGAGATGGATGGGAGAGCTAGTGGCTCCCTGTGGCTGTTTTGCTAAGAGGCAAGTGCATGAAGCAAGGCACACATACCTGATCGTCACAGTTTGCTGCCTATGAGCAATTTCCATAAGTTTCCCCCTACAGAAAGGCCTTTCATGCAATCATGTAAAACAAAAAGTCTAACTTGCGGTTCAACCTTGAACTGAAACGTTCACATTTGTTCATAAACGGCTTCTCTGTACGTGTTTCGTACGGGCTCGCATATTTCCTCTTTCCAAAACAGAACATGATCCACTGGGAGTTGTGAAATACGAGACATTCTTGGTTGAATTTTGCCCGCAGCATTCAACCTGCCATGTCGAATGTTTGCCTAAACGTTTGCATTAAGAGTGGGCTCCAAAGCTGGGTTTCAGATATCGAATGCATTAATTCTGAATTCTCAAAAGATCCAATAACATGGAAAGAATAGATAAATTGGTGATAACTCCCCAAAGAAGCAATTCAACAGCTTTTGGAGCTTATAGTCTTTGGCACAGACCCCAAAAATTCAAAGAATAAAGCCTAAAATCTATTGATCTTTGTTTTACAATCCCTACATGGTTTTCTCATCCCTCCATCCCCACCGCCACCTAGTGAACCAGCACAACTATTGTGTTGTTTGTCTTCTTTGGAGAATACTATATGTAGGCGGCCAGGAAAGAAATTCTATAGCTGGAAGAGGAGAACAGACAAGAATCTGCTGTTTAGATCTTCTACCATAATCTAAAACAGGGATGGGGAAATGGATCTGAAATGACCCCATGAGTCAAAGGGGTGTGGCTGTCCACCTGCCAATTGCCCGACATGACAATGAAATTAAAAAAAAATGTGTGCAGCATTTCACAAGAGCTGATGTCTCACAAGAGCTGACAAACACCTGATAGTCGGCCCTAGAGAAGCACTTCCAAGGGGCTTTCCAAAAAACCACCAATGCCTGCAAAACTCCTTTCAGCCAAGCCCAGCCTTTGCCTGTCCCACACCTGACATCATTTTTTTCCCAGAGAAAAGGGAATGTGGTCTAGGAACAGAACTCTCTGGTTTTAACTCTTTCATGCACCAACTAGCTTTCATGCATCGTTGTGTTTGACTGCAAATCCCACGCAAAGGAGCAGAGTTCAACAGGAAATTGTGGACTGTGCAAAAGTCTTCTGACATCCCTAAAAGTTACTGAGAGGTGTGGAGAGAATGATCCATGCAGCCAACAAGGGACAGTTTGCTGATGTGTATGTTTAGATTTGAGGCATGAAGTTGCTCTTGGGGAATGTAAGGTCCAAGCAGGGGGGACAATAAGTGGACAGAGAGCTCATGGACAGGGCTAGGGAACCTGGTGCTCTCCAAGTGTTATTGGACTCCAGCTCCCATTATCCCTGACTACTGGCTATACTGGGGCTGATGGTTGCTGGAGTTCAACAGGTGGAGGGTCACAGATATCCCATTCTTGCTCCAGGGCAACGATATGCCAGACACTGTCTCTGGAACAAAGCAGTACTGGAAAAGAGATGTATGAGCAGGTGTAACATCTATAAAAGAAGTAAACCAACATAAACAAAGCTGTAGTCAAGGATATGGCACAGGAGTTAAGACAGGAACTATCGCAAGCAGGAAAGCGAGAACAAGCTATAACTCCTTGTGGAAATCTTTTTTCACGTGGCTTGGAACTTAGATTATTTAGATTCTTTCTTTTTAAAAGGAACCAAACAATGAATATCAAATGATTCCCACCCACCCCATGGTCTGTCATATGCTCCAAGTTGACAGGAGGCCTAAGGAGAATAATTAGTAAATATCCCAATGGTATTGATCCATATCTGATTACTTAATACACATTTTAGCAAAGCAGTCATAAGTGTCGAGGTATCACAGTTTCACATAGTTTGGTGGATAGAAAAAGAGAGAAAGGAAAATACAAGTATTGTGATGAAAGCATTTATTTGAAAAAGTATCCTTCTGTTTTTTATTTATTTAAAAATTATAACCTTGAGGACCAGCAGCTTTTAAGCCATGCTGGCTTAATAATAATACTTTTCAAAATTTATATCCTGCCCATCTGGCTGGGTTTCCCCAGCCACTCTGGGTAGCTTACAACATATATAAAAACACAACAAAACATCAAACATTAAATAACAAAATATCCTATATAAGCAACAAGCAATCAATAACGATAACAGTTTCCAGTTCCACCCAAATTAAAATAACTGCCAACCCCAACTAAACATTTAACCAACACCAACCCGACAAAAACGAAACAGAGGAACCAAAATAAGAACTGTTTAAAACATTTTAGCCAGTTGCCCCAAATCAAGCGTTTTTCCAGCAATGTCCCTCCGGCCTCCCAGGAGCCTTTTAGCTGTTCAAGGTGAGTCTGGGCCCCGCCTCCTAGGCCAGGTGGAAATGAGCTTTGCAGCAGGGAGCGGTTTTCCGTCCAGCACTCAGAGGGGAGACAGACAACAGGAGTGGGATTTCCACCCCTATAATACACAGGGGCTGCCTTCCTCTGGGGAATCAAATGCTCAACTGAGGCTGGATCGTCCCCAGATTGAATGATGTCTTCTGCTTCCATCACAGGGCAGCTTTATGAGTCAAGTGATGCTGAATAATATTCTTATTGGAAAGTATCCAGGTAGCAGTACCTTGTGCATCAAATGCCCCTCCTGTTGTAGCTCTGCAAGTTAGCAGATCCGTCAGCCCCTAGGAGAAGAGGTGACAGTGTGACTCGGATTAGGACAGCTAGATTTCTGTAGGTGGCTCATTCAAATTAGCTCACATTCTACGCATGTACTATCCATGCAGTCCTCTGGAAAATATGCATCACCATTCTTTTCTTCTTGCCTTTTCAAGAGGCAGCGCAAATATTTTTCTAAAAAGTCCACAGTAGCACATGTTATGCTGGCTCCTGGATGTTAGAAAATGTGAATCATCTGTGCTCAAAATGGCATGTGCATGTAAATATAGGAGGTATTTATAATATGATCCTTCTTAATGAGGAAGGGACTGAACCGTTGATAAAAATCTCCCTGGCTGAAAGTCACATCTTAGCTGCCAGCTCATACTGATTCGTGGTGTGCTTGCAGTCCTGCTCCAGCTGTGTTAGAAATCCCTGTATTAAACATAATTAAAATATTATAAATCACCATGGAAAATGGTTTACAGCAGCGATAATCCTCTGAGTCAACTGCTACTGAAGTTGGCCAGTTTGCTAAAAACCACAGGATACTAAATATGAAAAAAAGCAAACACTTTGCAAAAGTGTTGGTTTCACTAGGATTATTTCTAATGTAGCAACAGCAGGACTTGTTCAGTCAAACAGAGGGCAAACTAGGTATATGGAGCAACTAAAGGGCCTAAGTTTAGGGAAGTCACGATTGTTTGTTTATACATGTGTCCATTCTGTTCACGCATAAAGCAAGCCAGGAATTCTGACTTTTACATCAAAAAGGGCACATAAGTGTTGAATAGCAATGGGCAAATTTAGGTTTCTCTCAGTTTCAGTTTCCTAACTTTCTGCTCTCCAGATTTCCACATCACCTGTGCATTTGTGCTAAGCCATAGTTTGACTTAATGTCACATGTGAAGCAGGTCACAGTGACACGAAGGTCATGGTTTGTTGTTAGCTTACGAACATTTGGTCTATTTTAACTATGGATTAACATTGCATGTGAACCCAGCACCCTTTCTTAACCATGGTTTCTCTGATGATTTCCCCTCCTTTTACCTAGTTGTGGGGCTTGTGGGACATATGCTCTTCTGTAGTCTTAGAACAAACTGGTAGCTTCTTCCATGGGCATAGGTGTGCATATTTGTGTGTGTGTGTGTGTGTGTGTGTGTGTGTGTGTGTGTGTGTGCTAGGTAAAGGGACCCCTGACCATTACGTCCAGTCGTGACCGACTCTGGGGTTGCGGCGCTCATCTCGCGTTAATGGCCAAGGGAGCTGTTGTACAGCTTCCAGGTCATGTGGCCAGCATGACAAAGCCACTTCTGGTGAACCAGAGCAGCACACGGAAACACCGTTTACCTTCCCACTGTAGCAGTACCTATTTATCTACTTGCACTTTGACGTGCTTTCAAACTGCTAGGTTGGCAGGAGCAGGGGCCGAGCAACGGGAGCTCACCCCGTCACGGGGATTCGAACCACCGACCTTCTGATCAGCAAGCCCTAGGCTCTGTGGTTTAACCCACAGCACCACCTGCATCCCGGGTGTGTGCTACACTTAAGTAAAAAAAAGAAAGAAAAAGGAATTACTGTCACTTGCTTTCTAGACCAGTTCCTGTATCCATCAGTTGCAACTAGAAAAATAAATTCTGTATACTTATTTGACAGTAACCCCATAAAATACAGTGGGACTTATGTCTGAGAGGACCTGCACAGGATTCAGAATCTGAGAGTGGTATCCAGCTAAAAAGATCCAATAGGGCAAGACTGTTGGGCTATACAAATGAACTTCCTCTCCTCCTCCTCTTCCCTTGCACCTTCCATGCCCTCCTAAATTTATTCTGGAGTTTCCTCCCCACTCTCTGGAGCACCTTTGGCGAGGGCATGGGAAGTGCACAGGGAGAAGAGAGTGAGGGGAGTTTCCATGGCACAAGTGGAAATCCTGGGGCTAACAGATCTGTTTAGCTGGATACTGCTGCTAATCTGTGGTAGCCATGGTGAAAATTGAAGCAGGGCAGTTAATCCAGAATGCTATGGGCTCTGTCACCACCCAGTACTGGCCTCCAACCTCTGACAGATTGCCTCCATAGGAAGGTTCGGGGCGGGGTGTTGCCTGCCGCTGCTGTTGCATACCCTCCAACATTTCTCTGATGAAAATAGGGATGTCAATAATAATAATAATAATAATAATAATAATAATAATAATAATAATAATAATACCGTACTCTGCCCATCTGACAGGGTTGTCCTAGCCACTCTGGGTGGCTTCCAACATATAAAACAAACACAATAAAACATCAAACATTAAAACTCTTTCCTATCCAGGGCTGCCTTCAGATGTCTTCTAAAGGTTGTAGAGTTACTTATCTACTTGGCTGGGGCTTTGCAGAACTCGGTACACTCCAACATTTCTCTGAAGAAAATAGGGACATCTTATGGAAAAGTGGGACATTCTGGGATCAAATCAGAAACCTGAATGGCTTCTGTAAATCCAGGACTGTCCCTGGAAAACAGAGGCACTTAGAGGGTCTGGGGTCCTTGTACCGTTTTGGATCCACACCTGTGAAACACTTTAAACTTCCACTGTTCATTGTATGAATGGGGTCTCATTGTTGCATCCTGCATTGCAGATCCTGCCTTGAGGAAGGGATTGGTCTGCACAGCTTCGTCTCTCTCAGAGAACTCTACTGGGTTTAGTTTCTTCTAGGTGAGGCAGTTGTGAGCACATATGTGCTGTTGCCTGCAACCAGATTCATTTCTCGGAAACAGCTCCTTGTCTCTCAAAAGTCATGATATGAAAACTCAGGGCCCCACACGCTGGAATCAAACAGAAACAATCAGTTTGATGACAACAGCTGCCTCTGAATCGGAGGGCGTTTGACAGTGCTCCCCCCTTGAGCCATAACTTTGTCAACTTTCATGTGACGTTCAACATATTTAAACCATAAACACATGACACATCTCGAAAAAATCATTGTCGGCACGACAGATTATTTCCACTCGTGTAATTGACAACAAGAATAAATAAAGCTGAATTTGAAATGACACTTTGCGAGTCATTATCCTTTTTGTCTCCAAGGAATGAATCTATGGAATGCTTTTGAAAGAAGGGGCTCCATAAGTTATAAAACTCCCTGTAAAAACTGCTAACGGCTGGTGGGCAAGTCATGCAATTTCAGACACTGACGGATGATGGGTTTCTTTATTAGGGGTGTCATAATTTAGGATGTCATTTTAAATATTGTGGTGATAATTTGCTACAGGTGAGGTGTTCAAAGAAACCCTCCATGCAAAAAGCCAAAGTGTGGAAGTGGTAATGGGACCAGTCCAGGCAATTACGCCCCTGTTCCTCCCAGCCCCCCAGCCCCAACCCACACATCTGTGCATTTAGCACAACTTCTGAAAGTGCTTCTTACATGATACTGGAAATTGCATACCCTGCACAACTGGGATTCCCAGCTGGATGGAGAGTTGTAAACATGTAGGCATCCTTGCACCAAACACAGGGATATCAGAGGCAGGGTGGAAAACTGGCCGTGGGCAAAGGCAACAGACGTGGTTCTGCTTTCTGCTGCAAACATGGTGGGAGGGTGTTTGAATCATAGAGTTGGAAGAGACCACAAGGGCTATCCAGTCCAACCCCCTGCCAAGCAGGAAACACAAACAAAGCATTCCTGACAGATGACTGTCAAGCCTCTGCTTAAAGACCTCCAAAGAAGGAGACTCCACCACACTCCTTGGCAGCAAATTCCACTGTCGAACAGCTCCTACTGTCAGGAAGTTCTTCCTAATATTTAAGTGGAATCTTCTTTCTTGTAGTTTGAATCCATTGCTCCGTGTCCGCTTCTCTGGAGCAGCAGAAAACAATCTTTCTCCCTCCTCTATATGGCATCCTTTAATATATTTGAACATGGCTATCATATCACCCCTTAACCTTCTCTTCTCCAGGCTAAACATGCCCAGCTCCCTAAGCCGTTCCTCATAAGGCATTGTTTCCAGGCCTTTGACCATTTTGGTTGCCCTCCTCTGGACACATTCCAGCTTGTCAGTACTGTATCCTTCTTGAACTGTGGTGCCCAGAACTGGACACAGTACTCCAGGTGAGGTCTGACCAGAGCAGAATACAGTGGTACTATTACTTCCCTTGATCTAGATGCTATACTCCTATTGATGCAGCCCAGAATTGCATTGGCTTTTTTAGCTGCTGCATCACACTGTTGACTCATGTCAAGTTTGTGGTCTACCAAGACTCCTAGATCCTTTTCATATGAAGAAGGCTATAATATCAGAGTGGCAAGTGACCCGACAGCAAGGGTGACCAATATGGTGCCATCCATATGTTGTTGAACTACAGCTTCCATCACCCTAATTATTAACCATGCTGGCTGATGGGTGCTCCCATCCGATGACATCTGGAGGGACTTATATTGGCTACCCTTGCTCTAAAAGGGTATGCTCAATTTGAAAGGCACATGTCAGTGTGAACTTTGCAACATATGCTGGATTGTAGCTCAGTAGGGTTACATTAGCCCTAGAAATTTATTTCTTTTCCCTTTTTTAAGTCACCAGGCTTTAGCTAAGCAAAATATAAATAGACTGGCCTTCAATGAAACATTCCTTTGCATTTTTTAAAATTCTATTTTCTGCTTCCCCCCCCCACATATATTCAGTAAAATAGAAACACCGTCACCCGAACCCACCCCCACCCACCTTTTCCCCATCCACCTCTTTTCCCCCTTTCCTTCCCAATGTCTCAACAAATGAAACTGATCTGTAGAAATGTTACGAGAGACATTGCACATATTTCTGTAAACCAAGAAAGTCCTTAATAATTTTTTTAAAAAAATCTATTTTTTTGTATACTTCATCTCTGCTGATAGGAGTGTCCCCACCCGGAAAAAAAAAAGCTTAAATAAGAGAATGGAGTGTGAACTTGTATTCATCAGACACTTAATATTATATGAAGGTTTTCTTATACGTTTTTGGAATGCTTCAGACACTCATCACTTACCATCGTCCAATTAGTCTGACATGCTGTCGCATCTATGTTTATTGTTTTGAAGGAAACTTATCTTGCTGTATTTAGTGAAGCTGTGTAGATGAAGGGCTAGTATTTGCGGTTCTGCCTATGGCCAGCATCCTAATGCTTGTGTCTGAATAGTTCAGGGTCAGTGTCATTTCTGCACTCATTCCCGGACACAGATATGAATGACTCCTGTGTCTTCTGCTGCCTCATAGTGTTGTCACGGCCATGCCTGTATGGCACTCTAAGAAATTCCCTTGATGCAAGATTAAGCTAGAAGCATTTCTTTCTACGTGGAAATATTACAAAGTTGGGAAATGTGCACTTCAGCAATGAGCTGTCGGTGCTTTTCAATGGTGCTGTCAGAGCAGGAGTTTGGGGGTGAAGCCCAAGATGACCCCCAAATGCAACAGGTGTGGCTCATTGCATTTGGAAATTAGTGAAGCAACCCACATCACCATTTTGTTTTATCTTGTGCATGTTAAAACCCAGCCCATCTCTTAGTAATGGCCTGCGTTACCAGAGTCTGCTCTCCTTAACTTAAAAACGTTGCCTCTTTTACTGGTTTCTTATCTTTGCTAGCATCACCATCAGCCTGAACAATTTTGCAGGCTTCCTGTTTTGACCACATCAAGCACTTTGTCTGCATACCCTCGGCTTAGCTTTTTCTTTCTCCTTTGCTCTTTTATAATAATCCCAAACATTAGCCAGTGTAAACAAAAGAAGCCTGAGATCCAGTGCGCCCCTGAAATCAGCAAAACAGACCTTTTTCCAGATGCGACAAAAAAATTCTGGCAATTGCTCAACTGCCTACAGTAGTTTATTTAAGATTTTCAATTAAATTTAAAATTTAAAATTATTTAGCACTGAGACTAAGCAAAAGAGAGAATGTGTGTAACAAAACAAATGAATCAAAAAAGAACTAGAAGGTGAGTATTTATTACATTTATATACAACTTTCCCTCCTCCTCCTCCCCATGTTATCCTCATAACAACCCTGTAAGGTGTAGTAGGTTGAGAGGCAGTGACTAACCAATGACCGCTTCCCACATCAAATGGGGGGGGGGAGTTTTTTGCACGCAGCCCCCTCCCCCGATCCTATGCAGCTCCCTAAAATACAACCTGGCTTTTCTCCCTCCCATGCTAGATACCTGGAGCTTCCCACCTAACCTCAGACAGTTAACCAATCCCGGCCGGGGGGGGGCGTGGCACTGCCAGGGGCGTTGGCCAGGTAGGGTGGAACCGCCCTGCTCACACAACAGAGGTTGGAACTTACCTGGGAGTCCTCAGTCGGCTCCAGAGCTTCTCCCATCCTGCCCTCCCTTAGTTATGCCTTCTTTTGCAGGTTAACCTCTTCTCCACAGGTATGTGGGCGCTGCTTTGTCATTGGTTGCTATTAAAGGACCAGGAAGGAATTTCCCTGCATTGGCAGGTTTTGCCTCCCCCGTAGCAAAACGTCACAACTTTGGCGGTTTCAGGCCTTGGGCGGAATCCTTTAGTCTGTCTTCCCTAAATGGGGAGGGGTGTGTGAAGCGGTGACCCACGCCCCACCTCCCCACGGTGGCGATCCCAGGGTTCCCCGTTAAAGTTTTTTTTTTTTAGGTGGGTCATTGGCCAGACACCGATAGGTTGTCAGTGGTCTCCCCTGCATTGCAGCGAAATGGGGGACGGGCTCTATGCTTAAACATACGTTTTCCAGAGTCAGCCCAATTCCCACACAGTTTGGATAACACTGATGTTCCCCAGATCCCCAGCTGGGGACTGGGAGGGATAAACGCCCACTGCCTAAGCCAAGGTCTCCCTACATCTGAATCTTTAATAAAGTTGTGGCCAATTTTAATCCCATAACACGTTGTCATGAGTCATTATTCCACTAGGGAGTCGCCTGGGGTTGGGGGGGAGGGGTCTCTGCCTGTCCAAGCAAACATTACCCAGTGAGTTTCATGGTGAGTGGAGTTTTGCATCCTGGTCTCCCAGATCCTAGTCCAACACTCTAACCACTGCACCACACATCCAAAACAAAAGCAGTAAGGGCTGAGCTGATTTTTTTTTAAAAAAAGTTTTATATATATATACTTTTCAAATTTATACATTTCATTAATTATACAATCATTTTAACATTTCAAGGTTTGACTTCCTTCCCCCTCTTTCTGTGGTTTCTTAAACTTAGTTTTTAATATCTTCTGCATATCCACATTCAATTAATTTGTTCATTTAATTATCTACTTTAAATATATGCTCTTATGAGACTGCAGGTTATTACAATAATCCTGCCAATGTTTTTATTTGTTTGCAATTTATCTGTAAATATTCAATAAACCATTTCCATTCTTTTATAAATCGGGTCCTCCCTACAGAAAGGGCACGTGTTGCAGTGGGTCCCAGCAGACCAGGTCTAGGTGTTGGGGCGGGACAATTGGAGCAGCCACAACACCCTATTGATGGTCCATCTGACGGGGTACAATTGGGCCGAGGGCATGCCAATCAAAGAGTCATATGGACCAGTATTTAAACGCTGCACTCAGCCATAGAGACCTTCCTTCTCCGGTTGAATTGCATCAGAACACCCACCCACTGCTCCCTAATTTAGGGCTTTTGCTTGACCTTGCTATGCCGTCGTGTGTCGTCTGCCGTTGTTGCAGGGGCATGGCAGGAATTGTCCCCACTTGGCTGATTGGCTGTTGCCACTTGGGTTCACGGTCAGGGGTCCCTTTACCTTTACAGGCGGTTATACACATTTCCATTCACTCCATCAAGTTCCCCCCCCCCCTTTTAGGCAGGAAAGTCATGAATGGCGCCAGCACCTGCTAATCTAGAGCCAGCATGATATACTGGTTAGAGCATCAGGCTAAGCCAAGAGGGACACTGGTTCAAAAGCACAGTCTCAACCCATCTTGAGCACAATGGGACTTGTAGACCAAAACATCTGCAGGGAAGCAGTTTGGAGAAGGTTGTCCAAAGTGATCGCACAGGGCAGGGGCGTAGGAAGATAGGGGCGGTGGGGGCGGGTCGCCCCAAGTGGCGCGATCCCAGGGGCACCATCGCGGCTGCCCATCCCGCCCCCAAAACGTACACCCCGCCCCTGCACACAATGTGCCCCACCCCCAGAACGCACGTCACGTCCCTGGGGGGAGCGCGGCTGCTCTCCGCCCCGGTGGCGGAGCATGAAGCTCCGCCGCTGGCACAGGGTGGTTGTGGCAATAAAATGGTGAAGTAAGAACCATGTACATTTCTTTGAGCTCCTTGAAACAAAGGTAGGATTTTACTGTATTTAATAACCCAAAATTCTTATGCTGTTTCCAAATCAGCGGTTCCCCAAAGAGCACTAAGCAAAGTGATTTGGATGTTGGAATTCTTTAGGTGCAGTTTTCCCCTACATTGTTATACAAAATGAAATGTATTTTTAAAGTAATAGTTTGATATGTAGAGAGTGCAGGGAGGTTAGGTTCTAATCTATATAAACTGGTAAAACTGAGAAGAAGAAAAATCATTGCCAGGTCATGTTAGGACAAGTGATGGACTGACTGCTGGGGTCTGCTCTCAGTGATGGAAATGGAATTTCCCTTGCCTATAGCAAGCCTGAATTTGGTACCCTTTGCCTTAAATGTAAATAAGTGTCATATGGTTATAGGTGGCATGTCAGTGGCAACTGCAATCTCTTATGTAATGACTTATCTATAGCACGTATACACTCAGAAATAGTTAGGAGCAGATCAAAGCGCATATCTGCATGTCTCCTTATCACAGATGAAAATCTTAACTCACATGCTAGACAACATAATACAAAAAGCTGTTAAAGTGCCTGTTTGACACACATGGTTATTTTATTTTTTGCAGGGGGATTATTAGATCTAATTCAAGAAGTGGTCTGCTGTATCCTTGGTTGTTAGGAGCAGTGGAGTCTAGTTCATTATGGCAAATAGGGCGTTGCCCCACCAACTTCAGTCTATCCTTAACCAACCCCCCCATCTGCCTGCCTTCTTACCCAGTCTGCAGGGTGCAGAACTCAGCAGAGAAGACAATGGAGACAAAACCAGGATTAGTTGGCTCTGCCTGTCATTGGCTCTGGTGCCACCTACTGCTGGTCTCCCTGCCTTCCGCCCAATGGGCGCCAGGCACCACTGGTTAGAATAGGGTTGCCATACGTCTGGAATTTCATGGACATAGATGGTATTAGGCCCTTGTTAGCAGCGTTCTGGCAGAAATCGCTGAAATGTCCAGGAAAATCCAGGCATGTGGCAGTGCATGTCGGAAGTGTAGATTTTGGGGGATTTCATTAAAATTAGCTCAAAAACTCCATTTTTTAAAAAATTATTTTTTTTGAGATTTTGCCAAAAGTCTCAGCAACTTTGTCCAAAGAAGCTCAGCATCTTTTGTGTCCGGATTTTCACTTTTTGAAATATGGCAACCCCAGGTGAGAAGGGAGTTACAGAAACCAACCAGCTTTGATCATTGTCACATTTACTATAATCAATCTCATCTGCTTTCTAACAAGGAATCATGGTGGCCACGATGACGTTGAATGAGACCTGTGGGACAGAAACAAGGAGAGGAAAGTGGCTTCCTTATCACTGTCTTGGACATATACTATCTTCCTCCCATCATCTGTTTCTACCTTCTTTCCTCTGTGTGGAAGATGGTGATGGATTTTATCCAATAATTCATACTCATAAGAGTAGAGCCACTGAAATCACCAGGATTAAATTAGGCTGCAGTCCTACCTATAATTACCAGCTCAATTCTATCTCTTTTAAAGAACTTCAGCTATTCTTAGAACTTTTAAAAACCTTGTCCTTATCTTGCATTGAATGCCTACACTGAGGTCAATGGGACTTACTCCCAGGTACATGTGTATAGGATCACAGCCTACCAGCACCTAGATTTTACCTGGAAACTACTGCATGCAAAGCAGATGCTCTACTGCTGAGCTTCAGCCCTTCCCCACATGTCAAACAATTAACAATTTATGCCACGCTTTCTTTTCCACACACAGAACAGGAAAATGACTTTGGCAGGAGGAAAGTGAACAGGCCTGTTACTTCTTCTATTCCTTGCATGCTGTTTGGTCAGCCAGCCAACCAAAGTTTCAAGCCCAAAGCCATTTCATATTAAGGTCAAATATTCCTAAGCACTCTTGAGTACCAACTAACTACATTCATCTTATTTAATATGCAGCTTCTCAAACTTCTCAAACTTAATCTGTTCTGGAAGTCTGTTCCAAAACCAAAGCGTTCCAAAAGCAAGGCGCGCTTTCCCATGCAAAATAAATAAAACAGTATTGTAGATTATAAAAATTAAAATTATAAAAATTCTTACCTGCTCTGATGATAGTCATTGTTTGGAATGGGGGGCTTTTATCCATTTCCGCAGTCACACAATCAATCAATCAATCAGTAGCTGAACTGGGATCCACACAGTCACAAAAACAAATTAACTGAAAAAGCCTCAAAACAAAAAAAGCAAAATAAATAGCAAAAACAAAAGCACCAAATATAAGCTCCAAATATCACCTTAGAACACTGCAATCAGAAAAGAAAGGCTTGAATTACAGTGGGGGCATGGGCGTACCCAGGAACAAATCTGGGGGGGGGGGAGCCATGGTCATCCAGGTTGTGACATTTCAGCATGGAAAAGGCGAATGAAACCAAAATTTTATTATATATAATTATAGCAGTGTTTTATTACAGTAGTTATACGGTAGTTATTACAATTATTTGCTTGATTTTTAAAAAATTTCTATTCTAATTACATGTCTTATACTAATAGCATTTTTCTTGGGTTTGAATAAAATGTTGAGGTTTGTTTGGTGCGGCCTTTTTACGTACCTGGACTAAACATACTGGCAGTTATGTGGTATAGTAATGCATATACAGTCCTGCCACCATGTACACTGGTTAAAGCAGACTACTGTGCTACACAAACTCTTCACCGGGAACAAAACTGAATTCAATAACCACATCTTTTAAAGATGTAGGAAAATTAAGGAGTACTCTCACCGGAGGAGAGTATGGTAGGGTGCCCCTCTTTCCCTCAGAAAATGTTGAAGATTATGGTGTTAAGCGACCCTCAAGCTACATCTGCTCCTGGTGGTCATCTAGTCCCTCCCCCTGTAATGCAAGAACATGCACCTATCCCATATGGGGATTGGGCCTGCAAAAATTTGGCTTTATCAGCACTACTATCTTGCCAACCAATAATATGCAGCTTGCCCAAATGGGGATTGAACCTGCATCATAGGGGTTATCAGCACTATTATCCTGTCAACCCAGGAATAGTACCTCAAAGTTTTGATGGGACCCTGGGGGTCATCTAGTCCAACCCCCTGTAACGCAATAATATGCAGCTTTCTCATATGGGGATAGAACCTGCAACCTTGGCGTTAATAGCACTACTATTGCCCAGAAAAGTACCTCAGAGATCGAGGGGGTCCTAGTGGTCATCTAGTCCAACCCCCTGTAATGCAATAATACGTGGCTCTCCCATATGGGGATTGAACCTACAAGTTTCATAAAGAAGATTCACAATCCTACCAGGGACCTTCTGCATGCAAAGCAGGCTATCTTTACTGTGGTACAGCTCTAAGATTAGGTTAAGTAATTAGGCCAAAGGTCATTTAGTAATCTCGACAATTTACTGGAGATTTGAAGAATACAATTTATTATTGATAGAATTTTATTTATTTATTTTCTATATTAAATATTTATTATTATTATTATTAATAACATTCTTACTACTACTACTATTACTACTACTGATTATTATAGAGCATTATTTACTCCTTATGCAAGGCGAGCATAAACTAGCAGCTATGAGAGTAAAATAATCAAGTAATAATAACAAAAGCAAAACTATGTAACTAGGATTAGAGTGATTTAGCTGCTGGCTAGAAAGGGACTTTGAGGGAACCTTTACGATGCAAAAACCAACAGAGGTGACCCAGCAATCCTTCCCTGTCCCAGGGAATGGACCACACTGAGGATGAACACGGCAACTCCGCTCTCCGCTGCCGGCTGTTTATTTTTGCTGCGCAGGAGCTTCCCCCCTTTTTTTTGCTTCTCTAGGGAGGGGCAACATGCTCCCTCCTGCCCCGTGCTGGGTACGCCCATGAGTGGGGGGACACAAATTAGCAGTGCAACAGGAAATACAAGGGAACTCAAAACAGAGCACGTTCGGCTTCTGAAAAAAAGTTTGAAAACCGGAACACCTACTTCCGGTTTTGCAGCGTTTGGGTTCCAATTTGTTCGTGAACTAAGCTGTTTGAAAACTGAGGTACCACTGTATAGGGTGAAACAAATATTTCCAACATCTTTCAAAGCCAAAACCAAATGTACAGTAAAGGTTCACCTTTAACACTGGGTAGCCTGAGACTCTGTAGGCCAATATGGAGTTAAGCCAAACCACCTGATGACATTTGGGAAGATGTTGTACTATGTAGCCTGGAGAAGAGAAGGTTAAGGGGTGATATGATAACCATGTTCAAATATATAAAAGGATGTCATATAAAGGAGGGAGAAAGGTTGTTTTCTGCTGCTCCAGAGAAGCGGACACGGAGCAACGGATTCAAACTACAAGAAAGAAAATTCCACCTAAACATTAGGAAGAACTTCCTGACAGTAAGAGCTGTTCGGCAGTGGAATTTGCTGCCAAGGAGTGTGGTGGAGTCTCCTTCTTTGGAGATCTTTAAGCAGAGGCTTGACAGCCATCTGTCAGGAATGCTTTGATGGTGTTTCCTGCTTGGCAGGGGGTTGGACTGGATGGCCCTTGTGGTCTCTTCCAACTCTATGATTCTATTCTATGATTCTATGTTCATTTGGCTCCTATTTAAGCATGGCATTGCATTTCTCTCATCACTCTGCATTGCTTCTTTCACTTGGATCTTATCCAGTTCCCTTATACATTTTGTGAATCGTGCACAAGCCTTTTGGAAGTCTATTCCTTCCCGCAGCTCAACTGCACCATTTATGATGGCCACCAACTCTTCCTAAAATGGGAATATCGTATAGGGGGGAGGGATGAGAACATCAATCACACAGAAGGTCTGCAAGAGAGCAGGTGCCACAGTAGTAAAGATCCCACACCAGTGACAGGTTAGAAAATGACAGGCATGTTATATCAAATTCCATTCTTTTGGTAACAGGGTAAGAGGACAGCTGTATGTACAGGGTGGGAACATCTCTTATGCCAGCTGGGGCTAATGGTTTTGTGTTTCAGATTTGATACTGAGAATATTGAATTAGCTGGGGTTTGAATGCTTGGCTGAATGGTCTTCTAATTCCTAAAGTAAAAATACTTGCCTTGCTTTTTGCTGAAAGGGGCTCAAGAAAAGAAGTCGAGTTTATTTACTGCTCTTGGTTGTCATCCTAAAAGTGTCATCTTAATATATCTATATCTATATTATCAAGAATCTCTTGAGAGCCAATATTTCAGAGGTAGTTAGCTCGATGCAAAAAATTCCACGCACAGTTGATTAAATGAAAGGCAGCACTAAATAACACTCTATCTATAGCACATACTTCATTCATTGCACAGACCTGGCCTGAGGCTTGTTTTAAAAAGCACCAGATGTTTCTTTGAGAAATGTATTTGTCTTTGTGTGATGACAGATGCTTTCTGAAATCACAAAGTATGTAATAGCAGAGTTTGCCATTTGCAATCAGGAAATTCAATTTGTATCCTCAAAGGCACAACTTGAAGGGCAAAACCCAGGTTTTATATGTCTATGTGTGTTTAAAATGCTATATAGATGAATGCTGTTCAACATTATGTACATTCACTGCTACAACAAAGTTAATTTCTACCGTTGTTGTTTTTTTAAAAAAGTAAAAACCCGTTTCAAAGTCGCTGATGGTGTGAAGCATACTGTATACTTTATATACTGCACATGCATTATTATTTTTTTAAAAAACAAGTATAAATTCCATGTGCTTCACCTCAGGTGACCTTATCAAGATGCAGTTTTTAGACTTAGAATTATTATCAATTTACGATGGGGTGGAAGGTTTGCAGGCTATGAAGGACTTGCTCACAAATTTATTGACAGCTGCGCGCAATATTATAACTAGGAAGTGGAAGGGGCAAGCAGAATATAAAATGGAAGAATGGTATAAAGAGGTGTGGGATACAGCTATTTATGATAAATTAATAAGTGCCATTAAGGTAAGATGGGGAATATGCAGGAGAAATGATTTTGAGGAGATATGGAGGGTGCTAGTAGACTTTTCACTGTTAAAATGGAAAGGGGTCAAACCATCACAAGAGGTGTTGAAATTTTGGGAGGTTGGGTCCACAATGGAATGGTCTCGGTGGTGGGGTGCACATTTTTATTCTGATTTATTTATGATTATTCCTTTGCCATTTTTTTTAAAAAAATATATGCATTTTTCCTAAGCAAATAATGTTGCCTATTTGAGGGACCACTTTCTCCCTTCCCACTTCTCCAGTCACTGTGCTCTTCAAGAGTTTCACTTTTTACTACGGCATGTGTTCCTGAGGTCTACTCCATAATCACTGGGCCTTCAGCATTGCTGTACCAACTCTATGGAAATCTGTGCCTTTGGACATTTGGGAAATGCCTACCGTATTATGTTTTAGGTGCTTGAACAAGACTTATCTTACAGTTAGTCCCTCAGCATGTGTCTATACTGCTGGTAACCGTTCACTGTATATCGTGCATTTTATTTTGTATGTGCTATACTGGGTTTTAAGTTTTCAATTTGTGTACCAATTTGTGTACCATTTTGGTATATAATAATAATAATTACCGGTAACAATTAATAATAATAATTAATACCCCGCCCATCTGGCTGAGTTTCCCCAGCCACTCTGGGCGGCTCCCAAATTCTCGCAGTTAGGGAACCGCCAGAAGGCCCTCGGTGCTGGACCTCAGTGTCTTGGCTGAACGATGGGGTGGAGACGCTCCTTCAGGTATACTGGGCCGAGGCCATTTAGGGCTTTAAAGGTCAGCACCAACACTTTTAATTGTGCTTGGAAACGTACTGGGAGCAATGCAGGACCGGTCTTATATGGTCCCAGTGGCCACTCCCAGTCACCAGTCTAGCTGCCGCATTCTGGATTAATTGCAGTTTCAGGGTCACCTTCAAAGGTAGCCCCACGTAGAGCATGTTGCAGTAGTCCAAGTGAGAGATAATTAGAGCATTCACCACTCTGGCGAGACAGTCTGCAGGCAGGTAGGGTTTCAGCCTGCGTACCAGATGGAGCTGATAGACAGCCGCCCTGGACACAGAATTAACCTGTGCCTCTGTGGACAGCTGTGAGTCCAAAATGACTCCCAGGCTGTGCACCTGGTCCTTCAGGGGCACAGTTACCCCATTCAGGACCAGGGAATCCCCCACACCTGCCCACCCCTGTCCCCCACAAACAGTACTTCTGTCTTGTCAGGATTCAACCTCAATCTGTTAGCTGCCATCCATCCTCCAACCGCCTCCAGGCACTCACACAGGACATTCACCACCTTCACTGGTTCTGATTTAAAAGAGAGGTAGAGTTGGGTGTCATCTGCATACTAATGCACACCCAGCCCAAACCCCCTGATGATCTTTCCCAGCGGCTGCATATAGATGTTAAAAAGCATGGGGGAGAGGACAGAACCCTAAGGCACCCCACAAGTGAGAGCCCAGGGGTCTGAGCACTCATCCCCCCACCACCACTTTCTGAACACAGCCCAGGAGGAAGGAGTGGAACCACTGTATGGCAGTGCCCCCAGCTCCCAGCCCCTCTAGACGGTCCAGAAGGATGTTATGGTGAATGGTGTCAAAGGCTGCTGAGAGATCCAGCAAAACTAGGAAACAGCTCCCACCTTTGTCCCTAGCCCACCAGAGATCATCGACCAGCACAACCAAGGCAGTTTCAGTCCCATGATGAGGCATGAATCCCGAATGGAAGGTATCCAAATGGTCCGCTTCTTCCAGGCATGCCTGGAGTTGTTCAGCAACCACCCACTCAATCTCCTTGCCCAAGAATGGAAGATTTGAGACTGGCCGATAGTTGGCCATATTGGCCAGGTCTAAATATGTTTTTTTTTTAAGAAGTGGTTTAATGACCGCCTCTTTCAGTGGGTCTGGGAAGGCTCCCTCACAGAGATAAGCATTCACCACCCCACAGAGCCCATCACCCAGCCCTTCCCGCCTCACTTTTATTAGCCAGGATGGGCAAGGATCAAGGAGACAGGTGGTTGGTTTCACTCGTCCAAGCAGCCTGTCCACATCCTCGGAGGTAACAGATTGGAAATTGATCCCATGTAACATGACTAGACAGGACTCCAGCACTCTCCCGCCCCGGCCCTGCTACCCCGGTGGAGTCTACCTCCTTCCGAATCTGAGCGACTTTATCTGGTACTACCTGGCCCTGCCACGTGTTGCTGTGGCTCATCCGTGTGATTCCCCCACCCTGTGCCGATCCATGACGTATCCCGCCCCTCCCCCCACCCCCTGGCTTATCCCTATGATTCCCCCCACCCTGTCCCGACCCATGATGTATCACACCCCCTTTCCCCCCCCACCCCCGGCTCATCCCTGTGACTGGCCCCACCGTGTCCTGACCTATCCTGTCTCCTCCTCCCCCCAACCTCCACCCAGGCAAGTCAGTACCTCCATTTGGCCTAGTCTATAAAGGCTTCGGCCTAGTATGTAAACGGGAGCCGAAGGTGCTGTTGAGAGGGAAGGTTTTATAGGTGCAGTACCAGTGTAGCCGTCGCTAGAGGGCGCTGGTTTGCAACCTGGTTCTTTTCCCAGCATGCATTTTTGTCTGAGTGGTGTGTTTTGAAACACGGGGCTTGGGTTTCTTTTCTTACCTGGCACAGGTGTGCCATCTGTCTTAGCAAACTTTCCTATTGCCTTCAGACATTCGCATGTGATGTTGTGTCAAAATTTCACCTCAATTGGTCAAGCGGTTTTTTGAACATTGGAGACCGAAGGAACATACCCAGTTTACATTTAGATGATAGATGATAGATAGATAGATAGATAGATAGATAGATAGATAGATAGATAGATAGATAGATAGGGGTTCCCAACCTTTCTATCTAAGAAACTGTTGCGGGCACCACAAAAGAACCCTTTCGCAGAAGAAAAACTGGCGATGCTCAGAACATCCCCTGGACTGGCAAAGCACCTGCAGACCCCAAAAATATAAATAAAACACAGACAAAAAGAAAAAGACAAACTGCTCCAGAATCAACGGAAAAGATCTAATTTAAAAGGGTCTTGGCAATTATCAAAGAGCTGCAGCATGGTGACCTCAGATGCCATGTCCGAGACCCTAGAAATGTAGGGTTGAATCCAACAAAGGCATTGCAACAGGAATTAGCAATTTCTACTCCCCGCCCCCATCTGCTCTGAAGGGTTGATGGAGGCAAAGGAGGACATCATCTTTCTTCTTGCCTTGGAGCAAACAGCTGGCAGAGGGGGGCAAAATTATGATGGAACCATAGGAATGTAACTGCCTTATACCATGCCAGACCATTGGTTCATCTAACGCAAGATTGTCTGCAATGGCTGACAGTGGTGGCTATCTAGGATTTCCAGCAGGGAACATTTCCAGCCCTCCCTGGTGGCTGATGCTGAAGATTAAACCTGGTGCCTCCTGTATGTGGAGCAAATGCTATGTTTCTGGTCTATGACCCTGACTAACTTGCAGTTCTCTGACTCTGAGGTCAGAGGGGAGAACCCCCCCCCTTTTCACAAGAGCTTCCTAGTCACTTATTGTTCAAGCAGGACCTGTAGTTATGCAACCCAAAAGTCCTGCCTCTGAAAGACCCTTTCTACCTATGCTTTGCTTTGTGTGGTTTTTATCTACTATTTTAAGGCGAATTCCACTAGCCAACGTGGAGCAGAGAGTTGTGTATCAGAATTAAACAGAAACACATGACATTACAGCCAGATGTCTTTGGGTATGATTTTTATTTTATTTTATTTTGCAAGAGATAAAAACCATGCCTAGTATGGTTTCTCAGCATGACTGTTTCAATTACGTTTTTTAAACAACCTTCAAATGCTTGTGCAGCAAATGGATTCAGCCACAATTTGAGTTGCTTTCAATGCCAGGTATACATAACAGAGAGATGCTGAGGCTGTGTGTGGTCTGAAGTAATTGTCTTTTTTTTCCCCTGCTTCGCATTTTCTTAAAAAAAGCAAATAGACCTTTGCTTACGCCCTGAGTCACTGCAACTGTAATGTTACCCGGTTATCTTTAAGACACAATTGGGAGTTGTGGAAAGGAAAAGAACCACTTCAGTCGATCATGTACAGAAAGCCTCACGCCAACCGACAACAAGCACAAGATATGCAGAGTTCACAGCCTCAGCGCATGAGAAAAAGTTTTATTTACTTCTAATGGATGGATCATTTACAAAAGCAGACCTGTCTCGATCATCAGCATCTCTAAATGTGCACTGGAAACAACTTAAAAGACTTGGGGGACACAGATTTGCATACAATTTGCCAATGCTAATTTATATATAGATATGCAGCTTTTGACAAAGTTCCAGAAGAGAAAATAAAACTCTTGGGCGGGATCTACACTGACCTGTCTAACGTTATTTCCTCCTATTAGAACAATATTAGATATGTCGTTCTAAAATGTCACAGGGCATACTTGTTAATTTTTTTTTTTACCTTGGGTTTTTCCCGTCAAATGTAAGTAAAGTCCGGCCACACCATTTCCCAAAATGCTGTTTCTTTCCCTGCTGCTGGTGGCTGGTTGCTTTGCTCCACCCTCTGGTGTCATATTTTAATTCTTCCTCCCTCCCTAAACACTGGCCCTCAAATACCATTGGAGGGGAGGCGGAGTTTGAAGGCAGGAAGAAAAGGTAAAATGTTACATAGGGATAGTGATGAGCAGTGTTTCACCGATATAGTGGCATAAAATGATTTTTTAAAAATGTAAGCGATAAAAAAGACAAGGTAATAAGGCATTATGAACATAAAAGGTAGGACGTCATATGTCCATCTACGTTATTAAAAAGCATTCCTTAACCCTTCCTTAATTAGTCTCAGGGAGGGGATGGGCATTAAGATGGTGGTATTGCTCATTGCAGCCAGCAGGTCTGGCTGCCCTGCAAGCAAAGCTTAAAAAGATGGAAGGAGCAGGGCATTCAACACACACACACACACACACACACACACACACACACACACACACACACACCAGGTTTGTCCTCCTTCCCACATCACCACTCATCTAAACTGGGGATGGGCATACCTGACCATTTCTGTTTCTCATTTTTCCAATTTTAACTTCTGTTCTCCAACATCAATTCCACATCGGTGGATCTTTGAAGGGAAAAAAAAACCTTCATGGAAATACATCAGCATTTTAGAGTGAATTTCTCCCAATATTGGCATTTCTGTGTGAAATTTTGCCTAATGTGCACTTTTTTGACAAAGCAAGTCTCCCCTTATATAATGCATTCTTATAGGTTACTTTCACTAACGTATTCATTTTATTCACACACTGTACCTCAGGATATGCATGAGATCTAAAGTAAAGATACAAAAAAAATAATTTCAATAGCAGCAGCAACAACCCCACCACCAACAGAAAACCACAATCCTCAGCTTTTGTAGCTGGAGTCAGTCAAGGCCAGGTGGGAAAAGGTCTGCAAGGCAGGGAGCAGGTCTTCCAGGACTCACATATGAAATAAGGCCTCTTCTCTTGCATTAGGTATAATTCCTTTCAATATTAACAAGAATACTCTAAATTCTAACCACTGTCTTTCTTTGAAGATGTTGTTGTTGTTGTTCTAATATTTTATACATGACTTTTCCTGTTTACCTCTAGGAATTTCTAACATACGGTAATCATCAATAGTGGATAAAATCCCTCCTCCTCTTCCTTCTTCCTCCTCCTCCTTCTTCTTCTTCCTCCTCCTCCTCCTCCTCCTCCTTCTTCCTCCTCCTCCTCCTTCTTCCTCCTCCTCCTCCTCCTCCTTCTTCCTCCTCCTCCTCCTCCTTCTTCCTCCTCCTCCTCCTCCTTCCTCCTCCTCCTCCTTCCTCCTCCTTCCTCCTTCTTCCTCCTCCTCCTTCCTCCTTCTTCCTCCTCCTCCTTCCTCCTCCTCCTCCTCCTTCCTCCTCCTCCTTCCTCCTTCCTCCTCCTCCCTCCTCCTCCTTCCTCCTCCTCCTCCTTCCTCCTCCCCCCCTCCTCCTCCTCCTTCCTCCTTCCTCCTTCCTCCTCCTCCTCCTTCCTCCTTCTTCCTCCTCCTCCTCCTTCCTCCTCCTCCTCCTCCTTCCTCCTCCTCCTTCCTCCTTCCTCCTCCTCCCTCCTCCTCCTCCTTCCTCCTCCTTCCTCCTCCTCCTCCTCCTTCCTCCTTCCTCCTCCTTCTTCTTCTCTCCTCCTCCTCCTCCTCCTCCTCCTCCTCCTCCTCCTCCTCCTCCTCCTCCTCCTCCTCTTCTTCTTCTTCTTCTTCTTCTTCTTCTTCTTCTTCTTCTTCTTCTTCTTCTTCTTCTTCTTCTTCTTCTTCTTCTTCTTCTTCTTCTTTTCATGCCTTCTGATCACTTGAGAAGGGGAAGATTCCTGGACAGACAATGATGCTGCTCTGCTGTCTAGTATGTCCACTTCCTCTATTCTTCCCATTATATATTGTGAAATGGAGATGAACTTGCCTTTTTGAAAGAAAGAAAAACTGGAAGTGTTGTTCTTATTCTGAGCCACTCTGGTGTCTTTAAAAAGAAAAGAAAAGTGGGGTATAGATTATTATAGATAGATAGATATGAGAGAGAGAGAGAGAGAGAGAGAGAGAGAGAGAGAGAGAGAGAGAGTATATTCTCTTCATTAGCGAGAGCCATTCCTCCACTGGTGTCATGGCCCAAGATTCAGACCTCCTGCTATTAGAGGAAGGATCTCTGGTGATCTGGAGAAGGGAACCTATGGGTTCAAGATCCACCCCAGGCAGAAGCAGATTTAACAGCCAATCCATTTTACCAGGGAACTCTGAAAGGAACAGTGGTGTCCTAACAACTCTCAGCAAATTTAATAATCCAAAGTTCCCAGGATTCTTTGGGGGAAACCATGACTGTTTAAGGCGGTATGATTCTAATTTAAATATAGTGAGAAGATGGGGCCATAGTCTAAAATGATACAATCCATACACAGCATTAACACCTCATCTGTGGTTTGTGAGAACTAGGCTAACACTAGAACAATGCTCAAGGTTCTGAGCATAAATGAAGTGTATATCATGGAGGCATAGCTGCCAAGTTATCCCTTTTTTTAAGGGATTTTCCCTTATCCTGAATAGGCTTCCTCGCGAGAAAAGGGAAAACTTGGCAGCTATGCATGGAGGTTCTGCTCTATTTATCTGCTAGTTGAATGGTAGTAACCCAAGGAAGTCAGCCATTTTGATGTGAACTGAAGATCTTTGGTTTGCCAAAAGTCAATTTGAGGATCTTCGGTTTGCCAACCAGCCTTCCACTTTGGGAACCACAAATAAATCCTATCTGGAGCTTTCTTATTCTATTAAAGTATTAAAAAAATTAAGTTATGGGTCGAAATGTCACATTCCACTTGCTCTGAATCAGCCCTGTGCTGAAAAATAATTTTTGACTGGAAAATGACCAGTAGTTAGTGCAAGCCAAAAGAGAACGAGTTTTTATTGTCTACAAAATAAAGGAGGAAAAAACAACACACGAGCTGATCTAAGGTTCCTGTTATTTCCATTAATCAGAGTATAAGTTGTTCCCTTTTTCCATAGGAGAAATGCACAGTGAAATCCATAGCATATCAACTTTAATCTCTTAAACCAGAAAGCCGAAGAGAAGCTAATTTGAGAAGCACAGGCGGAAACAGTCTCAAAATGCAACCCCAAGCTGGTGCTTAGATCACACTGGATGTTAAAAAGTCTGGGATGATAAATAAATCAGCTCTGGAGTTAGAGTCATGAGCGGCGGTTCCACCATACAGGATGCCAAGCTGAGGGGGCATAAAATTGAGAAGATCCATTGGGGGAGAGGCGCCAAATTTCGGCCTTGCACAGGGCACCATGTTACAAAAGATTAAGTCTATGCCTGGTGCAGAAGTGACAAACGTCTGAGGAAAGAGAGTTTCATAGATGTCGGGTGGCTACCACAGAGAATAGGGTCACTGTAAAGAATGCCTCCAGAGCACAGCACAACACAAGATCCTGCTGGGACGTTGCTGGTGGGACCTGGTTTCAAGTCATGCTTTAAAACTTCAATGGTAAGCTTGGGGTGCTTTGAATTGTGCTTGAACCTGAACCAGCAACAGTGCAATTCTTTTGCGTGTTCAGACCCAGAGACCTCCCCTCTAAATAAATTCACACTTGGCTCAAATTTTGGTTTGGTTTTTGGCAGAATTTAGGCCACAACTTTATTGATTACAACAAGTGAGTGGTTGCATAGGCTCTGGTTCGACTAGCTCCCTGCACCCTTGCAGGTAGCGCTGACCCAGAGCACCAGCATTGGGTTAGCCAAGGGTGAACACCTGGATAGGCGGAAAGCTGGGAACAGGCTATGTCCACCACCCAGATGTCCCCCCTGGACTCAGGCACGGGCACAACCCCCTCAAAGAGGTTGACCAAAACATTTGAGTCCCTGGATTCCTTTAACGGAATACCCTTCACATAGGGATGGCAAGAGCGTTCTCCCATCCCTATCACCTGAACCAGAGCCTATCTGCAACCTTACAAGTTGTGACGATTTGCTATGCAGCAGGCGAAACCCAAATGGCACCAGGCAATCAGCCAAGTGGGGAAAATTCCTGCCGTGCCCCTGTCCCAACGATAGATGACACACGGCGGCATAGCAAGGTCAAGCACAAAATTACCCTAAATATAGGGAGAGGTGGGCGGGTGTTCTGAATGCATGCACCGAAATAGGAAGCTCTGGGTCACGTGCATGGGTATATATAGATCCCTCAATCTGTTTGGACTGCGCCCCATTGGCCAGATTGAACCCAACATCAAGGGACCTACCAATGGGGTGTTGTGGCTGACCAATCTTACCCACCCACAAGACAGGTTTCCAGGTCTCACCTCTTTGAGGGAGGACCCGATTAAGCACTGGAGTAATACGTTCTATTCACCCATTGCCCAGTTACAAACCTAGCAGCTGCATTTTGGATTAACTATCTTTTCTGAACAGTCATCAAAGGCAGCCCTATATACAATGCACTGCAGTAGTCTAGCGGGAGGATTACCAGAGCAAGGCTAGCCATGGCCAGGCTTTTCTGTTTTTGATGACTGTGAATGGAAATAGAATGTGGTCAAATAGGCACCCAAGTCTCATCCTGATCAAAACTAGCATGTAATTTCCCATTGGCTCAGTTGTGGTTACTTTTTCATTTACAGTACATACATTACAATACGCACACAAAAAAGAAGCATGAGATGAAAAGCTGGCTAATTAAATCATGTAAAGTGCTTTCAAAAAGGAAGGAATAGAAATGGTCTTTGTTCAAGAAACTGATCCTGTGAACTTCTTCATCTCAAGTCATGTGGTAAGGCACATGGCCACATTTTTTAAAAAAATCTTTTTTATCTTTCACACACTTGCACTTCTGTTTCGTCTTACGGCATTGATTCAGTCATTCTCTAAAGTTCAGCTCAGTCCCAGACCCGTTGGGGGCATGACCTCTCAGTTCCTTCATTGTGCTGAGGTTGTCATATTGACAAGCAAGTGTTAGATGTCATCTTTCTGCACCAAAAGCTCAGCTTGGAACAGCAAGGCTCACATCAAAGAGACATCTTGCTGGAGACATCGCTTTCCTCTTCAGGGGGCAAACATTAGCAACATACTGTATAACCCCAAGGAACGTAACTTTGGCAAAGGCTCTCCCTTCAGAAGATCCTAAAGTGACTTTCCAAAGGTCGCTGAGGCTTAGGCAGAACAGCGATGTGAATGTGTACATTCCCTTGGAAAATGCTTTTATGTTTTCTCGCTAAATGCCTGCTCAATTTTGTTATTGTTTTTGGCACTTCCCCTTGGCATGAGATGATGGTTTATGTCAGGGAGATCAATGAAGCTTTTTTAAAAAACAAAAGAGTCAGTGACTCTGAATCACTCATCTCTTGTGTTATTTGTTTGTTTCCTATTTCCTATAGCTGGCTCGCCCTAGAGATGTGCTCTGTTCTATGTTCTCTGAAATTAGATGTTTTCCATGCAGCCATATGGAACTCTCTTTTTATTCCAGGGGAGAAGCATCGTTTCAATGATACCTCTTGAAGACTGGATTTTTGACATCTTGAAATTCTACATAAATCCATGCAGATCAGCGTAGGTCATGGTGGGTGAGGGCCAGGCCAAGCTGATTGCAATTAGTTCCCATTGAAAATTAATGGCACTTAAGTCATGTCTGACTTTTAACATTAATTTAAATGGGGTATGCAGGTGTTTGCTTGAATGCATTGAGTCCAATGCTGCTTTGCTAGACTTGCAGGGGAACCCTGAGGAGCCCCACACTGAGCAGGGCCGTCTTGAGCAGATCGTGTGCCCTGGTGCTGAGGGGCGGAGATCACTCCGCCGCCCGCCCCGCCCTTGCAGGGCGCAATTGGTTTCTGCACGGCTTCGTCGCGCGGCGCCCTCCTTGCCAGGCCGGCGCCCAGCTTACCAGCCCCCCGCCATGGTGCACTGTGCCACCGGGGGTCTACGTAGAGCCGGCCCGGACACTGAGGACTTCATGGGGTTGAATAACATTCCCCAAGCATTGCCCTCTGGCAGTGGCATGTAAATAGAGATAGGGGAAAGGAAGAGTGGTGGAGTTGCTAGCTTTTTGCTTCTGAGTAGCGGGTGGCGCTGTGGGTTAAACCACAGAGCCTAGGGCTTGCCGATCAGAAGGTTGGCGGTTTGAATCCCTGTGATGGGGTGAGCTCCCGTTGCTTGGTCCCTGCTCCTGCCAACCTAGCAGTTCGGAAGCACGTCAAATTGCAAGTAGATAAATAGATACCGCTACAGCGGGAAGGTAAATGCCGTTTCCTTATGCTGCTCTGGTTCGCCAGAAGCAGCTTTGTCATAACCTGGAAGCTGTACGCCGGCTCCCTCAGCCAATAACGCGAGATGAGCACCGCAACCCCAGAGTCGGTCATGACTGGAACTAATGGTCAGGGGTCCCTTTACCTTTTAGGGGATGATTCACAAGACTTAATTTAAAAAGAAAAGGGGGTTCCCTGGACAGAGGGATTGACTGTTCAGCCACTCTGAGAACGGTAGCTCCATGTGGGGAATATGGGTCTCTTAACAACTTTTTCCTTAACAAATTACACTACAGTGGTACCACTGGTTACAAACTTAATTAGTTCCGGATGTCCGTTCTTAACCTGAAACAGTTCTTAACCTGAGGTAAAGTTCTTAACCCAAGGTACTACTTCCAGGTTAGCGGAGTCTGTAACCTGAAGTGTTTGTAACCTGAGGTGTTTGTAACCCGAGGTACCGCTGTACCTGGGAGTCTTCAGAAGAAGCCAGGGCTGTTAAAAGTAGTATGATTCAGGTTCAAATGAATAGTGCAGATGGGGCCATAATCGGTGCTTTTTTCTGGGGGTATGCAGGGGTACGCATACCCCTAAACATTTTGTGAATCTTTGTACTTTTGTACATTTGCTGTATTTATTTTCCCTTATTTGAACTATAAAATGGTGGTTTTCTTGAGTCAAAATGAGAGTACCCCTAAACATTTTTATAGGGGGAAAAAAGCACTAGCCATAATGATATCAGAACTTTGCTCTCCAGGAAACATTTACCTGAGAGAAAGCCCATTGGAAACAATGGGACTTCTAGTAGGATGAAACTTTGAAAAAATAAATAATAAATTATTAGCAATAGCAAGAATGAGAACCTTGCCCTGTTCCTTCCCACTATAAATGTAAGTATTTAGCATTTACCATAAACTAAAGGGCATTTAAATTTAGAAAATGAGGCTATGAGCTTGGAAGCCAAGATTCTTTCTTCTGTTGAACGAAATGAAGTTGCTTATAATTTTCACTCCAAACCACACCATACTCTGTAGTCTTTCTTGTTTCATAGAATTTGATGCGTTTTACCCTCCCAGCATACTTGTGAAATGTAAAAATACCACCACCATATTTTCTTAATAAGATGTTTTCCCCTTTTATAAGCTCTCCAGCGCAAAATGACACCCAACCAAGAGCATTTCAGTTAACATCTGTGTTCATCTTTATCAAAACTGATAATCAAAGAAATGGCTGCAATGTGGCTGACAAAGGGAGTTTCCATCAGGATGAAAGTCAAATCAGGAAATAAATTGTGTGGGGTCGTGTTTTTTTTTTAATATAAGTAAGCCACCCTGAAAATGAATATTATTATGGCACTGACTTCTGAGACATTCATTTCAGAAAAGTCCCAGAAAAGATGCATCAAGCAAGCCTCTTATTTCCATTTCTGTGTGCTTTTACATGCTCTGCAATTTCCTGAGCACTAAGAATTTTCAAGGGCAGTGCTTACCTGAGCTGGCTTTTGGCTTACGGAATGCACTTTGGAGGGTAAAGCTATCAATGGCTACTAACCACACTATGTTCTCCTTCCACACCCTCCAGCCCTCACGGTTCCTATTTGTGGGCATCCCACAGGCATGAGGTTGGCCACTGAAAGAACAGGATGCTCGACTAGATGAGCCATCAGCCTGGAGCTCTTCTTGTATTCTTATGTAATACTGGGAACAAGTTGAGCATAACAATATTTTGGAGATCCCGAGCCGTAAGGTGACTAGATTGGCCTCAACTAGGGCCAGGGCCTTTTCAGTATTGGCCCCGACTTGATGGAATGCTCTCTCACAGACCAGGGCCCTGTGGGATTTGACATCTTTCCGCAGGGCCTGCAAGACGGAGCTGTTCCGTCTGGCCTTTGGGCTGGACTCAGTCTGACCACTATGTTTTTCCTCCCTTATGGTTTTGATTTGGGCCATTGGGTTTTAAAATTGGGTTTTAAAATGGTTTTGATTTGGGCCATTTTAAAACGAGGCTGCATTTTAAAAAAAACCAACAACCATTAAAATCTAGATTGTATTCTAATCCGCATTTTAATTGATTGTTTTTCTTTCTTTTATGTTTTGTTGTGCTCTTGTTGATGTCAGCCGCCCTGAGCCCGGCTCTCGCTGGGAAGGGCGGGGTATAAATAAAAATTATTTATTATTATTATTATTATTATTATTATTATTATTATTATTATTATTATTAGAAACACACAGCACACAAGTGGTCCTGCAAAGGAAGAAACCCACTGTCTCAAATCACCTCCAGATATTTTTAGCTTGCTCAACTCTCTCTTCTCTCAAACTTTATCTCCTTCGTTTCTATTCTTTTTGCACAGAGCTCTAGCTAACTTCTTTCTAGGAAATGTGCAAAAACATGTGGCACCCAAGAGAAGTCCCAATATCTCTCCCAAAAGTGAACAATTACGGAACGTAAACCAACTGTCCTGCCCCAGAACATTCTTCTGTACAACCCCCATATTGTGAAATGGCATGAAATCTGCCTTACGCACACTAACAATCATATAACAGTCACAGAATCATAGAACTGTACAGTTAGAAGGGTCCCCGGGGATCAACTTGTTGAACCCCCTGCAATGCATCATTAAGATATTACAACAGCCAATAGCTGATGGCTCAGTAACTCCATTCCTGCCTCAAAAACTGAGCAAAAAAATTACATGGAAAATGAGTCTGAAGTAGCAGGCTGGAACAATTTCTTGCTGTCTTGCATACATCATTTTATTTGCATACCGCCTTTCCATAGTTAAAACCATGCTCAATGCAGCTTACAACACGAATAACAATGGCATATTTACAAACAACAAAAGTAGTCATAATAAGCTATAAATGGAATGTCAAAAAGCACACAACCAAATTAATCACGTTCCGTGTAAATCTTAGTAAGATCTAAAATAAAGATGCACAAAATGAATATCGGTAACAGCAGCAACCCCCTTCCCCCCCCCCCCAAAAAAAATCTCTAAACAATACCCAGTGTTGACCAGATACCATGACTGTCAAAATTATGATACTTTCTTTAGCATCTGCTCTCCATTTATACATATGTAATGGAACTGGAAGTCGATGGAATACATGTGTGTAAATGATAGCGGAACCAGGCCTCAAGTGTTTTCCTACAGTGTTGATACCTTTCCAGATATTTTCATTTGCCTTCCACAAATTATATAAATGTGTAGAGCTGAGATGCTCTCTCTCAGCGGGCATCTGCATCTTGAAATGTGTTGCGGATCAATCAGTTCAGTGTAAGAATTTAAACAGATCTCTGGGGGAAAAATGGATTAAAAAAAACACAAAACCACACCCATCATAGATGTGGTACTGGTCATCTTCAAATTGCCTTGAGGTTTTCATGTTTAAATCTCTGATTCCCTCTTCTGTCTTGCAGACTCAAACTTTATTCATAGCTCCTTATTAACAATTATTTCCAAATCCTGTTATTGAGTTTGCTAAATTCTTCCACACACACACACACACACTTATTTCTTATTCATCTGACATTCAAAGGATGATTACTTTTTTTCTAACCACAGCAAACATTTAAAAGCCAACCTTCTAAGCTCTTAACTGACGGCACTTCAGTTTATTGGTAAAGTACACTTGCCGATTTGACCTGGTTGGAGTATGGTTGAGCGAAATAGGAAAGAGTTTCAAAGTAGACTTTCAAACACAACCAGCTGCCATTCTTTTCTAATTCACTGTGACTCATCCAGTCAACGTAACTATTCCCACCCCCACCCCATTTTTTTCACATTTATGCTTACTCGGCTGGTTCCTAATTGGAACCATTTAGCAGTGTCCTGTCCTTAACCACTTTGAGGATGTTGAGTAAATATGTCATTTATATTTTTAAAGGGTAAATTACTCATTTTAATTGCAGAATCAGCAGGTTCTGGTCTGAGGGGGGGGTGGTATTTCCTTGACTGTTAACAGCTATCCCTGTGAAATACGTTAAGTCATAATACATAATACTGGTTTTCCAAAACATCGCAAATTCAAGTGAAAATGAAGTTATCATCAATAATCAGGCATCCCCAAACTGTGGCCCTCCAGATGTTTTGGCCTACAACTCCCATGATCCCTAGCTAACAGGCCCAGTGGCCGGGGAAGATGGGAATTGTAGTCCAAAACATCTGGAGGGCCGAAGTTTGGGGGTGCCTGATCAATATGCTATTTGTCATTTCAGATGTAAACCATGAGCAGCCAACATGGTGGCCTCCAGATGTTGCTGAACTACAACTCCCATCATCCCTGACCATTGCCCATACTGACTGAGGCTCATTGGGGGCTGGAGGGCTACAGGTTCCCCACCCCTGTTACAGATTCTGCGACTTTTCGTGTGTTGTGTTTTAAACTTATTTAAGTAAGTTTTGCATTTTGTATGTCACCCTGCCAGTCTGATTGAAGGGTGGGGTGTAAATCCCTACAATCAGGCAATTTATTACATCTGCATGTGAATAAAATGATGGTTCTGAAACAAAAGGAACACCCGTCCTTTGTCCTTAGACGATGCATCTGTGCATATTGGGAGACATCATTTTAGGAGAAGTGTTCCATCCCTTGTGAGAGCAGGGAATGCCCCTTTTATGATGGTGTTCTCCCAGTGCTATTCTTCTAGCAAAAGAGGTGTTGTTCTCCATGAACTTCACCCTTGTTCTCTTAGAATGGTAATGGTGCCCACCTGAGAGGTATTGGAGCTGAGCTCTGGCTGGAAACAAAAGCCCTGGTGTTCTCCATTTTTACATTAGATCATAGCAGTATATTGCAGGACAGCATACCCCACAACTGTCCCATTTTAAGTGGGAAACCCCAGAATCACAGAAGCCATTCCTGGCTTCTGTTTACATCCTGGATCATCCAATTTTCTGGACTGGTGCTCTGGCGCAAATCCTCGCACCAGATCACTAAACCACTGGCAATAATCATTAGGTTTGTGCCAAAGCGCCTTCCGGATTCTTCTGACATGTCCCAGAGTGTTGGGGGGGGACGAAAATTTTGGAGGGCATGAGGCAGTGCTCTTGTAGAGCTTCCATTCAGTTCAATGGAGAGTGTGCAGGGGAACATCTTGGTAGATTGTTCTTTAAATATAACTGCTTCCCTCCAACAGTTCTTGTTCTTAGTAAACTGAATGTGTTTGTTTTTCACAGTGATGGCATTGGCTACCCAAATGAGTGTGCCTGACACATACCATCATTTTCTGAGAAATGAATCGCACCCAGAATTTATAGACATTTCTTTACATCAGATACAGTGGTACCTCGGTTTTTGAACATCTCCGCTGACAAACGTTTCGGAACTCGAACGCTGTAAACCCAGAGGTAAATGCTTCCATTTTTGAATGCCTCGGAAGTCGAACTTCCGAGGTGGCTTCATGTTTGAGTTTTCCATACATTTTGAGGCTTCTGTATTGAATTTTCAGTTTTTGAACATTTCGGAACTCAAACGATCTTCCGGAACTGATTATGTTTGAAAACCGAGCTACCACTGTATAGGGAACCTCCAAAGGTCTCCATGTATTCCATAGGGCCTTCTCTGGCCCACACATATTCCTCCTGGCCTTCCCTTGTCTGATGCCCACCCCTTCAGCTGTTAGGTTTTGGGGGGAAACTTATCATTTACCCCAGCGGGATGGGTGGATACGTATGAATGGATATGTGCATATGAGAGTGGGTGTATGGAGTGCCCTTCCCACTTATGTTTTGGTCCCACCTACATTTTGGCTTTAGCCCCACCCATAACCTGTAAGTGGCCCTCAGAAGGTTAGACATGAATGAATATGATCCTGGGGCTGAAGAAGGTTCTCTAGTCTTGCTTTCCATTGATGTTTTCTCTACTTGTTCCTCCAGAATGAGTCATTGGCAGTCTGTCACTAATCAACCACCAGCCCTTCAGTGCATTCAACACTGAGTTGCTTTAGAGGCAGTGTATGTACTTTTGTAACCCCAGAAAATCTTTAATGAAAAACAATTTTCTGCTGCTGCCTGTCTGTTTAAAATCCAGTTAGTTAGCTTCATGGGAGTCAAAAATACTACAACTCTCATCTTCCCTGGCCATTAGCTAAGCTGGCTGGAGATTATGGAAGGCACCACAATGGCTGCCTCCAGAATAACAGAACCATTCTGCCCTGCGCTCCTGGAACAATCCAGTCACATCTATCCATTAAGCATGACATTCATTCTTATAAAACCATGATGCATGGTAGCTGTGAGGCTATTGGCAAAACAAAAGCAGTGCTGATGCAACTGGCTAGCTGGCACTCCCAGTGCCAATGCCTCAAGAGCGTTTGTAGGCAGGTCCTATGTAGACTTACTGGCTTTTGCAGCCTCTTACAGCACTGGGTCATAAGATAACACTATTGTTTTGAGCTCCACTGTCTGAGCATTTAAAAAGCAACGACACAACAGGACGTAACCTCAGAATGAGCCCAATAGACATGTCTGCACAATTTGCTCAGAGCAGCATCTGGAGTGACAGAACACACTTTGTGAGCAGAACTGAAAAGGAAAAAGCTAACACTCCTCCACCATCTGACCTTGCCCTGGAGCGAAAATAAAAAATCTCCTTAGGTTCTACTCAATGTCACCCACAAGGTTTAGACAAACAACCCCCAAGTAATTCTAGGGGAAAGGAAAATTAATACTGAGAAAAATGGTTTTCCTTTCCTCTTTTTTTTTATCAGCAACCATTACAGTGGTACCTCGATTTAAGTACACAATTGGTTCCAGAAGTCTGTACTTAACCTGAAGTGAACTTTCCCATTGAAAGTAATGGAAAGTGGTTTAATCTGTTCCAGACGGGTCCACAGAGTACTTAAACTGAAAGTACTCAAACTGAAGCGTACTTAAACCAAGGTATGACTGTATTGTTATTTTAGTGCTGTCGCCATCACCAGCCGTTGGGATAGACTTTGCATAGGGGATGCTCTCTACTGATTCTCAATGTGTTTTGAAATATGTGGCAGAATTGCTTTCTGTTCTGCTGTTCATCTAGCTACCCACAAGCATTGATGAGAAAGCAAGAACTGGGAACTAGATAAATTAAAACTCTTCCTCTAGTTCTGTATAGATTAGAAAGTTCTGGCTTTCTCAAAACCACTCATCAAGCTTCCTCTAGGCTGTTTGCTACCAATTCCATTCGCAGATGGGGTGGTGAACTGGATAAGTCAGTTGCTTGTTACAGAATGGCAAGCTTCACCTTTATACTGTAGATGCTTGTTTGCAAGAATTCTTAGGAAGGCGACTTAAGGCCCATGCTTGAGCACAATTTTGCAGTATTGTGTGTGCTATGTGTTGGGATTTTCATTCTCAAGAGACAATGGCATGCATCTCTGGGGATGAAGTCAAACTGTGTTGTTTTGCTCCATTAGCAGCACCAAAATGACCTCTCTGGGGTGCAAGACTGGGCAGCGTGTTTGGAGGTCTTGGGCTGCCCAGACAACAAGACCCTCCCTCTCAGCCTCCGTGATGTGGTCCAAAGGACATCAGAGCAATACATTTGGGACCAGCTTGGCTGCAGGAGTTGCCGGAAGGAGGCGTACAAGACACCAGCCAATTATAATAGGGACTCCACTCCATATGTATGTCAGGTTTGCTCCTTAGCCTTTTCTTCTCCTGAGGAGCACCTGATTTGCATACAGAAGGTTCCAGGTTCACAGGAATCTCCAGTTAAAAGGATCTCAGGTACCAGAGCTGTGAAAGAGCGCCTCACCTGACCTGGAGACCCATTGGCAGTAAGAGTAGGAAGTTCTGGGCTAGATGCATCCATGATCCGATTCATTATAAAGCAGCTTGATGTGTGTTTATGAAAGCTGAAACCCAACTTATCCATGCAGGAAGGAAGCAAAGACATTTGCTGAGGTTAGAACCTTTTGGCAACAGACCTACTACATTTGCTGTTTGTGTGTGTGTGTGTGTGTGTGTGTGTGTGTGTGTGTGTGTGTGTGTACAATCCCATCCCTTTTAGAATCACATCCTGGATGATGTCCACTCTGCAGTAGCTCAGCATGTTCTATTAACACTTCAGAAAAGATGATGTTTCTTAAGAGATAATGTTGCTTAGGAGAGCCTCTTGAAAGCCCAGTCTTGTGAAAGCTTATTCTGTTTGACACTGGTAAAAGGCAAAAGTCCCAGTTAAAGTGAAGTGACAGCTGTTTACATAAGCAGACCCTGGTTACTTTAATTATTCCTTTTTGGCAGGCTAGTAAAAGTTTAATCTTCCCTAAATCCTACAGTAATGTTTGCTTGCTGGAGGGTTTCATTGCCCTGGGAAAATGAAAGAAGACTTCCTCAAGTACCTATCTTGAAATCAACTAAGTTCTGCGGGGAAACTAAAAGGAACTAATGTGAAATGACTGGTGGCCGTGTGAAGTGAACATGGATGAAATGGGCCAAAGCACAGCAGGCAAGTGGTTACTGAGGGAGGGGCTGAACCATGTGTATGCAGTAGGAAAAACATGACACCCAACTTGGGATAGAAAGGGCCACAATTCTATTGATTACAGATGTAAGTTGGAAATTCGAATTGGCATAGGCCTTGGGTATATAGCCTGAATCAGGCAACCCATTTGCTGCCTGGTAACTCCATTAGGATTGATCCTGGTGAAAGGACACCCCCCCCCCCAATTGATGCAGTATTCACAGGGTTCCTGGGTAGTTACCTGTCACAGTGGCCGGAGTGGACTACTTCAGAGTAACGACGCTACGCAGCTCTGCATTTTATTCTTTTATTGGTGCTGCGTATTTACAGTGCTCAAGTCATTGCTATTTACACGGAGCGATGTTGTCAGTCGGTTTCAGAACCTCCTAATGGCTTTTGGCGCGTCTTTCTCCAACACAAAAGCTTTGGCAGACCCATCCTCTTGCCCCTCCTCTTCCTGCGTAATTCTGGAGTTGGGGGGATGGGTCTTCCCCCCTTACTTGCCCCTTCCTGTCCCACCTGGGACCCTGGCTCCTCTACCTTGCCTGAGCCTCGGACACGACTTCCTGCTTCCCCACTGGAATCGGAACTCTCCCTGCTTTCCCCTTTGCTCGGGGACGGGCTTGAACTCAGGAGGGGAGGGACTTCGCGATATCCCCTGTCCCTCACATCCACCCCCCTCCCAAGCTCTCCTTCACCCCTCCCCAGGCCCCCCCCATGTGTCGGTGACGACTGGAAGCCTAAAAACTCGGTGCTCTCCGAGCCCGTTGGTGTGAACACCTCCCCCCAGTCCTGCGAGCCCCCCCCTTCCGCCTGGGAGGACGGGAATCCCAAAAAGTCCGTGGCGTCAGAGCTGGTGGGGGTAAAAATGTTTTGCCAATCTGCTCCTTCCTCTGACTGGGTGGATCTTGGCGACACCCATACCTCATCCTCTGGTTCCTCAAACTCCGCTTCCCAGCGCCATGGTGAGCTGTTCTCCCGTGCCTCCTCCTCCTCCCCCTCCCTTTCCATGTGCCAGGGCTTGGGTCTGTGGGGAAAGAGGGCGTGAAATTCTTCCACCAAGAATTCCTCCTGTATCTGAGTGGCGGGAACCCATTCATTCTGGGACGGTGGAGCATCCTCCCATGCCATGAGGTACTCCAGGCCCCCCACCCCCCACCTTGAATCCAGGATGGCCGTGGCCTCATTGAGTTGCTCCCTGCTTTCCCTCTCCCCCCCTCCCTCGGGGGTTTGTTCGCTGTCTCGGAGCCTGCTGCTTTCCCTGTACGGCGACAGCAGCGATCTATGAAACACTGGATGCACCCTCATGTCCTCTGGCAGTGCCAGCCTGTATGCCACCGGGTTGACCTGTTGCGCGACCGTGAAGGGGCCCAGCCATTTGGGTGCCAGCTTTTTGCACCTCCCTCTGGTGGGAAGGCCCTCCGAGGACAACCACACCTTGTCCCCCACCCTGATGACCTCCCCTTGTCGCCTGTGGCGATCTGCCCCCTTTTTGTACGCTTCCTTGGCCCTCTCCAAGTGTTCTCTGAGCTGCTGGTGCACCGTCTCCAGTTCCTCTGCCCAATCCTCAGCCTGTGGGCCCTCCTCCTCCTCCTCCCTCTCCCTCTCTGGGAAAGATCTGAGGTCGCGCCCGTAATTGGCCTTAAAGGGCGACACCCCTGTGGAGACGTGCACTGCATTGTTGTAGGCAAATTCTGCTAGTGGCAAGCGATCCACCCAGTCCGTTTGCCGCTGGCTGACGTAGCATCTCAGGTACTGCTGCAGAATGGCGTTGACCCTCTCCGCTTGTCCGTTGGTCTGCGGGTGTCTAGCCGTCGACAAGCTGACCTCCACCTGCAGGAGGTTCATGAGCCGCCGCCAGAACCTGGAAACAAATTGGCGGCCACGATCCGAAATAACCCTTAAAGGTAATCCATGCAGTCTGAAAACGTGATCAACAAACAGTTTGGCTGTCTCTTCTGCCGAGACTGCCCTGGCACACGGTATAAAGTGACACATTTTGGACATGAGGTCCACCACCACCAACACTGCAGTCTTACCCCTGGACGAAGGCAGATCCGTGATGAAGTCCATGGACACCACTTCCCACGGCCTGTGTGGTGTGGCTAAGGGCTCCAGCAACCCTGGTGGCGCTGCTCTGACCACCTTCGCCCGCTGGCAGGTGGTACAGCCCCTTACATAGTCTCGAACATCTTCCCTCACCCCTGGCCACCAGAAGTGTCTCATGACTAGGTGAGTGGTCTTGTCCCTTCCAAAATGCCCCGCTGTAGGGTTGTCGTGCATCTGCTTGAGGACCGTACGTCGAAGCTGGGTGGTGGGTAGGTACAGCGCACCCTTGTAGAAAAGCAGCCCTCTGCGTTCTGCAAAGTCTTTTGCCTGCTCCCTCCCCCCTCTCAGTTCTCTGAAGATGCGGTTGGCAAAGTCATCCGCTGCCGTCAGTGCAGTGAGTTCTGCCTCGCTCACCACTGCTGCTCCGCAGGACCATGCCGACGGGGGGAAAATGTGCCTTGGGGCTGGTGGCGCCTCCTCCTCCATGTACTCTGGCTTGCGGGAGAGGGCATCCGCCCTGACATTCTGCTCTCCTGGGATGTAGTGTATGGAGAAGTTGAAGTTCGAGAAGAACTCCGCCCACCGTATCTGCCGCTGGTTGAGCACCCTGGCAGTTCTCCAGAACTCCAGGTTCTTGTGGTCTGTGCACACCTGGATGGGGTGCTTGGCGCCCACCAGGAAGTGTCTCCAGTGCTGGAACGCCGCGTGGATCGCAAGAAGTTCCCGATCAAAAACTGTGTAGTTTCGCTCGGGCTGGGTCAACTTCCTGGAGAAGAAGGCGCAGGGTCTCCACTCTCTGTTGGCGTCCAGTTGCAACAAAATGGCGCCCACAGCCTTATCAGAAGCATCTGTTTCAATGCGTAGGGGCGCGTCCTGAACCACGTGGAACAGGTTCTGGTCTGAGGCGAACACCCTCTTGAGGCTTTCGAACGCTGCTTGCGCCTCTGGTGTCCACCTGAACTTCTGCTTGCCTCTCAGGCAGTCAGTGATGGGAGCCGTAACTCGAGAGAAGTTCTTGATGAACTTCCTGTAGAAGTTGGCAAAGCCTAGTAGGCGTTGGGCATCTTTGCGCGTCCTGGGGCTGTGCCAGTCCAGGATGGTCTGCACCTTGTCCTTGTCCATCGCTAGCCCCTTGTCTGATAGCTTGTAGCCCAGGAAGTCCACCTCCTTGGTGTGAAACTTGCACTTCTCCAGCTTCACATACAGGTGGTTCTCCTTCAGGCGCTGTAACCCCTCCCTGACGTCCTTCACGTGCTGCACTGGGTCGTTGGAGTAAATAAGGATGTCATCCAGAAAGACCAAGCATTTCCTGAAGAGTAGGGACCCCAGGACGTGGTGCATGAAGGCCTGGAAGCATGCTGAGCCCCCTTGCAACCCGAAGGGCATCACCAGATATTCAAAAGAGCCCAGAGGCGTGAACATCGTGGTTTTCCACTCATCGCCTTCCCGGATCCTGATCAAGTTGTACGCCCCCCTCAGGTCTAGCTTGGTGAAAATCTTGCCCCTGCGTGCCGCTGTCAGGAGATCATCCACTCTGGGCATGGGGAAAGCCACTGGCTCTGTCACCGAATTCAGCCGTCTAAAATCCACCACAAGACGGCGCTGTTGCGTGTCTTTCTTGTCCACCCAGAAGACCGGGCTGCCCCCTGCTGCCTTGCTTTCTCTGATGAACCCCCGCTTGAGGTTCTTGTCGATAAAAGCGCGCAGATCCTCCAGTTCCTGGTCTGACATGGCGTACAGCTTGGCTGGGGGTATAGTTGCCCCTGGCACCAGGTTGATCTGGCAGTCAAAAGGCCTGTGTGGGGGCAGGTGGTCGGACTCCGCTTCACTGAAGACCTCCTGCAGGTCCCAGTATGGTTTGGGTATCGCCTCACCCCCTTTGACGTGCATGGTGGCCACCGTGGCTATCGGAGGCCCCTCCCCTGGTTGGTGCTGCATGCAATGTTCCAGGCAAAAGTCCGATCCAAAAGTGATGCATCTCTGATGCCAACTTATGGAGGGGTCGTGGCGCGCCAGCCAGCTCATGCCCAAAACGATTGGGGGGTCTGAGATGGTGGTGACGTTGAATGCCAGTGTCTCTGAGTGCCTTCCAACCGTCATTCTCATGGGGGGGGTTTGATGAGTGATGGCCCCTCCCAGCAGCTCTCTGCCGTCAATGGTTGCCACGTGCAGAGGAAAATCCAGCTGCAGAAGCTGGATCTGGTGCTCTTCTGCAAAGTTCCTCGAGAAGAAGTTCGCTGACGCCCCACTGTCAATTAAGGCGAGGACTGTCAGGGGATAGCCATTAGGGAGCGTGAGCGTCACTTCTAGAACCACTCCTGCTCTGGGAGGGGTGGGCTGGCTCTGCTCCTCTCTGTGCGGGTGGGTGGGCTGGGGCTGTTGTCTGCTGACTGTGCCTGGCTGCCGCCCCTTGTCTCCTGCAGCCAGGCTTTCCCGTTTCCCTGCTGTGGTGCTGCGTCAGAGGGGGAGGGCACAACCGTTCCCGCCTTTCCTTGCCACTCCCTGCGATGTGGGCAGTCTCTGACGAGATGCTGGGGGGAGTTGCAGAGAAAGCAATTCCCACCCCTTCCCTCCTTGCGCCTTGGCGCCGCTGGGGTTTGAAAAGCCCGCGCGCGCGCGCTATCAATCTGCATGGGTTCCTGGTCCTGACTGGCCCCAGGCGTGGCTTGAAAGGGTTGTTGAGGGAGTGGCTTCTCCTGCGACCGTGGGAACCAAGCCCGCTTTGCGCGCGTTGCTTGCTTGTCGCTCCATCTGGATTCCTGCCTCACCCCCACTGCCAGAGCCGCTTTGCTCAGTTGATCCATATTACTGGGCTTTGGACCTCTCGAGAGCTCATCCTTCACCTCCTCATGCAACCCCAAGTAAAACGCCGCTTGCATTGGGGCCGACTCCAGATCCCACCCCAATCTGTGCACCAGCATGGTGAATTTCGCCCAATACGCGCGAACTGTCATATTTCCTTGGCGTAAATTATGAAGTTCCTCCTTAGTCTGGTCCATATGACTATCGGACGAATACATCGTTTTCAAACCTTCTAGAAATAGTTTGACATTCTTCATGCAAGGATTCCTTGTTGCAATTAACGGTCTTAGCCACTCCCTGGCCGCCCCTGTAAGGTGCTCCACAATAAACGCTACTCTGTGCTCATCATCAGGGAACTCATCGTGGTGCAGCTCAAGAGCATACACAATCTCAGTCTCAAAGCCCTGAAATTCCTTCGGGTCTCCATTGAACTTGCTTACTAGGGTCCCGGCTCTCCTTCCTGGCAGCACTTGGACTTGGGGTGCCCCTCCCGCCTTGTTTTTCTCTGCATCCAGCTTGTTTTGGAGGTCTACCGCCACCGCCCTTAAATGCTGCTCTTTTTCCTGGAGCTCTCTCACCTGTTCCGCAAGTTGTAGCCGGTCGTCCTGGACCTTCTTAGTCTCCTCTTTAGCTGCCTTCAATTCTCCCTGCGCCTGCAGCGACAGCTGTTGCAGTTCTAGCTGGGCTTGCTCAGCGATCTGCCGCCACTTCTCCGCCTCTGACACGCTCATCCCGGCAACTCCAAAGTAGCCCAAAAATGATTAGGAGGTTGCTGTCACAGTGGCCGGAGTGGACTACTTCAGAGTAACGACGCTACGCAGCTCTGCATTTTATTCTTTTATTGGTGCTGCGTATTTACAGTGCTCAAGTCATTGCTATTTACACGGAGCGATGTTGTCAGTCGGTTTCAGAACCTCCTAATGGCTTTTGGCGCGTCTTTCTCCAACACAAAAGCTTTGGCAGACCCATCCTCTTGCCCCTCCTCTTCCTGCGTAATTCTGGAGTTGGGGGGATGGGTCTTCCCCCCTTACTTGCCCCTTCCTGTCCCACCTGGGACCCTGGCTCCTCTACCTTGCCTGAGCCTCGGACACGACTTCCTGCTTCCCCACTGGAATCGGAACTCTCCCTGCTTTCCCCTTTGCTCGGGGACGGGCTTGAACTCAGGAGGGGAGGGACTTCGCGATATCCCCTGTCCCTCACATTACCTATTCAGGCACTGATTATATCCAGATCTGCTTAGCTTCAGCAAGGTGGGGAATTTATGTGCCTTCAGACCATACTCTTGGGACACCACAATGAGGTGCCATTCCATTTATTTCAATGGGAACTGAGTGCAACTGGCTTTGTCGGCATCCAACCCAATATACTTCGCTTTGGCCAGTTATTCTGAAAAGGTTCCCTATGAATCACAGTTAATATTGGGGAAATAATGCTGTGTGAATGAACGACGCTACGTTCAGTTGCTTTATTTTGTGTAAAGGCTGAAAGTGGTGCAGTAATGCAAAACATATGCAATATATTTATGCAGTATGTCACCCTCTTAAAAAGTGGCTTCCCACTCCCTCTCCTAGTGGAAAGTCTACCCAAGCTATTCAGAATGGCAGTTAGCATTAATGCATATTTCAGAGAGTGATAGTAATAGAATCTCTCACAGCTGAGTGGTACTACTGATTGATATTCAGTGCCGCATGATAAATGTGCATGGAGGCTTATGTGTTGATGTGAAACACTGGCAAATCATGTGGGAAGTGGAGACACTGAATGTCAAGATACAAGGCAACATAGCAGCCAGCAACAGCTGTTGAGAAAAAAATACTCTTTGGCCTGTATCTGGACTGTGATAATGCAGGCTACGTAGAAAGAAAATAGTTTTGCTGATGGGTTAGCCTTTAAAAATAAGCAGGTCCGCTTTTAATTTTGGGTTGCAATTTGTTTAGGAATCAAGGACAGACTTTTGTAAAAGGTCGAAATTGAGATATATTTTTTCAGGCAACCTTTAATTTGCTATGTTTTCAAGTTTCAGGGTGCACAAACCAGCTGGGGGTGGCGTTGTGTGAGATCATGGTTTGCCAATCCCAAATAAATCATGGTTAGAGAATCAGGTTGGATTTGGAAAGGTAAACATATGAGGATGCCACCTGTACATCTCACACAGAGAGAGAGAGAACACAGAGAGAAAATGCATTACTAAAAAAAGGTGGACCAAAAAGGGCTCCAATCTGCATAAAAATGCATGTGCATATGAATGAGGGCATATCTGCACCTTTTGTGGTCCCCTCTCTTTTTCTGCTCATAAATGTGGCTGCCATTTTGTGTTATGTCACCCTCACAGCACCCATTTTGTGACTGGTACTCAAACTTCCAAATGTGCCCACTGTGCCCTAAAGATTAGTGACCCCCTGGTCTATACAATCTGACAATTTAGGAAGCATTTGCATAAAAACTTCATTTGCTTATGAGTCGATGTCTCTTTTAAAAGGAAAAGAATTACTTTATTCAGGCTTACAAAGTTAAAAAAATAAATTATATTTCCTAAATAACTAGGGACACGGGTGGTGCTGTGGGTTAAACCACAGAGCCTAGGGCTTGCTGATCAGAAGGTCGGCGGTTCGAATCCCCGCGACGGGGTGAGCTCCCGTTGCTCGGTCCCAGCTACTGCCCACCTAGCAGTTCAAAAGCACATCAAAGTGCAAGTAGATAAATAGGGACCGCTACACCGGGAAGGTAAACGGTGTTTCCATGCGCTGCTCTGGTTTGCCAGAAGCGGCTTTGTCATGCTGGCCACATGACCCGGAAGCTGTACGCTGACTCCCTCGGCCAATAACGCGAGATGAGCACCGCAACCCCAGAGTTGGTCACGACTGGACCTAATGGTCAGGGGTCCCTTTACCTTTACCTTTAAATAACTAGGGGGTTCGAGGATATAGAACTGCAGATATAGACACTGGAACGTGAAAATCATATACAATTTCTCTCATCAGACTTCAAGGCCTGAGCTTTTCCTAAAATAAGGAAACATCCTTCTGAACCTTTTAAATAGCTCTGATTTTGATGCATGTGAATATACATAGTTTATTCCAGGGATGGTGAAACTGTGGCCCAGCATATGTTGTTGGACCAGAGCTCCCCTCATGCCTGACAATCGGCTATGAAGGCTACAGCGGACAGGAGCAGGAGTCCAACAACCCCTGGAAAGAAACTGGTTCCCTATCCCTGAGTTTGCATCATGGATGCAACAACTTTACTAATACAAGGTAATTTCTGTCCGTCTGCCTTTCTACCCAGTTACAGAAATATCAAAAATACGCTGTGCTCTAATCCATGGAATGGAGACAGCAAACATTCCAAAGTTAAGCCCCATCTGATGAAGAGAGTCATTGGTCACAGTCCAGATGAAGCCGAGCACTTTGAAGTCCAGCTGATTTCAAAGAGAGAAGTCTAAGCATCTGTTGAACTTGCTCTCTTAGAAGTGCACAACACAGTGAGACTATCCTGATTAGCTTGCTTCTCAGTCTTCCTTTGTTAGAACTGCATGGAGCCATAGAATCAGAAAAAAATATCTATGCCAGCATAGCAAAAGCTTTTACCAGTGGAAAGTTGTGGCTGGGGAAATCCCACCAGTGCGAGGAGCAAAAACTCAGTGAACCGAAGATGTGGCAAGGAAAAAGCAGAATTCACAAGACCCCCTTTCTCCCAGCCCAGATGATGGCATTGTCATGGCTGCAAAAGAAATATCCAAACTTAAAACATGGGGTGAAGGCCGTTGTTTGGGACAAGGTTCATAGCTCAGTGGTAGAGCATGTGCTCTGCATGTTCCTCAGCATCTCCAGGTAGCATGAAGAAAGGCCCCTGTTTGAAACCCTGGAAAGTCACTGCCAGCCAATGTAGACAAAGTTGGGCACTAGATAGATCAATGATCTGGCTCAGAATAAAGCAGGTTCTGACATCCACATTTTCCTAAACAAATGTGTAGTGCTATTTGACTTTTTTTCTTTCTCCTACTTTGGTCTCTCCAGCTGGAATGGAGTTATGAAGTCAATAACAGTGTGGCCATATAATAGTAAAGATGTGGTAGGAAACATTATTTTGGCAACAAGCTAAGAGGAAGTGACACACTATATGAATCAGACATGAATCATTAAGAGAGTTCAACTTTGAGTTCTCCAGGTTTGTTTGTAGTCATTTGTGTTTTTAAGGCTTTGAGCCGAACAACCTTTGGGGGCCCAGGAGCATATTTGTAAATTTAAGAAACCATTTTTGTTTTGTTTTTTGTTTTGGTGGGGGGTGTTGTTGTTGTTGTTTTACAAAATAATACAGATTTCACGGGAAAATAGTGGTTGCCCTCAGACCACTGCCACAAACAACAGTGAAAACACAGAAACTCCAAGCCAAATGAAACATAGTCCAAAAGAGAAACAAAAAGAAGAAGCAGGTAGCACAAAACCAAAAATACCTGGTAAAAAATGGGAGTGGCTGGAGCCTTAGTGTGCCAAGGGTTTTGTTGAGAGCATCGTGTGGTGCACGTTGCAAACCTTAACTCTGAATCATCTCCAAACCAATGTTTGCCTCCCCACATCAATTACTGCTTTCATATAGAAGTTAGAAGTAGTGTGAAATCTGAGTGTACTTAGCAGGTGAAGCCCACAGGTTCTCTGAGACCTTTGTTCTATTATAACACAATTACGGTCACAGGGGTTTTTTTTCCCCCTGGGATGAAACCTCCACCTTTGTTTTTTCAAGAAACGGCTGGATCTTGTCACAATGGTTTAGGTATGAAATACCGTGTCAGACATTACCTAGTTAGTAGAGTCTGCTTACTCATGAGAAGCAATTGCTTGAGGGGTCTGTGACTAATTTCTGACATTATATGGTGTGCTGAAGCACCAGACCAAAAGGCTGGATGTGGAGGAGAATAAGAATAAGAAGAAACAAAATGACAAAAAGTCTTGTGGGACCTTCCTCACAACAACCCTCAGAAGTTACTCTGGACTGATACATAGTGATTTGTCCAAGATCAGCCAGTGAGCTTTTTGGCCCAAAGGTGATTTAAATCTGATTTTTCTACAGAGAAATTCTTCACTTGGCCACCACACTCGCTTAGCTCCCTATAGCAGAATGATCTAATGTATTTTAATCTAACCAATACCAAGTTCCCCTTTTGATGTTTCCATCAACTTGTGAAATACTATCTCATACAAGTTCCTTCCTGGTATTTCACAACATATTTCAGTGCTTCTGCTTATTTTGCTCTGGAGCAAGAAGGACAAGATGGCGGTTTCCCTCGTTCCATGTATAAAGCCAATCAGACTGGTTGTTGACACTTACTTTATCACCAGTGTCAAAATAAAACTCAACTACCAATCCAGTCAGCTTTCTCTACAGTGGTACCTCGGTTTACAAACACAATTGTTTCCGGAAGTCTGTTCTTAACCTGAAGCGTACTTAACCTGAAGCGAACTCTCCCATTGAAAGTAATGGAAAGTGGATTAATCCGTTCCAGACGGTCTGTGGAGTACTTAAACTGAAGCGTACTTAACCTGAAGCAAACTTTCCCATTGAAAGTAATGGAAAGTGGATTACAGTGGTACCTCTACTTATGAATGTTTCTACTTACCAACAGAGCTCCGTCCGCCATCTTGGATGCGGTTTAGATAGGATTTTTTCTACTTACGAATTTTTAGATAGGGTTGCTTCTACTTACGAATTTTTTCTCCCAATGCATTCCTATGGGATTCGACTTACAAATTTTTCCGACTTACAAATTTTTTCGACTTACAAATGTGCGTTTGGAACGCATTAAATTCGTAAGTAGAGGTACCACTGTAATTTGTTCCAGACAGGTCCACGGAGTACTCAACCTGAAGCGTACTTAACTCGAGGTATGAGTGTAATTGGTTCCGGAAGTCCGTACTTAACCTGAAGCGTACTTAACCTGAACCTGAAGCGTACTTAACCTGAAGCGAACTTTCCCATCGAAAGTAATGGAAAGTGGATTAATCCGTTCCAGTCAGGTCCACGGAGTACTTAAACTGAAAATACTCAAACCGAGGCGTACTTAAACCAAGGTATGACTGTATCTTAAATGGGGATGCCATCTTCCCCTTGCCTCAGGCAGCAAAATTTCTTGGACTGGTCCTGCCTAATAGTGGGATCAATCCTGCCAGCAGTTATTTAGTGGGAAGCTTTGTGTTGCTTGTAAAACGTTGAAGGATTTCCTTTTGTACATTGTCATGTAGGTTAAGAAATGCAGCCCTACCTAAGCAGTGTGACTTGGAAGTAAGTTCCACCCAAAAGCATGAGGCGGGGGGCAAAAACTAGACGTGGTCCCAGCACAAGTGACAACCCACCATCCAGTTCCCTCTCTTCCTGTAAAAGTTAGCTCCTGGGATGCACAATGCTGGGCTTGGCTTCCCTCATCCTGCTAGACATTATGGGCTGTTCTAGGAAGATAAGGAGAAACATCACAACATGAATTTCAGGAACTAAATGTTGTGGGAAGGAGAGGGGGAACCTGGATGAAAGACTGCAGTTTTTGGCAAACTCACATTTGGCATCACCTCCACTTCCGTTCTTCCTTCCAAATAAAAATGTTTAGACCTGCAGAACTCTTCTTATTCTGGAAACATTTTTTGCTTTTCAGCCAGTTGCTTTACCCTGGCCTTTTTTTCTTGGCACACTCTTGCCTTCAGTTATCATTGGTTGTTACGGATGGTGATCATGTGCTGTGATTTCATTTTTTAAAAAGTTAACTTTGTTTGCAAATGAGAGATAACGGAAAAGCCAATAATTTCTCCGCAAACGGAAACTGTGTTTCACTAGAAATGAAACAGCAGTTCTGTTACGATGAGAGCCATGTTGAAATGCATGCTCTGTTATTTACAGATATTCAGGTTCTAAACCAGTAAATGCTATGGACTCAGTTTTTTTTTTAAGTTCAGGTGGTAATTACTGTAGACCTATCCACGTGTTACTTGTATGTAGAGCATATCCATTTTGGCAGCTAAGTGGGGCTGCATATCCATTGCACAAACCTCTCTTCACATGTAGGAGCTCTGCGCAATTGGGACACATGCACTGTTTCATGTGCTGTTAATTATCATTAAGGATCAGACAGAAATACTATAAACAAGGAACTTCTTCCTTTCTTTAGCTTCTAACTCTCTCTGACCCTCCTGTGCTCTCTTTATACCAGGGGTGCCAAAATTATTAATAATAAATAATAATAATAATAATAATAATAATAATAATAATAATACTCTGGGCGGCTTCCAACTGAATATTAAAAACAGTACAGCATCAAACATTAAAAACTTCCCCAAACAGGGCCGCCTTCAGTTGTCTTCTAAAAGTAAAATAGTTGCTCATTGCCTTGACATCTGCTGGGAGGGTGTTCCATAGGGCGGGTGCCACAACCGAGAAGGCCCTCTGTCTGATTCCCTGTAACCTCACTTCCCGCAATAAAATATTCGGGGGAGGTAAGCCCCACCATGCAAGATTGATCACATGACACAGCACACCCACACCCAATGCCCATTACCTTTGGGGTGGGCGGGACCCCTCAAATAGTTTTTTGGAGGGGGGCCAAGGGACTTGGGCCCCTAGGAGTTGGCTCCTATGCTCTGTACTTCCAGTGCTGAATTACTTCCTGGTAGCTGTTCCCTTAACTTGTGCCATCTTTCTGTGTCACTAAGTTTCTATCCCTGACTGTTGTCCTAATCCTCTCTTATAAGTTTGGGTGGGGGTAGTACACCCTCAAACCCTAGAAATTAATAAACCCTAGAAAGTTATCTCACTTTCCTGAGCAAGGTTTTTGGAGCGAGCGGTCGCAGACCAGATCCAGACTCTTTAGGGGGAACCTGATTTCTGGATCCATTTCAGTCGGGATTTAGGACCAGTTTTGGCACCCTGTACGATTACCTCTGTTGAGAGAGAGACAAGGGAAACATGTCCTGTTAATTCTCCTCGACCTCTCAGCAGCTTTCGATACTATATATCCTTCTGGAGCGAATGTCCGAACTGGTGTGTGTGTGTGTGTGTGTGTGTGTGTGTGTGTGTGTGTGTGTGTGTGGCACCACTTTGGGGTGGTTCCAGTCCTACTTGGATGGTCGTTTCCAGATGGTGTTGCTTGGGGAATGATTTTCTGCCCAATGGAACCTTCAATGTGGGGTTCTGCAGGGCTCAATCCTATCACCTATGTTGTTTAACATCTACATGAAACCACTGGGTGGAGTTATCCAGAGGATTGGAGTACATTGTCAGTGGTATGCTGATGACACTCAGCTCTGTTTCTCCTTTACATCGGCAGGTGAGGCAGTGGAAGTGCTGGACCAGTTTCTTGCCTTGCTAATGGACTGGATGAGAGCCAACAAACTGAAACACAATCCAGATTAAGACTGAGGCACTGTTAGTGGGTGGTTCCCTAGACCGGATGGGAGGGAGATCACCTGCTCTTTATGGGGTTACACTTCCTTTGAAGGAGCAGGTTCATAGCTTGGGGGTACTCCTGGATCCTTTGCTGTCACTCAAGGCTCAGGTGGCCTCAGTGGCCCAGAGTGCCTTCCATCAGCTTCGACTGGTGGTCCAGCTACGCCCCATTCTGGACAGGGATAGCCTAACTACTGTTGTCTATGCTCTGGTAACCACAAAGTTCGATTACTACAATGACGCTGTGGTTAAACCACTGAGCCTAGGGCTTGCTGATCAGAAGGTCGGCGGTTCGAATCCCTGTGACGGGGTGAGCTCCTGTTGCTTGGTCCCAGCTCCTGCCAACCTAGCAGTTCGAAAGCACATCAAAATGCAAGTAGATAAATAGGAACCGCTACAGCGGGAAGGTAAACGGCGTTTCCATGTGCTGCTCTGGTTTGCCAGAAGCGGCTTAGTCATGCTGGCCACATGACCTGGAAGCTATACGCCGGCTCCCTCGGCCAATAATGCGAGATGAGCGCGCAACCCCAGAGTCAGTCACGACTGGACCTAATGGTCAGGGGTCCCTTTACCTTTACCTCTGAAGATGGTTCAGATACTTTAGCTAGTGCAGAATTCAGCAGCCAGGTTGCTCACCAGAGCAGGACAGTTTGAGCATATTACACCAATCCTAGTCCGACTGCACTGGCTACCAATTAGCTTCTGGACTGAATTATGGACTGAATTCAGGACTGAAGTGCTGGTTTTAACCTATAAAGCCTCAAATGACTCAGGATTGCAATACCTCAAGGACCGCCTCTTTCCACATGAACCTACCTGGACCCTGAGATCATCTTCTGAAGCCCTTCTTCATGTGCTTCCTCCTCAAGAAGTCTGGAGGGTGGCAACATGAGAACGGGCCTTCTCTGCAGTGGCTCCCTGTCTGCGGAATGCTCTCCCCAGGGAAGTTTGCCTGTCTCCTTCATTAAACCCCTTTAGGCACCAGGCAAAAATGTTCCTCTTTAACCAGGCCTTTGGTTGATTTCATTGACATCTTATGCCCTTTTAAAATGTGTTTTTTTTGGGGGGGGGGTGTATTGGGTTGTTTTTTATATTTTGATTATGTATTTTATGGTTTTAATTTTTTTTCTGTGAACCACACCAAGTCCTCCGGGTATAGGACGTATATAAATTCAATAAATAATTATTTTTTATTATTGTTATTTGGGATGTGAAGCAAGAAATACAAGCTGCAGAGGAATTCCCCCTGCACTTTGCATGCCCAAATGAATCAAAGGAGTGATATTGCTGCCGTTATTTTTGCATGGATGCCAAGTGGCTGTTAAGATGGCGTGACAGCAGAATTGTATTCCAAAGCAATATTCCTGAATGACACCAGTCTTAGATGTAATGACATCTAAAAATAGAGTGTTTGGGAGGAGCTATTATTTATAGAATGTGTGCTCCTGTAGTCACTTGCTTAATGTTATTATTAAACACATATCATCCAAACTGGAAGATAGGATAATGCAGAAGAAGAAGATTTCTTACAATTATTTGATCAAACAAGTATTTGAGCTTCACGGGGGGGGGGGGGGGCAGGAAGGAATGTTGACAGTTATTCCCTGTTTGTCTAGGGCACCTAAATCAGGACCTGGAAGTTCCATTTTCTTTTTTTAACTTCCGCAGCTGTATTTAGAATGTGGTGGGCTCATATGATCTTTCTTCAAGGTGCAGAAGGTCAGGAATCTGGCAAGGCACTCTGCACATAGTCGACAACTGCATTTCCTAGACACCTGTTAAGTGGTTCAGAGGTGAAAGAGTTAACAGATTGTCAGCATTTCTGTGGTTAAAAACAGATCCAGAAGCTTCCTGTATGTCACCAGTGGTATTACAACTTGTATTTTTTACAGCTGTTTTTTTAAATATTTTATTTCCATTTATAAAATAATCTACAATGAACAATGTCAAGCAATAACAAAATAATCGGCAAAACGTTCAAATAGTAGCTCATTGCAATTTATTGCGTGTGGAGACTTTTAAACCTCCCCCTTAAATAAATTCAGACAAAACTCAAATTTTGGTTTGGTTTTTGGCAGAATTTAGGCCACAACTTTATTGATTACAACAAGTGAGTGGTTGCGTAGGCTCTGGTTCGACTAGCACCCTGCACCTTGGCAGGTAGCGCTGACTCAGAGCTCCATCATAGGTCAGCCTAGGGTGAACACCCGGAATGGCAGAAAGCCGGGAACAGGCTATGTCCACCACCCAGATGTCCCCCTGGGCTCAGGCACAGGCACAACCCCTCTCAGGGTTGACCAAACCATTGAGTCCCTGGATTCCTTTAATGGAATACCCCTTCACATAGGGATGGCGAGAGCGTTTCCCCATCCCTATCACCTGAACCAGAGCCTCTCCGCAACCTTTCAAGCTGTGGCGATCTGCTACGTGGCAGGCGAAACCCAAATGTCACCAGCCAATCAGCCAAGTGGGGAAAATTCCTGCCGTGCCCCTGTCCCAATGACCGACGACACACGATGGCATAGCAAGGTCAAGCATGCAAACCCTAAATATAGGGAGAGGTGGGCAGGTGTTCCGATGCACTGACCAAGAGAGAAAGTGCTCAGGGTCACGTGCATTGGCATATATAGGTCCCTTGATACATTTGACTAGTGTCCCATTGAACATTGAACCCAGCATCAAGGGACCTACCAATCGGGTGTTGTGGCTATCCAATCGTACCCACCCACAACACAAGGGTTTGGTTGGCAGGTCTCACCGCAACACGTGCCCTCTTTGAGGGAGGACATGATTTACTTTAAGGTGAATGGTGTTTAAATGTAATTCCACCAGCACTGTGTCTCTATGCTACCAATTTGGGATCTACATTGATGTTTAAAGTACTTTTATGGCAAATTAAAAATGAGGATATAAATATAGAACACTGGTGTTTATTATGATTATTTGGGGTAAGCTAGAAAAAGATTCCATATTAGAAGGAAACCTTCTGTTTTAACAAGGTTCTCTGTTGATGAAATAGACCTGGGAGACTTTTGTCCCTTTTGGGGACAACTCAGGGCTTATCCACACTCATCTTTCCTCTTCTCTTTCCAGGCACAGACCACACTTTAAAGCTCTGTATCCGAGCACCATTTCTTTCGTCCTGGAGCTTTCCCTGCAAAACCCGCTCTTTAGTGCTCAATCAGAGCCAACATCAATCCACAAAAACCCCAATAGACATTTGCTCTGATTTTCAAGGGTTTTTTTAAGGGGGAACTCTGGAGCAAAACAAACAAACATGCTCTCGCTTTAAAGTGGCTTCAGAGTGACTGGGGAAACCCAGCCAGATGGGCGGGGTATAAATAATAATTTATTATTATTATTAAAGTGCACTGCAGACCTGTGCATGGACAGAGCAGGGGAAAAGATAGGTGTACATAAGCCTGCAGTTGCCTTGCTGTTCGTTTTTTAGGTCAATTTGCAGTTGGGTCCAAGTACATCCAAAGCAGTGGGAGATCTTTCAAGTGACTATTTGCAATTCAAGTGGAATTTGCTACCAAGGAGTGTGGTGGAGTCTCCTTCTTTGGAGGTCTTTAAGCAGAGGCTTGACAGGCATATGTCAAGAATGCTTTGATGGTGTTTCCTGCTTGGCAGGGGGTTGGACTGGATGGCCCTTGTGGTCTCTTCCAACTCTATGATTCTATGATTCTATGGCTAGTTCTAGCCACGTATGACACCTGACGTCCTTTTTTGTTAACCTGGTGATCCAATCAAGTTTCATATCATTCACAATTCCATTCCATATCATTTAATAATACTATTAAGCTTTGTATATTATTAAACAGAGTCGTTTGTTTCAATTACAGCCAGGTTTTTATCGTGTACTCCTCTGGGTTGCTACTGACAAAAGTGGAACCTCGACTGGAATCCAATGGATTTTAGTGCATTGGCCAGGATTGGCCATGGTGCGCTGGTATTGATTGGATCACCAGATTAACACATGTCTGGCATCCTTGCACATCTGTGCCATAGAACTGTGGGCCTCAGGGCTTTGGGGCAGACATCCAAGGCTCTGTGTAGCAGAACAATCAGGATGACACCAAAGTGAAGCAGGGTTGGGTTATTGTGTGTCAAAGTAAATGCCATCTTAAAAACAGGGTTAATTTGCTCAGAATAGCTTGCTCGTGTTTTCTCTTTTATCAATAATATAGAGACTATTTCCCCTTTACTGCTAAATCAAATGAAGTTAATATGTAATTGGTTTATTAAAAAAGATAAAGAGAGCCCCCAACCTCTTAACCAAAGTAGATTAATACGATTCCATTTCCTGAAGATAAACTCACACAAAGTCTGATGTATTCCTGGAATTGCACATTGTATTGCAAGCCTTGTTGATCTCACTATCTTTCGTTTCACATACTGATAGAATCATGCATGAGATAATCCTGTTTTCTCCAGCGCACACTGCATAAGATAATGCATACCAAGAAACTTTTGTCTGTAGAAATAGTATGTACTGGATAAACGTACGTGCTCATTGGCCATGTCTATGTATCGTTACCCCTATGTGGTGTACAAATTCTGCTAAATAAAGTTAACAAATATATTGGCCGTTTGAAACAGAAATCTTCATGATGGGAAGTGTGAATGATTGAAACAAGAGGCCACGTTGGCATGGGGAATCCTCCTTGCACATTTTTGCATAATAATAATAATAATAATAATAATAATAATAATAATAATGTAGTAAAATCCTCCCGTTTGTATGATATGTTGGTATTCAGATGTAGTGAAATCAACTCTGTCCGTGATTAAGAACTTGCTCACGTTCACTAGGCAGTAACTGTACAATGACACATACTGCAGAAAGCTTATATCCTTCCAAGTTTCGACATGGCCTCTGTCCAGGGCAGCTGTTTATCAGCTCCATCTGGTACGCAGCCTGAGACCCTACCTGCCCGCAGAATGTCTCGCCAGAGTGGTGCATGCTCTAGTTATCTCTCGTTTGTACTACTGCAATGCACTCTATGTGGGGCTACCTTTGAAGGTGACCCGGAAACTACAACTAATCCAGAATGCAGCAGCTAGACTGGTGACTGGGAGCGGCCGCTGAGACCACGTAACACAGGTCTTGAAAGACCTACATTGGCTCCCAGTATATTTCCGAGCACAATTCAAAGTGTTGGTGCAGAGCTTTAAAGCCCTAAACGGCCTCGGTCCAGTATACCTGAAGGAGCGTCTCTACCCCCATCGTTCTGCCCGGACACTGAGGTCCAGTGCCAAGGGCCTTCTGACGGTTCCCTCGCTGTGAGAAGCCAAGTTACAGGGAACCAGGCAGAGGACCTTCTCGGTAGTGGCACCTGCCCTGTGGAATGCCCTCCCACCAGATGTCAAAGAGAAAAACAGCTACCAGACTTTTAGGAGAAATCTGAAGGCAGCCCTGTTTAGGGAAGCTTTTAATGTTTAATAGATTATTGTATTTTAATGTTCTGTTGGAAGCCGCCCAGAGTGGCTGGGGAAACCCAGCAGATGGCAGATGGGCGGAGTATAAATAATAAATTTTATTATTATTATTATTATTATTATTATTATTAAGGTAAAGGTAAAGGTAAAGGGACCCCTGACCATTAGGTCCAGTCGTGACCGACTCTGGGGTTGCGCGCTCATCTCGCATTATTGGCCGAGGGAGCCGGCGTATAGCTTCCAGGTCATGTGGCCAGCATGACAAAGCCACTTCTGGCAAACCAGAGCAGCACATGGAAATGCCGTTTACCTTCCCGCTGTAGCGGTTCCTATTTATCTACTTGCATTTTGACGTGCTTTCGAACTGCTAGGTTGGCAGGAGCTGGGACCGAGCAACGGGAGCTCACCCCGTCACAGGGATTCGAACCGCCGACCTTCTGATCAGCAAGCCCTAGGCTCAGTAGTTTAACCACAGCGCCACCTGGGTCCCTTATTATTATTATTGTTGTTGTTGTTGTTGTTGTCCCACTCCCTACATGATGGAGTCTGAGCAATCGCACTTCAGGTGCACAGCTGAAAGTTGCCTTCGTCTGATGATTTACCCTTCCCAAGGCTTCATACTTAGTGTATCTGTTTGTATTCTTCCTTAGCATCTCTAAAGACAACATTTTATAAAACGTTTGCACTGCCCTGGGCAGCAGAACATATTTTAACATTTTGTTGATTATTTTAAGCTGTGAGTTCATTCCTAAAAAATATTCTAAAATAGTTTGCTGGCTTCCCAAAGGCATCTGATTGTCCATTGTGGGAAACAGGATCCTGAAAAAGATGGACTGATCCATCAGGCACTATATCTGCTTGTGTTTTCACTTTGGGCAACAGTCAGAGGGGAAGGTTATGTGGTGATGGCTTGTCCTCTCTCGATACTGGGATGACGCAGCAAAGGAACGAACAGCAATTTTGGTGGACTGATGCCACGCTATATCTTAGCTAACATTATGATAAGTAGGAGCAGGAGAATGGAAATAACTGGCCATTCAAGATGTGCAGTCCCTCTGTGTCTCATGAAGGGTACATCAAAACAAAGGTATTTGATGGTGAGGGCAGTTCATCCTCTCAGTAACGTTGTACCCTCTGGCAAGCCCACCGGCAGGATGCTGCTCTTGTTTCACGAGGGGAGCCCTCCCTGTGTTCCAGAGTGAAGATAGATTCCCTCTTGTTTTCAGCCATAACCTAAAGGGAGCTTTCAAAATGTGGAAATAAAGCAGGAGAAGCTGATGCGAAATCACAACAGTATTTGACCTGTCTGCATGCATCAACAATCCTGATTTTCGCTACTAGCAAAAGTCGGCTGTAATCATTCTTTTTTGTTTGCTTTGGTTTCTGCCCTGCAGTATGTAAAAGCAATGAAGGAGATAAATATCAGATAAGGAGGAAAAAATGAAGGCAATGCTTTTTTACTATAGAAATCCTTGTCTGTGGATTCTCCTTTCCCCCCCATTTCCTGCATATAGGATGAAAGGAGACAGGCATTCTACAGTGAGGTGAAAGTCATTTGAACACTCATAAGGAATGTCTTAGAATGTAGCAAATTTTTATACCACTTCCACCACTTGTTTATGCCCATGTCTTTGATTGTAAGGCAGGTGTGGGCAGAATCCTGATCTCCTCCACCCCCAAGGGCTGAGTTTGACAGTTGGGTGGTACCACCCACTTGTCAATCACCTGACATCACAATGCGATGAGGGGATCTGAGTTTTGTCCACACCTTTGATCTGCTGATTATTAGGGCTTGCAAAACATCACACAGAGCTTTGTGAGCCCTAGTGGTCAGCAGTCAGGGCTTGCGCACTTTGTGCATTGAAGCTATGAAAGCCCCATATGCCCATTATGGCATAAAGGGAATCAATTTAACAAAAGAATGTAAGCAAACATAATTTTGGGGGGCATTTGGTCCCTTGGCTTGATTACAAAACCAATACATCCTGCAGCTAAATGATCACTGCATACCAGACATTTGAACAAAGTATTCTCTCTTCTCTAATCTGGAGCACAGTGTGAAAACACTTGGTTTGCATGCAAAGAGGTCCCAGGCTCATTCCCTGACATCTCCAGGTGGGTCCAAAAAGGCCCTGGTCTGAGATGTCAGAGAGGTACTGACGGTTATAACTGACAATGCTGAGCTACGTAATTTGATCGTTCTGCCCAGACACTGAGGTCCAGTGCCGAGGGCCTTCTGGCGGTTCCCTCGCTGCGAGAAGCCAAGTTACAGGGAAGCAAGCAAAGGGCCTTCTCGGGAGTGGCACCCACCCTGTGGAATGCCCTCCCACCAGATGTCAAAGAGAAAAAACTACTACCAGACTTCTAGGAGACATCTGAAGTCAGGGAAGCTTTTAATGTTTAATACATTGCTGTATTTTAATGTTTTGTTGGAAGCTGCCCAGAGTGGCTGGGGAAACCCAGCCAGATGGGCAGGGTATAAATAATATATTATTATTATTATTATTATTATTATTATTATTATTATTATATAAATAAGCTGAGTGAGAAGCAGAGGACTTGGTGGCAATGGGGGACCCATTGCCAGCTTGTTTGCACATTATACTTTGTGTCCTTTGTGTGCTATACAGCGATGGACAAACCTTTCAATCTCAGTTTCTCATTTTTCCATTCTGAAATTTTGCTTGCCACATGTTCTCTAAAAGATGCAATATTGTGCACACTTTCCTTTAATATGATGTTGGCACACATATCTTTCGATTAAGAACTGCATCGTATTCAGGAGAAGTATGATTTTTGAAGGATAGCTGCTTTTCAGTTTATCTATTTTTTCCAGAAGCGCAAATTTGCAGTGCAATGTGAACCAGGCTGAATTTCTCCCAGATCCTTAATTCTGTGCTCATGTGAGTGGTGCAAAAGGGGAAATAAATCCCAACAAACTAAAGGTGTGATTAAAAAAAGAGAGAGATCAAGCACAGCTGCAAACAATGCAAAGACATATGATACATAGGAAATAATTTAGTCAGTTCTGATATGAGCCAGATAGGAATCCAAGACCACACAGTTTGAAGATTCACTAGCTGGATTCTTTTAAGATGTTTGCTCTGTTTTGGTGTGGGGAGATAGACCTGTAAATCTGAAAAGCAACAACTGTATATGACATAAAATCCCACCATACTGAACAGAAATGTCCCTTAGAGATCTGTAACTTATGTGTTATTTTTCTCTGCAATAACTAAATTCCAGATATTTTTTATACCATAAGCATATAGGCAGATTTTTAAAAACCATTTCCACTGTTGTGCTATAGAGATCCTGACAGCTGGCAACATCCATGTATTTTATTTTATTTTAAATCATTTTGGTGTCCTTTTGGTGTCTTCCTGCCCACATATTTTGCAGGGCTAACTCAGGAGAAATTAGAATATGTTTGAATCATCTTTGCTAACGCCTGATAAATTTCATTCTAGAATAAAACAATCTGTGGGCATCGCCACCAAAAGTCCCTTCCTTCCCACAACCTCTCCAACAGTTTGGTGATGTATCGGAAGTAATATGAGAGAGATTATATCATCAGTGTCGATTTTTTAAGGAACATGTGCAGGTGCTGATTTGTACCACTTCAAGTTCCAAAGTGCTTTCCAGGCCATGCCCTCTATGCAGATATTTAGATCCTTTTCCCAAGAGAAATTTATACCTGATAAAGGGCCTGTTCTTATGTCCAGAAGGTCATCATATATAGCTGATATGAGTCCCATACTTTTATCTCCTCAATTCTGTCCACTCTTTAAATGCCTTTTGGTCTGCACTGGGTCCAGACTGCCATGCTCTAGAACAGGAGCGTCCAACTTCCAAGAGACTGTGATCTACTCCCACTATAAAAAAGTGATCTACCCAAAGTTGTTGAGCTTTTGGGGGGAAGCCAAAGTTGTTGAGCTTTTCTTTTCTTTTCTTTTCGCTAAATCGCTCAGGATCACAAGTGCGACCAGGATTGACCAGGGACACCCTGCGATCAACCAGTAGATCGCAATTGACCTGTTGGACAGGCCTGCTCTAGAACGATGTATTCAAAATTAGAAGATGTCAGGCTTCAGGGAATCGGCTTCCTCCCCCTGTGGCAGTAGATAAGCAGAACAAAGGAAAAGGAGTCTTCTTACCAGTTAGAAACTTTAATAATCACAGCGAGAGAACAAAGAACACATCTCCTAGAAATGGTGGTGTTCCCAATTAAGAATCCCACCCCCTTTCGTCCCTATTAATCCACATCACTGCTCCATCTTGTAATATGAGCTTGTCGCCTTTGTGCTTTGTGTGCTTTCTCAGCTCTTCTTGGCCTTGGGGAGAGTGGATGAATGCTTTCCAGAGACAGTGAATATGTTAACCCTCTATCTCCCAGTGTTTCTTCTCCTAGCTTTGGTTACAGGTAGGTAGCCGTGTTGGTCTGGATCGAAGTAAAATAAAAAAAATTCCTTCAGTAGCACCTTAAAGACCAACTAAGTTTTTATTTTGGTATGAGCTTTCGTGTGCATGCACACTTCTTCAGATACAGTGAAATGGAAGTTTCCAGGCACTTATGTAGAGAAGGGGTGGGGAGGGGTGGGGATGGGGAGGGGGGATCACTCAGAAGGGTGGTGGAAATGGGTATCTTGAACAGAGATATCGGGTTCTTATCTCATTATACATGATAAGCGATCTTCAGCCATCTCAACCCTTGCTTTTTCATGCAAAACCATTTGCAGTCGTTTGCGGTCATCAACAGCTATCAGTCAGTCAATCACCCATTTCCACCACCCTTCTGAGTGATCCCCCCTCCCCATCCCCACCCCTCCCCACCCCTTCTCTACATAAGTGCCTGGAAACTTCCATTTCACTGTATCTGAAGAAGTGTGCATGCACACGAAAGCTCATACCAAAATAAAAACTTAGTTGGTCTTTAAGGTGCTACTGAAGGAATTTTTTTATTTTACTTCTCCTAGCTGTTCCCCATCCAGTATTTCCCAGCTTCTGACTTCTGAACTAAGCCCCACTGCAAACCACTGTTCCAAATCTATACTACTTCCCTGCTCCTGGGAAGATTCAGGATCTGGAGCAGGGGGAGGGGGAGGCTCCCACCATTCCTCCTCAGTGCAGCCCTCCTCAGCGCGGTCCCTACAGAAGACAACCACTTCCTCTCTGCATTCACTTATTCCTCTTTAAAAGATTTATATGGAATATAACAGGCATGCAAGAATTGATCTTAGATATTTTAGACATATAAACTTAAACAAATACATCTTACACACTTATATAAATGTATGTGTGTGTTTATGTACATATAGATGAGAAAGAATAAAATACATCAGTATTTCAATTGAGTGAGCAGAAGTGAGGCTAAGCCATTACTATATTGTGTCCAACAGGCGGTGTAGTTGAACATCATCCCACATCTCATTGCGCCAGTGCATGATAAAATTGCTCCATTGTTCGATGAATAAGTTCTCTGGTTGCTTGCACTCTCTCTCACTCTTACAATATTAGTCAACCTAACCACGCAGGCTGCCTCTTATCGCAAAATCTCTCCATTCATCATTCTCCTGTCCATTCCAGTGTATGATTGTCTCATTCTGTGTGCTTCATAATTATGACATAAGCATGCCTACATCCCAGTCTACTTTACATTCGGCTGCAACACCATCTTATTGAGAAAACTGGTTTCAGACTGCTGATTTCAGAATGCTTAACAATACCAGGAAATGCAAAACTCTGGTGAATGTTAGTAGTTTACCATGTCCCGTTATGAAAAATCATGGCCATTTTATAGGCTTGACCACTCGGCTGCATAAACCCAGCTCAGGTGCTCTCAATAATGTGCAATGGGAGGAGTGGGTAGCCCTACCTCCAATATGCCCAGTCCTGCTGCCCCTACCCAGACCTTCGTACATGTCTGGAGGAGGAATCTTTGTGTATTTGGCTGACTGTGTACTTTGAATCCTCCCGTCACTAGGAACCATGAGTGATCATAGAACATTCTAACTCAGGGGTCTCCAAGCTTTCCTTGCCTCGGGCTGGTGTCTCCAGCGACGATTGTGCGGTGGGCCAGCGGGCAGGGGAGCGCATGCCCATACGTGTGTGCACATGCTATTTCTGGTGCACGTCTGGGTCGGAGGAGGCCTGTGCGCATGCGCACAAGCTTTTTCCGGTGCTCCGCCAACCTGGAAGTGGGTCCCCGCACCACAGTGCACTGTGCCATGCCAGTAAGAGCGGGCGGCGGGGGTTGCCGTGGGCCGGATAAACAAGTCCCTCGGGCCTTATCCAGCCCCCAGGCCATAGCTTCTTAACTGCATTTAGCTAGGTCCATTCAATGCCCAAAGGACTGGGGTTGCAGCTGATGGAGATGGGGATGTTGGCATGGGGCTAGTCTTCTAACCTTTTGCCCCAATCCACATCAAGTACCTGCTATCACAGTACCTGGAGTACTGTGTCCAGTTCTGGGCACCACAGTTCAAGAAGGATACTGACAAGCTGGAACGTGTCCAGAGGAGGGCAACCAAAATGGTCAAAGGCCTGGAAACGATGCCTTATGAGGAACGGCTTAGGGAGCTGGGTATGTTTAGCCTGGAGAAGAGAAGGTTAAGGGGTGATATGATAACCATGTTCAAATATATAAAAAGGATGTCATACAGAGGAGGGAGAAAGGTTGTTTTCTGCTGCTCCAGAGAAGCGGACACGGAGCAATGGATTCAAACTACAAGAAAGAAGATTCCACCTAAACATTAGGCAGAACTTCCTGACAGTAAGAGCTGTTCAACAGTGGAATTTGCTGCCAAGGAGTGTGGTGAGTCTTTTTCTTTGGAGGTCTTTAAGCGGAGGCTTGACATCCATCTGTCAGGAATGCTTTGATGGTGTTTCCTGCTTGGCAGGGGGTTGGACTGGATGGCTCTTGTGGTTTCTTCCAACTCTGATTCTATTTGCACTGGAGATCCAAGGGTGAAGGCTGCATTCTTTGCACTAGGGTGCCAATGCAGACTGCATCCCTCAACTGGCTACTGTATTGAGCTTTTAGAAGTCATTTACAGTTGCTAATTGCACAAATGGCATTTCGCCTAGTTTGACCCTTGGACTAGCAGCCAGCCCCAAGCCCCCCCAAAAACTGTTGAGCATGGGGGCTGAGGAAATGTTAAAAATGAAGGTTACAGCCTTACAGAGTAGAACCAATAGGAAGCAAGGTATGAGTGGGGGAGTTTGGGGATTTAAAAGGTGCAGATATTCATAGGCCACAGTAACACAGGAAAATGAACTTCACTTCTCGACCTTTTGTCTAAGATCAAGTGATGTATAGGAATATGAACTTCAAGCCGATTTTGCCATCTTGAAAGGCAGCAGGCCCATTCTGCCATGCACCTGACAGCCATATTGAAGAGACATACAAAGAGGGGGAAGTGTTTCTTTTCTTGGTACATTCCCATCACTTTCTTAATCAGATTGACAAATATAGCAACTTCTTGTCTGGACAGTGGCATATATGTCAAATAATGATAATGTCCACATCTTGAAATGTGGGTCTTATAGTAAAATGTCCGTATATGCCGTTTTGATGAAAATAACTGTGCTACGTGAATTCATATTTTACTGTTATAATGATATATTAAGCCTTTGCACCTCTTTGTGTGCAAAACAAGTAGGTACAATTCATGAAGTATTCCAGTGCCTATAATATACATTCAAAATCCACCGTATTTTGCCGTGTATAAGACGATGGTTCTTGCCAACAATTTTTTGGCAGAAATTGGGGGTTGTGTTTGTGAACGCAGAGGGGGATGGGTGATTGGCAGTGGTGGTGACTGGTTGGGTGAGCGACTGGCGATGGTGACCTCCCCCAAAAGCTCAACAACTCGATTTCTTAATTTGGGGTTCAAAAAACAGGGGTCGTCTTATACAGGGGGGGCATCTTATACACAGAAAAATACGGTATGTGTTCTGTACAATAAACACACAGATTACTCTGTCTTCCAGTAGAGTGTACTGCCTGAATCTCTTGCTTGGGATCAAGGGCAGGGAAAGATTGAACCTCTGTTGTGTCCTCCGTATGTTGTTTGATTACAACTCCCATCATCCCTGACCATTGGAAATGCATCTGGGCCTCTGAGTTGGAAGACCAGCTGTGGTGCTGTGTCCCATGTGCTGTGCAAAATGCCTCCATCCACAAGATAAAATGAGGCCTGTCTGTGTTTAAGCCCATTCTTTGTCCTCGCAGCTGTGTTGATTTTGCAGAGTTGTCTTTGGGCATTTTAAATGGCCCTGCTAACTGGCATTCCTGATTTCTTTTCTTCAGCCGCCTTTGTGGGACATACCACGATTCACTAGGCTACATCAGCATAGACTTGACTGTCACATGTTATACATTTTCCATAGATCCATTTCTGTTACCCGCTGCATGATCATGCTCTGCCCTGAAAACATTTAATTTAGAAGTTTCTAATGCAGCTTGTTTCATCTCTTTGCCAAAGGTATCATTCCTCCCCACACATAGGGGCTATTCATCAGCTGCCAGGTCTACAGAGCAGTTCCCAGTTGGCCTTTTCCCTTAAAATGACTAACTTCTGTGCCAGATTCATTCCTAATTTCGTGGGCTTCATAGTCACCATTTGTACTATTTCTTCAGGCTGTAGTTTCCTGGAAATGGTCCCAGAAGTCAAGCAACCAGAGTCACAATGTTATGAAGAATGTTTAGTGGAGTCTCCTGTTCTTTCACACATTCCTCCTGCTATTACAGCCACTTCCTGCAATATCGATGGAGGAATAGTCTTAACAGGTTGGACCACATGATGATGATGATGATTGTGATGATTATGATGCCTCTTGCAGGTACCAAATGCTAATAAGGATATTTGCATGAATGCAGATCAGTAAAGGGCACAATTTTGCCATTGCATCTTGGCTCCCAGCAACTGGATGGTTGAGGAGGGCAAAATTATGTCGATGCGCTGGCAAATGGCCATGCAAAAGCCCCCTGTCTTCTGTTTGGCTTATTCAATAGACATTATATTTTATCCCCAAGAAGTTAGGGAAATGTACTGGCATTCTGATCCAGCTGTTCTTAGCCTTATTCCCCCCTAGGGTCCTTTACAGCTGCTGCGGCAATTCAAATGCATAATCAGTGGGAAGCAAAATTTAAAGTGTGGTTCTGCACAGCAACTTATATAACACGGTATTATCCAGTAATGCCTGTCTCCAGATAGAGCCTTCCATAGGGTTTGCTTAGAGCCAAGCTAGATGTGACATTCATTGTGTGATTGCTGTCACTGTGCCCAACATTTCATTTTAAATAGCAGGCATGGAGGAGCGGGGAGGCAATTATGTCTTGATGCACTGCAATGGTGGTGATAAGACTCTTGCCTTCGCCCTTTCTGTTGGTCCCGTGAAAACTGTACCAGAAGCTTCTGTTCACAGTGGGAGAGAATTTTCCATTGGCACCAGAAGCTACAGGGAGACCATTTTCATTAAGACCTCAGCATTTGGCAGGGTGGGGGTTAATTTGGGGGGTGGGCCCGTCAGAATGTACAGTAACCCTACCCCCTCCAATGCATGGCACATGCGTGAAAGTGGCTATCATTCTGCATGTTTCTTTGTCTCTGCCCGTGACAGCTAATGAAGTAGAACTGAGAAACACCCAATGTGATGATGCCGTAACAAGGAGAAAGCCAACCTTTACCAACTTAGTGCCCTCTGGGTATTTTGGACTACTACTCTCACTAGACACCAGGTTGATAGAAGCTGGAGTTAGTGATGCTACGAGTATTAGTGAAGAAAGAAAGAATTCAACATAGTAATGCCAGTTTTAGTGGTTCTGCCTGGACTGAGCAGGCAGAGGGTTGTTCTGCTGGTTGCTAATTATATTACAAATGATAGAGGACCAAACAAGAAATGATGTGAGACATCCATGATCAGATCTGCTGGTCTTGTTTTCTTTGCTTAGAAGCTGTTGAACTTCCAGCATCTAGTGGCCCTTTTATTTCAGCAGGCATAAGCCATTTCTACTTCTATAGTTAGTATTTAATTGATTATATCTCTATGCTGCTTGCTAAGCTTATCACACACCATTTAGAGATGACTGTAATTAAGCCAATTACATATCAATTGATGAAATAAATAAAGTGTCTGTTTGCCCTCCGAAAGACACTGCAATTACATTAGCAATTCATGTGCCATCTTGGGGGGGGGAGCATTACACACACACCCCCCAGGCACAAAACCAAACCCCTTTGCTCAGAAAACATAGTGTCTCTGAAACAGTGGCTTGCAGTGAGAAAAGTAAAATGTGCTCTGGAAATAAAACAATAATGTGCTAACAACCACAACAACCACAACCCAATGACCTGACTGCATGAAAGTGAAAGAAAAGAGTAAGAGATGAAGGATATGAAAGTCTGTCTGTTGTGCGGACCACAGTTTTGCGGGGATTTTGCCTCTGCTCTTTTGACTTGAGAGGGAGGGAAGAGGAAGAGGACTCGCATGAAATGCTACTTTCCAAGAGCACATTACTGCCGCTTTTGAAACGTTAATCTAAACTTTTCCTCTGGAGGACTTGAATTTGTTTGATGAGGTGTCATGGGAATGCTGCTAATACTATGCCCACATGGAAGGCCTGCTTCTGATTTGCAGCGAGGGCCTTTTCTGAAGCCCATATGCTTTGAGCAAATCGAGTGCTGATTATAAAGGCTGGAAAGATAGATGCCTTGTCCCTATGTGAACTTGGAGGAGTGGGAGGGACTGGAGGAAGGAAGAAATCCCCCTTTCCAGTAACCCAGAATGGAGAAGGGAAAAGAGGATCTCATTATGCTGCTGGCAGCAGTGCACAGAGAGCTCCCCCCCCCAAAAAAATCAGATGCTTATTTACGCAAATGCACACATCCCATCTTGTTAAAAACTGTAGGGATTGTGCTTGTGTTGTCAGTAATGAGAGGAACAGCACAGACGGCTATTAAACTATTGTCCTGTTTTCAATTTCTGTATTCTTTCTCCACCAGGGCTGTTTAGAATTTTTCCAAAATAAAGGATTCCAAAAAAGAACCTCTTTAACATTCCAGCATGGTTTAAATTTGCCTTTAAAAAAAAGAAAAGAAGAAAATGCTAGGGTCTGAATGTCATCTGGTGCATTGCAGTCAGTTACACCACAAACATTTTGCATCAGCGTGGTCCATTTACACTGCAGCCCTAGGCACAACACTTGGGAAGTAAATGCTATAGGTATTAATAGAATTTCCTCCCAAGTAACGGTCACAATCCAGCCAGGGTTTCCTCTCTGTTGGCTACGGAGCAGCTTTTGCTTGCAGTATTTTGTTCTCTTCCATAACTGACAATTGGACTTGGCTGTGCGCAATCCATGTATTTAAGATTGGTGTGCTTGAACACATGTTTTAAAGGAAGTGGTCGGCCTGAAATGTATGAATATGATTTGTGCATTCTTGGGTACACCATGAAAACTCATGCTTCAGTTTTATTCTGTACCCATTGTTTTAATGCACACGGGCTCCTGTGTTATGCTTGTCTTCCTCTGGAATACTACCTTTGCAATCTGAGCATCCACCTCACTTCATCTGTGCACCTCCCCTGCCCCCCTTTGCTTACTGCTCTGGACTTTGCTCCTGCCTTGCCTGAGCTATGCCATTGCCTCTGGTTCTTTCAACGGACTCTTTGCAAGCCTGACACTGCAGGACCCTGACTACTGAAAATATAAGCGGGCTCCAAGACTGGCCTTAGGTAAGAGACAGTTTTGGTTTTTCTAACCATAGCAAATTCTTTCATCATTTTCTGAGGAGTGTTGATAAAAAGGCAATTTAACCTTCACCCTACAAAGTGGAAGTGGTTGGGTGGCTCTATAACCAGCCCATGACCAATGCTAGGAGGATCTCATGCCAACATTTTCACAGCTCAAGAAATCTCAATGATTTTGTGCTACAAATGTATGTATTAGAATATCAGGAAAGCTTAAAAGAGAAATTTGCAATGCTTCTGCCAAATCTTAATTGCACAGTCTTGATTGCAGTAGAGAATTTGCTTTCATATTCCACATTTTCTCCTGAAGACCACAGACCACCACAGCCAGCATGGCCCAGCTATTCCAGTACACCTTCCCTACTCAGCTGTGGGCAGGGACGTCTTAACCATATCTGGCGCCCTGGTGCCAAGATCCCTCCAACGCCCCCCGTGAGGCGGGCAGGAGGGGCGTGCGGGGAGCTGAGAGGCACGGAGGAGGCAGCCCCAGGCTCGCGCTCCCTGTGCGCCTCCTGAAGCCGCTCAAAAACTGAGAGGCGCGGAGGAGGCGGTCCCAGGCTCCCGCTCCCCGTGCGAAGCTCCGGAGGCATGCAGGGAGCACGAGCCTGGGGCCGCCGCGCTGTGCCTCTCAGCTGTTCAGGCAGCCCCAGGTCAGCGCTCCCCACGCGCCTCTGGAGAGCGGCCTGAAGCCCTCCGCGCTCCTGATGGCCAGGCGCCCTGGCGCCTTGCGCCACCCAGCCCGGGCCTAGGGACGGCCCTGGCTGTGGGACATTCCTGAGCCCTCCACTGCTCTTTGGAAAGCAAGCTGGCTCCACCCCATTTCTGGCTCATGCATCCAGTTGGACTCATGTAAAATTTTGAATGTATATTATCTGCACTCCATTTTAGAAGACAATTGGTCCCTGTTTTCTTGTCTTGAAAGGCTCCTCAAGAATTTTCCAGGTGATTAAAAAACACACAGAGTTTCTCCTCCACAAAACGGCAACATTCACACTAACCATGACCCAGATTAGCCGTGAGCAAACTCCTGCCATTCTGCTGATATAATTTGCATGCTCATGATGAAGCGGCCTGCAAGGTTGCTTATATAATTCAAACACTGAAATATACAATCCAGAATTTTCTCTAGCAAATGATAATGGAAACCCTTCAAAGAAACCAACAAGCAATAAAAGAGACAGTAGGCATTAAAAGCATAGCATCAGTCAAATGCTTGGGCAAATTAAACTGTTTCCATTTTGCACCAAAAAGGTTAAAATGTGGGATATATGAATCTGGGAGGGTATTTACGGTGAGAACTTAGGCATTCATTGCCAAAAGCAGAGGGAAGGTGTCGTGTACAGGATTATATATATACCTAAAAGGCCAAATTGTATGTGAGTATGCACTGAGATGTGTACAGATAAGAATTCTGGAATATAGGTCTAGGATTAGACAAAATATTGTGGATGTACTCTTGATGCAAAACTACATCAAATATGTCCATACAATTTCTATTTGGATATTCATATGTAGACTTCTCCCTTAGAAATTTTGGAGTCATTGAAGAGGGGCTCGAAGGCTGCAAGGCATACAAACAGCAGTTTTGAAAAGCAGGTGTCCCCCATCTCCCGCACCTCGAAAAGAAGACAAAATAGGGACAATGTTTTACTAGCAACACATAGCAGGAAAAGTACAGATCATGCTTGGTAAATATGGCCAAATTAGAACATACAGGGTCTTTAGCAACAAATGTCTGACTTCATAATTGTATTAGAAATGGATCATATTGAAATGCATATCGAAATATATTTCAGAGTTTTAGAAGTACATAGTGAAGTGATTCAAAGTATTGCAAGAGACATCTTGCGCCGTCCTGTAATATGCCAATTCTCTTTGTTTTAAATAAAGTCTTAATGGGTATTAGCTACACCCATCATCCATGCATATTTACATATCTAATCTTGCACAAAGAATCATTCATCTTCACCTCCATAGGACTATGTATAGCAGTTACATTTGTTAGTGCTATATTAAGCAGTAAGCTCATTATGCCCAGAGGAATTACATCTCATGCCAAGGCAATTTGAGTAAATGGAACCAAACCTTAATAAAAAAATCTAGTCTAAAAGGAATGTTTTAAGCTGCAGCACACTTAAGGGTAAATATTGACTTAAGTAACATTCCACTTTTCTTCCTCTTCAGACCTTGTTACCTTTTGATGATCCTTGGACGAAACCTGCACTTTATTAGTCTGTTAAACATGAGTGACAAGACTGATACAATGTGAATATTTGCTGTATTGTATTGCAATTTGCATTCCATAGAATTCAAATTACAATACAATGAAATGAAGTGAAAGAAGCAATAAAAATACAATTTTAAATTGATGTGAATGTTTAATGCAAACATGCCATGGGCCACTTGAATGAAGCTTGTGGACCAAAGGTGGTCTATGGACCCCTGTTTGGGAGCTCCTGGCTTATTTTATTATTAAGTCATGTCATTGATTAGTTTGAAACATGTAGGCATTATAGTTGTATCTATTTCTAAAGTTGCTTCAGGTAACGTAATTCCAGGTATGACGAAGAGATTGAACATGACATTGTTGAGGTGTTATCCTTAACTGATTGTCCTTCAGGTTAAAATCCCTGCGTCATATTGTTTTGATGGATCTTCAATTCAAAGATAAAATGAATTGCTGTCTTTTACTGAGTCATCTTGCTCATTACTGCCTACACGGACCGGCTCTCTGGGATTCCAGATAGATAGATGTCTTACCCAGTCCTTCCTAGAAAAAAACCCAATACACTAGCCTTGAGAATACTTCAAGAGTCGAGATTACCAAATTATTTGAAGAACATTCTGAGTTTAACATACTAAATATCTCTTAGTCCTAAAGTGATGTTGATTACATTTTTAATGAAAAATTTAACTCAGGTACCTTTGGTAGACATGATTTTTTCACATGACTGAATTTTTGTGTTAATTATTCACATTGCAAGTCACTTCCCTCTCACCTGTTCTTCCGTGTTATTGTTACTGATTACTAAAGATGATTCCCCCCCTAAGAAGTAGAATACAAACAATTTATCGGTGGGGGGGTTGATCTCCACATGAGTATCTTGTTCTTTGGATAAGATAGAGACTTTGATCCCTCTGCAGGCAACACATGGAGATGAAGGTATGTGAGCTGCCTGCTATACATTGCAAGTATCAATCATTTTTGAAAGAGTGACAGCTTTCTGGAAAAGACCGTTTGGGATTGGGATAGCATCAAAAAGATAGTTGCATGCAACAATGAAAGAATGTAAATGCAAACTTGAGCACCAAACAAGACTCTATTGCAAGCTAAATCTTGCATTCCCCAGCCCTTGGACAGATTTCATCAGAACAATTAAGGGTTTGTCTGCACACATGATTTCCTACCAGCTAACATTTTCAAATGCCCTTGTAGTCTCAGTTAAGCAGGTTTCATTGCATGTTTATTAATGAAGTAGGAATTCTAATCTGTGTGACTATAAATATTTACTGTATGTATATATGTACCTTTCTATGATTGTTTCCCAGCTGGATAAATGAGCATCCACTTATCAAGGCTTTTGTCTTTTAATTATTTAATGTGTAGATCACCTTGAGATAGTGGTTTAGAAGGCAATTAATAATTGTCATAATAATACCTTTCTGTCTACCTAGGAGTATCAGACCCCAAAGTGGTCAGTTTCAGGGTCTGCAGGGATATTGGCTGTCAGTTTCAACAGAATATTTGTTTTATTAATAATAACAACAACAATAAAACCTCCCTTAAATCATTTATACATCCACAAAATAGAGGCTGATACTGAAGAGGTCAGATTATTTTTCTTTTCCATAGGTATGTCAGCAAAAATTAATCAGCAAAATGTGGTTAATGCTGTTTGTAGGCAGAAGTTGAAATAAACTTGGAAATGCCATGGAGGTGAAAAACTGTGACTCTTAAGCTCACACAGCTGGTGTTTAACAACAAATACTATGACAGGCTCATCATGTTCCAGCTTATGTGTTAAATATTTAGATTTCTTTCTAACTTTTCCCAAAGGCTCAAAGTGATTTGTAATATATCCCTATCTCATATTACAGCCTCCTATACCTTTGCTAGGAAGATAAGCTAAGAAATACAGCAGGCCTGGGTCTTTTGCTGAGGCATAACCAAAGCAGATGACACACTTTAACAAAACTGCAATTGCTGTAAAAATGCTGGGGGGAGGAGGTCGTCACCTTGTGAATGGTTGGGCTGAGATTTAAAAATGGACCTTCACTGTCCAAATGCTCTACCTATCATATGGCAGGAATTCTACGTTACTATGCAATTATCTATGACAGCAGGGTCACATGTTCAAGCGATAGCTGAAGTTCTCACGTGACAGACATTAATGTGTGAACCTAGTCTTGGGCATCAACAACCCTCTTTTTGCAATCAACAGCAGCATTTCCTATACTTGAGTTGCTCCTCCTTGGCAATGGAGTCAGTGACGTCAACCGAGGGAGCATAAATGCTCCTTTCATCCCAATACACACACACACACACAGAGAGAGAGAGAGAGAGAGAGAGAGAGTGTCACAACAGATAGGATTCTGATTAACTCTGAAACCAACCATTGCACCGTCCCAGGAATATGATCCAAACAGGAAACACAGACCAGTTACATCAAGACAAGTGGCATATAGCCACATCATTCTGGCCCCATATAGAAAATCAGAAGCACATCCTTAGGCAATTTGTGGTAGGAACTTTGCACAAACAAAACTCAGTAGTCTTCTCAGAACCTGGGTGTTATCTCTGCATTTGGGCTCAGACATAGACACCCACAATTGCTGATTTCATCTTCAATTCCTTGAGATTTGGGGAAAAAAATCCAGATCTGCATACAAGCACAATGACATGTACACAATCCTTCTCCCAGAGCTAGCTTGCCTTGGGCCCCCCAAATGAATCTGTTAATATGGGGCTTCATATGCTTTGTGACTATTTATGGAGACTTAAATAATATGATAAGAATTTAGGTAGCCTAATAATGTCACATTATAGTATAATCGAAAAACACAGACAATCTTGTTTCTGCATGCTTGTTTCAAGCTGCGTTGTTGCAACATACTCCTGTCTGAAATGATTCTGGTGAGCTGGATAACCCAACTGGTTCAAGCCACAGCTTTTTGATGGCTATATAAGGCAACTAGTCCGCACTGTTCTATGTTGCCCAACCTTTTCGATACCATGTCCTTTTAAAGATCTTTATCATTATTGTCAAAGCGGGAAATGAGCAAGGGATGACCTCGTGTATCTGAAAGACTATCTTACTTCATCCCTTTGTACAGAAGCTGTGCTGGGATGCAGAAGAAGATGGAACCCAGATTCCAGCTTGTCAAGACTAGTGCCAGAGTATTCTTAGAAGTAGAGTTTTGGCTGCAAAATGGAAGAATATTTCCACTTTAAGAGGATGTTGCTAAACCAAGCCATTTTGGCACGCTTCTTCTAGGGAACTGGATTTTTAAAAATAACACTATTGGTGTTCTCTCAATGCATTTCCACACATTAGGCTTAAGTGTAAAACCTACATTGACCAGACTACCCATTCATATTATAAATACCTCTAGGCTGCATTAACAATGATCAGACATAACGTAAATACGAGAAAGTCAAAGACTATTTCAGTCTTACACATATGAAAACACTCTGGGATATAAAGTCTATAATCTTGAAGCCATTTACTCTGCAATAGTAGTACTGAAATTAACTGGACCATTTCCAACCCAATTGGTTTGACAATCAAACATTTCAAGGACTGGTTTGCAACCAGAGATACATCAGTTGACTAGCTACCTTTGAACTAAGAATGGCATAATGCTACTTTACTTCCTCTTCTTAAAGGAATGAATTCCAACTCTCAAAATGTATCACCTCACAAGTGATCTCAAATTTGCCAGCTCTCTCTCTCCCCTTTAAAAAGTTTGCCATTTGTTTCAATCGAAGATAGTCCACATCCTTCGACCATTTACCGTACTGTGTTTCACAGAGCGATCTGAAGCACATTCATTCATAAGTAAGTTCAATGGGATTTACTCCCAAGTAAAAAAAAAATAGGATTGCAACCTTGGCCTAGTTTCTCCGCTGATTTATTGGTCTCCATCACACATTGGACTAGTTCACAAATCACAATGACCACAGGTACAAGCTGTCTCCACACACGTACAAATGTTTGTGTGAAAGGATAATAATAATAATGTACCGTACACTTGTTGTACACTTGTTGATTTCTACAGTTCTATTTGTATACGCAGATAGCTTATACGTATGTTAAAATGTAACAACTGTTACGTTCCATAACAACTCATTCAATGTAATGCATGAGAACCCTCTTAATTGCATGAGTGCTTCACTCCAATTAGTAGCAGTAATTCCACGCAGCTAGAATTCTATGCATTGGTGTGGATGTCTGCACTGATGAAGCATATATAGATAGTTGTTGTTTGTGTGTATACTTCTATTAGATCATGACTTCTAATCCCATTTGGGTGCAGGCCTAAACATAAACATTGTTTCCTATTAATTATATGAAGTACCCTTTCAATGACTAATGGATGAAAGGAGCTACTGTACTACTGTGTTTCTATAGTGTTTGTCCAAGAAAGTTAGAGAGGGCTGTTGTGCTCAGGTTCTGCTTTTGGGCTTCCCATAGGCCATTGTGAGAACAGTACCCTTGGCTAGATGCACCACAGGCCTGATCCAACAGGCTCATATTATGTTTTTAGCTTTTTCAACACAGACACAAAGCTAACTGGTCTGTAAAAGTGTAGCTGCTCTCTGTCCTGCTTCCACTTCCTGCCTGGACTCCTCCAGCCTTCATGTATTTGTAAGGGGGTTTGGTTCTCTAAACCTATCCTGGTTTCGCTTACTACCAGTCCGCAGCCCTTCTCTTGACATTATTACCTACAATGCAGGATTACCTACATCTTGGAGGTTTTTTAACCTTCCTTGGAGGTTTTTAAACCTTCCTTGGAGGTTTTTAAACAGAGGTTGGATGGCCGTCTGTCATGGATGCTTTAGCTGAGATTGCTGCATTTCATGGGGTTGGACTGGATGACCCTTGGGTCCCCTCCAACTCTCTGATTCTATGAAATAAATTAATAAATTTATTTGTAATAATTATTATAATGAAATAATCCACTTAGGTACTATATTGTGGTGTGCTGTAACCACAGAGGTTATATAACCCTATAGGTCATGAACTCTTTTGTAGTTCCTGGATGTGGCCAGATTCAATCCATACGTCCATCAAATGTAGTTCATTATCTCAGCTTTTCTCTCCTTGTAGTTACGGCAAAGACCTCAAAAACATAAATGCACCTTAAAAAGATGGAGGCAGATAACCGATTTCTCAAGTGCCAAAGAGTGTTGTAGAACCCTTTGATTCCTCTCCTTTAAGTTTGCATTGGTATTATTTGATCTATAACATGATGTCAGCACAAGACTATAACACATATCTCATTACCCTGTATAGCATTCGTTTAAAACAGTGACAGTAGGATCTGTCCTAGGAAACAATTATTTGTGTTTATTCAGTTAGCTCCGGTTCAGTCCTATCCATCTTTACTCTGCAGAAAATAAATTCAGAATTGTATACGTACTACAAGTGTCTGATGGAAGCACCACCGTGTGTGGGGGTTTCTTTAAGGTACTACAAGAATCTTTGTTGACTTGTTAGAGCTGTGCTTCCCTAAAATCACATAAAATAACGCTATGTTTGAAGGGGTGTGAAGCTATGGGGGAAAGCAATCTTTTAAAATTAATGGAGTTCCTTCAAATAGCATTCACTCAGCAAATAATCTCTATGGATGTTCTTTTTATATGGTCATGAAGCAACTGTGCAGGACTGGGGTGCTTCATGTGTTGACAACTGCACCCCACGCCTATCTACTGTCTGGCTGTTAAACCAAGAAGGTTGGTGGTTCGAGCCCATCTAGGGATGTCTGTGGCAGGATTCCTGTATTGCAGATTTGTACTACGGTAGATGACTCTGAGGGTTTCTTCCAACTCTAAAAAAAAAAAAAAATCTATGAAATGTTCTATGACAGAGACTGCAATTTCTGATATTGCACCGAAGTACTACTGCTCGATACCTATTTTGACTTTTATACTTACTGTCCAGATTAAACGTTGTGTTTTATGGATTGCATTTTCTTTGGATTATGGTCTAAGCAGCTCTGGGGAATTTCTCTTTTTAAAAGAGAGAGCGAGAGCGAGCGCTGACCAAATCCACTTCTAATACTGCCTGCCAATGCAGGTGAGCCATGCGGGCGGGGAGCCACTTTCCTGCAGCAACTTCTTTCCAGTGCTCACAGCACTTCAGGCCAACCATTTCCCAGTCTGATTCGCACGTGCGCGTTCGGAAAACTGCGTGAAGAGGAAAAAAAAGAAGAATCTTTCTCTCGCTCGCTCTCTCCACCCTCAAGCTGATCGTTTCGGTTGTTTGTTATGGTGGGGTCTACTGTCCTTCCCGCAAGCGCGGCAAAGTTGTTCTGATGTGTGGCCACCCTCTCCTCCTGCGGCCCAGAACCCCGTGGCATCGGGGAAACCGCCGGAGGAGGCCCTGCTGCCTGCTTCTGCTTCTCCTTCTCTCCCATCCATCCGCCGTGCCTGCTCGCTTCCCCCGTCTGACCTTCCCAACATGGCGCCGCGCCGCCCCCTTGACGCCGACGACGCCCACAGGGGCCTCCTCCGTGGGCGGCGGCGGGGCGGGCCCGGGGGAGAGAGAGCGCAGGCTTGGCTGGCTGGCTCGCGGGGTGGCTTTTGAGACTGGAAGAGCCGTTGCTGCTATAGCCGAGAGAGAGAGAGAGGGAGGGGAAAACAGAATAGCGAGGCCTTCTGGCTGACACTGAGGGAGGACAACCAACGACGACGACAGCGGCGTTCGCTGAGGTGAAGCGAGGCTTCGCTTCCCGCCTCGCTCCTGAGGAGGAGGAGGAGGAGAGACGGCGACTGAAGGCAGCTGCCCGGGAAGCCGCAGCAGCCGCCTCCGCACCTGTCTCGCACTCCCGCCGGCCAGACGGAGAGAGAGAGAAAGAGGGAGGAGGAGGAGGGCGGCCGTAGTGGGTGTAGCCGGCGCCGAGCACCTGGCCCCGTCCCCCGCAGCCGCAGCCGCTCCTCCTCCTCCTGCCGCCGCCGCCTCCTCTCTCGCCCGCCAGCCCGCCTTCCTCTCTCCCTCCGTCGGCCGCCTCTCAGGGGAGTCCGCGCCGCGGCGGCAGGAGTGGCATCAGGGCAAGCAGCAGCAGGGCGAACAACAACAGTGTCAAGGCAGGCCGGGAAGCTGCGGGCGGAGCCGTTTCGCCGGGAGAGGAATATTCTTTCTCTCTCTCTCTCTCACACACACACACACAGAGACACCCACAAGGTCCCTTCTTAAGCCGCCGCTGACATAGTTGCTGAGAGGTTTCTGCTTCTCAAGCCGAGGGGGGGGGCGGTGGTTGTTTCGGGCGGCGGTGCAGAAGTAACGAGGGGCTGCCGCTCTCTGCCGCAGGAGCCGGAGGAGAGGAGCTGGAGCCTCGGCCAGGGGGGGCAGGATGAACCCCAGTGTCACCTACGCCAGCCGCAAGCGGCGGAAACCCGTGCAGAAAATGTAAGTGGGTCGTGTGGGTGGGGTAGGGTGGGGTGGATGTTCCTGGAGAGCAAAAAAGGGTGCCTTTTTTTCCTCCATGCTGAGGTCTGGATTTCCCCTTCCCGCTCCCCTTTGCAAAGCTGTCGCCTCTTTACTTTCTCTCTCTCTCTCTCTCTCTCCACACACACACACACCCTCTGCACAGCTCTCCTCCAATTAACCCCGATGCCCTTTTCCCTGTAACCTTGTGCATTGCCTTGCTGCGAGCGCATCGCCTCTAAACCCTCGTAGTGCCCGCACTGCAACTTTTTGTATTTTTGTCCCCCTCCCCTCTCCCTTGTAAGGTTATGCTTTGCTATTGTGTTCCGGCAGTTTCTTCAGCTTGTGCTGATTTTCTCTATCTATCCTATTATCATCATTATTATTTCTAAACAAGGTACCCTGGGATAACTCTTAAACATGTGCAAAGGGATTTGGTGGCCCGAGTTAACCATTTGCGCAATCTGTGTCATCCCTCCTTTAGTTGCTCTGGTAGAAACGCATCTAGTGACTCCCCCAGATGTTTGTAAATAATTTGTAAAGGTCTAAAGGAGCCTCTTGTTCTCCGGTTGAAAGGTTTAAGTCTTAAGTTTAAGGCAATGCTCATTATTTTATTTTGATCATCTTGGAAAAACTGGGCTGGGATTTGGAATGGGGACTGTTCTGGAGCTTGTTCTAAATTTGTGGCGACAGGCTGTGGTTTAGGAAGGGAAAGGCATTCTGCACATGCACAGAGGCAGCTTAGAGCTACATATATTTCAGCAGTTAGTTGTGCTATTGGAAATGGATTCCTGGGCTGACTTGCAGTAAATAATAATAATAATAATAATAATTTATTATTTATACCCCGCCCATCTGGCCGGGTTCCCCCAGCCACTCTGGGCGGCTTCCAACAAAACAGAAATTCTAAAATACAGAAATCCATCAAACATTAAAATACAGAAATCCATTAAACATTAAAAGCTTCCCTAAACAGGGCTGCCTTGAGATGCCTTCTAAAGGTCTGGTAATTGTTGTTCTCTTTGACCTCTAGTGGGAGGGCATTCCACAGGGTGGGTGCCACTACCGAGAAGGCCCTCTGCCTTGATTCAGGGCCCTATTTTTGTCAGGCTCTGATGACCCAGTTAAATTCAAACAGCTGATTAAAATCAGAACAAGGACTGGGAGGTGGGAGGGATGAAGGAATTATTTGAGTGTAAGGCTGCATCCCTGTGCACATTTACCTGTGAGTAAGCCCCACTGAACATAATGAGACTTGGTTCTGGGTAAACCTGCATTGGATTGCGCTGTCTGTCAGTGTGGCTGGGTTCCCTGACCAAGGATGTCAGCAGGCATTTAAGGTGATAGTCTGGCAGTCTGTTCAATGTAAGTTTAAGATAATTATCAAAAGCTTGTGGCAATGGATGTAGCTTTTGGCTTATTTTGGCTGTGGGCTGTGACTTGTGCTGTCTTAACAGGGATTGCTGGTTAATGTATGGTGTGTGTGCAGAAAGCCACGTTGTGCTGACTGTGCTTCTGCCACTGCAGTGGGCTTGTCCATGATTCGAAGATGATCATTTACTCATTTGCTCAGCTTGGTTTTATGATGATCATATTGTACAGCATTGTGATTTGCCACTCTACCTCACCACCATAGGCCACAATGTTGTACAGTGTCAGTCTCCGGAGCGGCATCTTGCTGTTGTGGAGGCCAGGAGTGTTATGATACAGATGGAATAATTTAAGTGTGTCAGTAATCTGAATCTGTGCACTTTTTCATATTTATTGTAATGGTTGTAATTCTTCAAGCGAGGCTTTACAAATGTAAAACTGTACAATCTGCATGTTTACCATGCTGTCAAAGCTATGTACTTTCAGACAGATTGGTTTCATCTTTAAGAGAACAATAAGCAATTGTAGAAAAAATGGATTTATATTTTTAATGGGTGTATAAAATCTGATCCTAGGAATACATGAAATCAATAGTTAAAATTTCAAAAAAAGTTAATCATAGGTATGAAGGTTTACCCTTAAGTGTTTGATTTAAAATTAATATTTAGTATATAAAAAATCCTTTTTCTGTGTTTATGAGTACCACTTTTCACTAATCTGTGTTTATTGGTTAAGTAGCACTGCTGATGAAATATTTATTCCTCTACACAAAGTAACTGTACTGAGCTTGGTGGGATTTCCCAAAGGACTTCAAGAAAGATTAAATGGAATGGTTTGGGAGCAGTCTGTGCTGTGTTAGCAATTTTAAAGTTTACTAAAGTGCATACTAATGTTTAATGTAGATTGTGGAGTCGAACTGGTTAGCCTTTTAAAATTGTTAATAGGAACAAATACCGTATAGGAGGAAATCCATTGGAATAATGTATACAAATTGAATTCTATAATTTTTGGCAAAGCTAGTATTGTCCTCAAGGTGCTAGTGTTAACCTTGAGATGCAGGATTATTATTATTGTTATTTTGAAAAAACCCCATCCTAGTTTATTTTTCTAATCCAGTATGAAAGTGCTGGGGCAGGGGGTTGGCAGGTGTTACTGCCATGCAATATAAATAATTGGGTTTTTTTGCCAGTGTACTTTATGTATCTGACTTCACATTACAGTACTTGAAAGTTATCTGTGCTTATTAAGCAGCCTTAGGTACATTATGTAGTAGTTTCTGGATTCTAGAAAAGCAGCACACTCATAAAAAGGATAGCCATTATGTCTCCAAAGTTTACTTTAGAGGTGATGGTTATGCAACACTTCCTGTTAAGTAACATTGTAGTTTGTCTTGTAAACAGAAGCAGGCTCCTGATGTGCAAATACAGTAAGCTTTTAATACTGTATTATAGAAAAAAAAATCTAGCATGTACAGAATAGTCTTAAGGTGGTTGTTGCTGAAGAGATCCCCTTGCTTCTAGGAAAAACACTCAGACTCACTGATGTACTGTTGTGAGATATAACTACCAGCATATCATGTGAGGAATGTGAAATCTTTGAAAGCTTGTATTTGAGCTTCCTTGTTCTCCACAGTTTCATGTCAAACAGGGTTTGTTAGCTATGTGATTGTTGACTTATGAAACAAATCAGGCTCACAACAAAGTTAATTTAGTAGGCTTTCTACTTAATGGAGAACTCTTGATTTATGAAGCCAATTCATGAAGGAGGACAACACTTACACTTAATCTTTGTATAGGATTAAAGTTAAGAGAATTCCTTCCTTCCTATGTCTACATTATGGTACACATACACTAATACTGTATATACAAAAGATACATACTCCAAAGGAAAAGTGCTGTAGTCGGTTGCAATGTAAAAATATTCTTCAGGGCTACTTTGTGGAAGAAAAAACATTCCAATGTTGCTGAAGAGTAGACAAAACACTTCCTTAGAAAAACATTTTTTAATTCTTACACCTGTGAATAAATCTCACTGAATTCAGAGGAACTTGTTTCTGTGCTTAGGATTTCACTGCTCCCCTTTCAGAGGTATGTGGAGCTCTTAATATTTATTTATTTTATTACATTTATATTCTGGCTTTCTTTGAGCTTGCTTTATGGTAGGCTTTAGCAGTATGGTGCCCTCCAGATGTTTTGAACTACTACCAGCCCCAGCAAGCACAACTGTTGGTGGGAGCTTTGGCCCAAACCTTTTGGAGTGCACCAGGTTGGCAAACACCACTTTATGGGATTTAGAATTATCACCTACCCCTTCAGCTGCGGAAAAGAGTAAAATGAGCTTTTTTAAAAAATAAAAAAGTGGGGGAGTTATTAAGAAGAGACTTTAAAGGATGATTATGACACCCAGGCTAAAGAAATAATGTTAAAAAAATACACTCCTAGATTAACTCAATGTATTGAGTAAAGTGGTTATTTAAGGTTCAGCAAACATTCTGAGTGTTAGTAAACTTTGGTATATGGTACATGCGTGTGTGTTTGTGGTGTATCATTCTAAGAAAGCCTCATAGGTTGCAACCCAAAGAACAGTCACTTGGGAGTAAATCCCACTGAAGTTGGACTTGTTGGAGTAGATAGGCTGCAATCTAAACACATTTATTTGGAAGTTTCTCCCATTGTTATTAATGGATCTTCTTGCAAGTAACCATATTTTGAATTGTGCCAGTTAATTCAATGTAAAAACAAACAAACAAACCCAGTAAACTGTTTATTTTAGTGTGTGAACATGAAATTTATTACGGTCAAAGACCGGCTTGTAGTGTGTGTGTGTTTGAAGGGATAGGCCTGGGAAGATCTGTTTGATGCATTCTCGTTTCTTCTACTTGCCTAGCAATTCTTACATTACTTTTAAAAAGTGTTCTATTGATGTGTGGCCTACCTCCCACTGTAGTATAACATGACATGTATGTTGTACTTTGCTCCTTCATGAATACTAATTCATTATACAAGAAGCCAATTGAAGAAAGCCCTGGTTTGATGTGGTTCATGCCTCTACCCGCCTTTTTGTTGTTGTTGTTCCATTAGGAATATGAAATACAAAGAATATAGGTTCACATGTGGCTTTCCTTCTGTACATTTTCTTTGGGCCTTTTGAGGCCCATTATGATACTGGGTGAAACTTTGTATTACCGTGTTTCTCCGAAAATAAGCCATACCCCAAAAATAAGCCATACCCTGAAAATAAGTCATAGTGATAGGCAGTTTAACCTTGTAGGTTAAACTGTACCATACTTAATAAAATATAAAAAGACATCCCCTGAAAATAAGCCACCGTGTTTTTTTTTTTGATGAAAAATAAATATAAGACGGTGTCTTACTTTTGGAGAAACACGGTAGAAGTCCAGAACGTTCAGGATATGTGCTGGCTTTTATCCCTGCAACTGTTACAGCATTCTGTCTAAAAAGGGCAAATAGACCTCCTATGCCTAGCCAGCCTCCTATGCCTAGCATATAATGCCTAGCATACAATGAAGAATGTCCTCACATTCTGATGGAGCTGATATCATTCAGGGGACAAAATGAATGGACAGCCCCCCCCCAACCCCCAACCCCCCAGGTCTTGCTCTCATACTGGGACCATGGGGCTATTGTTGGCAAGTTATTGTGTGAAGATTCAGTGGATCATACAATTGGTTTATTTATTGGAATCTGCCAGGGAGCAGTCAGATAATTCCCCTCCCCCTTGTTTCGCCTTCCCTTCTGTAGCTTGATGAACTTCCCTGCAGCATGGTTCTGGGAATTCCTGTCCTAACATGTTTTTGTTTTTTCCCAGGCTGTCATTCTTGGCACCTTTCCTTGACTAAGAACTGAAAGTGTTATGTGGCTCATTTTCATTTCAGTACTTATATTTAAGAATGTATTTAGGTTCAGAATTAATTTTATATGTCTTTCTATGGTAACATAATATATATACTTAAAGGGTTTTTTAATGAAACATTAATTAAAGAGACAGATTCAACTATTGTTACTTTTATGGACTTGGACTAAAATGTTTCAAAAGATTTGCATTTAATTTGACTTTTCAGTGGTAAGTTGTTTTTGTTTAAGAACTATGTCATATGTTGATGTGGGAAATAGTGGAATAGTTTTAGTGTCATATGCTGCCTATATTCATCCATAGGTGCACAGAGGAAAATATAAAATTGTGAAACTTATCCACCAACATTGTAAAATACACATAAAATATTATTCTTCTACCTTAAAAACATGTATACATATACAGACAACTTTATTCTCTGTTTTGTATGTCGCTCAATTTTATTTGTGTTATTTATTTATTTATTTATTTTATCAAAGGTTTTCTTAGTTTACAAAGAGATGTGCAATGTCTCTCATAACATTTTTACAAGTCAGTTTCATTTGTTGAGACATTGGGAAGAAAAGAAGTAGATGGGGCAGGGTTTAATCTAGACTTTAGGATTGCTTTTAATTGTATTGCTTTATAGTGAACTACCTAAGATATTTTCAACATAAAGTGGTATAAACATTTTATGAGTAAATAAGTGGACACCTTTCACTTGCTGATCACCATGACACTGTCATGGAATTCTACTCAATATTGAGCCAGAGCTCCAATGTATAGTTAGGTAAAGGTAAAGGGACCCCTGACCATTAGGTCCAGTCGTGACCGACTCTGGGCTTGCGCGCTCATCTCGCATTATTGGCCGAGGGAGCTGGCGTATAGCTTCCAGGTCATGTGGCCAGCATGACAAAGCTGCTTCTGGCAAACCAGAGCAGCACATGGAAACGCCGTTTACCTTCCCGCTGTAGCGGTTCCTATTTATCTACTTGCATTTTGACGTGCTTTCGAACTGCTAGGTTGGCAGGAGCTGGGACCAAGCAACGGGAGCTCACCCCATCACAGGGATTCGAACCGCTGACCTTCTGATCAGCAAGCCCTAGGCTCTGTGGTTTAACCACACCGCCACCTGGGTCCCTAATGTATAGTTAGCAGAGTAAAAACTTAAACACATTGCAGGATTCCCAAAAAATAGACTAGAGGCAATTAATATTTCATCCTGCAGGGCGTTACTGCTACGGAAGGCAAATAAGCATAATGGTCACAAATCCAAGACATTCAGTGTCGGCACTGTCCATAAGAAATCGAGTTGCAGCAGACTTAACATAAACATCTAAGAAGTCTAAAACCTTAACACCAGGTTAAAAGGTATGAAGAACTGCCTAATTATTCTGGGTGCATGACCTGATGTGTAATTCTACTCAGTATTGACCCACAGCAGATCTCCAATAATAGAAAAAGAGAAAGTGAAACCCAGGCTCCTTCTGGTCTTACTTTTATAGGCACATAACATTAAAATTATTAAGCCATTTTCTTTTTGCCTTTTATCTTTTGGAGCATTTGAAAGCAGGTGATCGAGGCCTCAAACAATAGTGATATAATATGTTTAAGGATAAAAATGTTAACATTTTTGGAAATCACTTGAGTCAGTAAGAATAGAATAGGATTCTGTCCATGCATACATTAAAATGCAGCTTCCTTACTTTAATATGTCAACTGCTATGCTGTGCATGTGCACAGCATCTTCTGCATATCTGAACTGAATATGTATAACCTCTTCCACCCCCTCAAGTGTTGAAATACAATATTACAGAATGGAATAAAATATTACATAAATACCAGGAAGTCTATAACAATACTTGTTTAAGCTGGGAGAATTATATGCACTTGCCTTAGAGTAAGTCTCACTACATTCAGTAGGGTGAACTTCTACATAGCTTTGGACCACCTGTCTACTTGCTAAAGGAAAGCTGTAAACCTTTTACAACTGAGAAATATATTTAATTGGCTTTTTTCTGCTTTTCTGAAAATTGTCTGGTACCTATCTAAGAGTGATTTACTTAAGTCAAGCAAAACACTTCTATTATAAGCTGCCTATAGAACTTAAAACAGTTTTGAGTTGCACAATGTTTTAGTCATGTAATTTGTCTGATCCAAAACTGGAAAAAGAGTAACTTTGTCAACTTTCACTGAAATTAGTACCCTGTGTGTTTAAAATAAAGGGGGTGGGACTGAGAGGAAAGACAGGCAGCCACACCAGTAAACCAAAGAGGGTAAGGGACTATGCTATTGGTGTGGTGGAAGCCAAAGTGTTTCAGTAAGTCTAAAGCATTTCAAAACAAGCAACTCCAACTATTATATGAAAATCCATGTGTTTTTAAATCTGGAACTTCGCCAAAATATGGTTTTAAGGTTAATAATGAATAAACCAAATGCATTATTCGATAATGTAGACAAATTGTCGTAACCAGTTTTTAAACCAAACTACTTACATTGAATCTGCTGCAACTCTACTGCTTTAAATCAGAGTACTTAAGTTACATTACATGTCTGCCTTTTAGATACAGGTGTTAGCAAATATGTTGAGAACTAATGATTCAGGTATCAAACTATATACAAAATAGCTAACCCTTTTTCGGATATTGTTAATAATTAACCCATGTCTGGGAATAACTAGATTTCTTTCTTGCATTGTTTCTGGATAATAAACAATTGACATAAGATCTGGTCTATATTTGCCTTTTTGCTGCATTTCCTTGTCTAAGCTGCCTAGAGTCTCATTAGAAAAGTTTATACTCATTAGAGTATTAATAATAATAATATAATTGTCTAAAATGCTGTGTACCATTAATTGCAACTGGATGGAATGGCAACTGGATGGAACCTTTTGCTATGTTCTGGAAAAGAGAGAGTATTGAAATGATGTTATGCCATTATTTCAGGAAGAGTACCTATTCCTAGAGTGACATAGTTATCAAGCTTTAATTTTAGCTTTGTCACCTGTCTTGCAACTAATCCTGGTGCATTTCTGTTGGCATATTTGCTTTCTAAATTTGTGGGATTTCTTGGCAGGCTGTTTTAAAATACTCATTTGCTGCATAGTGATGCTTGTATGTATCTTCATACTTGCTGCAGTTGTTTTTATTTTTGTTTTGCTTTTTGTGAGGAGGTGTTGCCACACTTGATCTGGACATTCATCTTTCTACACATCAGAAACATACTTACCCATATTTATCTTTCTACATATCAGAAACCTGCTTACTAATATTCAGCCCTTTTGGAAATTGAATCAGTAGGGGAATTTAACTCTAGTTCCATGGAAAACTTTTCTGTCTATGGACCTGGCTCTTTTCTGCTGGAGGACAGGTTTCTGTTGGTCCAGTAAAGCTAACTCAGGAATTAGCATTTCAACTGCAGATGTTTTGCAGCAATCCAGGTAGAAAATTTCTCTCATAAGATACTTAGCAACAGAGATGAGATCAGAGGTTCCCCCTAACCAAAAATGGGTTTCTATTGAGAAAGTAAAGACTGGAGAAAGTAAAGGCTGGAGACTGTCATAGAGAAAGAGGTGCAAGTGGGACTAAGTGCTGCTTCAGTGCTTGAGGGAGCAGGATGGAGTGAGGCTTGAAGCAAGCGGAGATTGGGAAGCTGGGGGCGGGGGGGGGGGGGGAGACAGTTAACAGGATTTCTTTAGCTGTGATAAGGCTTTAACAGTCAATGGCCATCGGATGAAGAGTGCAGAGACAGATACACAAAACCAAGAGCTCTAGGAGAGAGTTGGGATGAATTTATTTTAACAAGACAGCTCTCCTGAAATCATACTGCTTCTGAGATCTTGTCAGGTCTCCCTAAGTGCAGAAGTCTATAACCAGTTATAGGCTTAGGAAAAACAAAAGGTTAAGGCAGTCACTGGAAGTAAGATTTTCTGGTGAACAAAAGAAGGATGAATGACTACCCCCATTTAAGGAGTGTTTAGTAACATAACCAAAGAGCTCTGTTCCCAGTAGCCAGTTGAATGGTGATACAGTGTTATCTTGGAGGAACACAGAAAAGGGGAGCATAGAAAAATTAGCCTTTAGCAAATCTGAGAGTTCCCAGGCGAGTGCATACATGTTGGCTTCCTTCCTTTTCCATTTCAGCAATGTATGACAGCAGGAACAGCAAATTCATTTTGTGCTACTTATTGACCTTGTCAGCTCACCTTTACAGACAAAATGGAGGTTTTTGAGTGTAGATGATAGCATAGAGACCCAAATAAGAAACAGAATGGTGCTGTTGTGCAGCAAGGGGGCTGGCATCTAATGTCTAAGAAAAAGCTACTGAAGATTTAAAGATAAAAACTATGTTTACGATTAGCAAATTTAGCATTTTTAAAAGAAAAAGGTTTGCTGAACAAGCAGGGGGGAACAGTCACTTAGAAGTGTGATCCTTCTATTCATTTAAATCATAAAAAGTATTGCTCCTTTTTTGGAATCAAAAGGAAATCCTGCAAGATTGTAGGACAGGATGTGGATCGATCTTCAAATGATCTAGAACTCACATACCTGATATAACATTATTATGTAATTCTTCATGCCCTTAGATCTGTCAGGGTCTATTTCCTCTTTTGCACAGGTGAGACCTTCAAGGTCATGTATGGTAACTGGACCTTCTCTATGGTATTACCCACTTGATGGAAGACCCTGATCATTGAGGTTTGCTTGGCTCAGACTTTATTGAGTTAAATATGTTAAAACATGGTTACTTCAGAGGGCATTCCTAAAATAGTCTCTGATCTAGAACTCATTAGGTAGGTTAACTGGACTTTCTGCATTGAATATATAACATCTATGTATGGTTACATAATGTGCTTGACATTCAACAAAGCAAGTTCTTAGCTAACTGGGAACAATTCAAACCACTGGTCCTGTGACCCAATTCACACATGAACCTTGCTGTGTGGGTGGCTCTTTAAAATGCAACTATGTACAGACTACCCTATTTCACAAGCTGTTTGTGTAAGTGACTCTCTGTGTAATTCTGCAAATTTAAACCTTGCAATTTCAAATGACCACGGAGCAGTATATATAAAATACTTGGAAGTTGTTAAATCCCCAAACCTTGGGAGAGTGGGTCAGAATAACATTTTCTAGCTCCCTGGTCCCTTTTCACAGCTTCCATTTGAAGAAAGAATTTTTTTAAAAGGAAGAATGTGCTAGGGATGCATCACTTTAATGGAAGTGACAGAACTATTCAGGAAATGTGTGAATTAAAATATTGTGTGAGCCCCAATAAAAGCTTTACTAATGAGAATGTATTTAAATGCATAGTTATTTTAAAATGTGACTTTTATGTTCTTTTACTATGGCAGAGTGAAACCTTCACCTCCTGAAGGAGCCAAGTCTAATCCATCGAAGAGGCATAGAGATCGATTGAATGCAGAGTTGGATCGCCTGGCTAGTCTCCTGCCATTCCCTCATGATGTTATTGCCAAGCTGGATAAACTGTCTGTGCTTAGGCTCAGCGTTAGTTACCTAAGAGCCAAAAGTTTCTTTGATGGTAAGAAATTTGAGTTTATTTTCATAACTGACTATGAAATGTGTGTACTGTAACTTTAGTCTTATGCTTTTTTTTTAAACTAAACTAAAGTACTGAAGGATCAAGTATGCCAGTAAGAATAATTTTAAAAGAGTTGCACTCCTTTTAAAGACCTATTTTTAACTAAAAAAATTTAAATAGTCTTAATCAGCCTGCAGAATTTTCATCACCCCACATTTTTCTTCATGCAAATATTTTCTGAGGCACGATGTGGAAAAAACCAGCCCTAATCTGACTACAAGGAGCTAATGATTGAACATGGAGCTGTGTTGATCATAATTTCACTGTTACTGTATGTGACCCGTGGAGCATTGTCAAATACTGCATATTTGGCTGTTCATTATACATGTCCTTATTAACAAAGAAGTGAACTATCTCTCTACCCCTACCCCCCCCCCCCCAAGGCGGAAGAAATGGGCTGGTTGCTATTAATCCAACCATAATATGGCTGGTAGTGCTTTCTGTTAGCTTTGTCTAGTTTAGCAGCTATTACCATTGCTGGTTAGGAATAGTCTGGCTATGTGCTTCATGGACTGGTCACCTTTTGATTGGATTACTGTAATGTGTTGTATATGGGGCTGGCCCTGAAGGAAACTGGAAACTTCATATAATGTAGAATGCAACCACTATAATTTTAACAAATGGGGATCCATGAGATCAAATTCCAAGGGAGTTGGACTGGCTGTCTAATTCCTTCTAGACTCAAGGAAATATGCAGGTTATAACATTCAAAACCTAAGCTGCTTGGTACCCATTAGAGCATGCATGTTATCCTCTAGAACAGGCATCCCCAAACTTCAGCCCTCCAGATGTTTTGGACTACAATTCCCATCATCCCTGACCACTGGTCCTCTTAGCTAGGGATCATGGGAGTTGTAGGCCAAAACATCTGGAGGGCCACAGTTTGGGGATGCCTGCTCTAGAATGTAAAAGTGTTTCAGCAGCCAAACTCTGTTATAGTTATGCTGATAGGCCAATGCAAGGGTATATGGGACCAAAGTGGATATTTTTCTTCCTTACAATTTCTCTGTGCTTTACAGTGCTCCGTTAAGTATACTTAAGTTAGACATATGATAGCATAATGGATCTTGTGTTCACCACATTGCATGGTAATTAAAGAATTAAGCAGTATAAGGATTGCTGCTTTGTGAAACACTTTGTGAAACATGCGAAACGGTGTTTGGGCTGCCTTGGCTTAAAAATATAGAGTGAGGGATTTTTGACATTGGAGCATGACAAGATTTCCCCTGCAGTCCTACAAATCTTCTCCAGAGGATCTTCAACCCTAAAGGATCTCCTTCCCTGCTCTTTCTAATCATGATGTTGTCTAAGTGTGGGTGGGGCTATAAGGGAAAGGAGAGGAAGGGAAGGGGAAGTCCTGGTGCCTGTTCTGTTAGCTGACAGACACAACTGGATATTTGCCTTTGTGCAAGTTCTCCAATCTTAGGTAGTTAATTAACTAATAACTGATAGTATACCATAATCATATTAGGGCAAAATTACAGAAAGTTAGAAATGTCGTTAACAGATGAACTTTGAAATTGGTTACTTCCCCCACAGCCAGCAGTTTTATATTCCTGTTTTCATCACAAGCGAGGGTCTGGAACCTGAGCTGGGAGAAAAGCAATTGGTGGGCAAGAGTTGCAGGAGGAAAGAGAACAGAAATCCAGTGCCCTGCATTACAAATTGCCAAACAAGGAAGCAGTGGCTGGGCTTTGAAAACATCAGGAATGTACAGATCCACCCATAGCACCCAAAGGATATAGCAGTGTGGGGACTTAACTCTAAGCAACTAGTAGAAAAATCCTAAACTTTTCACTGTAAACCAGAACCTGATTGTTTCCCCCTGGGGTGGCGGACATCCTTTATCTCTGGAGACATTGATCTATTAAATTATTACTTCCCTTAATTTCTCACGCACCATGCGCAGAAGTCTCTACATGTAGTTTGCATGCCTGCAGTATAAAAGTCTGCTGTGCTTAAACAAGCAAACTGTTTTAGAAATGTTTATCCTTTGACTTCCCACACTTTGGATATCAGAACAAAGCCATGCCTGTGTTGTGCACTTCTGGCTTCTCCTCTTCTGCGCCCATTCCCACCCCATGCAGTTGTAATGTCAACTGTTTCCAGTACATGTCCTGCTTCTTTAGACTACAGTGTAGTGGCAGCTTTTTTTCAGAGGCAACCCGTGAGGTTAAGAAAGTGTGCACTGGCAGCCATGTACTTGCTTCCTTTGTTTGTTCTCCTCCTCCGCTCTTGCTAATCATGATGTTGCCTAAGAGAGTAAACATAGAAGAACAAGTGAAAGGAAGAGAAGTTTGTCAAAAGGAGCAGGTTCTTCTAGATACAGCACCAAGTAAAAGCACTTGTTTCTTAACTTACTGTATCTGCTAAATGTATAAATGTATATTGTGATGTGGAGCTGTATCTCCTAGGCTCATGTTAACAGTTAACTGATGTGAAGGGAAATGCTAAATGAATAACAGGATACAAATGAGGGGTGTGTGAATTCCTGAGGAAAGTAAAATATAAACGTGCAATCATATAATCGCATTTGAAAGGAAACCCAAGAATTTGCTATAACAATAGTCTCCCTCTCCAAAAGAAACACTTGCATTTTTCTGTGTTTAAATAATCCATTTTGGAAGTCAATTAGTTAGACATAACCAAAGAATTCTTCTAATGATCTTATTAAAAATGTGTAAACTCTGAAGGTATCAATTTTATATACAGTTCACATGTAGCTTGGAAAATGTCACCTACTTACTGTTCATGTAAGATGTACAGTTTAAGCAGTTGTTTTTCAGAACTGAAACACTCATGATTATTGAGTCACCACTGAGGAACAGTTAAATTAAGCATATTTGCACAAATGCCTACATTACAGATTATTTATACTTTGTGGTGCAGAACTTTAAAAAATATATATACATGATAATTTCCCCTAAAATTTAGTTTTTTAAAGAAATATCCAGTATACAGCATAAAGATTTAATATTCTTATGTTGCAAAAGTGTGATTGCAAACTGGGGCTTGTGGCTTTACCTTACCGTAGCTTAATATGTTATCTGAACTATGGCATTTAGTTATGGATAAAGTCCTACTTATACATTTCTTGCATGTAGGGCATTGCTGGGTTTAATCCGGGGCAGGGGCATGCTTTTATTGTAAAGAACCCCAATGGGCAATTGGTTGCTCATGCATTGGCTGAACACAACACAGTTGTTGGAAGAAGGTGATACAACGTTTGGGGTGGGGCTAAAAACATTCTCTGGATTAAACACAATTGCCTTTACAAATGTTAAGAATGCTGAAAAATGCAAACAAAATTTTAGGAGGGATTATCATGCTTTTCAGGAAGTGAATTGTTGAGTTAAATTATGCTTTATTTAAAAGGGTTGTGCTGCACTTTTGGAAAATGGGCTGTATTTAAGGATACTAGGTAATCGGATATGTACTTTTTGTGGGTATGTGCTGACATTTTGTGGGAGTTCTTTTACCTGTGCTTAGCTTTTAACTTCATGTTTAATTACCTCAGATTTCCTAAAGCTAAGGCTAGGCACATAAAACTTGTTAAAAATAGATGTTAAACCTGTCCTGTCGTGTTAGTTCAGTTGATATGTAAAATCAGTGCTAAAGATGGGGAAAAACATCGTTCTTCAGTAGTCTTTGTATTGACTACTCCAAAATGAATAGCATTTCTCTGTCGGGTTTTAGATTTTTATTAGCAATTAGTTCTTCTTAAAGTGTTGAGCAGCCAAAAGCCTGAATTCTAGGTTTAAAGATTTTGTAAACCATTAAATGAGAGATAGAAATCATATAGTGTGTTTTAATACAAAACTTAAACTGAAAATTACAATAATTTTTTTTGTAAGCTTTTAAAACTTCGAACAGCTTGTTTTCCCAGGAGCGAACTGTTTATTTACTCTGCCTTTTTGTCTATATGACATCAACATACAGTAGTTTGTAATACAATTCAAAAATCCACGGTACCTATTCATACAGAAAACCCATCTAAAATCTGAATAATAGTATCTCTCTAATCTTATGCTTGTGAATTTTGAAGTGAGTGGCTTTGAGTTCAGTGGTGCTTCCTCTCAAATTTGGTGTAGGATAGTAGTCTAAGTATACCAGTAGAAACTGAGCAGCCCTCATTTTAAAATCTGGAGACCAATAAAGAAAATTGTAGTTTTCCTTTTCCTAAAATGCTTCTATTCTGAAAATGTGGCAAGTCTTTAAGATGTCACAGCACTCTGATTGTTTTTGCTGCAAACTCAGGGGGCTAACAAGGCTACCCCTATTGAAATAATTTCTTAATGTCTCAAGGCTGTACATGTTCGGTAACTGTGCTTTCAACCTATACTTTGGGCAACATATTTTCCCTTTATGATCACTGCTTCAAATGTGTGCTATATTTTTATATAGCATGGAATTCTAGTATCACAATTTCTTTCCACTTAGGAGGTCTTGGTTTCAAACTGTGTGTGCTTTTAGATGGCCTTGAGCAATTCAGTCTCTCAGTCTGTTCCCAACTATAAAATAATTCTCCTAAAGATTGAAAGAATATATTTGCACACTTTCTGGTAACACAGGGCTGAGGTAACACCTTTGTGCTCTTTCCAATACACTGAGAAAGCAGTTCCTAGAAATAACAGGGAGTGGATGTCATGTGCTCACTGAGGCTGCAGTTTTTCAGTTCCCTGTTTATTCAAGTGTCCAGTACAACAACAACAACAACAACAACAACAACAACAACAACAACAACAACAACTTATTATTTATACCCCGCCCATCTGGCTGGGCCCCCCAGCCACACTGGGCAGCTTCCAACCAAACGTTAAAAACAGTACAGCATCAAACATTAAAAACTTCCCTAAACAGGGTTGCCTTCAGTTGTCTTCTAAAAGTAAAATAGTTACTTATTGCCTTGACATCTGATGGGAGGGCGTTCCACAGGGCGGGTGCCACTACCGAGAAGGCCCTCTGTCTGGTTCCCTGTAACCTCAGTTCTCGCAATGAGGGAATTGCCAGAAGGCCCTCGGTGCTGGATCTCAGTGTCCGGGCTGAATGGTGGGGGTGGAGATGCTCCTTCAGGTAGACACGACCGAGGCCGTTTAGGGCTTTAAAGGTCAGTACCAGCACTTTGAATTGTGCTCGGAAACGTCTTGCAAGCTTGGGATTTTCACTAGCAAAGAGTTAATGCATGCCTGTTGTCCATTTCCTTTGTAGTTAGCAGGTTGAATCCTTCTCTTCAAGAAGATAGCAGGTCAGCGGCTGTAGACTTCATATGTGGTTATTGTTATGTGGTTAAGTGACTTTATATATATGAAGGATCTGTTCACAATTTTCCACTGGTGCATGAGTCTTGGGCTTACTTTATTCCCACCCATCCCCTTTTATAGTGAGGAAGAGAAGAATGAAGGCGTTTGCTCCTTTTAAATTATCAAAAGTTCCCAGTTATGCCCAAATTCAGACAGCTGTGGTTTCAGAATAAGCCAGGATTTGAAACCAGACTTGATGCCAGTATGTTATAAGTCATCTGGCCTCGCATCAAGACTTGCTTAAAGAAGGGAGACAGTTGGGCTTCAAACTGAAAAAACACAGCATCAAAACATCTTTTTTCAAACTTAACACAGCCTAGATATGTGGTATGCTAACAAGAATGGCCCAAACTTGCATTTATACACTCACCTGCATGCAATTTCCCCCCCTTGCCTATGGCTTCCATGTGAGTGCTTAAATCCAAGGCTGGTGTAACATTTAATGAGCTTGATCTGTTTTTAAGAAGTGTGTTTGTATTGCTCAAAAGTACATGGGACATGAGTTGCTGCAAGAAACATTATTTTACTGATATTCCAAACACTCTGCTTTAGTTTAAGACACTACACATCCATCAGGTAGGCATTCTTTGATAAACATGAAAAACTTGTAAAGAATTTGAGTTTAATTTTAAATGACACTGTTAGAACACCCTTTGTGTAGCTTGAGTGAGAATTCAAGGCAAAGCATATTTTTCAGATCATATTCTTCTGCATGACTCAGCAACTATACTTTGTTTCTCACAGAAATTCCTGTTTTCTTGTTTTGATTTCATCAGAATTCCAATAAGGCTTTCTTACATAGCTTTGTAGATGTTTACAGTTAAAGCCATTTATAATATGTTTTCCCTATATAAACAAATGCTCAATTTTTATAAAAACAAAGACTACTTTGTGAATTCTCTCATGAAGCACAAGCTGAAGAAGGTAAAGGTAAAGGGACCCCTGACCATTAGGTCCAGTCGTGACCAACTCTGGGGTTGCGCGCTCATCTCGCGTTATTGGCCGAGGGAGCTGGCGTACAGCTTCCAGGTCATGTGGCCAGCATGACAAAGCCGCTTCTGGAAAAGCAGAGCAGTGAATGGAAATGCCGTTTACCTTCCCGCCGGAGCAGTACCTATTTATCTACTTGCACTTGGTGTGCTTTCAAACTGCTAGGTTGGCAGGAGCTGGGACCGAGCAACGGGAGCTCACCCCATCACAGGGATTCGGACTGCTGACCTTCTGATCAGCAAGCCCTAGGCTCAGTGGTTTAACCCCCAGTGCCACCTGGGTCCCTTCCATTCCATAGTTAGTGAAGAATAAAACTCATTGACATCAATCACTCAGGATTTCATAATGACCTTGTGGCTGCCTGAGGATTAGAGGTTACTAGCTGGTGGAAATTCTCTTGAAGAAAAGAACAGTAGTGTTTCCTGAGTCCCTAGCGTCTGATAGGAATGCATTAAACAATTATATTCTAAATCAGAGAGTGGGACAATAGGAGAATCAACAACATTCATAATGATGTATACTTGCTTACTGAATTTTACATGCTAATTTAATATTTGCATAAAACACTTTGCTCTCTAGTGAGAGCACTGTGGTGTATATTTCCCCCCTTTTTATGCAAATCTCAAGTTCTGTAAGCATCTGGAATGAATAACATGCATAATTATGAAACAGATCAGTCTTTGCCATGTGAATGTAATTTCTTCTGGCAAATTGTAAGGATCCTACTGTAACCTCATTTTAAAGTGATGAGATGTGTGACTCTGTAGGCTTGTAGGTTCAAATCGATTTCCTTTCCAAAAATTAATAAAAGGTGCACATGTTGCATTTTGATGGAAATTTTAATCAATCTGAAAGACTCATAATATATACATACTTCATAATCTAATGAGGTATGTGTTGGTTATCTAAAGTACCTAAAGCTTTAAGATTTTTTTGCCAAGTAACTTTTTTTCTGACCTAGAAATTCACATGGATGTTCTCTGTTGTATTGAACTTCATGACTATTTTTCTTGTTCATTTTAGCATGATGTATGAATTTGTCCTAATTCTCAAATTTCATAGTGTCATTTTGGCACAACAAAAACTGAGCATGCTTGGATGGTAGTATATTACAAAAATGCACATATGTTATACTAGAAAAGAGGCAGCTTCCTATATGACTTGCCAAAAATATGTAGAAAAAAGACAGAATGGAAAGGTTTTTATTTTTGAGCTTTTTAAAGAGATGGGTAGAGTTTTATTTGCAATGCAAGTCAAATAAATCTAAGTATAATTGCTGAGTTCTACTGTCTTAAGGATAAGAGCCAAGCAGTGCTGACTTCTGCCTAATTTTCATTTGTATGCTTTTCTATTTATGCTGTAGAGAAAGGTTAATTTTCATTTTAGTTAAAGTACTGTACTGCACAATTTGCCATCAGAGGAAACTCTCACACATCAAAATGCAACATGTTTTTCTGAAGATCCTATTTAGATCTGGACATAATCGTGGAGAAACTTTTTACATTTACAGATGGTGTTAAATAGTGAATATTTCTAGTAGGCAGAGCCCATTTCCTATTATAATTTTGTGGTAGATTCTGAAGGCAATTTTAAAACCTTTGATCTGCTTGTGTGTATGGAAATGGTACCACTTAGTGTGTGGTTACATTTCTAGAACAGAATTTCCAAAGCTGATAGATTTTGAAATTAAAACCTTTAGTCACCAATATGAAGTTCTGCAAAGACTCCAGTGCATAGCTTAAGAGTCCGCGATGACTTATTTCATTGTTGGAAACAACTCAGCATACTCATATCTACACTGAGCCATTACTGTATTTTTCAAATCTAATTAGTAAAATGTCCAGATCCTGGTGACTAAAGTTCTTTGGGTGGAAAAGCAAGTCAAGTCCTCCCACAGTCTTCCTTATCTGTAGTCTGTTTTCTCTTGAACACCTTAATGGTAGGCACTGAACATCAAGTCTCTTCCTGTCTGCAGATCCTGGATTGTTGTTCTTCATCTGTTGTTAGACTGTGACAAAAGTCAACCATCACAATATCTGTTCAGATCCTGTGTCCTCTTCATTTGGAAAAGAGTAGCAGGCATTAGTCCTCCTTCACGTCCCCCCACCACGTGTGAACAACCAAATGCCATTGGTATTTGGGCCCTTTGAGATGCCATAGGTATTTGGGCCCTTTGGGCAAAGCAGTCTTGTTTTCCTTGCATCTGTGTGGAGGGTGCCTGTGTGATGGAGAGACATGGAGAATTCATGGTGCAGCAACTGCCTCATTCAAAGTCCTGCCGGCTACCTTTGGTCACAGTAGGATGTAAGGGTGATCTCTCCCCCGCCCCATCCCATTTGGAAGAGAATTGCATAGTTTGGGGGCATGTGGTGAGAATAAGGGGGTCAACATCCCCTCTTGGCAGGTTCAGTGAGAAATGTGACTTCTTGGTTTTAAAAAAATGTCAGCTTCCTGCATCTTTTCCCTGCACCCACCAGTATCCATTAAGTAAGTAGTGAGATTGATTTTCTTTTGTGTGCCAGTTCATGATTTAAACAGCTTTTACTTCTTCAAGCTTTCAGGGACACTGCAGTTGTGCTGTAAGATATTATAACTTTCCTGTCATGCTGGGGGGGAGGCTTCAGAAACAATGACCTTCTTAACGGTGACAAAGCCTTCCCCCCTCACATACCACTATGGGTTAATAATTTATTGTCTTGTACTAAAGGAACACCTGCTAACTTGGACTACACTAGATAATTATAGCTTTGCAAAAGGCATCTACATCCACACAAAAATGCTCAAAAGTGTCTGTTTAATCAATGCCCAGGAAACGGGCTTTCCCTTTCCAAACAGAAGCTATTACAGGTTAAAACATTTGTACAGAATATCTGATGCACTGCACCATAGGTGGAATCAAAAATTAATTATCTCCTTTTTTGAAATGAAATGATGGACTAGAGCCTTTTCTTATATATTAAGTGCTGAATGTTTTCAGTCATCTGTTAAATGGCATTTAATCGCTCATTGGAAATGCCCCTAAAAACAGATAATATTTTGGATACTATTGTGAGCATACGTCTTATTAAGATCTTTATGAGGATTTGCAAATGAATCATGGTTTTGTATTGTGTGAAACCTTTTCCAAGTGCCTTATTTCCCCAAAGCCTGCTATAGTCAAGATGTTTTTCTTGTGGTGGTATTAAATGGGGGAGGGGTCCAGAATTAACTCTAGCTGTTTTCCCAAAGCATCTTTTGTATTGTGTGGCTGCCCTTCAGCCTGCCCTTCAGGTTGTCAGTTGCTAAGGTTATGAGCTTTCTTGATGAGTCTCGTACAGCCTCATTCATATTGTTGGTGGTTTATTAAATATTTAGATGGTGATGTTCCCAGAGTGCTTTCTCAGCTAGTATATCCTCCACCTGTTTTAAACTGAGCATATATTTGAACAATCTTACATCTTCTGTAGCGGGGGAGGGTTCTTAATTTGAAGCTGGTTTAATTATTTCGTTTAGAAAATTGAAGTATTTCAAGAAAGAATTGGTATTTTAACTTTTAAAAATTTGATTAGATTTAAAGAGCCACAAAAATACTGGATGAGGTATGCAGGCATTGCCTGCTTGTCACGTCGTGTTAAATGCCTTCTTGATGTGGAATATATACAGTGTGTTCACTGTTAACTACTTTCAAAAACTATTCCTTGAAGAGCAGCAAGTAGAAAATTGTGACCTTTTCCATTCTTCCTATTGTTTCTTCAGCCTAACTTTTGTGTCCCCACCCCCTGTTTCATATAGAGTTCTCTTCCATAAAACAAAAAATTACTGTTGTTTAATTAGCTAAGGAGAAGAGCAGATTTTCAGATTAGTCTGGAAGTCAGGCCTTATGAGAAATGGTTGAGAGAATTGGGTATGTTTAGCCTGGGAAAGAGGAGACTGAGAGGCGATATGGTAGCTATCTTTAAATATCTAAAGGGCTGTAACATGGAGGATAGAACAAGTTTTTCTCCTGCTTGAGAGACTAGAACCTGAATCAGGGGGTTCAGGTTACAATAAAGAAGATTCCAAATAAACAAGAATAACTTTCTCACAGTAAGAGTTGTTCGACTCCCAGAAAAGGTGATGGACTCTCCTTCTATGGAGGTTTTTCAGCAGAGGTTGGATGGCCATCTGTCATGTATGATCTAGTTGTGATTCCTGCATTGCAGGGGGCTGGACTAGATGGCCCTTGGGACTCTTTCCAACACTACAGTTCGGTGCTTATATGATATATGTGTTTTCACTCCAAGTATAATTTTAAAGCTCTTCTGTATCATGACATGTAGTGGTTCTGACATTTCAGTGTTGTTTTGTCAGCTACCTAACCTGAAAGAGAAGTCAGTCTCTCAAAATAAACATAAGCTGGTAAACAACCATCAACAACTTAATACCGGTATTTAGTATTCTAAATTGTCCCCCCCCACCCCTCCTTTTTAGTTAACTTTTGGAAGTTCATTGCAAATTGATGATCTTCATTAGCATTATTTGGAACAGCCATGTTATTATTGTGGTTTATTTTTTAAAATATAAAAGAAGACATTTATTACTACAATTGAGAATAAGTTTCACTGAACATTATGGGATTCACTTCTAATGTTAATAATTTATTATTTATATGCCACCTGTCTCATTTGGTTGCCCCAGGTACTCTGGGCTGCTTCCAACAAATTATAAAGCCAAAGTAAAACATTAAAAACTTCCCTATACAGGGCTGCCTTCAGATATATTCTAAATGTTAGATAGTTGTTTATTTCCTTGGCCTCTGATGGGAGGGTGTTCCACAGGGCAGGCATGACTACTGAGAAGACCCTCTGCCTGGTTTCCTGCAACTTCACTTCTCGCATTGAGAGAACAGCCAGAAGGCCCTTGGCACTGGACCTCAGCTGAACGATGGGGGTGGAGACACTCCTTCAGGTATACTGGGCGAAGGCCGTTTTGGCTTTTAAGGTCAGCATCAACACTTTGAATTGTGCTTGGAAATGTACTGGAAGCCAATGTTAATCTTTTTGGATTGGTGTTTTTTTTTTTAAAACATAATTTTTATTAATTTTACAAATTACAAAAAACGGTACATACATAAACACCTTTTCCACCTCCTTCCCACCCCCCTCCATGGGTCCTCCCCTGCCACAGAAGTATCCCATGTAGGTGAACAGTCAGAGATGGTCCATTTTATGCTTGGATTTCTGCCCTCCTCCCCCTCCCCTGTCCCCAAAGCCCCCCCCCCCCCTGCCACCAGGGAGCTCCAGTAAACCAGGGCAGTACGCAGGAGGTCATCCATCCAACCATCTATTGTCATACCAAAAAAAAGAATAAAAAGAGAAAAAAGAGAAAAAAGAGAAGAAAAAATAACAAAAAAGAGTAACAGACAATACAAAACAGAAGAAATCTTTCTTTCATTCATAATTATTAAACCATATTTTGTGGGCTTCCCCACCCTCCCCCCTTCCCCAGTTTTCATCCCTTTTTTATCATCTTCAACAGTTTCTTATTTTATAAAAATACACCTTTATACCTTATACTACTTATAAATTAATTATTATCATTTTCACCTAATGTCCAAATCACTGAAAAATCAAACTCCCATTTTTTCTTCCCGTGCCTAATTTTTATCCCCTCTATAAGCCTCCATATTTTCACATTTTTCCAAAATCAATTCACTTTTAAAACTATAACTATTCCCAATCTAACCTTACATCCCCGATTACCGGTCTGGTGGGGGAATACTGTACTTACACACATAAACAATTGTGTACCATATACAGTTCTGTATCATCAGTATTTGGAGATGAACGTATGATGAATGCCATCTGACAATGGGCAAGTTGCAAAAATGAAGTTGTGGAAACTAGCAGCCACAAATATCAATGACAGGTTTTACCCTAAGGTCTTCATCTGGTTTCTCAGCAACGGCAAGAATAAGTGATCATACGATGGGCCAGTGGTGGAACATCTGCTTTGCATGTAGAAGGACCCAGGTTCAATCCCCAGTACAGTGGTACCTCGCAAGACGAATAACTCGCTAGACAAAAGCGTCTAGCGATTCTTTGTTGCCTCGCAAGACGAAGCTTTCTATGGCCGCGTCTCGCAAGACGGGGTTTTTTTTGCCGTCTGCCATTTGTTTCCGCAAGACGGAAATTTTCGTAAGACGGCACAACCCACGTAACAAATTATTTTCGTCCTGCGAGGTACCACTGTATTTCCAATTAGGCAAGCACAGGAGACCTGCTACCAGACAGTATAGAGAAGACTGAAGCTCTGTGTAAGACAGTTCCTGTCTTCCTTAATGTCAGGCACTATGCAACATTTCTCATCCTTGGTTTTTTGTTCTGTCCTAAAGCAACATGCTTGTAAGTGGCACTTCTGAAGTACAGTATGTTTGACTGGGATGGCCACTGGTCTTAGTATTGTGAACAATATTTCTACAGCTTTTGATGTATTTAATCTTCATCTGTTCTCTGTTCTTTCAGCCAGTGCTTCTTTGTACTTAATCTTGTTACGGTTCTTAAGCTTATCTCCATCAAAAGAAGTCAGCTTCAGAATGGCAAATAATATAAGCAAGGTTAATTTCAGCCACCAACTTGTGAAATATTCTATGCCAGTGTTTTCCAGAAGTTCTCTTTCATTTTCTGGGACCACATTCCACCACCCCCCTTAGCCCAAGTACTTTCTTTATCAAGGAAAAAGGTGGGGTGTAAAGAAATATATAATAATAAAATAATAATAATAATAAAGCACACCATTATATTATAAATGCTAAATAAGCACCCTGTATTAGAATTCACAAAAGCTGCATACTATGTACAGTTTTTGTAATTTTCAATATGAACTTTAACTCTTTTTTTTACTTCATAAGTTTCCTGGAGTTGCATCATTCAGTCACAGTACAATATCGCAGTATAATACAAGTACTTTAGTTTTCTTAATACAAACAAAGATTAAATCCCTAAATGGCCTCGGCCCAGTATACCTGAAGGAGCGTCTCCACCTCCATCATTCAGCCCGGACACTTTGCGGTCCAGTGTCGATGGCCTTCTGGCGGTTCCCTCACTGCGAGACGCAAAGCTACAGGGAACCATGCAGAGAGCCTTCTTGGTAGTGGCGCCCACCCTGTGGAACGCCCTCCCATCAGATGTCAAAGAGATAAACAACTATCTGACATTTAAAAGACATCTGAAGGCAGCCCTGTTCAGGGAAGTTTTTAATGTGTGACATTTTAATGTATTTTTAATCATTGTTGGAAGCCACCCAGAGTGGCTGGGGGAACCCAGCCAGATGGGTGGGGTACAAATTTATTATTATTATTATTATTATTATTATTATTATTATTATTATTATTATTATAATTTTCTTTGTCTTCAAAGCTAGAAGCTACAAAAAGGACTTAAGTATGCACTCAGTTCCCCTCTTAAAACTGAAAGCATGTCATGTTGCTTTTCAAATTTCCCTGGGTTTGAAAATCAAAGTTTGAAAAAGTACCCCACAGTATGCAGGTGATAAAAACCATCACCTGCATGCTCAAGAGGTTTGATAAGAATCAAGTGAAACAATCTCCTGAAACCTTCAAGTATATGTGCAGATGAGACCTTATGAAGGTGGCAAAATAGAGAAACACATGCACACTGACCACTGACACAGACTACAGTGAAGAGGAATAATTATTTGTTTTAATTCACTTTGTGTTTACATTAAGTCCATCCTCCATTACCGTACCAAGTTAATGGATGACTAGGGAATGGCGGATGGTTTGAGGCTACAGTATGATTGGGAAATAGAGAAGCTTGTGCTGGTAGCCTTACCCCCAGTGGTAATCCAACAGATACTTTAAATGTGAAAAAGTTGTTTTGCTTGGTGAAAAATGTGAAAAAGTTGTTTTGCTGGTGTTCTTAAACCTTTTTCAGGTACCATTTCTCAGCCTACTCAGATATCCTGCCTCCTGTATCTGTCCCTCTCAACCATGGTTTTTTTATGCAGAGAAACAGATTTGAATTTAAAGTGACACAAAATGTCATTCACAGAAAAGCTAACCAATTTATGACTATTGTGACTATTGAGGGCACATCTTTTTCCTGTGATAGAATGCTTTAAGAAAATTGCAATTGAAAAATTCAGTGCAACTCTGTGCAGTAGATTATAATATGCCTTTGTTTGCAGTAGACTGCTATTGTTTCTTACTAACAGTGGTGGTATTCTATTAGTGTGTAGTAGAATTTAGTAAGCCTGTAAGCTATCTAAAATATTTGTGCTTGAACTGGAAGATTGGATTTAATGCGCTTGAGTTTAAATTTTTGAGAAAACCAGGCTATGTGCGAAAAATTCTTGGCCTTTTTCAATCCACTAGTGGGAGTGTGAAATGGGCTTATGATTTTTATGCATTTTAGTTATAATTGGGTTCAAAGCCAAATATTTATCTGTAAAGCCAAGGGTGAGACCCAGAAAAACCTTTGAATGGTTGAAGGGCAAGAGTGATATCTCCAATTTCTGCTTGTTTCCCCCATGGGAATGTGTTTTGTGGGCTCATACAGCTTCAGTGGGAGGGAGGAGGTGGGGAAGTCCTGCTGCAGAAGCAGACCTCTGTTCACAGTTCTCTGAAACCTGCCCATATCCTTCAGTGATACAGATATTCCAAGGAGATATGTGATAATTTTGATTTTATCCCAGCCATCAGTTTGCATGAAACTCACGCGAATGTTGTACGATCAGGCTATGACTTTTTCCGTAAGTTGCATCTTGTAAATTTGCTGCTTTGTGAGTTGAGAAATAAACCAAATATTTGAACTGCAGCGTTGGAACACAAAATGACTTCATGTATCAACAGTGAGGAACGTGGTGCATTTGGAGACTGTTTGATTAGGGAGACCAGGTTGCCCGATTTCTCATTTCAGTTGAGAGAGCGGGGGGAGAATTGTAGAGGGTGCTTCATTCATAAATCTGTGTGTAGCAGCATATCACCGGTGACATGCTTCTTCTCACTTTTCAAATACGTTTTGTCTAATGGAGGTGAGAGAAGGGCAATGGCCTGCTCATAGAGGAGCATCCACTTCATTAACAATATCTGACTTTATTTTAGGACTGCATAGTAGGAAGCAAAGCTAGGGAAGCTGCATTCCCAGACCTGGCATTTTGGTCTCTAGGAAGCCAGAGCCTGAGGCTCAGAACACACACTAAGTGTAGTGACTTCGAAACTTTGCATAGTGTATTGTTTGGGGACTTCCTCAAGGAAGTTGATAAGTCTTTATTTTCTCTTCTTTCTGATCTTCCTCCCCACTCCCCACCTCCATGTCACCTTCCTTCTATGGAGCTTGAGTTGAAGAGAATAGATTTATAGTTCCGCAAACCTGCATTTGATGCTTCATTCTGGGCGGAGAACAAGAGAACACACTGCACCAAAACAATATGACCTAGTGACAAAAGCTAGAGAACTGACCCGTCTATATATAAAAAAGTGTGTGCTTAAACGAAGTCTGAAGCTGCCTACTTATTTCTTTTTGAGATGGTCTTAATTTATGTATTGCCAAATATGCAAATAGGAGTCAGATAAAAATCAAATTTACATAATTCTTGAAAAATGTAGCTTCCTAGGCAGGAGAAATCAGGTCACAGGGCAGAAAACCACAATACTAGTTCCAGGCAGCCAGAATATCTCTCTCTCTCTCTCTCTCTCTCTCTCTCTCTCTCTCTCTCTCTCTCTCTCTCTCTCTCTCTGTGTGTGTGTGTGTGTGTGTTTGTGTGGTGTGTTTCTAACAGCAACTTCATGTGTTTCATGGCAGTTTGCTCTCAAAATGCAGTGAACATATCTTCTGTAGCATGCGTGCTTCCTTGTCTCCCCTTCCCCAGTCCCAGCCATTCAGTGAAATTCTGCTATTCACAGCTTCTTGAGCTTGTGATCAATATTCTCCAATCAGTGTTCTTACTAGCTTCACTCTTCCCTTCATTTATAGCTTAATTCTTGCCAAAGCGGTTTCATTTATCTTCAAAATTATGTAACCCTAAACTGAAAAACAGTTCACTTCATTTTCCCTGTTAAATATGAAATTAATAATGCAAAATGTTGAACTAGCTTTTTCAAATAATTGCAGTTTTTATTTATTTTTTTAAAAAATTATATATAAGACATGCTGTGTTATCCCATTTTACAAAGACAAAACTACATGCGAATTTGTAGCACTAAGAATTGGAGCAAACACAAGAATCAATTTCTTTGAGAGAAAGCTTAATCCTATCAATGTTGCAGCATTGGATAATAGCTCTGAGAATTATACTTACTCTGTTATTTTTGGAGTTTTTCCTCTTAAATAAGCATTTCCAGAATATGTAGTTTTAGAAATAGTACTTTTTTGGTATTTTGTGTTAATCAACTCAAGTGATAGTTTGTTCACAGAAATGTTACATTTTTATTTCTTTTTCTGCAGTTGCACTAAAATCATCCAGTTCTGCAAAGTCTGACAGAAATGGTATTCAAGAAAGTGGCAGAACTATAAAACCTAGAGAGACCATGCTAGAAGGAGAACTTTTACTACAGGTACTTGTGGTTATGTTGAAAGAATTTCTGTGGGAAATAATCTTGGAACATGTGTTTAATTTGCTTCATTCATCAATAGAAGCGTGAGCAAAAACTTTGCATCTATTCCAGTTACCACTTCAGGCTTTTCTTTAATCTTTTTCTAAGATCTAGAACATAATGCCTTACTGTGTATAATGGGTGCAAGAAATAAACTAATGAAGCAGACCCAGTAGCTAGCAGGGCTACAACCTTGGTTCATGATTCCTTCAGTGTTGCTGGCACCTGGCACCCAAACGTAGACAAAAACCAACTCCTTTTTCATGGGAGCAGTCATGACAAATTGGGTGACAGTATCTCAAGTTGCCCAAACCCAGGCAAAACAGCCACAGATGGGACTAAACCACTTTCCAAGAGATATAGTAGATGTTTGATTAGATGATGGGCCACATTTTCCTAGATGCAATTTCTATGGTAACATTCCTATGAAATGGTCATCATGTAACATTATTACACAAGTGTCTTTGATTTAACTTTGGATTTAATTTTCACATTGTAAAACGCTTGGACGTTAGTATTGCATGCCTAATGTACTAGCAATCTCTCTCTTGGGGGTTATTGTAGATTTTATGTAAATGCTTTGAGAATCGAAAACTTAGTTTTCTGCTGCTGATTTGCTGTTTGGTATTGGCCAGAATAATAAGTGTGGCTATATTAACTTTTTTCCTGTGCTTCTTGTAATATATATTAAATTAAATTTTTAAATCCTCTTTTTCAACATGCAGTATCCTCTTTTTCAACATGCAGTATCAATGTATTTTTCAAATTAAACTTGTTGCTGTTCTATCTTCAGGCATTAAACGGCTTTGTGCTGGTGGTCACATCAGATGCACTCATATTTTATGTTTCTTCTACAATCCAGGATTACTTGGGTTTTCAGCAGGTAAGCACTTTTTCCTCTTTCAAAAAAGAGTACAGTACTTTCAAAGTTTCGTGTCTGCTTCGTGTATCGAAAGGCAAATTTATTTGTCATGGTGGCTTCTAGAGGAATCCCAGAAATGGTAACCTCCCTGGGTAACAATGGTTGATGCAAGCAGGTCTTAAGGAAACTGTAGAGAAACCTCTTATTAAAAACAACAACACTATGACCTGTTTTTAAAACTACCTCTGTTTCAAACTTCCAGCTTCTGTCTGCTCCATGAAGACACTGGGGGAGATTATATGGAGAGTTGGGCTTTGTCACTTGCTGCTATCAGTAGCTCTCTTGAGGTTTCCATGTGAATGTATGTAGGTGGCACAAGGGTGTGTGCACCAGCCCTCCACCTTCCCACTTTCAGTGCAAAGTCCTGAAGAACAATTCTAAGCACATGTGCGAAACTCAGGAGGGTCAGAAGGAGAGGGGTTACCAGGTGTTGCACAAAATATGAAAATAAGTAAATAAATTTTGCAGCTCCTGTGAAAGGATTAAGAACTCTAAACAATCATCAGCACCCTCAAAAATTGATGTTCTTACTATGAGATTTAAAGTTGATTTAAAGTCCATAGCATAAATGTGACTTTGATTAGTAGACTAGTCCCCCTTTTCACAAGAAATGGTAATATATTTTATTATCTTGATTCCAAATTAAGCAATAGAAATGCATAACCTAACTTATATCCAGTTGTTGGAACTTTGGCTGGCACTGCATCAGTTGAATGCATACTCTAGTTAGATTTGAAATAAGCAGATCAGTTTCAATCCTGTTCAAGATACGCTTAGCACCTTTTGGATGTATTGCAAGGATATTGTATTCTTTGTTTTGTCCCCAATTGTATAAGTAGTTTTAATAAACAATTATAAAGGATTTTAAAAACTGGTTTTTGCTGGATTAACTTTCCTTCTTTATTAATTCTATAGGAGTCCATTAATTGTAGTGGACTCTCTTACTTAAAATGTCATGAATTGTAATATTCTTTGTAGCAATCAAGCACAGGAATATTACTTAGCATTTTCTTTGCTATCGTTGTTTCTTGAATATAGTCTGATATTATACACCAGAGTGTATTTGAACTAATTCACACGGAAGACAGACCAGAATTCCAGCGCCAGCTTCACTGGGCTCTGAACCCCGTACATTCTACAGATTCTGGACAGATAATGCAAGGTTAGTATCTGTTAGTAGCACTAGCAAATAATTTGTGTCTGTCTTTACGAGACATACCTAGGAAGAAATGTTTATAGGTATTGAGGAGAAAACTTCACACTGCCTTCTCTCCTACTACCTGCAAAGGTGCTTATCTGTAATGGGGACTGATACTAATGGGACATGCATTACATATCTAGAGGTTTTCCAAATGGCAGATATTTATAAAGTGTGTTATGCCTTAGCGATACCTCCCACTGTCATTCTTGTTTAGAATAGTATTTGAAACCCTGGTTACAAAGGGAGTTGCCATTATCATATGAATGAATGTTTGTCTAAAAGGAAGTCTTAAATGATCTTTTCATATAGGTGATAATGGCTTTTCACAGTCCGCAACATATTATAACCCAGAGCAGCTACCTCCAGAGAATTCCTCTTTTATGGAACGAAACTTCATCTGTAGATTACGCTGTCTCTTGGATAATTCATCTGGGTTCTTGGTGAGTACAGAGTTGCATTAATGTCTGCTTCACACCTAACAGGATACTATGATTTCAGATTTTTCACTCAATTTTTAAAAGAAACAAAAAGCTATCTGTGAGGGACAGGGGATATCGCGAAGTCCCTCCCCTCCTGAGTTCAAGCCAATCACCGAGCACAGGGGAAAGCAGAGAGAGTTCCGATTCCAGTAGGGAAGCAGGAAGTCGGGTCCGAGGCTCAGGCAAGGTAGAGGAGCCAGGGTCCCAGGCGGGACAGGAAGGGGCGAATAAGGGAGGGAGACCCATCCCCCCAACGCCAGAACTACGCAGAAAGAGGAGGGGAAAGAGGATGGGTCTGCCAAAGCTTTTGTGTTGGAGAAAGACGCGCCAAAAGCCATTAGGAGGTTCTGAAACCGACTGATCACATCACTCCGTGTAAATAGCATGACTTCAGCACTGTAAATACGCAGCACCAATAAAAGAATAAAATGCAGAGCTGCGTAGCGTCGTTACTCTGAAGTAGTCCACTCCGGCCACTGTGACAGCAACCTCCTAATCCTTTTTTGGGCTACTTTGGAGTTGCCGGGATGAGCGTGTCAGAGGCGGAGAAATGGCGGCAGATCGCGGAGCAAGCCCAGCAAGAACTGCAGCAGCTGTCGCTGCAGGCGCAGGGGGAATTGAAGGCAGCTAAAGAAGAGACTAGGAAGGTCCAGGACAACCGGCTACAACTTGCGGAACAGGTGAGAGCGCTACAGGAAAGAGAGCAGGAATTAAGGGCGGTGGCGGTAGACCTCCAAAACAAGCTGGATGCAGAGAAAAACAAGGCGGGAGGGGCACCCCAAGTCCAAGTGCTGCCAGGAAGGAGAGCCGGGACGCTAGTAAGCAAGTTCAATGGAGACCCGAGGGAATATCAGGGCTTTGAGACTGAGATTGTGTATGCTCTTGAGCTGCACCACGCTGAGTTCCCTGATGATGAGCACAGGGTAGCGTTTATTGTGGAGCACCTTACCGGGGCAGCCAGGGAGTGGCTAAGACCGTTAATCGCAACAAAGAATCCTTGCATGAAGAATGTCAAACTATTTCTAGAAGGTTTGAAAACGATGTATTCGTCCGATAGTCATATGGACCAGACTAAGGAGGAACTTCATAATTTACGCCAAGGAAATATGACAGTTCGCGCGTATTGGGCGAAATTCACCATGCTGGTGCACAGATTGGGGTGGGAACTCGAGTCACCCCCAATGCAAGCGGCGTTCTACTTGGGGTTGCATGAGGAGGTGAAGGATGAGCTCTCGAGAGGTCCAAAGCCCAGTAATATGGATCAGCTGAGCAAAGCGGCTCTGGCGGTGGGGGTGAGACAGGAATCCCGGTGGAGCGACAAGCAAGCAACGCGCGCAAAGCGGGCTTGGTTCCCACGGTCGCGGGAAAAGCCACTCCCCCAACAACCCTTTCAAGCCACGCCTGGGGCCAGTCAGGACCAGGAACCCATGCAGATTGATAGCGCGCGCGCGCGGGCTTTTCAAACCCCAGCGGCGCCAAGACGCAAGGAGGGAAGGGGTGGGAATTGCTTTCTCTGCAACTCCCCCCAGCATCTCGTCAGAGACTGCCCACATCGCAGGGAGTGGCAAGGAAAGGCGGGAACGGTTGTGCCCTCCCCCACTGACGCAGCACCACAGCAGGGAAACGGGAAAGCCTGGCTGCAGGAGACAAGGGGCAGCAGCCAGGCACAGTCAGCAGACAACAGCCCCAGCCCACCCACCCGCACAGAGAGGAGCAGAGCCAGCCCACCCCTCCCAGAGCAGGAGTGGTTCTAGAAGTGACGCTCACGCTCCCAAATGGCTATCCCCTGACGGTCCTCGCCCTAATTGACAGTGGGGCGTCAGCGAACTTCTTCTCAAGAAACTTTGCAGAAGAGCACCAGATCCAGCTTCTGCAGCTGGATTTTCCTCTGCACGTGGCAACCATTGACGGCAGAGAGCTGCTGGGAGGGGCCATCACGCATCAAACCCCCCCCATGAGAATGACGGTGGGAAGGCACTCAGAGACACTGGCATTCAACGTCACCACCATCTCAGACCCCCCCATCGTCTTGGGCATGAGCTGGCTGGCGCGCCACGACCCCTCCATCAGTTGGCACCAGAGATGCATCACTTTTGGATCGGACTTTTGCCTGGAACATTGCATGCAGCACCAACCAGGGGAGGGGCCTCCGATAGCCACGGTGGCCACCATGCACATCAAAGGGGGTGAGGCGATACCCAAGCCGTACTGGGACCTGCAGGAGGTCTTCAGCGAAGCGGAGTCCGACCACCTACCCCCACACAGGCCTTTTGACTGCCAGATCAACCTGGTGCCAGGGGCAACTATACCCCCAGCCAAGCTGTACGCCATGTCAGACCAGGAACTGGAGGATCTGCGCGCTTTCATCGACAAGAACCTCAAGCGGGGGTTCATCAGAGAAAGCAAGGCAGCAGGGGGCAGCCCGGTCTTCTGGGTGGACAAGAAAGACACGCAACAGCGCCGTCTGGTGGTGGATTTTAGACGACTGAATTCAGTGACAGAGCCAGTGGCTTTCCCCATGCCCAGAGTGGATGATCTCCTGACAGCGGCACGCAGGGGCAAGATTTTCACCAAGCTAGACCTGAGGGGGGCGTACAACTTGATCAGGATCCGGGAAGGCGATGAATGGAAAACCACGATGTTCACGCCTCTGGGCTCTTTTGAATATCTGGTGATGCCCTTCGGGTTGCAAGGGGGCTCAGCATGCTTCCAGGCCTTCATGCACCACGTCCTGGGGTCCCTCCTTTTCAGGAAATGCTTGGTCTTCCTGGATGACATCCTTATCTACTCCGATGACCCAGTGCAGCATGTGAAGGATGTCAGGGAGGTGTTGCAGCGCCTGAAGGAGAACCACCTGTATGTGAAGCTGGAGAAGTGCAAGTTTCACACCAAGGAGGTGGACTTCCTAGGCTACAAGCTGTCAGACAAGGGGCTGGCGATGGACAAGGACAAGGTGCAGGCCATCCTGGACTGGCACAGCCCCAGGACGCGCAAAGATGCCCAACGCCTACTAGGCTTCGCCAACTTCTACAGGAAGTTCATCAAGAACTTCTCTCGCGTTACGGCTCCCATCACTGACTGCCTGAGAGGCAAGCAGAAGTTCAGGTGGACACCAGAGGCGCAAGCAGCGTTTGAAAGCCTCAAGAGGGTGTTCGCCTCAGACCAGAACCTGTTCCACGTGGTTCAGGACGCGCCCCTACGCGTGGAGACAGATGCTTCTGATAAAGCTGTGGGCGCCATTTTGTTGCAACTGGACGCCAACAGAGAGTGGAGACCCTGTGCCTTCTTCTCCAGGAAGTTGACCCAGCCAGAGCGAAACTACACGGTGTTTGATCGGGAACTTCTTGTGATCCACGCTGCGTTCCAGCACTGGAGACACTTCCTGGTGGGCGCCAAGCACCCCATCCAGGTGTGCACAGACCACAAGAACCTGGAGTTCTGGAGAACTGCCAGGGTGCTCAACCAGCGGCAGATACGGTGGGCAGAGTTCTTCTCGAACTTCAACTTCTCCATACACTACATCCCGGGAGAGCAGAATGTCAGGGCGGATGCCCTCTCCCGCAAGCCAGAGTACATGGAGGAGGAGGCGCCACCGGCACCCAGGCACATCTTCCCCCCGTCAGCTTGGTCCTGCGGAGCAGCAGTGGTAAGCGAGGCAGAACTCACAGCACTGACGGCAGCGGATGAATTTGCCAACCGCATCTTCAGAGAACTGAGAGGGGGGGGGAGCAGGCAAACGACTTTGCAGAACGCAGGGGGCTGCTTTTCTACAAGGGTGCACTGTACCTGCCCACCACCCAGCTTAGACGTACGGTCCTCAAGCAGATGCACGACAACCCAACGGCGGGTCATTTTGGGAGGGACAAAACCGCTCACCTAGTCATGAGACACTTCTGGTGGCCAGGGGTGCGGGAGGATGTGAGGGATTATGTAAGGGGCTGTGACACCTGCCAGCGGGCAAAGGTGGTCAGAGCGCCACCAGCAGGTTTGCTGGAGCCCTTAGCCACACCGCACAGGCCGTGGGAAGTAGTGTCCATGGACTTCATCACAGACCTGCCGTCGTCCAGGGGCAAGACCGCAGTGTTGGTGGTGGTGGACCTCATGTCCAAAATGTGCCACTTTATACCGTGTGCCAGGGCGGTCTCTGCAGAAGAGACAGCCAAACTGTTTGTGGATCACGTATTCAGACTGCATGGATTACCTTTGAGGGTTATTTCGGATCGTGGCCGCCAATTTGTTTCCAGGTTCTGGCGGCGGCTCATGAACCTCCTGCAGGTGGAGGTCAGCTTGTCGACGGCTAGACACCCGCAGACCAATGGACAGGCGGAGAGGGTCAACGCCATTCTGCAGCAGTACCTGAGATGCTACGTCAGCCAGCGGCAAACGGACTGGGTGGATCGCCTGCCACTGGCAGAATTTGCCTACAACAATGCGGTGCACGTCTCCACAGGGGTGTCGCCCTTTAAGGCCAATTACGGGCGTGACCTCAGATCTTTCCCAGAGAGGGAGGGGGAGGAGGAGGAGGAGGGCCCACAGGCTGAGGATTGGGCAGCGGAACTGGAGACGGTGCACCAGCAGCTCAGAGAACACTTGGAGAGAGCCAAGGAAGCGTACAAGAAGGGGGCAGATCGCCACAGGCGACCGGGGGAGGTCATTAGGGTGGGGGACAAAGTGTGGTTGTCCTCGGAGGGCCTTCCCATCAGAGGGCGATGCAAAAAGCTGGCGCCCAGAAGGTTGGGCCCCTTCACGGTCACGCAACAGGTCAACCCGGTGGCATACAGGCTGGCACTGCCAGAGGACATGAGGGTGCACCCTGTGTTTCATAGATCGCTGCTGTCGCCGTACAGGGAAAGCAGCAGGCTCCGAGACAGCGAACAAACCCCTGAGGGAGGGGGGGAGAGGGAAGACAGGGAGCAACTCAATGAGGCCACGGCCATCCTGGATTCAAGGTGGGGGGTGGGGGGACTGGAGTACCTCATGGCATGGGAGGATGCTCCACCGGCCCAGAATGAATGGGTCCCAGCCACTCAGATACAGGAGGAATTCCTGGTAGAAGAATTTCACGCCCTCTTTCCCCATAGACCCAAGCCCTGGCACATGGAAAGGGAGGGGGAGGGGGAGGAAGCACGGGAGAGCAGTTCACCATGGCGCTGGGAAGCGGAGTTTGAGGAACCAGAGGATGAGGTATGGGTGTCACCGAGATCCACCCAGTCAGAGGAAGGAGCAGATTGGCAGAACATTTTTACCCCCACCAGCTCTGACGCCACGGACTTTTTGGGATTCCCATCCTCCCAGGCGGAAGGGGGGGGCTTGCAGGACTGGGGGGAGGTGTTCACACCAACGGGCTCGGAAAGCACTGAGTTCTTAGGCTTCCAGTCGTCACCGACACCTGGGGGGGACCTGGGGAGGGGTGAAGGAGAGCTTGGGAGGGGGGTGGATGTGAGGGACAGGGGATATCGCGAAGTCCCTCCCCTCCTGAGTTCAAGCCAATCACCGAGCACAGGGGAAAGCAGAGAGAGTTCCGATTCCAGTAGGGAAGCAGGAAGTCGGGTCCGAGGCTCAGGCAAGGTAGAGGAGCCAGGGTCCCAGGCGGGACAGGAAGGGGCGAATAAGGGAGGGAGACCCATCCCCCCAACGCCAGAACTACGCAGAAAGAGGAGGGGAAAGAGGATGGGTCTGCCAAAGCTTTTGTGTTGGAGAAAGACGCGCCAAAAGCCATTAGGAGGTTCTGAAACCGACTGATCACATCACTCCGTGTAAATAGCATGACTTCAGCACTGTAAATACGCAGCACCAATAAAAGAATAAAATGCAGAGCTGCGTAGCGTCGTTACTCTGAAGTAGTCCACTCCGGCCACTGTGACACTATCATAGCTAATCCTCTTCTGAATCCTGTATGCATGAGTAGGACTATATTGGCCTTGAATCGGAGCTGGCAAGTGCATTGCCCTAAGCCAGGCATAGGCAAACTCAGCCCTCCAGATGTTTTGGGACTACAACTCCTATTATCCCTAGCTAACAGGACCAGTGGTCAGGGATGATGGGAGTTGTAGTCCCAAAACATCTGGAGGGCCGAGTTTGTCTATGCCTGCCCTAAGCGGAAAAAACAAGGAAGGTCCTCACAGTTTCCAGCAAATTGAGTGTGGGAATATATGCACAAAGCTTGCTCTGCCCAGTTTCTATCACAGCGGTGTCATTTTCTGAAAAATTAAAATATTGGTAATTGATTTTTCAGTGTTACAAATTCTTTTTTGATTAAGTTGTTGTGCAGTTTGAATTGTATTGTATTAATATTTTTTAATGATGTGAGCTTCCACAAGAGGGTTGTAGAGTCCCCAAAGGAGGTCTTTCTATACCCCAATAAATATTACTGTCTTTTTCTTTAAAACTTGTGAAATAAATTAGTTCATCTTTGAAAATACTTTCAAAAGAATTGTTTAAACTATAATTTTTTTGCATAAAAGCAGCTACTTGTGAAATAACAGTAAGGCGATTCACTCTCAATAGTGAAAAGTTGCAATGGCTGTTCATCAATTCTCTTAATTTAAGATTCACTATCCTTTCACATGATTGGTTGTCCCATAGTAAAATTGGGTAAGCTTGATCTTTTGGATGTTGTTTAAAATATACAGTGGCATAGCTTATCACAGTCATACCTAACAAAAATGAAATTGTATCTAAAAATGTGGCATGAGGTTATAACTGGTTTTCTTCTTTTAAAGGCCATGAATTTTCAAGGGAGACTAAAGTTTCTCCATGGACAGAACAAGAAAGGAAAGGATGGCGCTTCTATATCCCCTCAATTGGCTTTGTTTGCAGTGGCTACTCCTCTTCAGCCTCCATCCATTCTTGAAATACGTACCAAAAACTTCATCTTCAGAACTAAGCATAAGCTAGACTTCACACCTACAGGATGTGATGCAAAGTAAGTGCAAGGTTATCTGAGGACAATTATACAGAATACAGTAGCTGAAAGTCAGAAGTACAGGTTAAAGTTGTAATATGTAGCCCCAGTGGCAATTGTTCTGCAGCCTTAGTCCTTATACCCTTTCCATTGAAGTTCAGCTAATTACCCCCTCTAAATAAGTACAGCTTCATTCATGATCATTTCATATTTAATGACCAAAATGTACATATTTCAGAGAATTACTGGTCAATAATGAATTTAAGCCACTTTTTCAGGAAGCAAGATACGGAACACTATTATTATTATTATTATTATTATTATTATTATTATTATTGGCAACATTTGACTGTTGCGAATTTCCGAGTAGTTATTATTTTCTGCTTGTTCAGTGGGAAATTCTGATTTTATTTTGTTTATTTTGGGTTTTGTTTTATTTTATTCTTCAAGCTCTTGAGCTGTGAAAGGATTGAGTAATATATTTTAAATGTTTTAAATACTTTTTGCAGAGGACGAATTGTGCTGGGTTATACTGAAGCAGAACTCTGCATGAGAGGAACAGGATACCAGTTTATCCATGCAGCTGATATGCTTTATTGTGCTGAGAATCATGTCCGAAGTAAGTGCGCTCTTGTGCTGAGCGATGAAGCAGAACAAAGTGTGCCAAAATAAATTCAGAAATGTATCCAAAATTAACCTTATTGTTTTTCTAATAAGGGCTTTTTTCTAGACATGTCCTTCGACCAAACATGTGAGCTTACGTTGAAAGAAGCAGTGTTTAATTTTCCCATGTGGATTCCTTTAGCTTCATTCTCCATGTTCCTGTCACATCCTGCTCTTTGCACTTCCTCTTCTCTGCCTCTCTTGCTGCCAGTTCAGCAGTTTTCTCAGGCAGATGGAAAAAATCTCTTCAAAGTAGTCAAAGTCTAAATTTAGAATGTTTTCTGACCTTGATGTATTTGGATCCCTTTGTCACAAACTTTGACCATCTCTATAGCTTCTGCAGAAAGGGAGTACTCTTTCTTTGTCCTATATAGCACTTTATTAGAGATGGCTTCCATTCTCCTTTCCTTACTGAAAGCATTTTTTAAACTACAGTTTCCATAAATATGGGAAATAACTTTGTTTTCTAAAAACAGTTAAAATATTCCACATTTTTGTCCTGTTTAAAGACACCCCTTCCCCCAAAAAAATACTGAAAAGTTTTAAATAAGTTGCAGTTGAAACCTCTTGGGTTCCATAGCTTTTATTTCTGTTTACCCATGAAATATTGGCCATATTTTTACATAATACCGACTCATGGTTTAGCATGTTATGTACAATTTGCAATGAACTTGGGCTTGCCTAATTTCTTTTGCTTCTCCTATACAGCTGGGAAGATAATTTTGGAAGCTTTTATTGACAGATTTAGTTAACCAGAATTTAACACCAACTATGGTCTGTTTAATTCAAGTCAAATTCAAAACACGGTTTTCTGAAGCCAAATTGTTTAAACTAACCAGGGTTAGCATTTACCACAATTTCAGGACTGCACAGTGAAGGGAAATGTGATTTGCTAGAAGCAGAACCAAAAGTTTCAAAAGCTATTCCAGCTATACAAGAGTAGTTGTGTGTGGAGCACACAATCCTGAGACTTAATTATGCTTTTGCATTCTCAGCAAACTATGTTTTAGCCTGACATGCAAATGCAGTCATTGTGTTGTTGAGAATAGAATACAGAACAGTAGGTTGGATCCAAACTTAGTCATATCTAGAGCAAACCACTAAAATCAATGGGACATGAGTCAGTCATAACTAAAGACCCATCAGTTTAAATGGATATGCATTTGATCCTGAAAATTAGCTGGACTTAACCTTTTAAGTGGTTTTGATTTGCTTAGTTTGTAAGTTCTATGTAAATAAGAGTTCCAAACTTTTTATTGGGCTTCATTAAAAATGCTTCTCTCTTTTTTCCTGCTCAATTTTTTAGTGATAAAGACTGGAGAGAGTGGTATGACTGTGTTTCGACTTCTTACCAAAGAAAATCGATGGGCCTGGGTTCAAGCAAATGCACGCCTGGTTTACAAAAATGGGAGACCAGATTATATTATTGCTACACAGAGACCTCTTACGTAAGTAGCCACCGACGTATAGAGACACTGCAGTTGGGATGATCTATTCTAAGGCTATCTTATTCAAAACAGAGATATATAACAAAGTGGTTAACCAGTTTGTCCTGTGGGGAGAATTCTAGCCCTGTACTTCCTATCCTCCCACTAAAAGCATTTTCTCCCTATGGAGCAAGTGCAGGCAAAATGTTGGCTCTGTGGTTACTTATGAGAATCTTGACAATGCCTGCTTCCCCCTTAACCACAATTAATCAGCGCTCCCTTTACCTGGGATCTGAAACAATGGCTTGCTTGGTTTAGGGGCTTGCTTAATGTTGTTTTGTTCTTTTCTCTGTGGGTAGTTTGGCCCTTTTTACAGGGCAATATGTATTTAAAACAATTATATTAAACTTTTTAAATTGTTGTGGTGTTGCTGTATGAGTTACTAGTAACCTTCAAAATGGGATAAGGTGGGTTAATATTAAAGGCTGAAACCCAAAGCAAATACATGCTAGAGGCTTGCATTAGCCTAGTGTGAAATTATTTGCTTTTATTGTATCTGAAGAATAACTACAATATCACAAGCTGCTTTTAACTCTACTCAGTTTGAAGAAAGCTTTTTCCCATACAGTAAGGGGAACTGTTACTAATCAGAAAGGTTTGATGCCCCCTGAGGTGCATAGAACTATCTTCACCTTTTTGGATCTTCGCCTAAATACAGAAAAGTAAATATTCTGTAACATGTTTCTGTGAATGACAAAATCATTTAAAATACTTGTGTGTCCTTTTAGTTGTTCTTCTTGATTATTAATAATATGCAGAATATTCATCATATTATTGAATGTTGTTTATAGATACAGGATTGATAGAATCTCTAATCTCCATTAGCAAATAGTTTCAATATAAAAATTGAACTTAATGACTAGGATGCAAAGTGTCCAGTCATCTCTCCCTGCCCTTCCCTGTGCTTTCAAAAACATTTTGCCATGTGGAATTGGCAGAAGCTAGGGGTGTCTTTCAAAAACATGTTCAAACTTCCTGTAGGCATAAGGAACCTGTCATGTGGTCCTTTGGATCTAGGTCAATATGTAAATTATGTTTCTTGTCTCCCAGCCTACCATTAGTGTCTGCTTCTTATATAGGTGCACAGTTTTAGTGCTGTGCCTTTCCCCCACTTATAATTGCTTTCTGTGTCTGTTCAGGTACTGGGAGAGTTTGTTGCAGCACTAAAGTAAAATACGGCTTTCCTTTCTTTCTTACAATTACTGCTATATTAACTTGCTATTCTTGTTATTTTGCAATTCAGAGATGAAGAAGGGGCAGAGCATTTACGGAAGCGGAACATGAAGCTGCCCTTCATGTTCGCGACAGGTGAGGCTGTGCTCTATGAAGTGATGTTTCCGCCGCCTGGCTTAATGGACTCTTCTCAGGCAAAGGTTAAAAGCAGCATTGGGAAAGGAGCTTCTTCTAAGACTACACTGCGCAAAGAATCTGTTGATCCCAATTCACTTCTGGGTGCAATGTTGCAGCAAGATGAATCTGTGTATCTCTGCCCACCTGCTCCAAATAAAATTTCCTTTGAGAGGAACCTTTTTGCGGACACCTGGGATGAACTGGGTAGCATGATGGCCTCTGATTGGCAGGATAATGTTTTACCAGTGAGGAATAACAGCATTCTGAAACAGGAGCAGACTGAGTGCCCCCAGGAAAGCAACTTGATGCTTCCTGAAGACAGCGTGGGACTTTTTCAGGATAACAAAAACAGTGAACTGTACAACATCATGAAAACTCTGGGTGTTGACTTTGAAGATATAAAATGTTTTCAGCAGGATGAAGAGTTTTTTAAAAACGAACTTTCTGGGGCAGATGATATTAGAGACATAGATATAACTGATGAAATCTTGACCTATGTTCAGGAGTCTTTAAACAAGTCTGACCTCTTGTATTCGGGTTGCCAGCAGCAACAGCAGCCCATGGTTCAGAACTCTACTTGTTTAATGCAGCAGCAACTGGAGCAGCAACAGAAGCAGCAGCCAGGGGTGGAGCAGCAGCAGCAGCTGTGTCAGAAGATGAAGCACATGCAGGTCAATGGGATGCTCGCAAACTGGAACTCTGTCAGCAGCATGCCCCTTAACCCTTCACAGCAACAGACACAGCCATATGCCTTTTCCGGCATGCAAGAAGTAACTCAGGAGTTCCCTTACAAATCTGAAGTCAACACAGCAACATACGCATGTAGGCAGGAGTTCATTCCCTACAAGCAGCCCACCAGCATGGTGTCACAGCTTTCAGATTTTACGCAGATAGACTTCCCAGTAGGAAGCTTTGACAGATCATCCTATTCAGGGTCTTCTGGTCTGGAGGATTTTCTCAGCTGTTTGCAGCAGGTTCCCGAAAGTCAGCCTTGTGGAATAAACTCTCAGCAAGTTATAGTAACTCCACAGACGTGCTATGCAGGTGCTGTGTCAATGTATCAGTGTGTATCTGAAACTCAACCAAACAGCACAGAACAAATGCAGTATAATCCTGTGGTATCCGGACAGCAAGCATTGCTAAGCAAGGTATGGGATTTCTGAAATCATTTGTTTCGCTTTGGAAATGTGCTATGTCAGTGTTCTGAGAGTTGCTCTCTAGCTAACAATTTTAAATATACAAATGCATCGTACAAATGAACTATTACCATCTGATTGGTTTGCATCTTAATTTGTGCATGGATTTTTATTCAGTGGGCCATCCTAAAGAGACCTAGGGACTTAGCTGGGTAGCATAAATTTTCTGGTAACCCTCCAATAGAATCCTTTTCTTCTGCTGCCTCATTATCGCTTAGCAATTATTTTAACTGTAACTATGAAGAGAAAAGGACCAGTCATGTCAAATGGTGAATTATTTGCTTCATTAGTCTCAGGAAACTTAATTTTGCTACATTACTGTAGGTAATTTAGGATATTTAAAGTAGTGATTAATGCACTTCTGAATAGGAAAGAAATAGATTTAAACAATATCTACATAGAGTGTGTTCACATGGTTAGCATCAAATGCTGTGAGATTATTTTCGGAGTTATAAGGAACAATTAGAACTGAAATAAGTGTAGGACAATATTATCTTTAGTGGCTTCACATTATTTGTGAATGAAATTTGACTGGCATTCAGAAGTTTGTGGGATAGAACACATTTATGATGTCTCTTTAGGACAGCATTAGGAGGAGAAAATTGATGTGGCTGATGATGGTTATTTGGTATAGGTGAGGTCTGGTGATGAGTCTTCCAACCCCAGCTGGCAGCTTCTCTTGACAAACTCTCATATGGGCTGATCTGTAAGAGGATCTTGCCTTGGGACTAAAATTGGACTTTCTGATCTTTAAACCTTTTTAACCTCAGTTCTGTTAAATTTGTAGGCAACACACAGGTAACGAAACCCTGTTGATATATCTTAACGATTACTTGCTGCTGCAGACAAGGATTTCTCGAACTTTCTACTCCCAGGTTTCACTTGAGAGGGCTGAAAATTCACGAGAGCCAGAAAATGACAGAGCCAAAGGCAGAATCAAACACAAAATGATAGTAGACAGAGGTAGAGCTTGGCATAACCAACTGGCAGTTACTGGCATTTTCTATTGACACCTACTTTCTCTTTGAAAATTGCTAAATTCTTTGCCACAGAAATTTCCTTTGTGGCAAGGAGGTCCATCATTCAGCTTTTCTCAACCTAAATATAGGCATTGGCTCTGGAGGTGTTGTGACTCAGCACCCCCATTTTAGGTAGAATTTGCTAATCCAGGGGCTCCTTGTGGAGAAGGTGTTTTGTTTTATATTTTCTCTCCCATTCTATGTGTCTCAAAAGTCATTCCTGTCATTGAGTCTTGCCTTCTCCCTTTGCACTGAATTTGTCACCTCAAACCATGAAATAACTTTATCCCTACCCTGAAAAATCAACCTGCTGACTTCCTTCAGATCTCTTCTCTCTTTATATTCCCTTCTCTTCCCCTCCCTTTTTCTCTGTTCCCTGATGCTGTTGATCATATATATATGTGTGTGTGTGTGTGTGTGTGTGTGTGTGTGTGTGTGTGTATGTATATGTATATGTTGTAGGCACTTCTCCTTTTCATCTCCCTCAGACTCTCTTATTTCTCTTACACTGCTTCTCAGTCTGTCCATCATCTGTTTTCCGTCTTTCTTTCTTTCTTTCTTTCTTTCTTTCTTTCTTTCTTTCTTTCCTCCCCTCCAACTTTGCATGCTACAACCTTGCTCTCAGAATCACTACCACATGTTCCTATGCGCCATGCATGCAAGATGCTGCTGCACTTGCATTGGTCAGTCCAATAGGCTACAGTATGCCCAAGCACTTGATGCCCATCTGGTAGTGGACTTGGGCCCACTGATGGCCCCAGACCCTCCGCTGGAGAAGTACTGCTGTAGATGCAGGGGGGGGGGGGGACAAAACACTACAAGATATTAGAAGCTGACCACTGCTTAAAGCTATGTTTTCAACTTTTAATACAGTGTTGCGTGGCCAGAACTGTAATCCTTCCATAGCTGTAATAGTTGACATTTTTCCATCATTGTTTAAAATGCAGCTGGATCTGCCTTCAAGCTATGATATTTGACTCATTCAGTAGCTCTCTGACTCACCCAGCTTGAAGGTTTACTATAGTTTGCATTGAAACTTTTTTTTTTACTCCAGTAAGTTTGAATTCTGAGTCTGGGACCCTATAACAAAGTCCACAGTAGTTTTCATTAGTTGGCGATTGTCCCCAACAAGTGTTATAGAAGTATAATGTTCAAAACCAAAATAGACTTTAATGTGCCGTATAGTATGTGCGAGACAACAAATGTAAAGAAACTTTCACATAAGCCCTTTGTTTGGTTTGCCATTCTCTTTGCTTAGCTTGGAGCATATATCCAAATTCCAAACTAGAGGTTTTCTAGAAGGACTCACATTCATCCTGTTAGAATTTTTTTAAACAGTTTATTTCTTCTTCAACTGCAGCCTTGCGATCTAGATCAATTTCTAAGATGTAGCATCCTTTAGTGTATAAAGTCCCTTGTGACAGTTCCCCCAAGACCACTTCACAGAGCATGCTCTCCATGTCTTGCTGCAAAAATATTCATCTTTAAAAATCACCTTGAAAACATATGCAGTTCAGAAGCTACAGTGAATTATTCTTGTTTACATGAACTTGGCATGTAATAAACATTATGGGCTGCAAGTGTAAAGGCCATGGATGTGAATTTCCCATAAGCTATAACAACAACAGCAACAACCAGAAGTTTCCTTCCCTATCCCTCACTACATGGGCCAAGAAAAACCATTGGATCATTGGGAGAATTACCAGTGTACACATGCAGGATAGGGAAGGGCAGAAAACGGCATTGAGGCTACAGGGACCATCCCTGGCCGTTAAACTAGATTATGCCTAATTTGCACATTGCCTTGATTAAATAAAACAGCAGTCACGCTGCTCTTATTCATTTCAGTAAACATGAATTGAACAAACTATTTTTTTACAGTTCCAAGTCTCAATAGATGCTTACAAATAATGGCATATGATATCTTATCAAATTTAAGCTTCTTTATTTGTGTAGATGCTTACATTTAATATCATCTTTGATCCATGAAAATAAAAGAGGCTGACTTCCTCATAACTGGTGAAATTCAGTATAGTGTAAGTGGACTTTCTCTTTCCTGACCGGACTTTCACTTTACTCTCCTCCCCGCCCCCAGAGTTCCCTGAACCTCCCTAATCTGCCTCTGAATGTCTCTTAACCCTCTGGAGCAGGGTTTCAAATAAAATTTTGATTTTATTTTTTTAAAAAACATACTTTTTATTAATTTTACAAAATACAAAAAAAACAAAAAAAACGGTACATACATAAACACCTTTTCCACCTCCTTCCTACCCACCCACATGGGTCCTCCCCTGCCACAGAAGTATCCCATGTATGTGAACAGTCAGAGATGGTCCATTTTATGCTTGGATTTCTGTCCCCCTCCCCTGACCCCAAAGCCCCCCCCCCCCGCCACCAGGGAGCTCCAGCAAACCAGGGCAGTACGCAGGAGGCCATCCATCCAACCATCTATTGTCATACCAAAAAAGGAGAAAAATAGAAATAGAAAAAAAGAGAAAAAAGAAAGGGCAAAAAAGAGAAAAAAAACAATACAAAACAGAAAAAAATTTCTTACATTCATAATTGTAAAACCATATTTTGTGGGCTTCCCCTCCCCCCCCTTCCCCGGTTCTCATCCCTTTTTTATCATCTGCAACAGTTTCTTACTTTATAAAAATACACCTTTGTATCTTATACAACTTATAAATCAATTGTTAACATTTTCATCTAATATTCAAATCACTGAAAAATCAAACTCCCATTTTATCTTCCCGTGCCTAATTTTTTCTCCCTCTATAAGCCTCCATATTTTCACATTTTCCAAAATCCATTCACTTTTAAAACTATAACTATTCTCAATTTAACCTTACATCCCCGATTACCGGCTCCACCCCCCCAATCCAGCAAATTCCATAATCAGCAGACCAGTTATAAACCTGTTAATCCATCCTTATAATCACAACATCACTTTCCCTTCACCCCACCCCCTGTTTACAGTCTTTTGCCATCCAGGCCACCATACAGGACCCCTGAATTTCTTCTCTTCTCTGCATATTTTTTCCTTCTTCCCTGTGGGCGTTCTGGAGTTCCAATAATACCAATCGTGCCCCCCTCAAAAGCAGGGCACTCCATCCAACTTTTTGTAGAGTAAAGTCATCATTTTTTTCGTGGTGTGCTTCATTTTGTGTTGAATCATCACAGTCCTCATCTTCATCTTTTCCTTCCAAATCACAATCACCATCATTGTCATTCTCACATTCATCTTTTTCAGTGTCAAAAGCTTCATCTCCTAAAAAATCATATTCTGCCATCACCATCTGAAATTTTTGCTGTAACTCTTGCCGTCGTGTCTCCTCTTGACATAGCTCTATTCTTGTTTCCCACATTAAGGTCAAAACAGACCGCTGGAACTCAGGGGAACACTTTTTTGTTGACATAATTCAATCCTGCCAAGGTCAAAACTTGTCACGTGGGGTGGAATATGATCACAGTTTATTTTCTCGACTCCATTTTAACAAGCTGGCTGCATTCTTCAAGTCTTATTAACAATAAAGTTCGAACTCACATTTCACAAACATTTAAACCAAAAAAGAAATTCCACAAAGTCCAGAAATACCAAGTGAAATAAAAATTGACTTATAAATCCTGATCAACTCACTGGGTTGTCTGGGCTGCCGGCTCCCGAGGAAAAGAAAGGTTTTTCTTAGTCTTTACCTCTTGCTGCAGGGCAGTCATAAACCACAGTCTCACTCCCCTTTTCACCCTGCATCAAAGGGGAGATTCTCTTTGATGCCTTTGAGGGATCCTTTTGAATTGCAAATCTTCTGTTTACGGCTTCGGGTTTCTATTTACTGTCTCTTTTGTTGCCGTGGGGGGGGGTGGCTTCCTCTTTTCTCCCCTCTCTCCCAGATCCAAATTGTTTTATAATCCAAATCGTGAGGTTACTTACAGTCTTTTCCAATCGTTTTATTTTCGGAAGAATCCAGCGCTCTCCGCCTTCGGCTTGAAGCTTCTCCCTGCTAGAATAACGTTGCCGCTCAAAATGGCCCCCGCGACTTCTACCCTCCTCGCTCCGGAGCTCTTATTAGAGCTAACCGAAGAGTTGGGGAGTCCGGATTGGGGCTGTGCCGAGCAAATTGCCCCCGGGACGCCCTTCCCGAGGTTCTAAGGGGCGCAGCGTCGCTCTCGCTGCCCTCCCCACTGCTAGCAGGGACGGGCCGTCTCGGAGACGAGACGAAACCCCGCCGATCGGCGCTGGCGCTGAACCCGGAAGCCCTAAAATTTTGATTTTAAAGGGGAAAACATTAGTTTTAGACTGCTTGTATGCTTGTATGCATCAGAATATGTGCTTTTCTAAGAGCAGTCACCTGGAAAAAAATTGTTGATAACATTGCTTTTAGATTTGACTTGTATCAGTTCAATATGTTACCAGTTAATTTTATGAAACACTGTATTGCTGAAAAAGAAAACAACCCCAGCATGCAAGAGGAGGAAAAAAAGCACATAAGGCTATAGCTTGGTTTTCCTCTACTCGTGCATATAATGCCAAACCATGACATGATAAGTTGTGCATTCTACGAAACTCTTCATTAAAGCTTTGTGCTTGTAGGATTTATATGTCTTGCTATAAAGGTCAATGACTTGGGGTAGAACATGCTCTGGCAGTTTGGAGTGTATGCTTGCACCGCCCTTGGCTGCACTTTCGTTGGCCTTAGTTGGTGCTATTGATCTTTTAGAAAACCTCCTCTGGGGCCATCCAAGTCCACTCTTTAAGAGAACATCACTAGCCTTTGCATAAGCATCCACCGTTCATCCCACAAAGAGACTTTTTGTTAATGCTTGTATTTATTATTATACATCCTCTCGGTGTAATTATTTGGATCATGTGATTATTCATGTCTCAACAAAAATTGCATTATAGAACGTTGCATTTAATAGCGCGGGGTTGTCTTTATGATTTATAGCATTTCTGAGGGTGCTGATGTGTATATTTTTTGATGCACTTTATGCTCATTTTAAGAAGAATTCTCTTCAGGCTTTTTGGAGCATCTCCTTTTGGCCTGAAATGAACTTGAAAATACTCTTAAGAGGAAGAGTTCAGTGAAAGGAATGATTCAGACAAGAGCTAGTGGATCTTCCATTATATAAACTAGAAAGATTTAAAGTTAGGGGTAGCCAGAAATCAGGCTCCAAAATATTATAACTGACAGAAATATAAATTAAGTTTTTGACCTGTTAAGGCACCAAGATTTACTAGGGGTCAGATCAAGTGATGCAAAATATGCTTTATTTTCCAGGTCCTGGATTTTGTTGTAATTTTTCTCTACAATGGACAAAAAGATTTCAGAGCTGTCAAATGGCTCAGTATCCAAAAGTCTAAATAGGTTTCAGGAGGTTGCAGCAGTTCATAGTGGTATATGTTTTAGGCTGCAGTCGTGTACACATTTATCTGGGAATAAGTCCCATTGAACTCATTGGGGATAATTTCTGAATAGACATATATAGGATTGCACTGCATATCTAAGTTATAGTGTTAGAAATGAAGTTATTTGTATTTTATATTTGTGTATAATCTATTTGATAGAACACTTCTTCAATCAGAAGGTATTGCATATTTGGAAACCAGGCTAGATGTTTTACTTCTCCTTTTGTTGATGTTGCCTGTGTTAGAGCTTGAAACTAAAACATTTGAAACAAAATGTGAAATTTAGATCTTGGATTCAAAGACTGAAATGTGATCTTTGCTGCCTGTGAAATAATGTTTTTATGGGTAGGTGGGCGAGTGAAATTAGAGCAAAATCCAGAGTGCACTAAATAGCAGTGAATATCTGCTGCCACCAAATGCAAAATACTCTGAGGCTGTTTAGCTAAAAATGTATCAAAAGATTTAGAACTCATAAATTTTATGAAATTTTCAAGAGCAAATTCATCACCATAATAACTTCTAATAATTTGGCATTGAAATGGAATTCCCTAAAATAAGGTGGTATGTTCCACATACTTGGTAGACTGCCAAGGCATGCAGAATTATTTTAGTTTGTACTTTTAAAAAGCAAATTATAAAACCTCCAAAGAGCTTGCCCAGGGTCTATGCCAGGGATCAGCAAACTTTTTCAGCAGGGAGCTCCTCAGACCTTGTGGGTGGGCTGGACTATATTTGGGGGGGGGGATGAACAAATTCCTATGCTCCACAAATAACCCAGAGATGCATTTTAAATAAAAGGACACATTCTACTCAGGTAAAAGCACGCTGATTCCTGGACTGTCCGCAGGCTGGATTTAGAAGGAGATTGGGACGGATCCGGCCCCCGGGCCTTAGCTTGCCTACACATGGTCAATGCTGTCAGCACCTATGGACTGTTGAGGGTATCATCTTGAGGTGGGGTGACGGGGAAGAAACAAGCCTACTTGAGCAGATATTAGGTAGATACTATGCTAGGAAGATGAAAACCATAAGTTGTTTTTTACACCCACCCACATCTCCCTGTATTATATGGAGAGACTTCAGAAGAAGAAATGGGGGAAATGAAAGCTTTTCTCTTTCCATTCAGCAGAAACCAATCTTTCCTGCTATACCGCATAGGCAAGAATCATTTCAGGAAGCTGGGAAAGAAAACAGTTGTCCTTTCCACTACTCCTGTTAAATGTGTCCTGTTGAGATTCTGTGTTGCATATTTTCCAGGATTTACAGGTGTTGGGATAAGTTGCATTTAGTTTTCATTGAAATAACTTTTCACATTGGCTCCCAAAGGACCTGAGTGCAACTAGCTTAAAAGGTAAAGGACCCCTGACAGTTAAGTCCAGTGACGAACGACTCTGGGGTTGCTGCGCTCATTTTGCTTTACAGGCCAAGGGAGCTGACGTTTGTCTGCAGACAGTTTTTCTGGGTCATGTGGCCAGCATGACTAAGCCACTTCTGGCGAAACCAGAGCAGCACACGGAAACGCCATTTACCTTCCCACCGGAGCGGTACCTATTTATCTACTTGCACTTTGACGTGCTTTCCAACTGCTAGGTTGGCAGGATCTGGGACTGAACAACAGGAGCTCACCCCATCGCGGGGATTTGAAGTGCCGATCTTCCTATCGGCAATCCCAAGAGGCTCAGTGGTTTAGACCACAGTGCCACCCGTGTCCCTTTGCAACTAGCTTAGCTGGATCAAATAGTTTCTGCTTAAGCATTGAAATTAGGATACTGCATGCAGGATCATTTATTCTGTACCTTGATATAAATTAGTAGTGTTAAGAAGAAAGCAATTTATCTTTAATAAGACCTTGCCTTTTTTTTTTTCTAGTTCCAGAATAGTTTTAATGGAGGAAATATGAATGATGCATATCCACCGCAATTAGATGTTGTCAACACCCAGCCTGGAACACATCTCCAGCCTCTTCATCATCCAGCAGAACCCAGATCTTTCTCTGATTTGGCATCCAGTGGTTTTATGTAGTTCAAGAACAAAGTCATATAGAGAAAGAGATCAGGACTGGATTATTGAACAGAGATTGAAAATCATGTGTGGTTGCACTTAAAACGCATGCATATAGGATTTGTCATCCCAAACCTAATATTTATAGGTGGAAGTTGGAGCTGTAATCGTGGCCTAAAAGTGTGCACATGTAATTTTCAGTGAGAGTGAAAATATGCACTATTGCAATATTACTGCATCACATTGTAGAACATAAGATAAGGCAAATGGTTTTATGTTTAGCAGATAAAATGGGCACTTTTGACAATCTTATTTGGAATGGTATAAGATAGTTAATCTTAGATTATTTTAGGCCTTTTAAAAAGCCATGTTCTAAATAGAGGAGCAAGTGAAGCACTCAATTTTTTATGTCTTTCCCGCAGTTAACTTTATTTAGTAGTTTTTCAGCTTATCCTTTTACTTTACATGTCAGGTTCTAGCACTTTAGTAGAAGGTTTAATACAAGGGTTTGATACACAGTTTTAGGTTTTGTACAACCAAATCCATTGCATTCCTCCTTTACAGTTAGCCTTAAGTGCCTCACAACTTTGCTACCTTATTTCTGAAAGGAGGAAAAAGGAAAAAGTTAGGAAAAAGGAGATTCACTGTAAGAACAAATCATATTTACTTTGTGACTATTCAGTGATTACTTAGGTTTGTTTTTAAAAACCTAGAGACCTATAAGCAGTGTATTCCTTCTCTATTAAATGTATATTGTTTTTCTTTAGAATTTGATATTATTCTGTATGTGCTGAGTTTTTACTTTGTTAAAAGACTGGGATTTTTGATTTTGTGTTTTGTTGCGTTTCTGCATTCTTCAGGTAGAACAGGGTAAAAACAGAAACATTTTAGGAGAAAATTGTCTCTTCGGGATTAGCTCTGAATTTCAAATACTGAAAACATGTGCCTTATCTTGTGTTACAACACTTGTCGAATGGTCTCTTTAAAAAAAAAAGTACAAGGCTGCTCTATGCAAATACTTCCATTTAAAGTGGTTATTGAGATAGGTTAATTTTAAAAGCCAGTGGAAAGCAGTGTCTCAGTAGCAAATAGTACTAAAGTTTACTTTTGTAAAATAAAATTTCTACACTGAGGGTCAAATTTTGATTGGCTGCTGTTTTTCAACTGTTCCAGTGGGGAGAGGGTCTGTTCATGTTAAATATCCCTGATGATTGCACTCTAAAAAGAAAAGGCTATCTTTCTATGTGTATGTGAATTCACTTTAAATGTCTTTGTTCAAGAGATGAAAAAAATGAAAATTTATTTTAGTTCAGAATTAGAGAGAGATGATCCTTGTAACAAAAAAAGGATATTTTAAGCTTTGTTTTTTAAAATGGAAAACATTGTATTGGATTTTTATCTGAGGATTTTTAGAATCGCATACACCAATGTTTGGTGTTTCGTAGTAGTTTAAATGGAGGAGGGTGGGGTGTGTACATGTTCAAACAAGTGAATATCCTTACATGCTGTTAATATGTAATAAGCACCATTTAATGATGTCTTTGTAAAATATTTTACAAACAGTTAATTTTAAAGTGTTATTCCATATTATTAAAATGTCTATTGCATACATATGTATAATGTAAATGACAGTGTAGACTCTTCAAAAAAGAAAAAAATAATAAACCAACTCCCTCCAGGGTGGTGTTTAAATTTTTGATGAGAAAAGAGTTTCAGTTAAGTTTATATATATATATACGTTTATATAACAAGAAGGAATGTTTTTGAGGGTAAGGTTGTATGGATAGCGGGAGGTGGCTACTCATTTTAATCACTTGAAAGCTGTGTTGTTCTTTTCATCTTAAATCTGAGTCATGGTAAAAATTTTGCTTACACAAATTGTATAAACTTGTCCTTCTAGAAAAGATGGCCAGGCAGTTTGTAGACCTTCAAATTTAGGATCTAGTGCTGCTTTTAAAAAGGAAATACTGTTTGATACTATGTTTCAATAATAGCTATGAAGCTTGGGCTATAATGCCCTTTAAGCATTGAACTTTGCTTTGGAAATCACTAAATGCATTAGATTAATAGCCATTGATTGCTTCTTATTATCTTCTTTCCAAACAATTGCTGTAATATTTTTTGTAACAGTATCTTATTATTACAAGAGTAATGTTGACAATCAGTAGCTGTACTGTAAAATGTGAAAGATTCAAAGGGATAATGTAGGGTTGTTGTTTTTTTAAGAAAAAGACCAAAACAAAAACCAAAAACATAGAACCCCACAACAAATCATGACCTGCATATCATATCACTTCTGCTAAACCAAATATAATCCCGTCACTAAGTGCCAAGGATGCAGTACAAATTGGTGTACTGCTTTATTGTAGGCTAGTTTAATTCTGTTACACGTAATATCAACTTGTTTTTCTGCATTAGCTGTGTCTATATGCAACAAACCTATGTATTGGTGGTGCACTGTTGATCTACACCAAACTGTTCTCAAAAGTGATGAATTGCTGACTTATTGCCCCACCAACCCCACACTTACCCTCCCACCTCCAAGCAAATTATTTCCTAGTTTTAATCAGTATTAGACTACCCATTTTTGTAGATTCTGTCTTGGCTTTTTCCCTGTCTGTCTCCCATCACCCTTTGTTATCTATGCTTTATGTCATGCAATTAATTTCTTACGTGTCGGGGTATAATTTTATAGTGCTTTTAATGAGCTTCAGTCAAACTTGTAAAGCATAATATACAACAATAAAATATCACCTGACTAGAGCTAATACGTAATTTTTTCCACAGCACACCATACTTTATTCCTAGCTCTAGAAGATAATACAGAAACTCGAAAGTATATCATATAACTTTGTTTCCACGAATGGACAAGAAAGAGGGATGGACAACCCTCTTTCATACAAATGATCCAACATTGCTAGACCTCCCTCACTCTAACCATCTGTTGCATACTCCCTCAGGTGTCTGTCTCCGGCAAAGGTACCAGCTGAGTTTGTGTTACTCCCCAGTAACAGAAAGAATTTCAAAATGCTTTTGGTGCCTTTAAACCCCTCCTTCAAGTGCCAAACAGAACGCAGTAGAAAGGATGATAGAATTCAAAACGAGGCCTCACCTAGTTCTTGCTGCTACTTTTAAAACAATTGAGGTAGATCTAGACCAGAGCTTTCCAAACTCGTATTTCATGGCATGTTAGTGTGTCGGCTGCAGCGTGTAGGTGTATTGTGTGAGTGCCCTCGGTGCTTCTCTGGGGCTGGAAAGGGGTTAGTTTAACCTCCAGTTTGCTAGTAAAACTGAATTACTGTGTCGCGAAATGATGCACGTCTAAAAAAGTGTGTCACCAACATGAAAAGTTTGGAAAGCTCTGATCTAGACTTTGTTGTGCTTAGGAGATACCCATTAAAGCTAGTAGGACTTCAGTAGTAACTAATATTTTAAGTTCCATTGTTGTATTGTATTACCCTCTAAGCATAATTAAGGTCCAGATCTAAGGCCTGTGTGTGACGAGGGAGGAAGTAAAGGGGGGCATTTTTTGAATGTAGGATTTGTTCTGACACTGCTCCCCCTGTTAGAATTTCCAAATGTTAGACCTGACCTTGGATAATAATATTAGACAATATTTTTATTCAAACAAGATGGATCCCATGCACAGAAGCATGTTTTTGTACAAGGCTGGTACTCTCTTCCTTTGGCTACATCTCAGCAGCTAGATCTCTGCTACAGCAATCTGACAGTGGTATGTAATTCTGGTCACATTATCAGGACCGCACAGAAGAGAGGGCTGGCACAAGGCTGATGCTACACAACTCCGCATGGGAACCTTTCGACTGCAAGCATAATATTTCGTTCTTTTGGTTGTGGGATTTCAGAGAAATTGTCTTTGAAATGCTGACAACTCCATAAAGGATAACTTTTAGCTAGGTTTAGAGCTGACACCAGAGTCCAACATACTGCTTTATTCTGAAACTACCCTTACATACTTTAACATAGGATTGTTCACCCCTTTTGAATGCTTTGTAAATGTGTGACACAGACTGGGATGCTGCTGTTCCAGCTGTTTTGGTACCCTTCACATTGAAGCCTCTAGAACAGAAGCATTTTGTTGTACAGGCATACTGAAGTGAGCTTCGACTTCCCTTTTGTATATAAGACAAGAAAGATGAAAAGGTCACTTGTAGCTCTCAACCACAGAGTTTAACTCTACCCCTTAGACTTAAAAATCAGTTACCTTTAGCTGCCAGGATGAAATGCAGCATTTAACATTCTACTGGTGCAAGTAGACGACCTGCAGTGCTCCAGATGTTGCAGAACACCCATTCCAGCAGACATGGCCAGTGGTCAGGGATGGTGGGAGTTGTTATTTCCATTTAAGGACCACTTACTATCTTCAGCAACATCTGGAAGGCTGGTTTCCCCCCTCTGTTGCTATGGAATATGGTAGAAAACTAAATTTGGTTTCTATTCTTCAGTCTTACATAAAATATCCTTGCAGACCCATTCCAGTAGACAGCCTCGTTGGAATTAGCAACCCGAAAACATGGTTTGTGTGCAAATACACATTGATCTGTTGCTGTTTGTTTCAAGGGATATGTAAATACATGGTGCATTCAGTGGAGTGTCCCAGTTCCATGAGCTGTTTTTGCAGGCAGTCATCTGCATGCACAAGGCAGCCATGCAGTATTTATGACAGGCAGTTGCTTTCAGGTGTTAAAAGAAATCAGTCCAAGGAGTGTGCATACCAGAAAGGTTTGGTGTTCCATGGGAAAATAGCTCCCGAGTTTCTGATTAGCTGTATGAAAAGAGGTGTAAAAAGTGGGTGTGAACTGTCACTCAGCTGCAAAATCTTTGGCATGTGGCGATGCGTGCATTTTTGTGCAGCTCATTCACGTGTGCGTTTCTAGAATGTGCATTCATTGTAAGCACATAGCAATTATTGCTCCCAGCTTTTTGTATTATAGCAAGAATGGAGAAGCTGTAGCCCTCTAGATGGGCTCCCAAATCTCTTCAGCCACAAGCAGCATGGCTTAACAGTAAGATTACTACATAAGTTGTAACCCAACAAACATCTGGAAGGCCACAGATTCCCTTTCCCTGTATGTATTTCGGAATAAATTTTGTTCTCTTCTGACATTGTGAGTTTTTGTTTGCTTTGTGCTTTAATGGCCCAGTGCTTGCTCACACTCAAAGCTAGACATTACGTCCTTACAACTGTGTGCTGTGTAGGTTGGGCACTGTGAAATCGAAGTTCCTCCAGTCACCTCATTTCAGAGTGTTGCAGGTGAACAGGATTTTCAGTCTGAAGTGAAGGTTTCATTTTCATTTATTTGTACTTGCACTCTCGTTTACTGGTCATGCTTCTTGTGCCACCTGAAGGGGTGAGTCCAGTGCTATGATTCAGAACCACACCCCCTGAATGCTCAAAAGCATTCGGGGCAGGTACCAATTTAACGCAACGTCTGGGTGAAATCCCCTTATCTCAGATGCAATTTAAAAGTGTCAAGCAGCAGAGCATGAACAGTACAGAATGTTAGCTACAAAAATATAAGTTCCTTGTCTCTGCCTTTTCCCTTGTGGGCATTTTTTTTAAAGGAAAAGTTCTGGAATTCTTTCTAAAGTGGTGTGTGTGTGTGTGTGTGGATATAGTTTATTTTCCCTCTGGCTTTCTATCCTTTCATCTAGTTGTACTTTCATTACTTTGGTTCCTTGCCCTAGAGGCCCAATCACAATGTATTTAGCTCAATCTTCAGTTTTTAAAAAAATAAAAGAGCAAGCAAAACAAAACCTGGCTGTCAAAAGGTGGCAGGTGAGTTTAGAAATGGCCTACCTAGAGACATTCTTTAAAGAAGAAAAAAATACTTTCTCCTACATTGTGGGCAGCTTCTCTCCCCACCCCTACCTCTTGTTTTAGTACTAGGCCAAGCCCTTTCTGGTACCTGGGAGGGGGGGATCTGTCTATAGCACTCTATTTCACCCTTCTTTCCTACTGACTCATGTCCATGGTGAAGTACTTAAGATGCTTTGAAGCTGAAGGCATTTGACATCCTCATAAGATGCTATTAAGCAAAAGAGATGGGCTGCATAGAAACTTATTTGATCCATTTTATTTATTTAAAAAAACCTACATCTTGTGTAGGTCTTTAGGCTCTTTCATTTTGACTGTACTGTACCTTTAAAGCACCCCCCACTTTCTGCCCCAGCAATGGAGAACCACAAGGTGTTTCCTTACATCCATTTCTGACTATGTAAAATAAACCTGTATATTCAGCGCTGTGGCAAAGAAAGCAGGTTGTAGGGGAGAGAACTCTGTTTGGCTCTTCCAAAAAGTTCTCATAGTAAAGTTCTATAAATACCCTTTGTGATTGCTGACTAATAAAAAGAATGGAAAGAATACGAGAATGAAACCCACAGGGCATCGAAGAAAACTTGGAAGCAGCCCCACCCACCACTAGAGAGATGGAAAGCTCCTCTGTACATTTTGTGGCACGGTGTTCCATCATCGTTCCTTGTTTATCACAAAATAGCAAATCAGAAGTGAGACATAAAAAGAGAGAGAACTGGAAAGCTTGGAAAGAGAGTGATAAAATTGCTGTAAACTGCCACAAAGATCAAGGTGAATTTAACATTAATTGAATTCATTTCCTTTGTTTGCTGAACACTTCGCAATGGACGAACAAACACAAGCACACTTGTACACAACATTTGCTCTTATCTGCCTCTTTTAGATATATTTCATTGCCTCACCTGCCTGAGGGCCCTTTAATGCAGACTGCATTTCCATACCTATTTCCACTTACCTGTGGGTAAGCTGCACTGGAAATAGTTCTTAGCAGACATGCATAAAATTGCATCGAGAGAACAGGGTCCATTTATTGTCTTTTATTCCAGAAAGAGGGAAGCAGTGGTTCTCCAGATATTGTTATACTCCAGTTCCCGTCAGTTGGTGCCGGCACAGCCAATGGTCACAGATGATGGGAGTTGTAGTCTCACACTGTACCTTTCTCATCCCTGCTGTAGGGATAGATTGCAAATCTCAAATGATGACGTGAAAAATAGTAGGTACTAAGTTTAAACGGATGCAGGCCGTGGCAAAAGGACCTGCTGCTGTTTATTTTAGTGCTCCTGCAGTCTTTGGATGTAATAATAATAATAAAAAAGAGGACCAGTTCACACCTGTGTCCCTTGATCACTGTTGCAGCTGGTTTGCGGATTTTATGTTTGAATGAGCCCTCGCCAATCTAACATCACAAGATTTCCATGTTGCAGGATGTCACTTCAAATGCAGTCATTGTCAGTGCCATCTGTTGGCACATTCGACAGCAAGTCTTTTTAAATTATGGGAGCTTGAGTGATGTACACGTTCTGTATTGTGTGAGCACAATAGAATCATCTTACTTCTATCAGAGTTTCTTTCTTCTTCTTTCTTCTTCCTGCTACAAATGCCTCCATTGAAGACAAAGTGAGCCTCCGTTAGGTATTACATGGCTATGATGCATCTACTTTGAGCAGGTGAGAAAAGTGACGAGATAAAAAGATACCTTCATGCTAGTTCACTTTTTTCCTCATCAGTTATGCTCCAAAAATGTGGCTTCTTGCTATCTGTAGTTACAGTTGGATTGCTCTGTGCCTCCCATTCTCAGAAATTTTATTTCACAGGAACAGCTCTCGTCAAACTTCTCGGGTTGGTTTACTGGAAACCAGGCTTCAGAACTAAATCAATGGCAATGGATAATGTGAATTTCCCCCAAAACAAACAATTTCATGAGCCTCCACTTTACATTGAAGCTGCAAACCCTATATATATATATATATATATATATATATATATATATATATATATATATATATAGCGTACACTGTAAAAACAAAAGCCCTCAGTTGTTCTTGGAACATGTACTGTGAGATAATATGAAGCAGCTGTCTTGAATCTTGTCCCCCACCCCAAAGTCTTTAAAGGTGCATCCTTAATACAGCATCAAACAAATGTTTTGGCAACATCCCACTTAAATAATTTCCCATACTTTAACATACATGAAGCTTATACCATCAGAGACCATTGTGTCATTTATGACTATTCCAGAATGCATGCATAGCTAACAGTAATGACCAAAGATCTATTCAGTACCATATTTCCCCTAGAGAAATATCCCACTCCAGGATTAGCCAACACAGTATTTGTCATGTATTCTAACTCCAACAGCCCCAGCTGTAAAAGATGGGCATTTCCATCCAAAAATACCAACCCTCCCCCCCCCCTGCCCCTTATGAAATGCTCTCCCTTAAGAGGCTCACCAGATGTCTGCATAAACATCAGTTTTCGGGCCAGCTGAAGACCTTCCTTTTATCTCAGGACTGCAAATGGTTTTAACACCTTTTGTTGCTGTTCCTGATGGGTATTTTTTAAAAAATCTGATCCATTTTAATGCTTATGCTGGTGGTTCTCATTATTGTGGTGATTATTTTCTAGCGGTTTAGCAGACACTGCAGCCCCCCCCCAATTCCTTATATTTAATTGATTGCCATTGAAATGTACTGGTGTCAGGGGCTGGACTGAGGAGGAATAGTAGGGCCCACTTCTCCCAAACCTTCCCGAGAACAGGAGGACAGTATAGATTTAGATCAGTAGTTTGCAGAAGGGCATAGTTCAGAGGCTGCAGAGGGCAGAAGCTGGGAAATATTGGGATAGGAACAGCAGGAAGAAGTAAAAGCACCAGGGGAGAGACAGCTGACAGACTCAGTGTCCTTGAAAAGCATTCCTAGACCGCACTGCCCCCCTTCTCCCAGGACCAGCATTGAGGGTAGTAGAACAGAGAGCTCGGAGGCAGAAGGCTTAGATTAGAAGATGCAGGACTGATGTAGAATAGGGGAGACGAAGTTTGGGATGGGACTTTACTTGGAGCAACACCATTTCTAGAGTGGGACTGCATTCCTTTGTCTCGCTGTGATTAGTGAATAAACTAATTGGTAAGAACTGTTCTTTCTTTCTTTTTTTATCTGCTTCTTTGCTGCCACCAGGGGAGGGATCTGATCCCCCAAAGCCTAACAACTGGATGTTTTTAAGCAAAGCCAAATTGAGACTTGTTGTAGGGTGGGGGGTGGGGAACTGAATTTCAAGGACTGCCTCTCCCCATATGAACTGGCCTGGACCCTGCAATCACCATCTGAGGCCCTTCTTCATGTGCCTCCTCCATGAGAGGTCCAGAGAGTGGCAACACGAGAACGGGCCTTTTCTGTGGTAAATTCCATGGGGCCTACACCCAGAGATAGGATTACAGCCTTAGTGATCTTATGGCTGAGTGAGAATTTAAACATATCTGCCTAGTCCTAACCCAACACTCTAACACAGGCATCCCCAAACTGCGGCCCTCCAGATGTTTTGGCCTACAACTCCCATGATCCCTAGCTAGCAGGACCAGTGGTCAGGGGAGGTGGGAATTGTAGTCCAAAACATCTAGAGGGCCGCAGTTTGGAGATGCCTGCTCTAACCACCACACCACATTAATTCTCATCCTTCCTTTGTATGACAGGCTATGCTGAAGCAAAACAGATCACATTCAATGAAACGATTTACATGTGGCCTTAATTTTTATTTTTTTACTTGGGGGTGGGGATTGTTCAGAAGTGTTTAAGTACGAAGCAAATGTGCTCCCGTGTCCATAGGAAGTTGTTTCAGTGAACTATATGTGAATAAAGAGAGCTCTAATTGGAACCATTTTCGAAACCGAGCAATAGAACCTGTCATCATGCTCAAACTGTAATAAAGTGGCCCTAATGGGTATGTGGTTCGCTAGTTATAAGATTGTTTGCTATAGTTATTCATAATGTATAGAATCAAAGGATCATTATTTTCAACTGTCTCTCTCCATTAAAATTCCAGCAAGTTATGTTTATCCATGCAACACAGGCTGTTTCTTATTTCTTTTAAAAAACCTTGTTGAGAGAGCACTTGAGAAAGAGAGAAGTGAGGCTAAGAATTATAGGTTGAATTTTTTATTTGCCCCAAATAAATCAGTTTAACCCCCCCCCCAAAAAAAAATACTTTGGAGAAGTGTGAATTTTAAAGGAGAGTCATGTTTTGGTTCATGCATTGTTTCTTGAAATGGTTAATTTGCGAAACTACAAAGATTGCATTTCTTGAACCAATGGTGAACCTAAACATCACAACATTCGCACTTTCCCGAATTTTGCAGTGCACTTCTTCAACCAAAGAATGGTCACAGAAATGTATTTATTAGGGGAAAGTGCTCACACAAATGCATGCATTAGTGGCTATAACATACTGTACATAAATGCATTCTGTCCAAGGGGAAATTGTTTGAAAAAAGGCATACATGCTACGCAAAATTGTGTTTAAAACTGCATATATTGAGATACATGTGCCTAAGAACACATATCGATTTTCATACAGACTTTAAAACAATTTTTCAATAAACAAATGCAGAAATGGGAAGGACAAAACTTTAAAATGAGAAATGGAGAGAAACAACTATGGAGAGCCATTCAGCCCTGCTTACAAACTTAACACATCATACTATTTTCTCCACTAACACAAAAGTATACTTACATGATAAGAAATGCTCATCTGCCCATGAAATACCTGAATGGAGAGGTAGGGTTTCAGCTTTGATTGTGCCGTGCTTTTAACAGAGATGCATGGACCCAGTAGGTTCAACTTGAGAATTTTGTAGACCTGGAAATGTAAGGTAGTTACTATGTTTCCCCTACCCCCTGAAGATCTGTTTTAGATTCTGGAAGCTCCTATTCTGGTGGCAAGCATGTAGGAATCCAGTGGATTCCATAAGCCTCCAAGTCTTCAGCAACGCAATCTGTGCATGCCCAGAGGCATTTCGTGCCATGATGGCGCTACTGTGTTACTGGAGGCTTCCCAACGCATTGTGGAATTCACCAGTTTGAGCTTTGGCTCTATTGTGATTCTGAAAACTCTGCTTTTCTGCTCGCTCCCTACGTTATATTTAGCCTCTCAAACTAGCAGCTCTAGAATAATTGCTGATGTGCTCTTATCAGAAGTTATTTTGAGAGAGGCCCAGAAACCTTTTATTGGTTTTCTGTGCCTACAGTGTGGTTGAAATCAACTTAACTCTTCTCTGCAGGCCTAATGTAAAGCAGATGTATGTGGGGTTTTTTTTCTTCCTCTCAAGGAATGAACACATTAAAATCCTCACTATAATGCAACATATATAGCACTGCTAGATTAATACGCTTGCCTGCCAGATTTGTAGCTTTGATTCTCCCTGATTTTGAGCGCTTAGTGGGATTTATTTCAGTGATTCTGCCCTTGGGCCAAAATGAATCAGCTTTTATCTGAGATGATCATATTTTGGCTAAGCCCTGTAGCTTTTCTTTTAATAAACATGTAACCTTAGACTACCATTACACACAGAGACAATGCAAACACAAGAAATCCAATGAATTCTCCCAAAACGCTGCAGCCAAAACAGAGCCCACGAAGCCCCTGATAGAATTTGTGCCCAGGGAGATGCAAATAAGCCTCTTCATTATTACTGTGCCATCTTGGTTTTCCCTGCTTCACTCGAAAGCTGGCTTTTCTTTGCATTTATGCTTCCCGCAAATGTAGAACATCCATTAGTCACAGACAGCAAAAGAGCATACACCGAGACTGGGCATATATTACAGACTTGGAATTTCATTCAGAGTAGGCATTTTTAATATAACATTTTGGCATCAAAAAGCATTCGGTTGTAAATCAGTCTTAGAGTTAGAGGGAGGGGGATTTGTAAGCAATCCAGCCCAAGCGCCCATTCAGTTGAGGAATTCCAGAGCTTGAGCAGGCCTAAAAGATGAACAGCCAGTTTTTGAGAGAGCATCCATCATCCCTCTGGGTAATTGCTTCCATTGTCAAACTGTTCTTCCTATTAATACATTTCTCCTCATGATAGCTCAGTAGAGCAGGAGACTCTTAAGTTGTGGGCAAAAGATTCCTGCATTGCAGGAGGTTGGACTAGATGACCCTCGTGGTCCTGTCCAACTCTGCATTTCTATGATTGTATGTTCACCTGAAAGCTATCCTCCTGTAACTTTGTGCCCATTGGATCTAAGCCTGCCTTTTAGTCATGAAGGCCTAATTTACAGAAGCTAAAGCAATGGCAAAATGTTGTCCATTCTTGTCTTGCTCATCTTCACAGCAAACTCAAGAAGAAAGTTCAGAAAGCTGAAGTCACCTATTGATTTTTGAGAGCTGTGTATGGATTTGAGCACAAGTCTCCCAGAAGAAAGTCAAATGTCTTATTGATCATCGTCTCTCTCAAAAAATTACTAAGGAGAGCCATTTTTAATTGTTGTTGTTGTTGTTGTTATTTATTGAATTTATTATTCTGGTACAACTCAACAAAGCGTTATATTACAGCAGACTAAGAGATCTACACCATGCATCCCCAAACTTCGGCCCTCCAGATGTTTTGGACTACAATTCCCATCTTCCCCGACCACTGGTCCTGTTAGCTAGGGATCATGGGAGTTGTAGGCCAAAACATCTGGAGGGCCGCAGTTTGGGGATGCCTGATCTACACAAATATTTTGGATTAGGTATCAGATTCTTAACAGGCCCAGCAAGAAGAACAAGTCTGGTTGAAGAATCAGTGTGGTTTCTGCAAAGGTAAGTCTGGTTTCACTAAATTTCAAGACTCAGGTAGGTAGCCATGTTGGTCTAACACAGTCGAAATAAATAAATTAAATTTTTTTCCAGTAGCACCTTAGAGACCAACTAAGTTTGTTCTGGATATAAGCTTTCAGGTATCTGAAGAAGTGTGCATGCACACGAAAGCTTATACCCAGAACAAACTTAGTTGGTCTCTAAGCTGCTACTGGACAATTTTTTTTATTAAAAAAATATTTAAATTTCAAGAGTTCTTTGAGAGCGTTAGTAAGCACGTGATCCAGTGCTTGGAATTTTGGAAACACTTTGGATAACGTTTATCCCCAAAGACTCTCGAATAAACTTAAAAGTCACGGAACAAGATCTGCTCAAGACATTGTGTTGCCCGATGACAGTCAAGGCCTATCCACATTTAGACAGCAATTGATGACTTTGCTAAGGGTGGCAACAGAGGGACTGCTGATGGCAATCAGAATTTACTGCATGCCAGAACTGGGCATGCTGTTTTCACTTAAGCTGACATTAAAAGGATTTTCTTTCTTTCTTTAATCCAATGGATTTTTAAAAAATTTTTTTACTCTTTTACAAACTTCTGGTAACCACTATCCTTGGCAGAGTCAAGCCAAAGCTGTGCAGATGAAAAGAAGCATATCCCATTACCCAGCCAACAAATCCTCCAATCGTCCTGAAGAAATTCGAGTCGAAAGCTCTTCCTTTCCAATCGGGCTGCTGTTACAACTTGCTTGCTTACCCGAAGCCATGCCAGAAGTAGTGTCAGCGGGACAGAAAGCCGTTTGATCATCCTGTCACTTCTAACTGGTGCATATTAAACCGCTGCACTGCAGGGAGACTCCCTTGCTTGTCGTGAATAAACCTATTGTTTTCTGTTAGGTTCGCTGAGTCTTGAGTGTTCCCTGTCGTCAGTGGTTTCTCCGTGTACTAGTCAAGGATGGCTGTGACTGACAGTCAGTTTAATCCTCTGCCGAACTCAATTCCCACTCCTACCAAACAGACTGAATGAGTGGCATCTGTCTGTACTAGTCAATGTCATGCCAGGAGAAGTGCTTTTATAACTTTTGTGGCAACCTCCTGCTGCTTGAGTTTCACTTCGTTATATAAAGCGGAGGCGGGGGGAAGTAGGATTCCTTCAGGAACTGGTTTGGAAAGGGAGTGAATAAACACTACAGACTCTGATCTGTCAAGCCTCCCCTCCCCCCAACTTTCCTGGCCTGGATTCAAGACCTTTTGCTGAGAAAAGAGTTGAAGACAATATTCTGCTGTTGTCACTATTGGGGGGGGGGGGGAGTTTGAACTGTGCTACTGAGGAATTCAAAGGCCGTACATTTCATGAAGGAGGTGATCAACATTCTTTAAAAACCAGATTGTATTATTGGAAAACAAGCCTTGACATTACGCCCTGATTTACCATTTTAAATAGTAGTAGTAGTAGTAGTAGTAGTAATAATAATAATAATAATAATAATAATAATATTTGTACCACGCCCATCTGGCTGGGTTTCCCCAGCCACTCTGGGCAGCTTCTAACAAAGATTAAAATACATTAAAATGTCACACATTAAAAACTTCCCTAAACAGGGCTGCCTTCAGATGTTTTCTGAATGTCAGGTAGTTGTTTATCTCTTTGACATCTGATGGGAGGGCATTCCACAGGGCGGGCACCACTACCAAGAAGGCCCTCTGCCTGGTTCCCTGTAGCTTTGCTTCTCGCAGTGAGGGAACCGCCAGAAGGCCCTCAGCGCTGGACCTCAGTGTCTAGGCAGAAACGATTGGGGTGGAGATCCTCCTTCAGGTATACTACTATACTACTATATAGTAGTGGTAGTAGTAGTAGTAGTAGTAGTAGTAGTAGTGAGCCTAGTGCCAAGATGCGAGCAAGTGATCAATGACTAAATAGTCAGCAAGCACATAGACACAAGGGCATCCTTGAAAACTTCTCCTGCCATCCACAAAACCTCTGAGCACCCCTTTCCCTCCTCACTGTTTCTTCTGTTATGAGGTGGTCAGGGACCATTTTGTTGCCCTTGAAAAGTACATAGAGTTGAACTGTGTAGAGTGACACACTTTCCCACTTCCTGTTTCCATTCCATGTGGTTTTCTTAGCTCAGACCAGGCATCCCCAAACTGCGGCCCTCCAGATGTTTTGGCCTACAACTCCCATGATCCCTAGCTAAGAGGACCAGTGGTCAGGGATGATGGGGATTGTAGTCCAAAACATCTGGAGGGCCAAACTTTGGGGATGCCTGGCTCAGACCAACCCTTGAGCAGGTGCATAGAATGTGGAGCAACAGAGGGTAGAAGGGAAAGAACAGCAAGCTGGGAGACAGAGCAGAGGGGAATGGAGGTGCCGGGGTGGGGAAAGGGAAGAGGTGCATACACAAAACTTACCCTTTTAGATTCAGTAAAACATATTTGAAATTGTATCTCTCCCCATTGGTTCTCACCCCAGCTACCATCAAATCACAGATCATATCTGACTCCATTGACAGAATCATAACAAAGCATAATGCTTCTGAATAACAGTTGCTGGAAACTATGGGGAAAACTCTTGTAATATTGGGACTCTTTCTGCACATCATTACATGTATATGTAACAGTGTTCCATTGTGCCAGAAGTGGTTTAGTCATGCTGGCCACATGATCTGGAAAGCTGTTTGTGGACAAACGCCGGCTCCCTTGGCCTGAAAAGCGAGATGAGCCCCTCACCCCATAGTCGCCTTTGACTGTCCAAGGATCCTTTACCTCTACCTACCTTACATATATAAGATATATACAATCTATCCTTACTGAATTATGTAAAAACATTCTTATGGAGTTACTATACACAGACTGTTGCCAGTTTGGAAAGCCCAAATACCCTTGCAGCTTATATTTTCCAAGATAGTAAAGCATTAAACAATGCACACCGTTAACTTGCCAAAACATTTTGGCCGATCGTTTTCTTTTTTCCTGGGTTCCCAAAAGTATGCAAAGTATGCAAAATGAATAAACATGCAAACTTTTTATTCAGAAATGTATACAGTGTCCTGCAGACAGACAAACAGACAGACAGACAGACAGACAGACAGACAGACAGACAGATAGACAAATAAAACCACCACCTTTTTATTCTGCAGGGAGAACATACTGAGTTTAGAATATGCTAAAGTAATGTTTTATAATGTAAGTAAAGCCATTATTTTGTAAGATTTTCTTATAGCCATTTTCTTATGAAGCTGAATTCCTTTTTTTAAATTTCGCATACTCAGTATGATATAATTCTTAAATAAAAAGGTGTGTGATGCATTATCTTATTTTATTCTTCAAAGGATAATACAGTCTAAAGCAGGTCATGCTTATCAGATCATTAGGGATCCACAGCATTTTCACCACATTCTGCCCAACTGTTTGCGCCACCTTCTTGGCAAAGACCCAATCCTATTCAAGTCCCATGGAGTTCAGCACGGTTTATTTCTAGGAAAATGTGCATGGTTGCAGCCAGAATAGCATTTGTATGAATAGCACTTTCTAAAAGAAAGTTTTGAGGGTTGCCACCATAAAAATCCGGACACAAAAGTTGTTGGAAATCAATCAATCAATCTTTATTACAATGAAAGACCAGACAGCAGAGTTAGCAACAGCAACATATGCCACATCTGCAATAAGAGCGGACATAATTACAAACTCTCTATAAACTTATTTACATTAAAAATAGCACTCCTTCAGCTAACGTCTGTATTCCAGAGAATAAAACCAGTCCTCATTCGCCGGCTGTCACTATCACCGCAGCCTGTCTTGTCCTCATTGCCATAAAACGAAATTTTGTAACAGGTCTGATGATATCAAGAAATCGCCCAAATAGTTGTTGAGGTTTTTTTTGCGGGGGGATGAACCTCAAAGTTGTTGAGCTTTTTAATTTGCCCCCCAAAAGGCAAAGAGTGATATTCAAATGCACACTTCCTTGTTTCTTTGTTGTACACTGCGTTGAGCATTAAAAATGGGGGGTGTGGCGGCAAAGCAGCATGCGAATAAACTAACTGACTGAATGAATGAATGGTGGTTTGCTCCATAACTGGTTGAATGAATACCACCTTCCTGAGCAGACAAGCTATTGATTGACTGCACCTCCATCTTGTCAGGATTAAGTTTCAATTTATTGGGAACAATTTATTAAAGGTAAAGGGACCCCTGACCGTTAGGTTCAGTCACGAATGACTCTGGGGTTGCGGCTCTCATCTCGCTTTACTGGCCGAGGGAGGCGGCATACAGCTTCCGGGTCATGTGGCCAGCATGACTAAGCCGCTTCTGGTGAACCAGAGCAGTGCACGGAAACGCCGTTTACCTTCCCGCCAGAGCGGTACCTATTTATCTACTTGCACTTTGATGTGCTTTCGAACTGCTAGGTGGGTAGGAGCTGGGACCGAACAGTGGGAGCTCACTCCGTCGATGGGATTCGAACCGCCGACCTTCTGATCGGCAAGCCCTAGGCTCAGTGGTTTAGACCACAGCGCCACCCGCATCCCTTATGAACAATTTATTAGGAGGCAACGAATCAATCAACCCTGGACATTGTTTCCTGAACTAGCAGTAGCAATGCATGCAGTGTGCCCTTTGATGAAGTCTGAAAGATGGCCATTTTTATTTTTTTAAAAAGGGACATGATGTCATCTAGCCAAGCTCCTGGTGGGCAGCCTTGCAGAGAGCAGAGCTATTCCAACAACAATGCAGGATGCACAAATGGATATAGACAGTGCACTCGAATTCTTTAGCTAACCCCTCGGGCTTGAGGTGACAACCCCAGAGAAACGTATTTCCCAAAAGGGGGTCTGCACAATGTTTCCCCTCTCTGAAAGAGAAGCAAAAGTCAGGGGGAGGTCACAGTCAATGCTTGTTTATTATTTCTCCCTCTCTCTTTAGCAAGAGGGACATTAATAAGGTTGTGGAAATATCCGTCGACTCTAGTGGAAGGATGTAAACGGGGAGAAGAAATATTTAATCAGAAGACTGAAATGGATCTTGCCTGCGGTTTTGAAAGAGACTGAAAATCTACAAAGAAGAATGTCATGCTGAGCCAGAAAGCATTTTCTTCTTTCCTCTCCCCACCCCCAAACTAATGTTTCCTATACAGCATTGTAAACATGCTATTAGTTCTAACTAGGATTTCAGAAAGGTAAGTATTGAAGGCTTATCTTTCCTTTGGCCTTCCTCTTGCTGAAATAACTTGCACAAGTCATTTATGCAGTCAGATATCTTTTTTTCCCCTCCCTGCAAAAGGATAGTTATTGATTTTTCATCTTCTGAAAGCAATTTGGATTCCCAGGAGGTAGGCAACCTACCAAAAAGTCTGTTTTCCCTTTTAAGTAGTCTAAGTGAGATAGAGTTGCCTAATCAATGTTAAGGGGAGGGTATGGAACAGCAGAGGGTTGTGATACAAGAGGCAGCTATTATGTTCTGGAAATACTTTAAGGGCAGGACAATAACTCTCAAATAATAACAAAAAGAGATGGAGCCAGAGAGCTAGACCGTCTGGTACATGAACAGTGCCTTAATTCACTTTATTCCTCTGGACTCGTTTTCTTGATACAGCAAAAACTTCCAAGATTACCGGACACCTCTGAGACTTTTTTCAAAAGGGACAATTTTGATGCAGGCTGATTCCTAGAATGTGGTCGTGTGAAGGAATGGCCTTGTTCTGGAGTGAAGTCTGTACTCCTATGGTTTTAGATGAAGCTTTGGAATTTGTATATGTTAACGTAATCTCAAATTACAATCTCATATTGTGTCGTCTGATGGAAGGTCAACCTTAACTGAACCCTGAGAGCTATTATGGTGGGGAGACATCCAAGTGAGTGGACTTAGGCATAGGTGCCAAGTTCTGGATTGAAAAATCCGGGATCAGCAGCGCCGCAGCACCGGAAGTCGCTTCTATGCACTTCCGGACATGTGTAGAAGCGACTTCTGATGCCACTGTGCCCATTTCCAAAATGTCTGCAGCGCCAGAAGTCGCTTTTTTATTATTTAAAATCATCACACGTATGCGCCCCCCCCCACATTTGTAAGCTGGTGTGTGCCTCAGTAGACCACGATGCTGGAGCATTAGCCCACCCTTAACTAAGCAGGTGCTGTGAGCCAGTTCTGTCAGGGCCGTCTTAAGCGCCCCTGGCGCCGTGGAGCAACGGATCCCTCCGGCGCCCCCCCGCCCCGTTCCCCAGCGTGGTGGGTGGGCGGGCACAGCGCGGCTGCCACATGCGCTGCTGCGTGGCGGGTGGGCAGGCACAGCGTGGTTGCCGTGGGCGCAGCTGCGCAGCGGGCCGGCCGCCCAGCAGGCGGGCACAGCTCGCGGCGCCCTCCTGGTGGGCCGCCGTCGTGGTGCCCTGCGCCACCCAGCCTGGCCGTAGGGCTGGCCCTGAGTTCTGTTTTGTTTGGTCTCCCCCTTCCTCTTCTCCTCTCTGTGCCACAGAGTCAAAACTAATGTCAAAGAGTCTTGTACAAAGCAGCATGTTTGGGCTGTAGCAAAATTAAAAATAGCCTCTAAAATGAATGCGCTTTTAAAAGTTGTCTTTAGGAGGTTTCATGAAGCTTTTGCTTCTTAGAGCAATATCTGTAATCTGCCCTGGATATAACCCAAGTTTTCTGAGTTTACTGTGGAAACAGACCATTGCTGTTGGGGGGGGGGGTGCTGGGAAGACATTCCCTCTTCATTCTGTTTTGCAGGCCAGTGATGGAGCCAGGCATCATCCAAACATACAGTTGATTCTTATGCTTACTTACCTAGGAGTGAATCCCATGGGAATTATTGGGACTTACTCTTAAATAGATAAGCACAGGCTTGCACTGTCAGATTTCATTCAGTTCTACTTTCTTTATTGTCATTATTTTAGAGCTGCTATTTGATTGATTTCAACCAAATTACATTTTAAAATAATTAAGAATACATGTTTCACACACGCCCTATATCTGTCTAGTTTTACATGTATATCCCATTCTTTTATCACCGAATTAACAGCAACATATATAGGATTCTGAGGTGGTCCTTCTGTAGTTTAATAGCACACAACAACTGAACAGTAAATCCCACTGAGTTCTAGGAGGCTCACACTTCCAAATAAATGTGGATTTCAGGATGAAACACCCATATTATCTTTCTTTTTGGGTTTGACTAAGAATGGTTTGCTTTCATTAAAAGGTAAAGGGACACTGACCATTACGTCCAGTCGTGACCGACTCTGGGATTGCGGCGCTCATCTCGCTCTATTGGCCGAGGGAGCCGGCGTACAGCTTCCAGGTCATGTGGCCAGCATGACAAAGCCGCTTCTGGGAAACCAGAGCAGCGGACAGAAACACCGTTTACCTTCCCGCCGTAGTGGTATCTATTCATCTACTCACTTTGACATGCTTTTGAACTGCTGGGTGGGCAGGAGCTGGGACCAAGCAATGGGCGCTCACCCCATCGCGGGGATTCGAACCGCCGACCTCTGATCGGCAAGCCCTAGGCTCTGTGGTTTAACCCACAGCACCACCCGCGTCCAACATCCATGTCACTTCATTGTTACTGGTCTGGCCATTCATGAGAATTTATTTGCTAGGCAATTAATCAAAAACTGATGCCAAAATAGGAAATCATAGCTTATTTATCTGGATTGTATCAACAAAGGACATTGCTGCCTCACAGAATATCTACACAAGCAGGAAAAACTAATCTTTATTAATGCTGGCTCTTTCCTTTCATAGTAAATAGGATCTGAGACTGTTTACATAACCCAGGTCATCGTTTTCTATTGGGTAGATAGACACATATTGGTCTTTCTCTTTTTCCTGCATCATCCTCATGATTCCATCTCCCAAAAGTGCTGTGACTCCACCCACCCTGTCAAGCCATTCCCACCACCAGAATCTGACAAGTCAAGAGACAGAACCTGGTGGCTTAAGGGCAGAACATAATGTGCTTAGGAGGTGCAAAGCTCTGGTTATCTAAGATTGCATATAGCTTACAAGTCTTCCACCTTCAAGCAATCCCATCCACACACTGCTAGCAGGTTATCACTGATCAATCTAATCTTTAGTGCGCTTCAGACCACAACTTTGCCAACAGGAAGAAACCACAAAATAGACTGGAAGCGGAGCAGGCAACATAAGAAAATTAGCAAATTCGCAGGCAATAGATCCCACATTATATTCATTATATGGCCAAGAAAGTAACAATTTAGACCAGGTATCTCCAAACTGCGGCCCTCCAGATGTTTTGGCCTACAACTCCCATGATCCCTAGCTAGCAGGACCAGTGGTCAGGGAAGGTGGGAATTGTAGTCCAAAACATCTGGAGGGCCGAAGTTTGGGGGTGCCTGATTTAGACATTTGCCTATTATGGAGATGGGGAAGCTAGAATCATAGAATTGTAGAATTGGAAAGGGCCCCAAGAGTCATCTAGTCCAACCCCCTGCAATGAAGGAATCTCAGCTAAAGTGTCTGTGACAGATGGACACCCAACCTCTGCTTAAAAACCTTCAATGAAGTAGAGTCTTCCACCTTCTGAGGGAGTCTGTTCCACTGTCAAACAGCTCTTACCATCAGAAAGTTCTTTCTGATGTTTAGTTGGAATCTCCTATAACTTGAATCCATTGGTCTGGGTCCTACCCTCCAGAGCAGGAGAAAACAAGCTTGCTCCATCTTCCGTGTGACAGCCTTTTTTATATTTGAAGAAGAAGCAGAAGAAGAAGAGTTTGGATTTGATATCCTGCTTTATCACTACCCGAAGGAGTCTCAAAGCGGCTAACAATCTCCTTTTCCCTTCCTTTCCCACAACAAACACTCTGTGAGGTGAGTGAGGCTGAGAGACTTCAGAGAAGTGTGACTAGCCCAAGGTCACCAAGCAGCTGCATGTGGAGGAGCGGGGACGCGAACCTGGTTACCAGATTACAAGTCCACCGCTCTTAACCACTACACCACACTCTTACCTTCCAAGTTCCGGACTGCAGAATCCGGGACCGGCAGCCATTTTACACCGGAAGTTGCGTCGATGTAACTTCCTGTGTTGCTTTGCCCTTCTATGGGCACCCAAAATGGCTGCCACCGGCTTAAAAAGTCGCTTGTACGCATGTCAGGAAGTGTGCCGACGCAACTATGGGCACCAAAATGGCCACCGCCAACACCGGAAGTCACGTCTATGCACTTCCGGATATGCGTAGATGCGACTTTTGAAGCTGGCGGCGGCCATTTTTGGTGCCCATAGAAGGGCAAATTGGAAAGAAAAAAAATGGCCGCCGGCAGGAGAAAATAATGGAGAAAAACGGGAGACGAAGTGATACGGGGGACCACCGGGAAAAGGTAAGTAAAAAAGGGGTTTTCCCGGGGAAAACGGGAGACTTGGCAGCTATGCACACTGGCTCTCATATCACCTCTCAGTCTTCTCTTCTCCAGGCTAAACATACCCAACTCCCTCAACTGTACCTCATAAGACTTGACTTCCAGACCCTCTAAACATTATTTAAACAGAAACAAAAAGTGGAATCTTCTTTCTCTGACTTATGCACAGATAGGGCTTACATAACCACATCAAACTCATGACCCTTAGGCGCTTCCATCAGTGAAGTTGTGGCCTAATTCAACCCAATACCAGTCTCCTGTGTACATTGTTTCAGTCCTCTCTGCACCAGCTGTGGACATCATGTGCCTGTGGCCGCAACTGCTGACACCGGTGTGTGTGTGTGTGTGTGTGTGTGTGTGTGTGTGTGTGTGTGTGTGTTCATTCATTCCAGACGACAGGACCCCAGAGAGGTTACTTGTAGAACAAAAGCACACTAACAAATACCCATTGGCCCCTTTGAAAATAAGGTGAGCACCACTAAAACCCATAGGACTTCTCCAGAATTTCCACTGGAGAGCGGTTTAAAAAGTTAGATAATTTTTCAGAAACAAACATCCTTATGAACTACTGCTGCCGTGAGTGCATTTTGACATTCTTCAACCCGAGCTATATAAGAACATAGGTGGCCACAGATATCTGATTATCTTTTTCCTGTGTGTGTTTAATGCCAGCAGGGCATTCCACAGGAGAGTGTTTGGAAAACCAAACAAAAGCATACTGCAGGGTTTGTAGGTAATTAAGTTGCAGAGCTCTGAATATCATGTAAGCACTCGCTGATTACACAATGCATGCACTGTGTTCATTAGGTAATGTGATGTGTCTGCAGTAATAGCATGTTCTTGTAGATAGCTTAGAAATCCAAGGGAAGGAGGGGGCAGAATCTCTAGTTATTTGACATTGCAAGAGGCCGACAGTTCGCACCGGACGTCTTCAGAATGTAAGAATGAATCTCTGTACAGCAAGTGTGAGCGCCAATGTTCCGTACAGTAATTGCTCTAATCAGCGCAAGTGTTACCTGCAAAGAGGAGAGAAATCAAGTAAGGTTATTATTTTTTATTATTTTATTTTTTAAAAAATGTGCACACCCACCGTGCCTCTTTCCAGTCAGAGAAACCTCAGGCACTCTTGCCTGGAAGAAAGCTCTGAGTCACAGAACAAGCTCTGGCAGGTTCAAATGATAATAGAACAAGTTCGTTGCAGTTCAAGTGTTACGGCTGAGCGGTTTATACTGATCAGAGAAAATACATTGCGGCTGGGAGACAATAAATCATTTTAAGAAGCTTTTTTCCCCTGTAGCTGAAACATGATTTTCGCCCAGTTGTCTTTTGGGGTAAACATTAATTCACTCTTCTTTTTTCTAGTGTGTACCCAAGAAAAAAAAACTATTTAGTGCTTGCTGAATATATTGGCACCTAGTTTTTCTGAGTGTTGATGTTGGTGCCTAGTTTTTCTATGTGCCGTGCCTAGTTTTTCTGTCTGTGTGGCTGAATCTGGCGATTTTTGAAGTTCTCAGGCAGGGAGGATTAAAATAATATCCCAAATCTTTTTAATAACTCAGTGCACAGTCCAGTAATGAGGGTGGACCCAGCAAAAATAAATTATGAAATTGCTTTGGCTGTGCTGGTTGGTGACCGTAATAAAGATTTGATTGATTGACTTGCTTTGGAGTAGCTAAATTAATTATCCGGTTGTCGCGTACATGTCCCAAGAAATTGGATCCAGACTCTGGATTGTATCTGTACTAGGATCCTATCATCACCATGTGTATGGACCTAGAAGTCACAGCCCTTCTCTCAGTATTCATGTTACACAGCGCTCCAGTCCAGCTGCCCTCTTTTTATATTACTTCTAGAAACATCAGAAATTTCTGGTTGTTTATAACAGTATCCCTAGTAGGATAGCTATCACCATCAATCAATCAATCAATTTATTTATACCCTGCTTTTTTTCCTGACAGTGATTCATGTGTCCTACATTGCAGAGGCAAGCCCTCTATTTTTGAAGGGCTAACTGGCTTGAGTCTGGTTTAAAGTTATCTCTAGTTATCTCCCGCTTGGACTACTGCAATGCGCTCTACGTGGGGCTACCTCTGAAGGTGACCCCGAAACTACAACTAACCCAGAATGCGGCAGCTAGACTGGTGACTGGGAGCGGCCGCCGAGACCACATAACACCGGTCTTGAAAGATCTACATTGGCTCCCAGTACGTTTCCGAGTACAGTTCAAAGTGTTGGTGCTGACCTTTAAAGCCCTAAATGGCCTCGGTCCAGTATACCTGAAGGAGCGTCTCCACCCCCATCGCTCTGCCTGGACACTGAGGTCCAGTACCGAGGGCCTTCTGACGGTTCCCTCGTTGCGAGAAGCCAAGTTGCAGGGAACCAGGCAGAGGGCCTTCTCGGTGGTGGCGCCTGCCCTGTGGAACGCCCTCCCATCAAATGTCAAAGAGTAAAACGGCTACCAGATTTTTAGAAGACATCTGAAGGCAGCCCTGTTTAGGGAGGCTTTTAATGTTTAATAGATTATTTTATTTCATTTTTCTGTTGGAAGGCGCTCAGAGTGGCTGGGGAAACCCAGCCAGATGGGCGGGGTATAAATAATAAATTATTGTTATTATTATTATTATTATTATTATTATTATTATTATTATTATTATTATTAAGATACAGGGTGTTAAGAAGGCCCTTGAAATTCCCTATCAATAGTTCACACCTGAGGAGCAAATTATGCTGGCACCCAAGTCACCTGGTCACACTCTTCCCTACTGTGGTCAGTTGAATTCTATTTCTCTTTAAGTAATAACCATTATTTAACAACAACAACAACAACAACAACAACTTTATTATTTGTACTTTGACTCTGGGCAGCTTCAAGCATATACAAAAACCTAATAAAACATTACACATTAAAAACTTCCCAGAGAAGCGGACACGGAGCAATGGATTCAAACTTCAAGAAAGAAGATTCCACCTAAACATTAGGAAGAACTTCCTGACAGTAAGAGCTGTTCGGCAGTGGAATTTGCTACCAAGGAGTGTGGTGGAGTCTCCTTCTTTGGAGGTCTTTAAGCAGAGGCTTGACAGGCATATGTCAAGAATGCTTTGATGGTGTTTCCTGCTTGGCAGGGGGTTGGACTGGATGGCCCTTGTGGTCTCTTCCAACTCTATGATTCTATGATTCTATATGTGCGCTCATGGATATAAATTTGTATTTGCAAATATTATGCAAATCTCTCTGTGTATGTTCTAACTTAATCTCAGGCATCTTCTGTATTCTTCAATGCCTGGAAAGGTGTTGTGTTTGGGAAGAATCTAATCCCCTTACTGGTTTTCAGGATCAATAGTAATATTCTCTCCATTACGTGACACAGCCGCCCCCAATCCGGTGCCTTCCAGATGTTTGGGATGACAATTCCCATCAACTGCAGCCAAGGCTGGAAGGAACCAAGTTGGGAAAGCAGGTGTAATGTATGAGTTTGCAATGTAGCTGGCAGCTAAGAAGATCAGGAGGAAGGAACTCGACAAAATAGCGGTCAACTGCAAAGGGGATTCGGATATTTAATTCGGCACATCTTACCTGAGAATCTTCTGCTATTCTATTCTATTTAATGCAACAAATAATTTTAGTAGCCGTGATCATGATTTTTATGGCTATTGGTTATTTGTTTGTTTATTGTTCTCCTTCTGAATGATGACATGGCCTGTGGCTAGTGCAATAAAAAGTTTAACTGGAAAATTGGTATGAGTTTATGGGTGGGGCACTTACACAAAGCCCCCAAAGAAGAGGGAACATTAAAGTAGGGGCTCCATCTACCTGTCACAAATTTTGACAATGAAATTATTTTCCTTATGAATAGGAATGCAAACCTGTTTTTTTTATTTAAAAAAACCAACCCTTGATGCAATTTGAGGGTTACTGAGGTTGGATGAGTACATGACATTGCTGTGCTGTGCAGTTCAGATCCTGGCCTTGTCCAAACTACAATTTACACCTCAGTTGGAACTGTAGGTCTTAAAAATGCTCCCTCGGCGGTGCAGACTTAGAGCTTTGTACATCCCTTTTTTTTCCTGAAAGAAAAAGTTTCAGCTACCTTCAAATGTACCTGCAGCCATAGGCTATAATTATCTGCACTTCTCAAAAATGCTTTATGGAAAACACGTAGAGGGCTTTGCTGCCTTTTCCTGTCTGTTTTATGATTATAGCAAAAATATAAAGCTGTTAGACTTCCTCTAACAGTTGGGTAAGCAAAGCATTTGATGACACTTTCAGATGTATCTGGGATTCAATTGGCTTCAGGCAACAGGTTTTCATGCAGTATGAGTTACCCATTTCAGGATAAAGAAAAAGATTCACCAGTAGGAAAATAAATTTATTCCTTTTGTAATAACTGGTTAAACATTGTCTCCAGTTATTGTGGGTTGGAGCTAAGACTGAACCCTTTAGCTTGTTCTTGTGGATACTTTCATTTTTCCTATGTCTTAGCCTGTCCATTGGGCATAGGAAGTGAGTAACCTTGCCTTATATTAACAGTTGTGTTAGGGGAAAAATCAGACGTCAGATTAATTTAATCCAGGAATAGAAGTATGGCAGGAAAGACTGAGTAACTCTTTCCTTGCTGATGAAATTGCTGAATGTGACACAAAAAGGCAACCTTTCTCAGTGTTTATGGCAGTAAAACCTATTCCCTTCAAAGAAGCTGAGCACAACCACAAAATCCAAGGCATAAAAATGTGGCAGGGTTGCCAAAGATCTAGTTAGACACCTATAGGCCAAGGCCAAGCATAATTGTGGTATGTTTCAAATTCCATAATAGGAGGACTAATCAGGGTGCAATCTTGTGAGGTGTCTAAACACATTTGGGGGCACCACACGAGATCACAGCCCTGAAAAAGTGCTTTTTCAGGGACCATGAGATCACAGCACCCAAAATGATCTCTGAGATCTCACACAAAGTCCCATTTTGTTCTGGGAACTTAGAGGATATGCATATGGAAGCTTGGGTTTTCCATGGATTTTGTTCTGATTCCGCAGTAAAGAGCGGATTTTTGCAGGGAAATCAGAAGGGCAAAAACAAAAACTTGTCAGACACCGACCGGGAAAGCAGACTTGTGCCTGGAAATGTGGAGCAATGTCAAGTGTGGATGAGCCCTAACTGTACAGTGCAATAATTAACCAGTAGGCATGAAAATAGATACATTACTTCTATTGCCATAGTCAGAGACAAGACTTGCCAACAGTGTAAAGGGGGGCTGAGTGAAATTAAGGATTTACACTGGGAAAAATATCCCGGTCCTATGATCAGTAAGCATTCCAGCCATATATATGGTGAAATGCATACAAAATGGTGTTTTAGTGGAAATGACGCACAAAGATGCATATGAATATTCATACATTTTTTTTAAAAAAATAAAAGCTGCAGAATGACATGGAAAAGAACTTAAATTTGGAAGAATGAGAAATCAAAATTGACAGTTTCGCCCATCCTAGTTCCTAAAGATTTTGTTTGTTTGTTTGTTTTTATTTTAAGACTAAATTGCTTCCATTAAACTCTTTTGCAAAATAGAGCCTGTAAGATTTCAGCCTTTCCATTGTCTGGAGACTGTTCAATTCTAATACTGTTTCCAGAGCTTTCAATGAAGAGGCAGACAAAAAGAAAAAAGGATGAACATGACCAAGGGAAACAGAGCTGGTTTTCCCCATGGCCATCCTGTGGCTTTGCCTCTGACAAGCTCTGCAAGTTCTTCTGGTTCAACAACCTCACTGAGGTTTTAGGGGTCATACTGTCACTTTTCAGCCCTGGCAGTTGAATGCCATCTAAGAAAATAATGCACACAGCAGAGTTAGATCAAAGGCTTTAAAAAATCAGTAGCAATCAGTAAAAATAAAAAAAATATGAAAATGACTCTTTGGTTACATGTAGATATATGGAATCTGTGGCATCTTCTGTTTGCAGAACAAATATTTATATGGTTTTTCTGTGTGTGTGTTGTGTGTGTGTGTGTGTGTGTGTGTGTGTGTGTGTGTGTGTGTGTGAATGAACTATGGAAGCAGCTCTGGGGTTTTGAAGAATATTCACCCAGTTTAAATGCAGGCACATTTCAAATATATTCAGACACACTGCCTGAGTGACTCCATTCAAGTGGACAGGAACACATTTTTCGTGAAGTTCCAACAAACCAGAGGGGATTCCATTGTACGGTATGCAAAACCCAGGGGTTCAGATAACCATTTTTGCTCCAAAAACTTAGACATATAGGAAGCAGTCTTCTGCCAGTCTTCTGGTCCACCTTGCTCAGTATTATCTACATCAGTGTTTCCCAGCCAGTGTGCCTCCAGATGTTTTGGTACTACAACTCCCATCATCCCTAGCTAGCAAGACCAGTGGTCAGGAATGATGGGAGTTGTAGTCCCAAAACATCTGGAGGCACACTGGTTGGGAAACACTGATCTACATGGATTAGCAGCAGCTTTCTACAGTTTAAGACAAGGGTCTCTCTCAGTCATATCTAGAGATTCTGGAGATTGAACCTGACACCTTCTACATTCAAAGCAGCTGCTCCGCCACTGAACTGTATCCTTTTGGATGGTTACTCTTGCCATTGCTGTGAATCCAGATGACCTTAAGGTAATATTGTCATGATCTTTGTGGCTGCTGCAATTTCCACAACTTCGTTTTTACAGTTTGCCCGTTGTTAGACGGCTTTTAAAGAATCATGGAATTGTAGAGTTAGAAAGGTTCCCAGTGGTCATCTAGTCCAACCCCCTGCAATGCAGGAATCTTTTGCCCAACATGGGGCTCGAACCCACAACCTTGAGATTGAGAGTCTCATGCTCTGCCACCTGAGCTATCATAATGCATTCACCCCCAAATACTGATGGAATACTCTTGAGACAAGCCGTCTTAAGAACAGTTTCTTCTCTAGAGCAATTTCAGCCTTAAATGGAAAGTCTGGACTTTGAAGTCATCTTATTTTTACTTGCCGTTTCGCATTGTATTGTTTAATTAATGTTTTGTAGTTATTTTAAATTTAGGTGGAGTGCCTTATCTGAGTGGATGGAACAGCCGAGTAATTTCGTTGTTCCCGCAGGAGGGCAATGACAATAAAGATCTTATCTTATCTTATCTCTTATCATCTTCTTATCTTATATACCAGCTACAATGTTATATTTGCCTAGGTGTCCCATGCTGGATGTCCACACATATCATAGACAGACCATCATAGACAGACTTGCCCTTTAATTGTGTGAAAACATCTTCATTATTATAGCCACTACATAACCTACGATCCCATTATGCTGAAGGCAATCCATATATTGTGGCAAGCTACGCTTGACAGCCTTTTTTTTTTTGCAGCACTCTGGCAGCAGCAACATAATATTTATCAAACTCTTGATGGGCCGGGTGGGTTACACGCAAAATCCTAAATCACTCTGAACTTACTTAATCATTTATGTGAGACCAGCATCTAGATTAGTTTCCTAGCACAGAAAGTACTTGTTTTGCTGAGGGGAGAATGCAGGCATTTTGAATGAGCAGCTTCTTGAGAAAGCTCCTATAAATATGTTTTCCTTCTCCTAATTCGTAGTGTAAACAAGAATTCCCTGTTTCTCCTCATACGATAAGCAAACTAAATCACAAGGAGTTCAGTCATTCAAATTCCACCGTAATCTTAAATGGAACAAGAGAGAAAGTTGGAAGAGTGTATTTTATCAAATCTGAAAAGTTGGTTTTCATCTGGAATTTCCCCCTCTGGCAATCTTGATCTTTTTCGCTTAGCGGGTTATGTGACCTTTCCTGGGGTAATATTTGTGTTGCTATGGCAAGGTTTGCAGTATTATTAAAAGGTGCTGTCAAAGCACATGCTTCTGCAGCGAGAAACACTTCAAGGGAGAAAAACGGGCAAAATATTATACACAATGAAAGGAAAGGAATTTAGAGGATGGTAAGAAAGTAAACCAGAAGACACCCATATGCATTTTAAAAAAAAAACTATAATGCTATTTTGCACCAATTAAAAACTATCAAGTGCCAAACTTGGGTTAAAATTGATGACAAATCTAGCAAAATATTTGAAAAGTGAAGTCACTCATCCAGAATTGTTCAACATTACTGTATAGTTTCCTGCAATAGCTCTCTGAGAATTAAAAGACACGACTGAGGGCAGATGAACTGAATATTGATTTCATTTCCACTGTTGGCATCTCACTGGCTTTGTGGAAGTTGCGCAGGTAATTTCTTTTTCTTTTTCTTCATTAATGTTTTTGTTTCTTTATCGCATTTATATCTTTCCTCTCTCCTCTAAGGAGCTCAAAATGCTGCATATACTTCTGCTACCCATTTATCTCCACATCAACCTTGTGAGGTAGGTTAAGAGACAGTGACTGGCCCAAAGTCGTCCAGTGAGTGTCATGTAAGGTTTTGAACCGGGTTCTCCCAGGTCCTAGTCAGACACTCTGTTTGCTCCTTCTGGCACCGGAATGGTTCAGCATAAATTGTTCTGTAGTTTAGCCTGAAGGGGTGTCTCGTAAGATACCTATAAGAAAGGGAGATGCTCTCTTATTTTTTTTTAACAGACAGGATCGCAGCCTTGATACTGGATAATTTCTCCATTCAACCCTTAGATCAGTGAGTCCTTTATTTTGCAAATTCCGATCCCCAAATTATATGCCGTGCTCACAGTGCAACCAAGATGCAGGAGTCCCAGATAATCCACCCCAATGAGGCCTAATGAGGAGGATGCTCCATTAGAGTCCTAATAACAAAATGGTCAATTGTAAATGACTAAATGGGACCATTCTTTTAAATCACGGTCTTTAGTAACAAACCAACAAAAAGATTCTTAGCACAGGATAGAGACGTTCCTCATAGCCCAGACCTCTCCCACCACATTTGTTTTCTAAGCAGCTTAAGGGAGCTCATATGACTAATGCAATTCTGCTATTTCCATCATTCATCAGTTTGTTTTATACCTGTCCTAATGGAAACAATAATTTAACTCTGATTTATGGCATAGTAAGCAGCAACTTTACACTTCCTATTGTTGCAAAATCAGATTTCCTTTCCCATCCTTATCATACTAAAGAATTTACTGCCCCAAACTAGGCTAGATTCCAGATTATTTAGCTACATTCAATTATTAGCTAAACAACTCATCATTTCTGTTGACAACGGTGCTTCGCCAAGGAACTACCAAGATTTGTTGGCCATTGCTGCTACACGGAAGCTAATAAATGTGAATAGGATCAGGCTGTATGCATACATAGGATTGTTGCCAGGATCAGTTGTGAAGGCTGTGATCCTGTACCACACAAAATGGATGGAACTCCATGCAACTTAACTTCTGTGTGCACATGTATAGGATTGCGCTTCTCCTAAAGTCTTCAGCAGTCTATGCAACTCCCATGTAGAGCAACACTGAGCAGTCACTCTGCCCGATGTCTGTGCGTAAAACAGGGTGCAGCTTCCAAAAAGGAAGCTCTCTCGGCTTTGGGACTGTGTACATTAATACCTGAATGCCTTGATGAGGAGACTGAGTGGCCCTCCATGTTGTAACTAATCCTTACTAATTAGAATCAGGCGTTCTTTATACTAAGAGGAATGGAAGGTATTATATTTATATGCTAACATTTCAGCTTCACCTCACTCTAAGCTCTGTGAGAAGGTGCTCTTTGAGATGGAACGAGTGAGTTTCCCCTCACCCTTTCCCCCGGAGTGCCTGTCTTTTTAAAGCAGCAGTATGAGTAGCAGTTCTAAAGTGGTCCTTGGCCCTATTCAGGCACTCACCATTCCATAACATTAGGGATATACAATCCCCAATCATCAACCTACAACTGCCTAGAATTACGGCTCCTTTTTCGGCCCAGCTTACCACGCCAGCCTACAATCGCCACTTACCTTCATCTCATTTTATATCATTACTTAAATGTTTATCATAAAACAACCATAAGTGTAGACTAGCAATATGCTGAGCGTATATCAAGTATGTATGCAGGGCCGTCTTAAACGCCCCTGCCGCTGTGGTGCGCCGGATCTCTCCGGCGCCCTCCCGCCCTGTTTCCCAGCGGGGTGGGCGGGTGGGCGCAGCGGCGGGCGGGCAGGCAGGCACAGCGCGATCTCTCTGGCGCCCTCCCGCCCCATTTCCCAGCGCGGTGGGCGGGTGGGCGCAGCGTGGCTCCCACAGGCGCAGCTGCGCGGCGGACCGGCGGACCGGCCGGCCAGCGGGCGGGCGCAGCTCACGGCGCCTTTCTGGCGGGCCGGCGCCATGGTGCCCTGCGCCACCGGGGTCTACCTAGAGCCGGGCCTGTATGTATGAAAACTACCTCTTTTGGCAGCGAAATAGGGGATCTGAACAATATCTACGGCAGCTCCTGAAAAGGCAGGCGAAGTGCCACAGAACTGTCTTTATTGGCCTAATTAATGAGACAAAAAAGCCATTCATGCAAGCTGAGTTGTGTGGTCAACAAGAAAAGGCTTTCTACAGAGCCAGAGTTCAAGTTGCTAATAGATTTGGAATGAGAAACACTTTTGCGGTCAGCAGCAGGCTCAATGGGGCAATTTTGGAAGAGTAGGCTATGGCAGGGACTGGCCCTGACTCCTGTGTAGGGGTCATTACTCCCTGGCGTATAGTGAATACATGAAGGGACAATGCAAAGCTTGAAGAGTGACTTCTGGGTAACGTCACGAAACCAACAAACGAATTCCAAGCAAAGACAGAAATCCTGTTCAGGATTGTGTTATCAACAACAAAACAGAACACCACTTCTTATTGGGTGCCATTGAAACACAGGAATCGGGAAGAGGTTCCAGAATAGCTTCATCAGGCTGAAGAAATATGCTTGCTGTAAACAAGGCTTCCATATAGACAGGCTTTCTCTGGAATTCAGGCATGGCTGGGGCAAAAGCTCTAGGTGGTGTTGGGCTGCAGTTCTCATCAGGTAGAATGGTCAATGGTCAACAGTGATAGGAGTCCAGCAACATCTGGAGGCCACAGGTTCACCATTCACCTGTGACACAGGATCAGCTGGATCCAAGCTTTCAAGGTGCAATGAAGGACTTCCACATTCACTTCAGCGTAGGAGCCATTTTCTCCTGTACAATGGAGATACACGCATGGAACCATTGTGGACACTTACGGTAAGCGAAAACTCCTTGTCACACACTGAAAGTATCTGTGTGTCTGAATGTGCACTATGGGCATCAGGTACAGATTAAAAGCACACTGGATAAAATAGCCTTCATGGTCTGCCAAAAGCCAGTGGAGACTGTTGCACAGTTTGGACACCACAACAGAGAAGACCTGCCACGATTATGCCTACCTGCCACATCCCAAAACAAAATAATTTTTCCCCTTCCAGTAGCACCTTAGAGAGCAACTAGGTTTGTCATTGGTATGAGCTTTCGTGTGCATGCACACTTCTTCAGATACCACACAATAGAGAGGAGAGCATCTGGGCAGGCGTGCACAGGAGAACCCTTTGTAATAGTCGGCACACATGTATTCAATATGTTTGCTGGTTCTCATCTACAACTGTATAGTCACCTGGTTCTTGATACTCTCTTACGCTCCTCTGGTTTCCATGGCGATTTCCAAGGAGCTGCTGGAAGAAGTGGCAGTTTAATAGACTGTGTCTGCATTTGAGCAAATCTATCTTGGCAGAAAGCCAGAAAAATGGAATAGCAACAAGTTCAAGCTCCCAGGCTGGATCTAGACACATCAAAGAAAGCATTTCAGTTTAAAGCATTGCAAATTTAAACAGGGAAATCAGGTAGAGAAAAAAAGGAACTCCACATCGCCTTCTGGTGGCACAATGTTATACCACACATACAACACATATAAATTGCTGAGTCCCCAGACAGCATTCTGGGAGGTTGGAGAGGGGAGTTCCACACTGTTTCACACTGCAATAGCTGAAATCCTCTGTTATGGAGATTTGTATGAGGAAACATCTTAAACCAATTACTCTGCTATATGTTGATAGGCTGTGATCCCCACTATCTTCCTCCTAATTATCATACCTAATTGCTAGCTAGGAGAAAGGATCTCCTTTCCCAGATACTCTACATAGTAACTAGGAAAGTGAGCTCATGATTTGAAGGCATACGAGGTCATCACCTTGCTGAAGCTAAGCAGGACTGGGTCTGATCAGAGATGGCTTGCTACTTTGAGTTTCATAATTGGGGGGGGGAGCAAGATATAAATGCAAATGATTAAATAAGTGCAGTTGCAGGCTTCTTAACTAATGAAGAGTGACGTTAAAAAATGATGAGTATTTTTCAGCCTAATTTAAGTTTCAGGAGCTGCTTTGAGTTTCATAATGAGGAAAAAGCAAGATATAAATGCAAATGATTAAATAAATGCAGTTGCAGGCTTCTTAAATAATGAAGAGTGGCGTTAAAAAATGATGAGTTTTATCAACCTGATTTCAAGTTTCAGGAGCCATAGTGCTTTTAACAGAGGGGTACCTATCCTTCCAGACTGTGAAGCACTCCAACTCCTTTTATCCCCAGCCAGAAAGGTCCATTGTCAGGAGTGATGGGCATTCTAGCCCAGCAACATCTGGAAGGCCACAGGTTGGCCATCCTTGATTTAATACTTTGTGTCATCCCATTAGGCATCTGAAAGAGCGCCATAGGACAGAGACTGCCAAGCTTTTTGGCCGGTGGGCCAAAATAAAGTGCTGTGGGCACCAGTCACGAAAAACCTACATGGTTGCGTGGCATAACACAAAATAGCTTCTGTGGAAACGCAGCACGATACAAAATGGCTTCCACGTCTAAAAGGACAGGATAAGAAGTCAGGAGCACAAATAACTAATCAGCCTTGATTACTTTGCCAGGCTGCTGGCCAAATGAACCTTCTGGATTTTACGTGAATGGCAATTGGCGACAACCTGGAATTTTGAAACCCGAAACAGAGTCAAATGACAGGAAACTAAAAGGTAATTGATTAAAACAAGGAATAGCCACCAGAAGGAGTTAAAAGACCTTCATTCTAATGACAATCAATGTGATTTTTGAATCATGACCAATATGTTTAGAACTGGCAAAGGGAATAGACTCCACTAAAAATAGGTAACATGTTTGATTTTATTGTGTGTGAGAACGTTAAAGTTTATTTTTTTTATCAGGAGCTTTAGAAACTCTGAGTTAATATTCACCTAAGCAAAGAGACCCAACTTGGATAGCTTAGACTGTTTCTATTGACATCGTGTGCGATTGATTTCTATAATCTCTGCTGACTGGAAAGTCATGAGGTCAAGTGACTCTTCTTAAAGCAGGCTCCATGTGACACACAGAATAATATTTGGTGACTTTGAAGCTTGTAAATAACTGCAGGCTGGGAGAATATGGAGTTTTCAGTAAGTAGCAAAATCCATTGAAAAGTGGATGATTTGTCAAAGGATACTGATTCCTAGTCAAGAGGAAAACTCAATTCTCCTGTTTGTTAGACCTTTGCCCCAGTCGCTGCCCACACAATTTTACGCCCAAAGGGGAAAATTAGCATTGATTTGCAAATCACAATCAGTTCTATTAGCTCTCTGAATCAAAACATCACTCACACTGTATACCAAGGGCGACTAGTGCTGCAGGGTATTTTTTTTGAAATGCTTCTCGTATATTGTCATCAAAGCCAATTACTGATCCCCAAACTCATAAATATAGATGGCAGAATTTGCTTCTCAGCTACAGCCATCCATTTGTCAACATTTTATTCAAATGTCAACTTGCAGGCTACTTTTATTAGATTCTACCTGGTTTTCACATTGAATATTATTACGCAGTGCCATTTCCATATCAGTTCCAGCAACACAGAATCTATATTATTAGCTATTTTTGTTTTTTTATCAAATTGAAGAATACCAAACTTTCTACCTCCAAATCAGTATTCAGAATTTATGGGTTGTATGCAATGTTAATCTCACTCGGAGTAGACCCACTGAAATGAATGAACACGACAATGGGCTCATCTATACCTCCGCTTGCCCTGCCATTTCCCCCCTTGAAAACTCTGGGTTTACTGCTGAATCGGACCAAACAGCAATAAGGTTTTCTGCAGATTTCCATTTCTTCTGATTCAGCGCTACTGAACTGAGCTGAACTTTCCAGGGGAAAGCTGTATGGAAACTGCAAAACTGCTAAGATCTGTGCTTTCTAGGCACAAGGAAAGTAGAAGTGGGGATGAGCCCTAAGTTAGGTCCAGTAGTTTCAATTGGTCTACTCTGAGTAGGACTTCATTGGCTATAACACTGTGGATCAGAGGAAACGTCTCTGGATCGAACCCTATGTTTGGCATCATGCTTTTTCCAAATGATTCCCCCCCTCCCAAATCCTTCCATCAGTAGAACTGGGATCGGGGCCATCTTGACAACTGCCCCTGTAGCGTCCCACCCACAAGCCGCCTTTCATGCTTTGCTGAAAGGTCAACAAACCTTCTGCAGAAGATTCTAGGGGGGTTGTGGGGTGCTGTGGAGGGCAGGGAGACCCCTTAAAGATCTCCTTGGTCCCTGTCCACTGGCAGATGGCTCTGTGGGATCAAAGACACTTCCATCAGCAAAGAGACACCAAGTGTTCTAATTAGTGTGCATACATCCGCAGTAAAGTGTGGAGCTGCCTACATTTTCAACACATATCCTTGGGAAAATGTAATTCCTCTCCAGACATAACTGAATGGGGATAGTAAACACATGGATGGGGCAGGGATGACCATGCTAACCCTGCTGTCTCCATCGCTGTTTCTGTGACCTTCTTCCACATCAAGGTGACAATATGTAGCAGGGAGACTTTTGTAGCCATGGGGGTGCATGTTAGACTCCTGCACAATTCAGGTTCCAAAATGCCCCCATACATTCAACAGTGGCAGAGCTTCATGCTCCGGTACCGGGGGCAGGGCTGGCGCCCATTCTGGGGGCAGGGCGCTCCTCCTGGAGGGGAGGGGCGCATGTTCTGGGGCGGGGCGTGCCTCCCGGAGGGCCGTAGCGCATGTTCCAGGGGCATGGCACGCCTCCCAGAGGGGCGTGATGGGCGTTCCGGGGGCGGGGCGGGCGCCCACAATGGCGCCCCTTGGAGCCCGCCGCTCGGGGTGGCCCGCCCCCACCGCCCCTATCTTCCTACGCCTCTGACATTCAAAAAATGTGTTGGGTTGTATTCAATACTCAGAGCAGATCTGTTAAAACTAATGGGTATGGCTAATTCATGTCCGTTAATTTCTACTCTGGGTAGAACATAGTTGGAGACAGACCAATTTACTTGTTCATTTCCTTACACCTCTGCCCCACCTTTCTTCCATCATGAAACCCAAGGCAGTGTACAGATTGTTCCCAGGCACTGACCAGGCCCAGACCTGTTTAGTTTCAGCAAGGTGGTGGCCTGCTTCCAACTCTTGCCTTCCATGCCACCCGTCATTGGAAGATTATTATTTATTTACTTATTTATTTATTGAATTTATATACCGCCCTATACCCGGGGGTCTCAGGGCGGTTCACAGAATAAAATCAAGATATAAAACCACAAAATACCTAATAAAAATAAAAACAACAACTCAATAGCTCCCCCCCAAAAAAACCCCACAAATTTTAAAAGGGCATAGGATGTAAATCGGATCAGCCAAAGGCCTGGTTAAAAGGGAACGTTTTTGCCTGGCGCCTAAAGGTGTATATCAATCTAAACTCTCCTCCTCCTCCTCCTCCTCCTCCTCCTCCTCCTCCTCCTCCTCCTCCTCCTCCTCCTCCTCCTCCTCCCTCTTCTTCTTCTTCTTCTTCTTCTTCTTCTTCTTCTTCTTCTTCTTCTTCTTCTTCTTCTTCTTCTTCTTCTTCTTCTTCTTCTTCTTCTTCTATAATGAAGGAGCCAGGCGAACTTCCTTGGGGAGAGCAGCCTACAGACAGGGAGCCACTGCAGAGAAGGCCCGTTCTCATGTTGACAGAAATGGCAACTGAGGCAGTGGACCTAGGATGCTCAGCTGCATATAACTCTCCTCACATATTTACTGTAGCTATTTAGTAATGCCTGAAGAAAGCTGAAGAGAAGGAAACAGCAAGACCTTCAGGTTCCTGATGGAAGACCAGCAATTAATAATCGCAGGTGTTTTTATTCTGTGAATAAATCTTATGATGAAGGGTGGTATATAAACCTGAATAAGAATAAGAATAATGGACCATAAACCTGAATAAGAATAATGGACCATGCGGTTCAAACTGGCCCAGCCTCAGCACAGATCCAGTGCCTCACATGCCCACTGCCTCATCAGAACTAACTTAGTCTAGTGCAGGCATAGGCAACCTTGGCTCTCCAGATGTTTTGGAACTATAACTCCCATGATCCCTAGCTAACAGGGCCAGTGGTCAGGGATCATGGGAGTTGTAGTTCCAAAACATCCGGAGAGCCAAGGTTGGCTATGCCTGGTCTAGTGGTCTTCTTCACCAGATCTTAGGGCATCTGGTTTTGCCCTAAGGGGGCAAATGATGCCATTGCTTCCCTGGTTCCTGCCTCTGAACCACCGACACCATAGGAAACTTATTTTAATCTAATAAGGATAAGTGGAAAGTAATAACACACAAATTGAAACCCCCTACTTTGCCATTGTGTTCTCAGAACAAAAGATGTCTTCTGAGAACAGTTCTCAATTTTCAGATCAGCTGCTCTTGTGGTTAACCAAGCTCTTTCCAGTTGTTATTACTTATTTCTGCCAGTTCCCCTCCCCACCACCCAATAGGTTATTGCCAGTTTTTGCAAAGAATTTGGAAGAGGGGAGGGGGAGAGAATCACATTTTAACGGTCCTGGAAACCAGATGTTCTACAGCTTCAGCTCCAAAGTGGCCCAATACACACCGAGAGCCCAGCTCTTGCACTGCATCGGATGAGGTGAGAAACGTGAATGGGGAACTCAGCTGATTCAAGCAGCGAAAACTGCTCCAACAAACACTGCGGTCTCTTTTAAAGTGTTCCCTTCCCATATGAACGCCACTTTACATGAAGCAAAGAGCCGGCTCTTGAGCCTAGCATGGGTGTTTTGCAACACAAGGCACCGAGCTGAGGAAGGATTTCAAAACAGCCATGAAACATTTGGCCACAATTATTGTGCTTGTGTTCCAACACAGAAATGTCAGCTGACACTAATCGGCGTCTCAAATATGCTGCCCGAGACGCTGTTGAACAGGCCCGTCGTAGGCTTGTTCTGAGATGCTGACACAGCAGCTGATAGGCTCAGATGGTGAGGACCCCCAACAGCAAAGAAGGGCGAGCCCTTTTAGTGGTACTGAGACCTGATCGCAGACACATTTGTGCTCCTCCACAGGCCTCTGAATACTAGCTGCGGTCCCAGTCGCAGTGCCACCCTCCCCCAGCAGTGGTTAAATTAAGGGGCGATAAGATGAACTCAAGCTGACAATGATCTGGATTAAAAGTGGCCACAGCTTTATTGACTACAGATGTAGGTGGAACTTTGGCTCAGCTGGTTCAGGACGGCCAACCAGAAAAGGGGTTAGTGGCCATTGGTAAGAATCGTAGGAGGGGAGAGTGTTCTTGTGCTCTGGTCCTGCTTCTGGGTTGCTGTCCCCCTCAGGCCTCTGTTTGGCCACTGTGAGAACAGGATGCATGTAACAGTGCTAAGGATGCTTCCCACGAGTCATGACACACCTTGAGTAATATCTACAAGTCTTTATTTTACAACTGTATACAAGACAGAGCAAAAAATGTCCACGACTGTTCAGTCCGAGTCAGAATCCGGAAGTGGCGGTCGGCGGGACCGCCTCCAGCATAGTAGCTTTGGTGCTCCTCCTCTCCTCCTGGTGCTTTGCCCCCCTGTGTTGCTGTGGAGAAGGGGCAATGGTGGTCCCCTCCTGAACTACTTAACTGTTGGCCGGGCTCTTTGGCCACTGACACCTACCCTTCCGCAGCACTCTGATCTGATGCTCCGGACCTTCCCTGGTGGAGTTCTGAGCTGTCAGCATCCCTGACCCCTTGCGCCGCCTGTCCAGACTCTGCACTACCCTCTGAGCGATGCTCTGACCTGTCAGCATCTCGGAGCCCTGCACCACCCGGCTGGGCTCTTTTCTGACCCCTGGTGGTCCCCTTACAATGCCGGATTAGATGGGCCACACAACATAAGAACGGCCTGCTTGCTCAGGCCAATGGCCCATCTAGTCCAGCATCCTGTTCTCGCAGTGGCCATCCAGAGGCCTGTGGGAAACCAGCAAGCAGGATTTGAACGCAAGAGCCCTCTCCCCTCCCGTGGTTTCCATGCCACTGGCATTCAGAAGCATTGCTGCCTCTAACTGTAGAAGCGGAGCATAGCCAATGTGGCTAGTAGCCATCAATAGCCCTCTCCTGTAATCCTCTTTTGTGGCCATCTCTGTTGGTGGCCATCACTGCCTTCTGTGGGTTGGCCTGATCCAACACACCCTTACGCTGCAAGGAGTTTTGCTTTTCCCAGGTCCATAAAGTTTTGTTTTGTTTTTTGTTGGCCATGAAGGAAAGTAAGCACGGATGACTAGTACCAGATCCTGAGAGCTGTCTGAACTAGGGACGCTTGAGAAATTTTGTGTGGGTTTTGAGGTGGGTTTTGGTGACACAGGCTGCAAGCCAAACCTTCCCCGCCTCCTGCTGGCAGGGCTTCCACAGAGCGCTGCATCCATAGCCTTGCACATAGCGGCTGGAACAAAAAGTGTGGGGGCGGAAAGATTGCTGCATCCGCCTTGAGCTAGTCTGGCTAACAGACCCAGATCAGGCCTGATGTTCTCACATGGCAGCAATGAATGAGATTAGCTTGGCATCCAACAGATCCTGGGCTAGCTCAGGCCCTTTCTACTTTTCAAACGACCCATTTGCATACCTTCCAACATTTCTCCAATGAAAATAAGGATGTCCCATTCAATAATAATAATAATAATCATAATAACAATAATAATAATCATAATATTTATACCCCATTCATCTGACTGGGTTGCCCCCAGCCACTCTGGGTGGCTTCCAACATATATAAAAACATAATAAAACGTTAAACAGCTTCCCTATACAGGGCTGCTTTCAGATGTCTTCTCAATGTTGTATAGTTACTTATCTCCTTAGCTTGGAGACCACACAACTGTATAACCTACAACAGTTCTCCACTGAAAACAGGAAAAGCAGGACATTCCAGGATCAAATCAGAAACTGGGATGGCTTCTGTAAATCCGGGACTGTCCCTGGAAAATAGGGGCTGCCTTTGGGGGTGTTTTGTAGGCTACTACCAGCAATAGCCAGTAGGACCCTCACCTACCTGCATGTTTGGTGGGCAGAAGGGGCAGAAGGCCACACATTCCTGGCTATTGCGATTCCTTCAGAGCATATGAGTATTACAAGTTCTGCTATAGCCATTCATGCACTTTCACTTATGCACTCTTGTCAAAACAAAAATCTTACCCAGATTGCCCGCTAAAGCTTTGCCACAGTCACCAATAATGTATCTACCAGCGATGAAGATTAAACGTAAATGTCTTATCAAAAGTCTGGGGGTTTGAGTACCGATATATTGAAGATGAATCAGTAAGCTTCTATTTCCTGTTTCATTGGACGATATGTTTTTATTTTTTATTATTGGGCAGACCAGAAAAGAGCAGATTCCAGATTTCCACTTTAAAAGTCTTTTGGAATGCATAGCTAATTTCCTGCAGACATGAGTTTTAGGTTTTTATGTAGTGTTGCAATAACTTGTCCAAAATATCAGTGGAAGAAACTTCTACACCAAAAGGCATGATGTAGCCAAAGTTGAGCAAAGTTTTGAAGGTCCATTGATATCAGCTGGGGAGATGTGTTTTCTTTTGCCATTGAAGTTGATGGGACTAAAAGTGCTTAGATTGGATGGGTGGATCTTACGGCAAGTTCCCAAGAACTGACATTTCTGTGTGTTGGCACCATCAATGTATATATCGTGAAGCACCGTAGAATTCGGCCTGTCAAATATAACTGAAACTAAATTCTAAGTTTAGTTTTTCTCAGCAAAGCTGTTAGGTCTAACAATAAACATGCTATTCTACCACCTGTTATCAGTAATTCTGAATGGCACGACTGGTATGGTCAATTGTAGCTTTAAATTGACTCATACCAGCAATCAGGAAGGCAAGCATAGCTGCCAAGTTTTTCCTTTTCTCGCGAGGAAGCCTATTCAGCATTAGGGAATTTCCCTTAAAAAAAGGGAGAACTTGGCAGCTATGAAGGCAAGAGGGACAGATTTTGGCCAATCATGTTAAAAGTCCACTATCTGTAGGAACTGATTCAGGCATCCTTGATTCACCAGATTCCCAAAACTGGCAAGAGCGAAAAATAATTGAATTTGTGAATTGTGCAGCTCTGTAACCCCCAAGGAGAGAGAAAATAGATTTTTTTGGAGTTCGTTCCACATTACTGCAAAATTCCTTTTCCCTTATCCACCATGATAAGCTTTCAAATGATCTTGTAGTTCAGAATTGTACACAGCGCTCTTGTATAACAGTGCCTTTATCAGTCAGTTTACCATCTGTTCTCTGTTTCCAAACACAGACATGTGTTCCTCTTTATCCACTATGTGTCACCAGTTTGCTACAACAAATTTAGTGAAGTGTGGAAATCAGGTCAAGGTGAAGTTTATTTTATGTGCTTACATTCCAGTTCATTTGTATAGCTCGTCACGTGACCATCAGATGTATTTAGAACAGCAGTTTTTTAAAGCATGAATCCACAGTCCCAACTTCTCGGTGATGTAATTGCTCCTTTCAGTGAATTTCATTCATCCATCTAAAAAATGACTGGGTTATGATTCAAAGAGTCTTTTAGATGTGCATAAATGTGTTTGTACATGTTCTGAGGCTTCCCCACTTTTTTCTTTTTCTTTTCTTTTTACATACACCTCTTTGCACCGTTACACAGATCACTCCTGAAACTGCACAGAGTTTGGGGCATAGATGGGATCGGTGGGTTGCATTCAGCAAACAAGTCAGGAAACATGAGTAGGGCTCATCGCACAACCTCTACTCATGGATTCCATGAATGCATCTAGGGGAGCAGGGTAGGGTCACATCTATGGCCACATTCCCAGCAGCCATGAATAGTAACGTAAAGGTAAAGGATCCCTGGATGGTTAAGTCCAGTCAAAGGCAACTATGGGGTTGCGGCACTCATCTCACTTTCAGGCCGAGGGAGCCAGCGTTTATCCACAGACAGCTTTCTGGGTCATGTGGCCAGCATGACTAAACCGCTTCTGGCGCAACAGAACACCGTGATGAAAGCCAGAGCGCACGGAAATGCCGTTTACCTTCCCGTCGAAGAGGTACCTCTTTATCTACTTGCACTGGCGTGCTTTCGAACTGCTAGGTTGGCAGGAGCTCGGACAGAGCAATGGGAGCTCACCCCGTTGCGGGGATTCGAACCGCTCACCTTCCGACTGGCAAGCCCAAGAGGCTCAGTGGTTTAGATCACAGCACCACCTGCGTCCCTGGCAGCCATGAATGCAGTGTTAGTGAAAAGTGGGCCCTCTGCAAGTATAGCTTCCTGCCCAATCAGGTCTCTCAGATAGTAAAGGCATGTACAGCCATTTGGGAGGCGTGGGAAGTAGCCAAGGGATGTGACCAGTGGGCATGGTGCACTTCCATCCCCTTGTGTTAATTAAATACATGGGGTGGGCATGTGAAGACGCTTCATTGACATAGTTATTGGGAGTAGTTAAGAGCAGCCTTTCTCTGACGCATTTGGCACCCTCTCAAAATGCTATAGCTCTAAGAAAGGGTGGAATTTTGCAGTGGGCAGTGCTCCCCACAATTTCACATACGTCAACAAACGGTGAATAAACAATGGTGTGCGTGTCTGTATCTTGTTTACAGAATGCAAAAAAAAGTAATTATGCATATTTACCTTCTGCTTTTAATATAATTTTAATTTAAAAGGGTCCTACTTTGCCCACTTTTGGCATGAGACTCCTGGAAGGCTGCCCATGAGGGAATTTCCCACTCCTGGGTTAGAGACATTGCTTTTAGCAGATCCTTGCCTGCAGCATTTTTAAATGTCTGGATTGCCAAGGCACCATAAAGCACCATACCACTGCTTCAACTTGTGCCACTTCATACAGTTCCCGCTTTTCATCTGACGAGCCAAAAATCTTTCTGAGCCAACCCGCTTCCCTCACTGGGATTCAGGATTCATCAGAATATGTTGCACCTCCCTGGTTCTTGAAAAACATATTCCATCATACAGTTGGGCTGGCAGGTGGAATAAATGTTATTCTAGCTAAGTAACTGAGATGGCCAGTTACACAGCACCAAAAAAGAGGACAGAAGACAGATTTGTCTAAAATTTGAAAATAATTTAGAAATAATGGCTATAATTTATCTAACATTGTGATGAATCTCACCACCCTGTGTTCTTTAATTTGGACTTGGCAGTCCTTTGAATAGAAAATGCCTTAAAAGAGGAGACTCAATGACTCAATCACCTGTGTCTTTCCTGAGGCACCAACAGGCCCACTTTCTGATGAGGACCATTTCTATGGCCAGGCTCCATGGTTAGGTCACATAAAATTTACTCCAGTTGTCTGATCACAGATAATGTTTAAAGACCAAGTGACACTCGGAGATTTGTTGGGTAACTAATATTAGTGCTATCACAGAACAGAACCAGAATCGTGTGGCAACAATGATGACGATAGCAATGACTGTCACATGCCCACTCCTGGGTTTGTTTTGTTTTGGTTGGTAGGAGGACTAGAGTAGAGAAATAAGAATCTGTGAAATGAAGGGGCAAAAGTTTTTTCTTTCTGTTTGGTCAAGGAGCAGTGGGTTGGAACTTAGTGAGTTAGCTTCCAACCCTGTTTGGACATTTCCACAGGCCACAAGAGCAAACCAAAATGGAAGCCATTTCACAATAGTTTGGATGGTATTTCTAGCCAAAGAAATTATCAAACCAAAATAATATTCCGTAATTTTATAAATAACATGGATCTATTATAGAACTAAAAACATAATTCTTATTGCCGTTTTTGTGGGAAAAAATTAATCCTTATGGTAAAGCAATTAGCTTGAGGGAGGGAAATTCAGTTACTGGATTACGCTAAGTAGCTGACATTTTGTAAGGCTGCCAAAGGCCAACCCAAACTCTCATTATTTTCTCTGTCAAAACTATTCAACTGTGTAAATTTCTGGACCACCAGAAATACCTTTGGCATTTTAATTTAAAACAAAAAAATTAAAACAATGGTGAGGTTATTTCTGCACACTTTCTGCATATGTTCTACATCTTAAAAGCAGTCCAATTTTTGTATTTGTTTAATTGCCAGCTCAATGTTTGTTTGTTTAAGGAATTGATTTGCTGTGCTTCAGATCATCAGCTGACATGGTTGATGCATCCAAGCAACAAATTAAAAGCCAGCAGAAAATAGCAGCAGTGGGAAAATTAGTAATCTGGACTGTAACATAGATTAAAATTCAGGATCTAAAAGGTCCTGGCAAGTAAGAAAATCCTGGTTATAAAAGGAAAATAAGGGACCTGATATTTGGAACTAGACAAGCCTTCCTAGGGAGAGCATTCCCAATCTGGGTGCCACAACTAAAAAGGCCACTTTTTGCCTTAACCTTGCCCACTGATTCTCATTTGAAAATAACCTCCCATTATGCTTTTAGCCCATTTCCACCGCAAAATGGGCTTCCAAAATAGGTCAGCCAGCCCACTGAGGTCATGACTTCAAGACAGGAAGCAGGCATACATAGGCTTCAGTCTGCTTCTTCTGATTTCTCAAAAAAATATATATGCTTCTATATGTGTCCTTAGCTTTGTTATGTTCACAAGCCTGGATTCCTATACTGTACCTGAATTGTATGCATCTGCCATTATAGATTTCTCATTTTTTGAATTGATCCATTTATTCCTCAGTAACGAAGCCATAATTAAAATGGCGCATGGTTAAAAGATGGGCTTTTATCTATATGCCATTTCAATTATGGCATGTGGCATATGGCTGGTGTTTTGCTTGCCGATCCCATTTTGCAGGGATTTTATGGATGTGCATTGCTGAGCACCCGAACTTTTTATGCGAGCAAGAACATAGCTGCTCCGCACACCAAGCAGCTTGTGCTGATCATGTGTTGTGAATTCCTGCCAAGTGGGGAAATCCATGTCCCATGTGCTTACTGTCAACTTGTTCACAATACATTATTAGAAGTTACAGCCAAACGTTTAGGCACATAAAATTGGGCCAACACAGCTGGCTCAAGGCTGGTGAGACTGCCACAAAACAGTCCAACCTCATCCCTGTCTCATGCCCTTTTTTCTCCATTCTGGGCTGAGGAACGACCCCATTCTAGTACCAGTTGTGAGCAATTAAGGCCACCTTCACTCCACACATTCATAGCACTATGATTCCACTTTAAATAGTGGTGGCTTCTCACAAAGATTCCTGGGGTGCTGATGCATCCAAAGTGGCCCATTTTGGACCAAGGCAAATAATTTCTGCACCAGGGCCGTCTTAAGTGTATCGGGCGCCATGGCGCGATGATCCCTCCGGCACCCCTCACGCTCCGCCTGGCAGGGCCAGGCGCAGCAGGCAGCCGGAGGGCGCGGCGCGGCAGGCAGGGACACTGCCAGCTGTGGTCTGCTCCACCTGCTCGGCCGAAGCGGCGGAGCGGCGCTGCAGTCCAGGGAGCCCTAACTGCCGCCCTGGCAGAAGTTTTGCCTACAGAGCATTGTGGGGCAGCGCCTGCCCACACTCCTTCAAGTCACAGTGAGCACAGACAGCGCTGCCCCATTTGCATGCATGCAAATGAAGTGCTGCGGAGCATTGTGGGGCAGCACTGTCTGTGCTCACTGTGACTTGAAGGAGTGTGGGCAGAAGGTAGCTCTGTTCCTCTTCCCTGCTGCCCCTCGATGGAGGCAGCTCCGCCGCCGCTGCCGCCTCGCTTCAGCCACCACTGCCAGGAAAGGAGCGAATCGGGTGAGGTGGAGGCGTGGGCGGCTCCGTGTGCCTCCTTGATGCACCCCCTGCTGGGCGGGCACCCTGGCGCATCGCACCAGTCAGCCCAATGTCTCAATTTTCCTGGGATGCTCCCAGAATTACCAAAGCCATTCCAGTTTCTGATTTGATCCCACCACCTCTGCCCTGCAATGCTTGCTCATCTTGTACATTTGCAAATATATAAAATACAAAGAACATTATATGCCTTCAAAGGAAATGGAGTCTCCTAGGTTTTCCCTCAACACCCCACTTAACCGAGGAAAGGGGATTGCAAAGCAGTGAAATAACCCCAGTGGCCATCTTTCTTTCTTTTTATTGTGTGGTTTACAATTTGAGAGAGAGAAGCAAGGCTCACATTAAAATAAAAAATGGAGACATTTGGCAAACCTGTATACAACCCAAAAAAGAAGACGAAAAGTGCTAGGAACACTTCTTTGCTCTACTATAGTAAGAGAGACTCACTGTAATCTTCACTGTAATGGAAGTGTTGGCAATCTGCTTTTGTTTTCGACAGTCTATGGGTTATATGAAACCCAAACTATTGCCCATTTTTGCTCATTATAGATTGTGGCCATGAGCTATATATGTATATAAAGAAGACTAAACAAATGCTTCATTCAAATATTTGCATTTGTTCCATGGACTCCAATAACTGTTCCTCTTTCCAGTTCCTGTGGTTGCAGTACAGTCATACCTCGGTTTAAGTACGCTTCGGTTTGAGTACTTTCAGTTTAAGTACTTCGCGGACCCGTCTGGAACAGATTAATCCACTTTCCATTACTTTCAATGGGAAAGTTCGCTTCAGGTTAAGTACGCTTCATGTTAAATACAGACTTCCAGAACCAATTGTGTACTTAAACTGAGGTACCACTGTAGTTCTCTGTGTTTTAATTTAATAATCTGTTTGTAAAATAGTAGTCTAACAATGAGTGATTTACTGTTATCCTAGATAGATAGATGATAGATAGATAGATAGATAGATACACACACACACACATATGGTATATATACATACACATACATATATATTCTTTTTCTCCTTTTCTTCTCTTTTATACTTCTCCTTTCTTTTTTCTTCCATATTATAATTTTACTTTTCCATATTTATTTTATTTTCTTTACTTAATCTGACGACTGTAAATTTTCTTCTACGGTAATTGTTTCTGTATGCAACATAATTCAATAATAATAATAATAATAATAATAATAATAATAATAATAATGAAACAGGGATCCCCGATCAACCCTCAGTAGTCTTAACTAACTGCAATTCCCAGGATTCTTTGGAGGAAGCCATGACTGCCATAGTGCTTTAAAAGTTTAGTGTGAAAGTGGCTTTTCTTTGTGTTCCTGTATCCACTTATATGGGACTTAGCCCCACTGAACTTATTGGGACTGACTTCTCTGTAGGCAAGTACAGGATTGCACTATCAACTACTTCTTACTTATTTCGCCAAACCTTTACAGTAGTACTTTGGGTTACAAGCGCTTCAGGTTACAGACTCTGCTAAACCAGAAATAGTACCTCGGGTTAAGAACTTTACCTCAGGATGAGAACAGAAATTGCGTGGCAGCAGCGGGAGGCTCCATTAGCTAAAGTGGTACCTCAGGTTAAGAACAGTTTCAGGTTAAGAACAGACCTCCAGAACGAATTAAGTCCTTAACCAGAGGTACCACTGTATTAGGCATTGTAAATATAGGCAATCATAAAACGTCCATATATAAAATGTTAAAACATGTACAAATAAACAACCATGTAAAATATGGAATGGCCTACTATTGCTAAAAACTTAGCCACCTTTGCAGTTACTTCTGGGTTAATGTCAGACAGAATCTGATTAAATCCGAAGACTAATATCAAAGTGCCAAGGGTACCCCATTAAAAATACGAGTGAATGTACATTATTATAGTCTGACAAAAAAAACGCCGCAGACCTGGAGGCAGGGCAAACTTCACTGTCTCTCTTCCAATACGCTTTGTTTGCAAAAATGAAGATAAGAATCTCAGCACATCTTTCCTCCAACCACCACTGCCGCCGCCACTGCCACCTTCGATTCAAAGTTGACTTGGAGCCATGTTTTGCTAGTCGGGAGGTCTTGGGTTTATCTAAATTAACTTAATTGCAAACATTCTTTAAAGAACTTGGGAGGAAGATGGCAAGAAAGGCTTTTATCTAAAAAGCTTTCGGTTAGCATTGCAGGCTCAGAATGTCCTGCAGCATATAAGACAGAGGGATGCAAAAAGGCCTTCATGGTGGTTCTTGAGAAAAACATCGATGAGTGAAAGGTACGGCAGGGGCAGGAAGGGGGACCGAGCAGGTGGCTCATTTTATTACTGTGGAAGAGATTTGAGATTTTTGTTAATAGTCTAATAGGTTTAATCCATAAAGGTAAAGGTAAACGGACCCCTGACCATTAGGTCCAGTCGTGACCGACTCTGGGGTTGCGCGCTCATCTCATATTATTCGCCAAGGGAGCCGGCGTATAGCTTCTAGGTCATGTGGCCAGCATGACAAAGCCACTTCTGGCAAACCAGAGCAGCACACGGAAACGCTGTTTACCTTCCCGCTGTAGCGGTTCCTATTTATCTACTTGCATTTTGACGTGCTTTCGAACTGCTAGGTTGGCAGGAGCTGGGACCAAGCAATGGGAGCTCGCCCCGTTGCAGGGATTCGAACTGCTGACCTTCTGATCAGCAAGCCCTAGGCTCAGTGGGTTAACCCACAGCGCCACCTGGGTCCCTTGGTTTAATCCATGGTCCCCATCAATTCCAGAGCCCCAAACACTTCTCCAGTTTGCACTTTTTATGGGATGCTGCAGTCCTAACTAGCTTAAATACAGCCTGTCTGCAGTGAAGCTCGCTGTTACGTATACAATGACTATAAATTAATCATTGGGTCAATAGTTATAAAGAAAAGGTTTCTGCACTATAGCCTTTTACACCTATACAATGTGAAATGTATGCAAATTTCTTTTGCAAGGAAATGAGAAGCAATACAAACAAGCCCCATTTGTTTTTGTGTTTTCATTTTAACAAAAAAAATGAAGAAAAAGCAAAACAAAATCTCATTTGCTACATTGCTTCCAATTGCTGAAGACACTGTTTTTCATTGTATACATACTTTAGAATGCAATGTACAGTTCACAGCAAGGTGATAGTGAGGGGTGGAGGTGAGGGAGTGGTAAAATGGAGAAACTAGAAACTCTATTTTTAGTTCAAATAGTAGGTTACATCTGTGTGCCTTTCTAAACTGTACATAAAATGGGGACACATTGTCCAATCTATCTGAAATTTGCCAGATATGATGCTTTAGAGGGGCACTATAAAGCTTGTAAATTTAATGCTAATTGGATGTAAAAAAGGCAAACAAACAGAATTTATAAACAGAAGAAGGGCAACTGGGTTTCCCATTTAAAGTAATGGGAAGCTTCTAAATTGCTTCTAAAACCGAGCCTCATTGTCCAATCTCTCCAAAACTTGGCAGGACCAATGGCGTGGACCTCACCTCTTGCATTTCATTGGACGTCTTAGTCATGGCTAATGTTGGGGGGGGGCAAGGCTCAGTGCCCAGTGCAACAGGACCGGCCATGCCCCCTATATCTGCCTTTGATCAATGCTTCTGGTTACTGAACCATTTATGTGACTATGGTTTTGTTGTTGTTCTGTTCCTGCTGAAGTTCTCATCCTTTGTTTTGGACCAACGTAGCCCATGTGGTCCCCTCCAGGTTTTACTGGACTGTAACTCCCATCATACCTGTTCATTGGCCTTGCTGGCTGAGCCTGATGGAGGCTAGAGACTAACAACATCTCACAGGCACCATGTCAGCTACCTCAATTTTGAACTGTGGTACAGTGATTCAGGTTTAGGATCATTTCAGAGTATAACTCGGGTCTGACTTTCCATTTTGATTTGATGTGATTCTCTGATTAAAATAAGGAAGTGTCTATTTTGAGACTGATGCCTATAAGCAAATAGGATGAACCATTTTATCTCCAGAGAGGACGTATTTCACAAAAGGAGGGAAAAAATCTTGTCATGTGGCCAATTTAAAAAACAAAACAAAACTTAAATTCAGTTTATTTCAATGGGATTGAACCACATTTATTTCTCTCTGGAACTGCAACTGTTCCTCCTAAGTAATTCCATCACCACTTGGCACTCCCATCATAAATACATTGACTGGGATAGACATTTCACAGATTTAAGGTGCTTCCAAGTGAGGATCATGGTTTTAAACAGTCTTACAGCTCAGTCCAGAATGTAGTTAAATCAAACTGTTTGGAACAGAATCAGAGGCTGAGATCCAAGGGGCTGATTGGGATCACAGAAAGGTTTTTACATTAGCCAAGTGGAATTTATTTCCTTTTGTTATTTGGATAGTTGATTTCCCTCTCCCTTTAGGGAATGGCTATACTGTAACTCAGTGGTAGCACATCTGCTTTTCATGCAGATTTCAGGTGTTCCATTTCCAACATCTCCCAATAGGGCTGAAACCCAGGAGAGCAGCTGTCGATCAGTACAGAACAGGGGTAGCCAATGTGGTCCCCTCCCATCACCGCTGACCATTAGCCATGGGCTCACAGAACTATTTTAATAGTTATGGGGATCCTGGCCAAGCCGGCTTTAATTGAGTTCAGAAAGAACAAACCTGAATGAATTGACTTAACAAGATAGTTGGTTGAGGTGTCAGCCAGACTACCCAATGAGTGAGGACCTGCTTCTTGAAAAATAAGGAAAGTATTATCAGAGCAGAGTTCATATTGGTCTGAGTTCATAAAAAAATCACCGCCTCTGTGTTTATTACAACCATCGCCTTTTTCGGCTGCTGCCATCAAACCTATCTAAAATTAAAGAACACGTCAGCTGGAAACACCACCTCGATTGCCAATGCATATTTTAAATGCTTTAACCACAGATCACAGACACACAGGACCCAAATGTAAGGAAGCAATTAAATCTTTGTTAAAGCACAGAAGAAGCGCTCCGGTTTATGCGCTCAACAGAATATCTTCCAGGGACAACGGAAAGAAACAAAACCGCCTTTCTAAGTGAAATGCCTGTCCCCTTGCCCGGGGCTTGGGCTGACTTTCAAAGGAAAAAGCCAAATATTAGATAAGCATAACTTGGCAGCGTTTGTAGAGTTTGCTGCCAGACGGGTTACAGAACTCAGGAGAGTCACAGAAGAAGAATCCTTTTATAATGACAGTGCCTTGGGATTCGAGAATGAAAACCTTCTCCTCGGTGGTACATTTCTTTTGTAATTAAACTCTTCCACATTCTTTGAGAGATTATGTAATGAGGTGGTGGTGTGTTTTATTATTATTATTATTATTATTCCTGCATCTGCGTACTTCAACCATAACGGTGATCTGTTAAGTTTTGTTTTGACAGACACCATCTATCTCTATTCTCTTTCTGGAAACAATGGACGTTGGGAGAGTGATCCCACCCGTTAGGAATTTGTGGAGATGAACCGTGTGGAGGGTCAAACTAAATGTTACTTAAATTGCACAGTTAACAACCACATGAGAAGCTTTTAAAATTTATTTTTAATGTAATACTAGGCAGAGGAAGGCAGTGTCCAGTAGGAGCACAGCACATGGGGCGGGAAAGTTTAACCCTTCCTAGTCATGACCCTAGCAGGAATCACTCCCCTGGCAGCAATTAGCCTTAGGGGGGAAAAAACTCCCATTGGCACCCATGGGAGCTTTTACAGATAAAGCTAATTGTTAGGCAGGGTAGCAATTTGGGTGCAATTCTACTGCAACTGAATCCCCGTTGCAGGGATCTGAACCGCCAACCTTCTGATTGGCAAGCCCAAGAGTCTCAGTGGTTTAGACCACAACACCACCCACGTCCCTATTTGGCAACCTAAAAAGATTAATGGTCATGTAGGATTTTTAAACCTAGCTCAGCTACACCACACTGGCTCACAGTCCTGGCTAGTTATGGCATTATGGACCATTGTAGAGATTATTCTTCCTCCCTGAAAAATCTTCTCATTGAAGAAGACACTAATTAATACCTCGGCTTTCCTCGGATTGGTGTTCTCTAACGCTGTTGGATTCCAACTTCCAACGACCTCAGCCAGCCTGGCCAATTGTCAATGACACTGGTGGCTGTAGTTCAACCCATAGCTGCCAAGTACCCCGTTTTCCCCAGGAAACCCCCGTTTTTTCTTACCTTTTCCCGCGGTCCCCCATATCACGTCGTCTCCCGTTATTCTCCCTTATATTCTCCTGTCGGTGGCCATTTTTTTCTGATTTGCCCATCTATGGGCACTGAAAATGGCCAGCGCCGGCTTCGAAAGACGCGTCTACGCATGTCCAGAAGTGCGTAGACGCGACTTCCAGTGTCGGCGGCGCCCATTTTCGGTGCCCATAGATGGGCAGAGCGACACTGGAAGTTGCGTCTACGCACTTCTGGACATGCGTAGACGCGACTTTCGAAGCCGGCGGCAGCCATTTTTGGTGCCCATAGTCTACGCAACTTCTGGTGTCACGCGGCTGCCGGTCCCGGATTCTGCAGTCCGGGACTTGGCAGGTATGGTTCAGCCACATATGGAAAGAGCCACATTGGCTATCTGTGTTCCAGGGAAAGAGGTGAGAATGGGCAAATGAAAACTGAAATACCTGCCTGCACGAGGGATTCTGTGTGTCTAGATATAAAACAAATGTTTTATTTGGGGAGAAGGAAGCAGGAAGGTCTTTGCCTCACTTCAGTAAAGCTGCAATTGATTTGCAATCCTTGGTTTAAATATATGCATGTGTTTATCCTCTAAGGAGAGTTCAACTCTTGAATGTGTTATTCAGTATATAAAGATCTATAACTTTCTGGCTGCAGGTACTCAGTGGCTGGCAAACAGGTGAAGAAAAGAGCTTGAAAGTTACAGATGTTGTCCTTCGACTCATGAGAGAAAGGTTCAAAGTTTTAGTTTTGTAGGTCTGTGGTTCTGGACACATTGGCAACTGGATGGTAGCATGAGATCAGCGCTCAGATTGCATAATGGCCAGCCCCTTATATTTAGTGGCACCCCACCCCTTAAAATTACTGCTTTTGGAAAGCAAGAATAAGGCAGGGGATTAGTTGATATTTGGATTTGTGGTTCACATTAAGGGCTGCCTACCTCCCAGTAGAATATGAATTGTGAACCTGTGGCCCCCCAGATATTTTTGGACTACAGTTCCCATTATACCTGACTGTTGACCATGATACCTAGGGTGGATGGAAGCTTGGAGTCCAAAAACATCTGAAGTCCCACTTGGTTCTCCATCCCTGATTTGGAACATGTTAAGTAGGCCAGCTGCAAATGTTGCCATGAGAATATAACTAGAGATGCCATTAGGTCACAACCTAAAAACACTTTTAGATGGTTAGTTAGTCCTGCAGCCATGAAAGACTTTGGCCTTGGGGTATTTTGGTATTTAGGTCCTGAGCCATTTAAGGTTCTATAGGTCAAAACCAGCACTTTGAATTGGGCCCGGAAACTAATTGTGCAGTTGGACCAGGATCAGTGTAATATGCTCAAATGGACTAGATGCGCTATTGACCCAGTCCAGCAGACTCTTCTTAAGGTCTTATGAGAAGCATGGCAGGAAGGCTCACAGCTTCATCCTCCTTTCCGTATGTTGGGCTGTTGAAGATACAGCTGGCTCCATGGGTTGTAGCAGGGATGTTAACTTTAATAAAATATTGGGGGGTGGGGTGGTGGAAGGTAAGCCTTGCCCCACATAATCGATCACCATGGGGTCCTTGCTTAGAAATATCAAAAGGGCTAGAGTCTTAACATGGGATGGGTGGAACTAAATACTGTATGCGCATGGATACTTTCCACTTCCATTTTTATCTTTGGGTGTGTTTTTATTCTTGCTGGAAGAACTCGAAATGTATTGGCAGTTGGGCCAAAAAAAGTCAGCACTTGTATGTTCAGAAATGTAACTGAGCAATCCTAGGCTCCCGGAAAGCTTACACTGAGCTTGAGAAAGAGCTCTTGATGGGAAGAAAAACAGTTCCTCATGAAAATGGCCGTGCTTCTGTTTCTGCTTTGGCAACAAATGCCAAAATGCGAGTCCTGAAGCTGGCCTTATAAGTTACGTTGGGAGCCAAGGAGATATAAGAGAGGATGCAAGAGAGATGGATGGGCTGTGTCCATTGCCTGCCTGTCTATCATGGTCCTTGATGCAGAGATTACACCACACTGTGTTTCCTGTAGGAAGGAGTGCTGAAAACAAACAGGAGCTGAGTTCCCCAACTGTTTCCACACTTCTCCCAAAGGGCCTGCTGTGTGTGGAAGAGTGCTCAACATAGTGCAAAATACCCATGAGAATGCATCCCTGTTGCCAAAGGAAAAGCAACAGTAAACTAGCGGCAACAAGACAAGGAACACCCGTACTACCAAGGTAGCATATTTAATCCAGCAATGGCAACATTCCTCCTCTCTCTCCCACCCCGACTGAGGGTAAGGGGTTGTCTTCTTTGCCCTCAGTGATATCATCTCTTAGCTGTGTTCGATAGTATTGTCACGCTTTCTGTGTGATACCTGATTGGCTAGGATTCCTCCAGGGAAGAAGAAAGCGGCCTTATCATGGTGCTAAACCAGTAGCAGAGAGGCAGAATATTTTGGGGTGTGTGTGTGTGTGTGGAATGCACAATAGTAGTATTTTTGTGGGGTGGCTTTTTGTATCCCTTGAAAGCCTGCTTTTTGCAGAAATCTTCTGGGGGCCGCATGACAATGGTGGGGAGGGCCAGAGGCAAAAGAGACAAAATTGGATACTTTTCAGCCATATAAAAACCAGAGGTTTATATGTAACACACTCGCCCACATCTCTCCATCCAGACAAGCAATGAGGTCTTATTGTAGTTCAAGGACAAAGTCCAGTCAGGCAAAAGCACCAGAGGAAGGCATGGAGCAAGGGCTGTTAGGCGGGTGGCCTAGTGAAAGGTGTGGCCTGATAGGATGTCATTTTGAGGGGTTTCCTAAAAGAAAGCTGAACAGTTTCATTGGTTTCCTTTAAAAAAGCTCACATTTTGGGGGCCTTCCCCAAAAAGCTCAACAACTTCTGGGGTGTCCTGGCTTTTTACTTTTGAGGAACTTTTCTAGTGCTCTTTTTAAATTTGCTCTTAAAATGTCATCTGGAGAGATGCTTTGGCTCAGCCTCAGTGTTCCCCTCTGTCTTCCTCACAAGAAGATGTTACACTTACAAATAAGCCAGATCTTTTGTTCTGAAAAAAAGCCACAAACCAAATGCAAGCACATTCCAAAATAACCCCTGGGGTGAGCAGCCCACAACAGACAGCTCTCACCCACAAAATGATTTCTGGATGTTTGTACACTTTTGCGTTTTTGTCCAACATGACAGGTAGAGATTCCCCCCCCCCAATGGCTGGGTGCATTTAACATACTTCAGAACAGAGAAAGTGGTATGTACCTTAGCCAGAGAAAAAAATGACACTAGCCTACAAACCTTAATGCGCATTGACAAGCTGACACAGAAATGCTCTGAAATGAAAGTTGGGAGTATGGTAAAGTTACCGGCAGTGTGCGTATAAATTTTTCCAGGACAATGAACATATGAAAGAGTTGCTTGATTTCGTAAATGTTGCCCTCTATAGCAGTGAAATGCCTACAGGGCCCTATAGAGACTATTTTAAACACACCAGTCAGTTTTTGGGCTCATCCGCACACCACAGTAAAGGGCACGTATTGTTGGCATCCGGTGAGATTCAGGCGTGTGTGCTTAGATGCTCATTGTCCTAAAAGTCCTGTCCTGGAAACGAGTGCTTTTAATTCTTGCTGTTTTAATAACCTTCTCTAGCCAGTTACCATTCAATAAATATTATCGTAATGCAAAGCTATATATTATTCCCACTTAGCTCATCCAAGGCAATTTTGCCTTGGGATCTCAGGTGCTAATTGCCAACCTGGCCTTATGTCACTCCTCCATTAACAGGTTCACTACAACCCATAGGGGGCAAGGTTCCTTTGCCCCCCCTTAAAATATTTGAGGAGGCCACCCCCACCCCCCAGTGATGGGCATTGCCATTCAAATGGTGTGTGTGCACCACGTATTGTGGACAGGGCTTACTTGGACCCTTCACCCAATATTGCCATCCCTACATTCAACCAGCTTGCACAAGCTGGTTTGCATAAGCCAACCCAGGGATTCCTTGTCTGGCACAGTACAGTGGCTTGCATTTTGCCTTTCTATCCCCAAATATTAGTTAGATTCTGACATTCATTAATTTATTTGGTTTAGGGGCATCTCTCCCCTCCCAAAGATTCAATAACTGCATCCTCTGTAAAGCCTAGGCTTAACTGTGTGTACAATATGTTGAATCTAAGCTTGCTGATTTCAGTGAACATAAAGTGTGTAACTATGCATAGGACTGGCCTGGCATTTTCTTCAGCTTTGAATCACTTTCTCTGAAATCTTCAAGCACTGCTAAACTATTATTTACAGAGCTGATTCGCCTAAACTTTCACATAGGCACATTATTTTTCTGATTGCCTGGATCTTAACAGAAGGGGGATAAACAGGAAAAAGCACCAAATAATTTTGTGGATGTGCTTGAATTTTGCTTATTAGCTGATAGATTTGTTGGCTGATATGTTTGTTTTTAAAGTTTTCAAACTCTTTCTTACCCGATAGATTTAGAATTCAGGGACTGGTTGGCTTACAGCTGTCTTTCCATGAAGGAATCAAAATCTGGTTTAGATCTAAACTTAGGGTGGATCTAAACACAGGGGGGAAATGCTATAAATAACTCAGAAATTAGATCGTTATAACAAAAGAAAAAAAATCTCTATGGAAAATTGTGTTTTACAATTTCCTGCTCTCTGGCACCATCTGATGTTCCAGGTTTATAACTCATTCAAATCGCTGTTTCTTTACTAATGTAGTTATCCTTACGTGCCACTCACTGGGGTACATTTGTGACACTGTAACTTAGTTCCCATTGAAATCAATGGGAGTTAAGGTCAACTTAAGAGTGAACAAGCAACGACAATCCCCATGTGATGTTTGCCAAAAGCTTAGTTAAGAAATACATTGAGTTAGACATCCTGGTGATATTAGCTTTGGCCTTGCTTTTGAGAATACCAAGTTATCAAGATTCAACACCGAGTTGAAACTTGTCAAGTTTAAAGCATATCCATGAACTCTGTGCAAAGACTGGATCTTCACATCTTAACAGCACTTGGCTACACAGTGGGATACAAGGAATAAATTCGCTGGTGTTTATTGGCTGTGAATTAATACTGATCTCCAAAGCAAACATGTTCAAAATGTGTAGACAGACTGCAGGGTGGGAAAAGAGCAAACTTTGTCACAATGCCCTCTGTTTACTGCCATTCAGCGTTCAAATAAAGGAACATTTCTCAGAGGATGGGGAATGCAAGAGGAATTCTTGGATTTATTATATTTAAATGCATCTTGGCAGCACAGAGCTATCCCACATCCTGTTGACAAGTGTAATATAAGATATAAGAATACAAGGGGAGTGTCTGAGTCACCAATCCCAGATCTGTATCACTCCGTATTGTAGAGCACATACTTGGGTAGCTTGAAATGTTATGAAAATAATGTTCAGCGTCTGATTAGGTTTCTATAATACACACAGAAAGGAAATTTAGAATTAACACTGAAACTCCATCCGTCACCCACACAGCTGTGCTTATTGGCTGGTCTTAAAAACTTGGGACTCTGAAATCCTTGGGCCTGATGGAGAACAGTGGTTCCTCCTTATCTCTGGATCTTTTGTTTTGCGCGGTCAGGCGGAGTCCCCCAAAGCCCCAGGCAGCCCCCGAGCGGAATGATGACACAAGACCAGTTCTATGGGATTAAAATTGGCCACAACTTTTATTAAGAATTCAGATGTAGGGAGACCTTGGCTCAGGCATTGGGTGTCTATCCTTCCCAGCCCCCAGCCAGGGATCTGGGTAATTTCAGGGTTATCCAGCATGTGTGGGGGTTGGGCTAGCTCTGGAGAACATATGTTCAAGCAGATAGCCCCCCCTCGATCGCAGCCGCTGGAAAGGAAGGGCAATGACAGCCTATTGCATATGGTCAATGCCTCCCCTTAGCCCCATTTACAGGGACCCTGTTATCGCCGCCGCAATGGGGGCAAAGGGTCACCGCCCCATGCCCCCTATTTATGTAGATGACTAAAGGATTCCGCCCAAGGCCTGCATCCGCCAAAGTTGTGACAAATTGCTACGGGAAAGGCGAAACCTGCCAATGCAGGGAAACTTCCTTTCCGGCCCTTCAACAGCAGCCTTGTCATAGCAGCGCCTGCGTGCGTGTACGCCTGTGGAAGAAAATAACCTGTAACGCAATCATTAATATTTTGGGAGTGGAGGGTGGGAAAGCTCTGGAGCCGTCGACTGCTTCCCAGGAATGACTCTGCTTCAGCCATGTTCAAGGTAAGGTTACCTCCTCCTACCTGGCCAATCCCCCCCCCCCGGCAACGCCTCCCCGAGCTGGATTGGACAGGTAACTGTCCAATTGGCGGAGACCACCAGTATCCAGCCCGGGAAGGCAGTGCCGGCCTCCGAACTTCCAGGGATCCCAGGGGGCTGAGTGTGACCACACAAAATGCGCCTCCCCTTTTATGTTGGGAACGGTCATTGTTACTCTTTCTCCTAGACCCTTGAAATTATATAATCCTTAATGAATGCCACTTTCTTTCACATCAAACATTTGCAAATTGGCTATCATTACCATGACCTTGGAGACTAGTGGTGGTGCCTAGGGCTGGGCTTCACATACCCCCTAAGCTTTTTTTCTTTCTTTCCAGCATGTTTGAGTCAAAACTGGTAAGCAAAAGCCTTGAAGAGAGTATCAGATATTTGGCTGCTTCCTCAAATAATTTTCTAAACGTAATAAAATTAGAATTTCCCAGGAAAGGCTAGCTGAGAACTTCCTCCTCAACATCCTAAGGACTTGTTTACGTTGCTGGAGAACATTTATTTCGTTTAAAAATGGTTCCACTTTCCTCCTGTGGAACCCAAAGCAGCAAACAGCAACCAATTAACTGCAATGTCAGTGAATCAAAGGGAGGCTACCAGCATCACAGCACTGCCTGGACAACAACAACAGCGTCACATAGCAGCAAAAGTCATAGCATAGTCATTGTGGCATAATACTTCCAAAAGTGGAGGTTGAACTTTGCTTTAGGGTCCAACTTTTCATACCAATTGGCATAGCTGCCAAGTTATCCCTTTTTTAAAGGGATTTTCCCTTATGCTGAATAGGCTTCCTCGCGAGAAAAGGGAAAACTTGGCAGCTATGCCAATTGGGCCGCAAGAGTACTTCAAAATGGAACCTGTGGGCCACACACTGCCTTGTTGTGTGGGGAGGGAGCAAGGCCGAAATTTGATGTACCTCTCCCCCGTCCTCTTGTTGCCTTCCCAGTGCTGGCAAAGGAAGGTGCCAGGCTTTGGTAAGGAGCCACGAGGCTCTGTCAGGGCCCTAAAGCCCTCCCACCTCTTTCTTAAAGCTGGGAAACTGCTACAGTAACTAGATTTTGGGAAGGATGCAGAAGGATTCTAGGACCCTGTCGGAGCCCTCACACCAAAGCCTTGTTTACCCGGCATTAAGAAGGCAGTGCGAAGGCATCAAATGTTGCCGAGGGCCACCACAAAAGGTCTCAAGGGCCACATGTGGTGCTCAAGGCCACGTGTTGGACTGCCCTGCTGGAGAGCAAGCAAAACACTTTCAACGTTCAGTACTGCAGGCGACCTGAAATGGCAAAGCTCAGCAACAGATACATCACACAAGGCTTCTGCTTTTCTGTTTTCGCCCTGAAAAGAGCCCAGCTGAATGTGACCTTGCAACTAGTGTTTCTTTAAACTGAAATAAAACACCACCCTGAGCCTAATTGGAAGGAAGGTTTGGGATTTATATTTGCAAGCGAGGGGCAATTCCTCTTGGAGGCGTAGCAATGGGATGAGAAAGATTCAGGGAATTACCACTCTCACTCGTTGGCATGTGAGCGCACACACACACACACACACACACACACACACACACACTTTATTGCCAAGTCATCCCGCAAATTTCTAATTTGATCACTGAAGGCTTTATTCCCCTTCTTCCCCTGGTGATCAAAGCGTTCATCAAAACTAAATAGCTTATGTCAAATTGGATTGAAAAGCAATCCAAATTCCAAAAGAAAACAAACTCCAGAAACTAAGTATACAGTGCAGTAGCTCTGGGAGTTTGCTGGTTGAGTGAGCTCGTGGCAACCCAGTAGATGTATTGAACCTGACACTGCTGTGTTGAACTTGCAGGCTTATTACTGGGAAACGATGGGATTTGGCATCATAATGGTCCCATTTGTCCTCTCATCTCTCGATGGAATAAATCGGCAGCAACCATTCCACCTCTCCAGTTTTAGGGCAGAGCAGCCCCAAAGGAAGATGAAAGATGTCACCGTTGTGCTTATCAATCCAGATGCAAAAGATTGTCAGGGTGGGGAAATCACTCTACGGCTGTCTGTTTTAAAATAACTTCACACTTAACTAATGTGGAGTGACCTGTGAGGGGGAAAGTACAGTTAAACACTGGAAGCAGTGTTGGGAAGTATTTACTGATCGGCTTATTTGATCTTACAGGACTTCACTCTACCAAAAAGCATGTCCGTCTTAGAATTCACTGCCTTCTTATATTCAGCTACAGTATCATGCTATGCTATGAGATGAGACCATCATTATGGATTCACTGTGAACAAAAGAAATATGAGGAAATAACTGAAATCTGTGAATATGGCAAATATAATGCGCGAGAAGAAAAGCAGATAAATTCTCATCAACAGTACAAGGATCCCAGGCTGTGGGGGAAAGGAGGAAAGAAACTACCCAAGTACGATGTTTGAGATTATGCCAGAATAACCAAGGATCTCTCCAGTGCAGAATTAGAAGGCACAACACAAAAGGAAAAAGAGTCAGGAGGGAGGAGGAAATAAGCAAACTTGGGTACTAGTTCTTAGTTACAAGTTCTTCTAATGACCAGCTGGGATAGAAACATTGTAGGAGAGGAGGAGCCACTGGACTTCATAGCAGTTGAAACTATAAAATTGAACGTCAATTAAAATGCCTGATGGCATAATGAAAGGCTTTAAGTAGGGAAGTGGCCTGTCTCACCTCAACTAGAATAGAGTTTTTTTAAAAATTAACACATGGTTCCTGGCGGATACAACCCATACATTTGAATCATTGGGGGATCGCTAACAATTTAACCTCTGCCCAGGACTTCCAAGCTTAGCTACCAAGTATCCCGTTTTTTTGCGGGAAACCCCCAAATTTTAATCCGTTTCCCGCTGTTCTCCTGAATGAAGAAAAATCCCGGAAATCCCCCGGATTTTCTACCTGCCAGGGAGCCTCCATGTTGGGTGCTGCTCTGACCATGTGTGGGCACCGGAAATAGGGTAGAGCGGCACCGGAAGTAGCTTCTACGCATGCCCGGTGGCCATCTTGGTGGTGGCCGCATGGCGACGGCAATCTTGATGACAGCCGCCGCCATGCGGCCATCACCAAGATGGCCGCCAGGCATGCGTAGAAGCTACTTCTGGTGCCGCTCTGCCCTATTTCCGGTGCCCACACATGGTCAGAGTGGCCCCGGAAGTTGCTTCTATGCAACTTCCAGTGCCACGCCCCTGCTGATCCCACATTTTTCAATGGGAGACTTGGCAGGTATGCTTCCAAGATAAGGCAGGGATGTAAGGGACTGAGCAGTCCTCGAGGCACCCTGGACGCAAATTGTTACAGTTCTTGTGAATTAATAAAAAGAACGTTGAACTGGCCTGGTAGTAGCATATGGGCAGCCAGTGCACATTTGAGCATGGGAGTTATGTGCTGGCAAGTCCACATCAATGGTCTAACCGCAGAATTTTGCACCAGGCCCACATGTTACCAAGCCCAATTCAAGGTACTAACAGATAAAGCCCTCTATGACTTGACAGGAACACCTCATGTCCATCCCCAACCCCATGTCCCAAGCCATGAGATGGGCAGAGGGAGCCCTGCTGCTGTGCCTGCCAATGAGTGTTGCTCATTGTGCAGTGAACCAGAAGAGGACCTTCTCAGGGGTGGCTCCCCAGTTATGCAATTCTTTCCCAGTGGAAGAACCAATGGCCTCAACATTAATGGGCTTTCGCAGGTTGGTGAAAACAAAATGGTTTTCAAACACCTTTGGAGACTGCCTGTGCTTTCCTTTTCGTCGGCTCTTTCTCGCAATGTTGTTAACCGAAATTATATTTTTTTATGAATTACAGTATTATTTTATGATGTTTTGTTGATTTTGTTTTTATTGATGTGTGCTTTGATGGAAACCGTTTTGAGGTCTGCATGATATAAAGCGGTGAATAGGAATTTTAAATAAAGAAAACATAGGATGGGCCGCAGTCTAAATGTTGTATGGTAAACATAAGAATGCAGTCTTGGTTTCATATGGGAAATTGTGGTGAGTTAATGGGCAAGGACTGCACTGCATGCAATAAATAATAATAACAATGTGTATCATCTTAAGAAGCCTGCCAATACCAAACTTTTTGAAAAGGCCACACCCAATTCCTTTGTAGAGCACAATGCAGTGATCAGCCCAAATTAATTCCCTCCATAGAGTTTATTTATGCAATGCCACCTTTGCCTTACACTTCCTTCTGGTGGTAAGAGAAACCTTTCAGTTCTGGTGCTTGTGGTCTAATGCTGCAGCTTGAAAACACAAATTGCCAAATCCTTGGACCTAGTAAATAAGCATTCCTTCCAAGTATTGCATAATTCAATTATGAGCTTTGTTTAATGATTCGGTGCGAGCTTTAGATCATTTTTCCAACGAGCTCTTTAACAAAATAATCGCCATTCTCTTTTTAATGGGATTAAGAGATATGGAGTCATTTACTTAAATTACAAGAGAATTAGTTCAACTAATCATTTGAAGAGATTCAGTACAGAATAGGTGGAAGTAATTTGAATGCCAAGACTAATTTCCTTAATATCACAAAAGAATGTGTTCCAGTTCTTCTGATATTAATTACCATGCAGTAAAAGATTGTCAAGACTATAGTTGCCAAGCTATTCTTTTCAAGTTGGTTTCTAGGGATTGTAAAGTTAAATGTTCCAAAGCAAGCTCCAGAGTTACTGGAACATCAACAATGGCACAAATCCCGACTAATATTTAGATTGCTCAGCTCTCCTGTTACAGAGGATATTGGCACTCATTTGCCAATGTCCTGGTACCATTTTGTCAGTGTCTGCAGAAACTTTATTTCAAGGTCTACAATCTCATTTTTCTGACTAGCTTGATGGATACCCAAACTGTGTTGATAATCAGGGTTACCACAATACTGAATTCATGTGGGGGACAATGAATGAGTTTTAGGTCAGTTTAGAAATGATCCCCATAGTATAGCTGGGACACTGGTGGCACTGAATTCTAAACCACTGAGCCCCTTGGGCTTGCCAATCAGAAGGTTGGAAGTTCAAATCCCCACGACGGGGTGAGCTCCCATTGCTCTGACCCAGCTCCTGCCAACCTTGCAGTTTGAAAGCACGCCAGTGCAAGTAGATAAATGGGTACCACTGTGGTGGGAAAGTAAATGATGTTTCCGTGCGCTCTGGCTTCCATCATGGTGTTCCGTTGCGCCAGAAGGGGTTTAGTCATGCTGGTCACATGACCCGGAAAGCTGTCTGTGGACAAACGCTGGCTCCCTTTGCCTCAAAAGCGAGATGAGCACCACAACCCCATAGTTCCCTTTGACTGGACTTAAGCATCCAGGGGTCCTTTACCTTTTTAACCGCATGGACGGCAAACAGCATAGTTTAGCCCAGGAGTGAGGAAACCTCTGTCCCTCCACGTGGTGTTAGATTTCAACTCCCAGGCCAGATCTGCTTTTATTGCTATTTTTAATGAATTTCATACACAAGAAGCTCCCTTATACTGAATCAAACCATTGTTCCATCTCGCTCAGCACTGTCTACACTGACTGGCAGCTGCTCCCCAGGGTTTCAGACAGGAGCTTTCTCCAGACCTACCCGGAGATGCTGGGAGGTTGAACCTGGCACCCTTTGCAGGCAAAACAAATGCTCTACCAACTGAGCTGTGCTCCTTCCCAAGGGAAATTTACTGTTTTGTGTAAACTTATTAGATTTTTTTAAAATTAGGCAGTCTATATATTTGGCCAAATAAGTACAACTGTTGGTTGTTTTTGTGGGGATGATTAGGGAGGCAGGAGAGGATATATTATTTAATGATATCCTTCCTAACTTGCGCTAGCAAGTTCCATATCCTAGCAGAGTTCCCTTTTTAAATTACACAGCAGTTAGCTTGTTGCTGACTCATCTGAGTCTTACTATTAAAGATTCCTTCCTGGTAAAATCCCTTCTAATCCCTCTTAAAAAGAATAAACACAAGCATCTGAATAACGTTAATATAAAAGTAGTTTACTCACAGATTCATTCAGGTTCACAGACATATCCCTGAAGACAGGCTTAGGTTACATAACAACTAGAACTATTCCATAAAGAAGTTAGTCCCAAGTGACTGCGACTAAGCAGTCACTTCTCCAAACACACAGGAACGTACAAAATGGAGAAGACACACTGAACAGAACATGGAAGCCGTGTGCGCCTCCATCGAAATACAACAGACCACACCCTCTTCAAGTCACATGTAGTGGAAGTCTGTCCCAGCTCAGAAGTAAAGAGGAAGTCTTCTCCTGAGCGGTACAAAACATCTCCTAACATGTCCACTGTAGGGATGTTGTACTTGACTGCAGTTTTACATCCCATAGTTTTCATATGTTTTGATTTATTTATTTTATTTCACTTTTAATTTGTATATTGCTATTCACAATTCTTAGATAAATAGAGGCAGATCTAAGCATAGATATATATATATATATAGAGAGAGAGAGAGAGAGAGAGAGAGAGATAGTAAATTGTTTGGAGACGTTTTAGTGTAAAGTGATATACAAGTTGCTCTGGTTGTTAGCATTGGGCATCGAGGAAATTCTGATGATGATGCCAACCGGTGCCAGCATGATAGGGGGGGGGGGGTGGGTGGGAGCTTGAACCAAGGACCACCTCTCATTGTATGAATGTAGCAGGTGTGGGTGTTTGTTTGTTTTTTGTTTTTTTAGCACATCCACCACATGTCACTCAAAGAACCCAATAGCATTTGAAATGAAGATATGTTTCATAACTCAATGGATGGAGAATAATAATAATAATAATAATAATAATAATAATAATAATAATAATATATTATTTATACCCCGCCCATCTGGCTGACTTTCCCCAGCCACTCTGGGCGGCTTTTTACAGAAAAATAAAATAAAAGAATTGATTAAACATTAAAAGCCTCCCTAAACAGGGCTGCCTTCAGATGTCTTCTAAAAATCTGGTAGCTGTTTTTCTCTTTGACATCTGATGGGAGGGTGTTCCACAGGGCGGGTGCCACTACCGAGAAGGCCCTCCCTGCAACTTGGCTTCTCACAAAGAGGGAACCGCCAGAAAGCCCTCGGTACTGGACCTCAGTGTCCGGGCAGAATGATGGGGATGGAGACGCTCCTTCAGTTTTGGCTAGGGTTCCTAGGTATATTTCTTCAAAGATGCGCATTGCCCCTTTAAATATCACATTGCTCACCGTCTCTGCCACACAGAAACACACATGCTATGAAGCCTTCAAAATTGCAAGATTGTTCCAGGCTGGGCATGCCAGCCACATTCAGCCTGCGAAATGGAAATGATAGTGGCTTACCCCACACGGCCCCTATGAGAATAAAACTATAAAGCTGGACCTCAGCATTCCGGGAACAAAAGGTTGCATCACAATTCAAGACAATAAACTAAAAAGGACAGAAAGAAATCCGTTTTACTGGAGCATTCCAAGGGGTAGGTCAGTTCTCATTTCGTTCAAGCCAATTCTATTTTGAGCCCCGTAATCCAATTGTGTACATTAATAAATAGCTATTGAGAGAAAGTGGATTTGCAAGTGCTCTTTTTATTTAATTTCTAGTTAGTGGATATTGTTAAGTGAGCCAGATGGTCGTAAGGAAGCTAAACACTTAGAAGGATTTGAAAGCAGAAACCATTAGGACGGCCGTTAAAAACAACAAAGGAGAGGGAGGGGAAAGAAGTGCTTGGTATTTTAATGCAGCTTTAAGGAAGACCTCCATCTGCACTGTACATACACTTAAAGCAGTATTATACCACTTGTAACAGTCATGGATCCCGGGGAGCTAAAATTTCCTGAGTGGATTTGCAATCTATTCCTCTTCCTAGGAACTATTGGGAAAACATGCAGTCTTGTTTTCTCTGTTCATGAATCCTGTTTATACTACTTTCAGAGGGGTTAAAGGAGGAGCAGGGGAGGCAGGGATCTGAGGGAAGGACTGTTCAGTGAGAAAATGGTGCACATAAGAAAACAAATATACTGAAGTATAGGTGGGTTCCCACAAGGCAAGACATAGTGATAACAGCAAGAACCTTTATTGAACTAGCAGAACTAGACAACAGGGACAAAGCAACTGCTTATATACATTTCTGGAGGCCTGGGCCACTCCCACTCCCAATGTGATTGGCTGTCTAAACTTCCAAGCTGCGAATCATGAGTCAGAGTTTAAGGGCCAATGGCAGAGGCCTAAATCCTGAAATGTTCTGTGATTAGATATCATATATCGAATCAGAACACAGGGGCTCAGAATCCTTAGTCCAGACTCAAGCTCAGGCAACACAGACCACTGAATACATAACATATACTATGGTATGTAGCAGTTCTGAATAATGGTTACTCTATACCAGGCACCCCCAAACTGCGGCCCTCCAGATGTTTTGGCCTACAGCTCCCATGATCCCTAGCTAACAGGACCAGTGGTCGGGGAAGATGGGAATTGTAGTCCAAAACATCTGGAGGGCCGAAGTTTGGGGGTGCCTGATATAGATGTTAAACAGCTTTGGGGACAAGGTGGCGCCATGCAGCAGCTCCCCACAAAACAACTACCTGAAAAAACAATCACCCAACACTCTTCTCTGAAACCGACCCCAGAGATAGGATTGCAGCCGCTGTAAAATAGTGCCCCCAGTACCCATCGTACTAAGTCGGGTCAGAAGAATACCATTAAAGGGTAAAGGTAAAGGGACCCCTGACCATTAGGTCCAGTCGTGACCGACTCTGGGGTTACGCACTCATCTCGCATTATTGGCCGAGGGAGCCGGCGTATAGCTTCCAGGTCATGTGGCCAGCATGACAAAGCCGCTTCTGGCAAACCAGAGCAGCACATGGAAACGCCGTTTACCTTCCCGCTGTAGCGGTTCCTATTTATCTACTTGCACTTTGACGTGCTTTCGAACTGCTAGGTTGGCAGGAGCTGGGACCAAGCAACGGGAGCTCACCCCGCCACAGGGATTCGAACCGCCGACATTCTGATCAGCAAGCCCTAGGCTCAGTGGTTTAACCACAGCGCCACCTGGGTCCCTTAAGAATACCATTGTGAAGGTTTAAAAAGCCACCGAAGATAAGATTCCCTGTGGCAGACATTTTTCTCAACATGAGGACAGCAATGGGATGGGTAGGAGCGACACTGCAACTCCGAGAGCTGGTCTAAAACACAAGCGCCTTTCAAAACGCTTCCCCCTACGCACGGTTTCATTGACTTGCTACTTAACTAGAAAGAAGTTGCACGAGCACTTGGCAGAAGATCTATTTACCAAACACGAGCATAATTGGAAAACCAAAAGATCTCATTGGCACACCCCCAACACCATTTTACACAAGAGTTTATTTTTAGCCGAGGCCTCTTTTTTGCGTGTGTCTGTCTATAATTTCGGCTACATGGTTATGTGCACAAGGAAGCACATCTAGGCACTGACAGGATGCGTGCATTCAAAAAGCAGGTGATCAAACTGTTCCGTGCCACATGCTCAAAAGCCTATTTTGGCTGCATTCAACAGTATATAAATTAATTAATTTTATTCATTAGCTTATTATTTTAACGTACATGCCCATTAAACAAATGGAAAATCAGAAGCTAGATTCTCGCCTGTTATTTCAACACAGTGTTCTCAGACAGCCATAATAAATGCGAGCTATGGAGGAACTTTGATGCTCCAGAGATGTTCCTCTTCTCCCTTGACCAGCATATTCCATTTCCCCCCTCTGTACTTAACATTAGGTTATAGCCACTGCAAGCAAAGCAAGGTCATAATGTCAATTGAATGTTCCAGTCCTTAATTTCTTATCACTTCCACTGCCTTATAGTGACACTTGCTGGTAGAAGATGGGACTAGAAGGGAAACCACAACGTCCCCTCCAAGCAACATCAATACTAAAATAACTAAAGTAGGGGTCCCGGAGGGACCCAGGTGGCGCTGTGGGTTAATCCACAGAGTCTAGGGCTTGCTGATCAGAAGGTCGGCGGTTCGAATCCCTGCAGTGGGGTGAGCTCCCGTTGCTCGGTCCCAGCTCCTGCCCACCTAGCAGTTTGAAAGCACATCAAAGTGCAAGTAGATAAATAGGGACCGCTCCGGCGGGAAGGTAAACGGCGTTTCTGTGTGCTGCTCTGGTTCGCCAGAAGCAGCTATGTCATGCTGGCCACATGACCCGGAAGCTGTCTGCGGACAAACACCGGCTCCCTCGGCCTATAGAGTGAGATGAGCGCCGCAACCCCAGAGTCGGACACAACTGGACCTGATGGTCAGGGGCCCCTTTACCTTTTAGGGGTCCTGGATGTGGCTGGATTTGAGGTCCCATCAGTCCTCCAGTTAATGGCCAGGGCTGATAGATCACCAAATCTGAAGGGCCACAAGGATGGCTCTGACCTGAAATTAAATGGTTAAACCTGGTTTATAACCAGAAAACCCCTCTTTGTGTCATTACTGTGGGGTTTCTTTTAAAACATGAACTACAATTTTAAGAAGATGGTGAAAGCCACCTCAAGTTTGGTTGTTGAAGGATAAATAACATATTGATTCAATATTATTGTATTTTAATATTCTGTTGGAAGCCGTCCAGAGTGGCTGGGGAAACCCTGCTATATGGGTGGGGTATAAATAATTATTATTATTATTATTATTATTATTATTATTATTATTATTATTATTATTATTACAAAGCTTTCATTTATGGTGGTTTTACTGGTAATTTTAACTGATAGTGCTTCAAGAGCAGTTTCAATTAAAAAGCAGAAAATGCATTTTAGATATAAATTGATCCCATATAATAGCCAAGGGCTTCTGGGAGGTAGCTATGGAAGACTTTTAATATTGCTAACTGGAGGACATATATTTAAGTATTTGCTTTGGGAAAAGTCACATTCATAAACAGACCAGCAGGCTTACTTTTATTTAGTTCAAAATCTTAATTAATAGGCAAAGGGGCATTTTCACCTGTTGCCTGTGAACAGCAATTGACTGGGTTTTTGTAATGTCATGGAATTGTCACAAACATTCCAACTGCTAAGGAAAGGTCAATTGAGAAAAAAATAACATACATGTGAGAGCAGCAAAAGGTTAGTTTGGGGTAGACCATACATTTCATAGAGGGCCTACGGATAGTAAAACCTCAGTGGCATTTGCAGGAAGAGGGACTAGAGAAGGAGGATGACTTGGAAGCTAGGAAGTTGAGCAATGCTCAAGGAAGCTGAATAAGAGGCAGCGAAGGAAGGAAAAGAAGAAAAACTCAGAAAGCAGAGGGACTGAGGCATTGACACTACTGAGAAGATAGCTGGAGAAAGCAGAGGGGTTAAAGGAGGAGCAGGGGAGGCAGGGATCTGAGGGAAGGACTGTTCAGTGAGAAAATGGTGCACATAAGAAAACAAATATACTGAAGTATAGGTGGGTTCCCACAAGGCAAGACATAGTGATAACAGCAAGAACCTTTATTGAACTAGCAGAACTAGACAACAGGGACAAAGTAACTGCTTATATACATTTCTGGAGGCCTGGGCCACTCCCACTCCCAACGTGATTGGCTGTCTAAACTTCCAAGCTGCGAATCATGAGTCAGAGTTTAAGGGCCAATGGCAGAGGCCTAAACCCTGAAATGTTCTGTGATTGGATATCATGTATCGAATCAGAACACAGGGGCTCAGAATCCTTTGGTCCAGACTCAAGCTCAGGCTACACAGACCACTGAACACATAACATATACTATGGTATGTAGCAGTTCTGAATAAGGGTGACTCTATACTATTGGTGAGCAGGACGGACAGAAACAGGAGCCATTATGAGTCAGTGAACAAGGGAAGTGGAGTGTAATGAAATATTATAATTTAGAAACACTTTCGTATATGGGAATAATAGTCAGCAACACTGACATCGAAATGTTTTGGGCAAGCCTTAATACCACATAGGGCTGTGAAAGCAGAGGAAGACTTAAAGCTGTTGCATCCACTCTAGGGTCAACTTTGCAAATTAAAGTTGTTTCGTGGCAGCCCTCACGCCTGTCTTTATCAATGCGCCAGGGCAGAGAGCCCAAAGACACGGGGACTTGAGTGGAAGTATTTAAAGAGCCAGCCAGATTTTTGGCTTTAGGGCTTGACGGCCCAATATTGGTGCATCCACTAAATAAACAGGAAGTTAGTGAAATGCAGGAAAAGCGAACGCTGAGGACAGGAAATGGTGATATATTGGAAAATAATGAAATTTCTCTTTTTATGCAATATTCAAATGGTTTGGGGCCAGGCCAGCACAAGCCAGTTCCAGAGCTACAGGAACTGGTTAGAGGGAGTCCCTGGCTAAGTGGCACTCCTCCTATTAAAGTGCCCCCCCCCAGGCTGCTGCCCCACTCCTCTAGCTACCTGCTCATTACCCTGGCCTCGGATTTATGTGGGAACAATAGAGAGGCCTAGGGAGCCAACTGCCATTTTGATTTTCCCATAATGCTCCAGTGCAACATCGAGCATTGTGTGAAAGTTGAAATGCCAAAAGATCCATGTCCAAGGAAACTCTAGAGGGGCCAAACAACAACCCCAGCGGGCCCTGCAGGGGTGGCTTGGCCTCTGGCAGGTCTCCCTGGGTATTGCCACAGGGTTTGCTGGATTTGACATAAGATGTTAATTATAGTCCATCTGCGACCACCTATAGAGGGAGCTATCCCACTTGACAGGCCGCATTGCCAGTGAGCTGCATACGGCCACTTGCGTCATTGGCCTGTCCTTAACCTTTCCTCCCGATTGATCTTTGTCAAATATGACAATCTAGTCCAAAGTGCAACTTGAGCATGAAAACATAGAAGAGAAACGCTTCCCCCAGGACGAAAGCCAAGCTAGTATTTGGTTTCAATATTAGTTCTTCCTTCTATGAACACAAAGAAGTCTTGTCACATGCCTACCGGTACTGTACTTCCCTTCAACCACAGCAAAAACACTGGGCATGAATGCCTAGCATTGCATGGCGAACTAAGACCCTTATTTGTGAGCTGTTGCAAAATAAGTGTGTGTGTGTTTATAAAAAGAGAAAGCTTGGTAGAGAAGTCCAGCTGTGTCTCATAGAGGGGGAGGCACAGAGAAAGGTCCCTTCATTAATCATTTTATTTCATTTCTGTTATTTCATTTCTATTCTGTGTTTCTTCCACAGGAGTCAGCCAGGTGGTCTCTCATCCAGAAGTGGACCAGACTCAGGGCTGCTTAGCTTCAAGGCATTGGCTTCAAGACCACATGCCTCTGGGAACTCTAATCAGTGGACAGAAGAGGGAATTTATGCAGGTACAGCTAGTTTTACAGCAGGGCTGGGGAAGCTCAGGCTCATGGCCAAATGTGGCCCTCCAGTCCTCTCTCTTTCTCTCTCTTTCACCCTCTCAGCTTCTGGACAGCTTCCTGAGCCAGCTGGTTTTCACCCTCCTTGAGTCCCGTCCCCCCCATGACTGCAAAGTGTCCTTGAATTCTGGCAATGCCTCTTGCCTGTTTGGATGGAGAATGGAGAGGATTTGTAAGTGTGAAGAAACTAGCCTACTGTACCAATGTCAAATTTGCACTCATTTATCCACCCGCATTTGCCTCTGGCCCTGCCAAGCCACAGACATGTGGTTCCCCTAGCAGGTTGTCCAGGAGGGAATGTGGCTCTAGGGCTGTGATGCAGGGATGCGTCTCCATCTGCCTGGCCAATTATTAAATATACACACAACCGTTAATTGAGTTATTATACCCATAAGGAGCTGTCCATATCAGCATTGGGAGCAAGTAAAGGAGAGGAGCAGAGCAGTGCTTTTATGGGGTTTTATGTTCTTCTGATTTTCTCAGGGTTTTCTTGACATGGTTGCTACCTGCCAACACATCTTAAGGGGGGGGGGGTATAAAAAGGGACCCCTGACCATTAGGTCCAGTCGTGACCGAATCTGGGGTTGCGCGCTCATCTCACATTATTGGCCGAGGGAGCCGGCGTATAGCTTCCAGGTCATGTGGCCAGCATGACAAAGCCACTTCTGGCAAACCAGAGCAGCACATGGAAATGCCGTTTACCTTCCCGCTGTAGCGGTTCCTATTTATCTACTTGCATTTTGAGGTGCTTTCGAACTGCTAGGTTGGCAGGAGCTGGGACCAAGCAATGGGAGCTCACCCCATCACAGGGATTCGAACCGCCGACCAGGGGCGTAGCCAGGATCAAAACTAGGGGGGGGCAAGCCATGGTCATTCAGGGGCGGGGCCAAGGCACGGGAGGGGAGGGGCCACGAAGTGGGAATGTGGGCGGGGCTACAGGCCAGCGGGCCTGCTGACATCGTGGCAGTGGCGGAGGCAGCGGCCACCTTGTGCTTCTGGGGCTGGCAGCGTTGGCGGCTACCCTGCTTGGCTGGAGAGGACGGGAGGGTCAGGCAGGCGAGAGGGGGTGGCAGGGCGGGCGAGGGCGAGGGCGAGGCAAGACACGGCCGCAGCCACGACGGCTCCGAGGCGTTGCTGCATATCAGCATAATATTTCAACCATGGTTCAAGCCCCACCTTAGGAAAAAATTCCTGCATTGCAGGGGGTTGGACTAGATGACCCTTGTGGTCCCTTCCGATTACAATTCTATGATTCTATTGATATATTACCATAGCATATGCATCATTCTGCTTTCTTGAATTGTCCTACTCCTAGGCATAGCAGCCAACTCCTAGAGGCCTAGGTGCCTCTCCCCCCCCCAAATTACTGGTAAATAACATATTTGAAAGAGTCATCCCCCCATGTTGATGGGCTTTCTATGTGGGGCTTATCTGCCCCCCCCCGTATTTTATTAAGGATGGAAGAGGGAGGGAAGGAAGGATGGAAGAAATAGAGAGATAACTCATATTTGTGGGTGTCTCTGGATGACGCTGTGATGCTGGAACTCTGCAGCAAGAGGACGGGAGGGTCGGGCAGGCGAGAGGGGGTGGCAGGGCGGGCGAGGGCGAGGCAAGGCATGGCCGCAGCCACGACAGCTCCGAGGCGTTGCTGCATATCAGCATAATATTTCAACCATGGTTCAAGCCCCACCTTAGGAAAAAAATCCTGCATTGCAGGGGGTTGGACTAGATGACCCTTGTGGTCCCTTCCGACTACAATTCTATGATTCTATTGATATATTACCATAGCATATGCATCATTCTGCTTTCTTGAATTGTCCTACTCCTAGGCATAGCAGCCAACTCCTAGAGGCCTAGGTGCCTCTCCCCCCCCCAAATTACTGGTAAATACCATATTTGAAAGAGTCATCCCCCCATGTTGATGGGCTTTCTATGTGGGGCTTATCTGCCCCCCCCCTATTTTATTAAGGATGGAAGAGGGAGGGAAGGAAGGAAGAAATAGAGAGAGGGATAACTCATATTTGTGGGTGTCTCTGGATGACGCTGTGATGCTGGAACTCTGCATGTACAGGAGCCTTGTAAGCAGCTTTCTCTCTGCTTGATTTACAGCAGGCACGTCCAACAGGTAGATTGTGATCTACCAGTAGATCACTGGATGTCTGTGGTAGATCACTGGTAGGTCACTGCCACCCCTAAAAAAAGCTCACCCAAAATTTTCCTCCTCCCTAAAAAAAGTTGAACTATGACCTGAAGCCCTAAACAAAAATGGGCCTCCCTCCCTCCTAAAAGAAGCTCAACAAGTTTGACCTAAACCCCAAAAAACAGGGCTTCCCTTCCTTAAAAAAACTCAACAGCTTTGACCTGAATCCCCCAAAAGGGGGTAGATCACCCCCAGTTTTAAACTCTGTGAGTAGATCAGAGTCTCTTGGGAGGTGGCCACCCCTGATTTACAGTATACAGATGCAGGAGGAGGGGCAGACTGGAACACCACTGCTTTTTATAAACATCACTGTGTCTGTCAAAGCTACAGCCCCCCCTTTCTTATTCACTTCCTTTTAGCCTTGCAGAGCCACCTTACTCAAATTGAATCCTCTGAGTCTGCACCCTCATTAAATCGCCAATAGAACTCTTAATGCTCCTGAATGCTCATTAACAACTCCCACTTAAGAACAATAGGGTGAAATGGTCAGCTATCGAATCTTGCCTGGGGATGTATGCTCCATTGTCTTAACTGCTTAACTACTGGTAGCCACTTTGCTTTATTTATTTGATGTGTTTTTGTTACAGCTGTGTCCCCCCCCCCCAGCAAGCGGAGACTTAGCTGCTCTTGCTAAAGCAAAGCCCTTTCCACTTCAGTTTTTGGAGGGGAAAAGTGCTGGTTATGGTCTGTAAAATAGATTAATTTTTTGCTTCTAGGGGGGGCAGCTGCCCCCTCCTGCCCCCCCTTGCCTACGCCCATGCCGCCGACCTTCTGATCAGCAAGCCCTAGGCTCTGTGGTTTAACCACAGCACCACCTGGGTCCCAAGGAGGGGATATTCACAGTCTAAAGAAAGAAAGACACCTGCAGGCATATAAGCCCCTTCAGATGCTATTCCACAACACTTACAGAGACCATGTGGCACCAGTGGAGGCTGGTCCCTTAGGGGAAATGGGGCACTGCCCCACCAACCTCAGCCAATGCCCACCTGATTGCCCTCTTACAACCAATCAGGCCATGGCTCTGCCTAGCATTGGCTCTGCTGCCACCTACCGTACTTCCAAGCTCCTTACTTTCTGCCCTACTGATCCCATTGGGCACCAGTTCCCGGGGTTCTTGAGGGGGGGAGCCATGATTGTTGTCATGACTACAGTGGTACCTTGGTTCCTGAACACAACCAGTTCCGGAATACCATTCGAGTTCCAAAACATTAGAAAGCCGAGGCGCAAAGGGCTGTCTACAAATTCAGTTGAGAAAATTGAAAAACACAGAGTGGAAGCCGTTCGACTTCCGAGGCGCGTTCGGAAACGGAAGCATTTACTTCTGGGTTTTCAGCATTCGGGTTCCAAAACGTTCATCAACGGAGACGTTCAAGAACCGAGGTACCACTGTATATACAATGTACATAGTGTTGCTGGGGCCTATGTTTAATGTATTCAGTAGGTGTCTCTCTCTCTCTCTCTCTCTCTCTCTCTCTCTCTCTCTCTCTCTCCTCTCTCTCTCTCTCTCTCTCTCTCTCTCTCTCTCTCTCTCTCTCTCTCTCTCTCTCTCTCTCTCTCTCTCTCTCTCTCCTCTCTCTCTCTCTCTCCTCTCTCTCTCTCTCACACACACAGCCAGAAACAGTTTCATTGGCTTTGGAAGTAACCATTAAAAAGTCCTCTTTTGTCCCCAAATTGTTACCATACCAATCAACAACAACGTGGGATCAAATTGCAGTTTCTTGTTTTGCTTCTTGCCATAAAGCATTGGATGGAAACTGTGGCCTTGATGTAAACAGTCGAATTCCGGCAAATGGTATTAGTCATCCCTTTGTATGCCCGGCATTCGGTTACAAATAGCAAAGCTGGGAGTTACAGATAACGTCCAGAGCTGCCAAACGGATCCAAAAGCTTTCTTCAGAAAAACAGCCCTGCTGAGGATGAGTAAGACTTGACATTTTCAAGTTTGGAATTTTTGTAAATGTCCGCCTCCCAGAGGATAACTAGATTTCCAAATATTTGGTTCTTTGTGGTGCGTCTCCTTTGATGCTGGAGCCATAAAATCCATCGGAGGAGCACACTGAGTAGGAAAACAATTTATTTAACTCTTTGAGGTCTAGGCATGTTGAACACAGTGATTTAAAATGAGCAAATTAGCAGGGAGTTTGGGAGAAAGAGAGCATGGTGATTAAGTTAACAGGACAGGGTGCTGTAGTGGTTAGAGAGCTGGACGAGAACCTGGGACACCAGGGTTCAAATCGCCACTCGGCCATGAAGCTCATCGGGTGACCGTGGTCTCTTAACCTAACCTACCTCACAGGGTTGTTGAGAAGATAAAACATTGAGGTGGGAGAAGCACATGCACCACTTTGAGCAGCCTGGATGAAAGGTGGGCTGCAGGTGTAACACAATAATAAAAAAACAAACAAAATAATCAGAATGGTTATTTGTGTGGCACCTGCAATGATGCATTGCTCATGTGATCCACTGTGCATTGGGTTTGATGAAGTGTTGTATTTGTGATTAATGTTTCTTGTGTACAGAGAAAATGCTGAAGAACCGCTCCTTGCCCCCAGAGGCAAAATGTGGAAGCTTTTCAAAGAGCCTGTGGAGGAGGCTCAATAAGAATTCACCTGTATAATGAACTTGCAGTACAATGGTATTTGGATCACGTCTCTTGGTGTTTAATGATGCTGTGCTCTCCAGATACCACTACAGCTCCCATTATCCCTGCCATTACACACGCTGGCTGGGGCTGATGAGATTTGGAGTCCAACTTGTGGAGGGCCACAAATTCTCCATTCCTGGTTTTCAGAAAAAAGTGTATCTTAGTACGGTGGTACCTTGGTTCTCAAACTTAATCCGTTCTGGAAGTCTGTTCCAAAACCAAAGCATTCCAAAACCAAGGCGCACTTTCCCATAGAAAGTAATGCAAAATGGATTAATCCGTTCCAGACTTCTAAAAACAACCCCTAAAACAGCAATTTAACATGAATTTTACTACTTAACAAGAGCATTGATCCATAAAATGAAAGCAATAATCAATGTACTATACTATAAAATAAGTAAGACAGTATTGTAGATGATTAAAAAAAAATTAAAAAAAATTCTTACCTGTACTGATGATATTCATTGTTTGGATGTTTATGCTGTATGAGCTTATAGCTGCAATAAATTTGATCTGATCTGTTTGGATGGGGGGGGGCTTTTATTCATTTCCACAGTCACCCAATCAATCAATCAATCAATCAGTAGCTGGGTTCCAGACAGTCACAAAAACAAATTAGCCAAAAAAGCTTCGAAAACAAAAATGCAAAATAAATAGCAAAACCAAAAGCACCAAACTTAATCCGTTCCGGATGTCCATTTGACTTCTGAAATGTTTTAAAATCAAGGCACAGCTTCTGATTGGTGCAGGCGCCCCAGAAACAATAGCCGACAACCGCATTGGACATTTGGCTTCCGAAAAACATTTGAAAACCGGAATACTTACTTCCAGGTTTTTGGCGTTTGAGTACCAAGGTAGCACTGTATCAAACTTGTGCTGTAGTCAATTGTTCTCCTGACACACAAACATCAAGAGTACACATGCCTAGTCATGAGGATTGTAGCCATTCCCTCTTTCAGCCTTGACCCAATATAATCATAGAATCATAGAGTTGGAAGAGACCACGAGGGCCATCCAGTCCAACGGCCTGCCGAGCAGGAAACACCATCAAAGCATCCCGACATATGCCCGTCAAGCCTCCGCTTAAAGACCTCCAAAGAAGAAGACTCCACCACACTCCTTGGCAGCAAATTCCACTGCCGAACAGCTCTTACTGTCAGGAAGTTCTTCCTAACGTTTAGGGTGGAATCTTCTTTCTTGTAGTTTGAATCCATTGCTCCGTGTCCGCTTCTCTGGAGCAGCAGAAAACAACCTTTCTCCCTCCTCTATATGACTTCCTTTTATATATTTGAACATGGCTATCATATCACCCCTTAACCTTCTCTTCTCCAGGCTAAATAATTAGATCCCATAGAAATGCATCACCTGTATTTTCACTAACAAAAGAAATGTGTCTGGAAGCTTTATCAAAAACTATCAAAAAGAGTAATCTTAGTCATTCTTTGGCCCCCATTAACTCTCTCTCCACACATATTAGCTAGGTTTCAAAACTGATTCCACTGTATAAAAATCATGGCTGTGGTTTTCTGACACTTTTAAAGATATTATAGATGCAAAGATTATGCCCTTTCCTGAGAAAGCCATCTCCCCGCATTTATAACAGAAACAATTGTATTTGAAAGGTTGCTGGCGACCGCATGCATTTTTGCATAAAGGCATCATTTAGACTAAACAAGGTCAACTTGATGAGGGATTCAGTGAGTCCACCTAGGAATAATTTCCTTTTAACATTTAAAGCTCATCCCCACACCCAAGTATTTCAGGAATTCTGCTGCATCATAGGAAAAAAATAGCACATATACACCCTCAAGCTGAAAACCTCAGCGCATAAACAGAGAGGTGACCTTAAGTGGAAATCTGGCTTGGAAGTGAGAAGTGCTGTAAATGGTCTCTATGTTTCTAATTCAGGCAATAAATTAAAGATGCTCGCTCGCTCTCTCTCTCTCTCTCTCTCTCTCTCTCTCTCTCTCTCTCTCTCTCTCCCCCCCCCATAATAACAAAAGTTCATTAGTAGTATTATCTTTGGACCATTACCAGTAAAGTTAACTATTTTTCATCCACCCACCCTGAATCTCAGCGCACTCAGACTGTAGAACAGGGGTAGCCAACAGGGCGCCATCCCATAAGCTCCAACCTACGGTACTTGGCCAGTGGTCAAAGAAGATAGGAGTTGAAGTCCCCAACATTTGGAGGGCACCATGTTGGCAACCACTGCTACAACACTTGAGAGCTGTGGAGGCTGTGTGTGTGTGTGTGTGTGAGAGAGAGAGAGAGAGAGAGAGAGAGAGAGAGAGAGAGAGAGAGAGAGAGAGAGAGAGAAACACTTGGCTCCAGAGCAATGGTTTCCAACTAGCTAATTACTGCAGACCCCCCACTTTTTAAAAACCAAACCAAACTTTTGAAAATGTTTATATCTCTGTGGAAGCTTTTGTTATGTGAATGGTGCCACTCTACCCTCCAACATGTCCCAGCACAAAGCTAGGCCACATTCCTGCGTTGAGTCACGTAACTAGGTTTGCCAGACTCAATAGAGGACAGGACTTCTGTACCTTTAATTGCCCTGCTCTCTTTTGAGTCTGGAAACCTTAAAGAGAAACCGGCAGACCCTTTGTTTGGAAATAAAACAAAGGGTCTGCTGGTTTCTCTTTAAGGTTTCCAGACTCAAAAGAGAGCAGGGCAATTAAAGGCACAGAAGTCCTGTCCTCTATTGAGTCTGGCAACCCTACACGTAACCCACAGGAGAGCATGATGCCTCAAAAAACATTTTTTTTGGGGGGGCACCACAATCTTGCACAAGACACAGCACAATCTCACACATTTTGGGGGCTTCCTCAAAATGGGATGTCCCAGACAGTTAATGGGTATGTGCCATGGACCCCCTGAGTGGGCTACACAGGCCCCCTGGGGTTCACAGACCACCAATTGCTAACCACTGCTCTGGGGCAAACAAATCTACAAAAATGAGGCTCTTCAACAAAACATTGCAGGGTGGAGCAGGAGTGAGAGAATCTGTCAAGTTTGGTGCTCTCATATTCTTATCTTCCCAACCTTAAATTCAGCTCTCCACATGCATGCAGCAATTTGCGTGTATAGTTTTTTTTTTGTTTTTTTAAAGCATCATGAGAATTCTTTAGCATTTTGGTGTAAATTTCTCCCTAATGAACTCATTTTCTCATGCAGATTTGACACACACATTTTTGCAAGCAATCTCCCCTCATATAATGAACTTCGGTGTGTAATATTCCATTCTCGCTTACCCCTAATGTATACATTTTGCAAACTTGGGGTGGAGAACAGAATCCAAAATTCAGATAAGTGAATTTTGAAGGATGGCTGTGTTTCGGTTCTCATATTCTTTCAAACACCGGTGTAGCAATCCCCACAGGCACCAGAAGTGGGGGGAGGGTGTCCAATTGGGCAGGACGCAGTGTCTGAGTGAATGCATCCCTCCTGGGACGGAAGCAACTAGCGTACGCCAGAGCAACGCTGTCGGAAAAAACATTGTGGGGTGCGCCAATGGGATGGCACCTGGGACTCGGGAGGCCAGTGCATGCCAGCTGTGCCCCTCCTGGGTGTCCCTTCCACACTTTTTCAGGCAGTGCTGGACACACTAGAGGGCAGCTGTGGCCAGGAGGGAGGCAGTGGCTGGGGTGCCCTGCGGGCAGGGCCGGATTTAGGTTTGATGAGGCCCTACGCTACTGAAGGTAATGGGGCCCTTTATATGTCCTTTGTCAACAACAAATTGTCGCTGTTCTTTGTGTTGAATATATGATAATTTATGGACCTAATAGGTATCTAAACCCATTTGCACATAACAAATAGGCGCCTACACAACACAAAACACTGTAGCTGTATGTAGGTTTTATTTTGTTTTTTATCTTATATTTTGAAAATGTACATCCAGCTTTTTTTTTCCTTTACTTTTTTGGGGGCCCACAAGAGAGTGGGGCCCTAAGCTATAGCTTGTTTAGCTTGTACATAAATCCAGCACTGCCTGCGGGCCTCATGCCACCCATGGCACACCCCACGCTGTGTTCTCAGGCAGCTCTGGGCTCGCCTGCTAAAGGGTGCCCTGCAGCCTGTGGCGCCCCCCCCCCCTCCTTCCTTTGTTGCTGCTTTCAGAAAGTGCACATTTGGGAGATTGGGTTTTAATTATGAACTGAAATGAATTTCTTCCCCCACCCCAAATTGTAGTGTTGACTGCTTCAGTTCAGAATTCCAGCTACCATTTCTCCTCACTATAGTCAGTTGACATTCTGCAGCCACTATGCATGCTTAGTGCACCTTGGTTTTTAGAGATAGTACTTTTCCATGTATAAGACGCCCCCTATTTTTGAGGACTGAATTTTCAGAAAATGGGGGAGATGGCAAAAAGTTGTTGAGCTTTTTTTTTTGCAGAGGATTGCTCGGAGTTGTTGAGCTTTTTTGGAGCAGGGGTTACTGGGGGTTGTTGAGCTTTTTTTTAGTGGGGAATGCCAAAAATTGCTCACCTGCATGCATCGCAAAATCCCCGTCTGACCCCTCACCGGCAGAAGCTGCCAATTGCCCGCCCAATTGCCGCAGCACCAGCCAATCAACAACACCCATTGACACAGCATCCAATAACAAGCACAAAAGCCGCTGACAGCCATGGCAGCAACCAATCAAACGTCCACCCTATGCACTACCAATGTATAAGACAACCCCCACTTTTTAGCATGATTTTTAAGGGGAAAAAACCTAGTCTTATACCGTGGTGTCTCGACTTAAGAATTTAATCCATTCCGAAGGCACCTTCGTAGGTCGAAAAGCGCCATTGGAAACATGATTTTCCATAGGAATGCATTGGAAATGGAAAAAGTCGTAAGTTGAAGCAACCCCATCTAAAAATTCGTAAGTCGAAAAAACCCTATCTAAAACAGCCATGGTTTCCGTTCGGATGTCGAGAAATTTGTAAGTGTGTGGCCATTTGCCCCACTTGTGAGTCAAAAAATTCGGTTGTCGGGTCGTTCGTAAGTTGAGGTACCACTGTACATGGAAAAGTATGATATTTGTGTGCTTGTCAAATCAAGAATAGATTTGTCCATTCTTGTAGCGCTCACCAGGTGGCAGCATAAGCCTAAAATGTTTCTGCAGTAAACTATCAAATAACTCCTTGCAGCTGTATAAAAACCCTGAAAGGATATGTAATAGAATGGTTAATGCCAAAATGGACTTGGTTTCACTCTCGGCTTTTGTTCATCAGATGGCTGAGTGGAAAAGAAGAAAGAGCACGTAAAAAGAGCTAACACAATATCACAAAAAGTAGTTTCAAAAATATATCAAAATGTAAGTACAAACAAATCATAGAAAAGGAGCAAGATATCCTGACATTACTAAACTATTCATTTGAATGTTAGATTGTCCATATCTATTTCAATATTTAGTTGACCTTTCTAGCTATTCTTAATAATAATATATGTTGCTTTGTGAAATCCCTCTCTGCCTTTTGAAATTGCTGAAGGCTTAATTATTCACATGCCATTAACGTACAAACACACACACAATTTTATTTGTGAGCTGCCGTTCCACTGTTCAAAACATGCTCAAGGCGGCCTACAAAATGGCAAATATACATAATTAGAACGTAACAGAAGTAGTCATTAACAATAAGTAAAGCTTTAAAAAATACATAGCCAAACTGAACAATTTCCACACAAATCATATGAAGATCTAAAATAAAAATATAAGAAAAATATAAGAAACCAACAGCAACAACAGTAACTACCCCACCTGTGGCTTATGAAGGTGTAGCTATATAAGGAGTTGTCACGATGAGTATCTTCACTTCAGAATTTACCCCTACATCCACCTGAGATTTCACATATTTATATTTCTTATTATTGAAGCTGTCCTGGAAGGACAGATCCTGAAGCTGAGGCTCCAATACTTTGGCCACCTCATGAGAAGAGAAGACTGCCTGGAAAAGACCCTGATGTTGGGAAAGATTGAGGGCACAAGGAGAAGGGGACGACAGAGGACGAGATGGTTGGATAGTGTTCTCGAAGCTACCAATATGAGTTTGACCAAACTGCGGGAGGCAGTGGAAGACAGGAGTGCCTGGCGTGTTATGGTCCATGAGGTCACGAAGTGTTGGACACGACTAAACGACTAAACAACAACAACAAAATTGAAGCTGTCACAAAACCAGGGGGGATAGGGTGGAAGTATTTGAATTAAATAGCATGGTTTACAATGATAAAAATATGAATCAAAAGTTTAGTCAAGCATTCCCTCTCTCGCCTCCAATCAGACGCTTAGCCTCCATTCCCAATATCTACCCCCCCCCCAACCTCGTCTCCTCTGCTCAAACCTCACAGGATTTCCCCTCAAAAGTTGTCTGTGACAACTAGGCCTTGATGAACTTTCAGCTAAGCCTGGAGTCTTCATCAAAGCCTGGTTCAAGACTCAGGTTTCCATCTCAGACAACAGCAGAAAATAAATATTCTTTCTCTTCCCTGTATGGGCACAGGGTGGAGCTAGAGAACAAGTCTTTCAGAAAATCATTTGTATGGTAGTTGAACACATCACCTGCAAAAGGAAAATGAAAGGAGTAAAAACTGCTATAACAATAATGCTAAAAAGAGACAGAGAAAGAAGCAGGATCCAATAATAAAACTGCTCCTGGGAGGGAAATAGAGGAAACCCTGGAAGAAGCCCTCTCCAAATAAATGTCGTTTTGAAATCTGTGGCTTAAAATCAGTGCATTACCTTGATTCAAAATGGCCTCCAGTTGCATTTAAAAAGCCTGCTTCTTCATCTCAGGAGCCATCATGCAGAAAAGGGCAGTTCTGCCAATGGAGGAATGTAGACAGGGGATCCCTTGTTCATACACCACATAGAGTTGGGATGAGCAGCGAGGTAGACAAGTTTGCTGGTGATACTAAATTGTTCAAGGACAGCTTCTTAAAAAGCAGAGACATCACCTTGCCAACAAAGGTCCGTATAGTTAAAGCTACGGTATGGTTTTCCCAGTAGTGATGTATGGAAGTGAGAGCTGGACCCTAAAGAAGGCTGATCACTGAAGAATTGATGCTTTTGAATTATGGTGTTGGAGGAGACTCTTGAGAGTCCCACGGACTGCAAGAAGATCAAAACTATCCATTCTGAAGGAAATCAGCCCTGAGTGCTCACTGGAAGGACAGATCGTGAAGCTGAGGCTCCAATACTTTGGCCACCTCATGAGAAGAGAAGACTCCCTGGAAAAGACCCTGATGTTGGGAAAGTTGAAATGCCAAAGAATTGTATTTGTATCTGATATCAGCCGTTTTATTTTCAATTCCTTTCCTAACGATTCCTAGCATTAGGAATTGAAAATAAAATGGCTGATATCAGATACAAATACAAATCTATGGCAAGCCCACAATTCAAATGCTGAGCACAGCTCTGGCCATCTCACCTCATGGAGGATATTGTAGAGTTGGAAAAGGTTCAGAAAAGGACAACAAAAATTATCAAGGGGATAGGGCAAGTCCCCGTGAAGGAAGGTTTCAACATTTTGGGCCTTTTTACTTTAGAGAGAGGGGGAGGAAGAGGCAAACATGATGCAAGTGTATAAAATAATACACAGGACAGAGAAAGGGGATGGATAAAACACAACATACCATAAGAACTAAGAGGCTTCCAATGAAACAGAGTGATGGGAGATTCAGGACCGGCAAAAGGAAGTATTTCCTACATGCAGTGTGGTCAAGCTATGGAATTGGCCTCAACAAGAGGCAATGGTGGCCACCAACTTGGATGGCTTTGAAGGACTGAAAAAATCCACAAAGGCTTATCAAAGGCTACTAATCCTGATGGCCATGTTGTACCTCCACTGCCAGAGGCAGTATGTTTCTGAATACCAGTTGCTGGAGAGCCCCAAAGGGGAGGCTGCTGTTGTGTTTAGGTCTTGCTTCCCAAAGGCATTTGGCTGGCCTTTGTGGGAACAGGATGCTGGACGAGATGAGCCACTGGCCTGATCCAGCAGGCTATTCTTAAATACCTTGGGGCCTGTTTACTTGATGGAACATACTTCCTAATATACACACACCAGAGCATTAAGATTAGCTTGAGGACCCTGTCCTGCATCCCACTGGTGGGAGTTGTATGCTATGTTGAGACATGGGAGAGGGCTTTCTCCACTATGGTGCCTCCCCTTGGAGGCTTGTGTGGTGCCAACACTGGTGGCACTCTGGCCCCAAGTAAAGACCTGGCTGTTTACTCAAGCATTTGGGGTTGTTGATTGCAACTTAGCATCATCTGCTCACTGCCTGATTATTGCTGATTGTATTATGAATCGTGGGTTTAATTGATGTGTGCCTGGTGCCCAAGATACAGGGCAGGTTAGATTTTTTTTTTATAATTATATTTTATTAAGTTTCAACATTTTAAACATATAGTCAAAACACAATTTCATCTTTTCTCTTATTTTTGTGGACTTCCCACCCCCTTTTCCACGGAGTTGCTGTTCTTCCCATTCTGTTGCACCCTATCTTCCATCAAATCACCACCAAAATATTATAACCTAATTACTTCTGTTGCTCATAGCTCAAGTCCTGCTCGCGAGTTCAGCATACTATATTTCTTTAGTCAAAAAAAGCATCCATTCGCTATAAAACACTCATAATTAGTTTTGCTGTTAATTTTGCCAGTTCAGCATAGTCCATTATCTTATCTTTTCTTCTTTGGTTGGAACTTCTTCCTTTAACATTATTATTATTATTATTAATTTCTGTCCCTATAATCCGTAACAGGTTAGAACTATTTTAATTAACTAGTGAACTATGGTACCCAAGATTCCTTTTGTGAACTAGGATTGCCAGCTTCTTGCCCAGCAATGGTTTGTACATGCTCCTAACCACCAATCAGGACTACAGACACCATTTCCCCACAAGTCCTGAGGTCTGTGTTTGTCCCCTGCTTGTGATGGGACAGAGTAGTGAGAGTGCCCCTAGCATCATTAAACCCTGCCAATCACTAACTTGCCAGAAATTCTTTTTTTTAAACCATCATCACACCTGAGCAGGACAGCATGTAACATGTAAAGGGCAACTTTGTGCCAATGAAGAAAGAATCGAAAGCTTGCTCCCATCTCAACCAACCATCAAAATGCAGTAGTCCTTTGCTGCTGACCTCAGCGACGTTTCAGATCAATCTTGGTGACTTCACAACCTTAAAATTTCACTTCAAACAAGTTGCTCGACCTTTAGCAGGTGCTCTCTGGCAAAAGGTGCTACCGGGCAGTGTCAGCTGCTGGAATTCACATTTTGGAGCTGCTCTTCCCATTAGATGGGCGTATTGGATGATCAAAGCAAAACTTCGAGGTCACACCTCCATCTGCTGTGTCTCATAATAGGATTATTATTTGTGTTGTACCCATGAAATGGAAACCAAATAGCTCTTCAGCCTTCAGAGCAAGCATGCATTGGAACCTGGCTGTTAGGAGTAATGTAGACGCGTTGTCGCCATCTGCAAAACGAATGTACTCTGGTTTGCACCCTAAAGGTTTTCTTTATTGTTATGATGATGATGAAAAATTGTATAGTTGGGACGGGAAAAGATTCTGAGACACATTAAAACTATGCCTACTCTATTTCAGAGCTGAAAATTGAATACCCTCACGGAGAGAGATAAGATGCTGAGACAGCAGAAGGGCTACAGGTTCAGCGCAGCCCTGTTAATTTGCTTGGCTCAATGGCTGGGGCCTGTTAAGCCCTTGATAACACAAATGGAATGTGTGTTGTATAACCCTGGACAGCTGGAAGGAGAAAAAGGCCAGTCACAAATTAAATTAAGAGGTGTAAAATGCCGTGAGAAGAAAAACAAATTGAGATGGCGAAAACAGGTGCCAACTGACATTTATTCCATATTCAGTCACACTTTCTTTTCTCACTGTGTGATTAGCAGCTAAGCTGAATTAGGGCAGATTTCATGCTTCCGTGACCTCCATGAGCACCCGTAAAGAAAAGGGGAAAACACCTGCAGGTAGATGTTTTTCCAAAGAGCTAAAACAGTAAAATCCCCAACTACTGTTGAACTGGCTTGGTGAAATGCTACCCGGAGTGAAAGGACAACACTGTGTTCACATGGAGAGATTAAGTCACTGGCTTAAAACACTTACGTACTTTAGTAGTTCTGAAAAGATCGTTTCTGGTGTATTAAAATGTGCACAGAATATAGAGAACAATTTTCTTGCTTCTTTCATTTGCTCTTGAATTACTTCAAGAGCATCATGAGCTCTTAGGAATGGTTTATTTAGGTTCATTGCTGAAACTGTGGAGTGTCCAGGTTAGCACTGAATGGTGCAGAGAGGAAGCTGGCTCTCATATTCAGAAAAAGAAGTACAAAGTTTTTCATAAAATTAAGTTTAATTGTCATGCTACATAAGATAGGGAACTCCTGATCACTCATATTCACCAGCTTGCATTCATAATAATTTCTTAATGATCACTGATCTCTCACATACGCTATGGTTATGATCCAATGTACTCTGTAATCTAAACACATAGGATGATAACCATCCTCAAAGTACGTACACTGATTTCAGCAAGTCTACTCTTAAGTAACGTTGCATGTCATCCATACTGGTTCCCCCGCCCCCAATGAATTTCTTTCTTTCTCAGGACCAATTTTACTACGGTAGATACCTAGGTAAGAAAAGAGCTACAATAAACATTTTTCAAGGGGACAAACAAGTGACATTTTATTAACTTGATACTATGGAGTTGGTAAGATTAATGTGAAACAGCTGGATTTTTTTTACATATAAAGTAGAACAATAGTTCTTGCATGCAGGTCCAGCTGTTGTGAAAATAAAACCTATGGGGGGAAACCCCTATCGGAAATTGTTGCACTAAAGATACACAATACTTTGTGGAAGGTCTGCTATTATGTATAGCTAATGTGGTTGCATTGCAGGTGCACTGAAGTTTTAGGTTCATTAAGTTTTCTTACGACACATTTATTCTAAATCAATTGCTATTACACTTATACTTCATTCGGTCCAATAACTTTTTAAAAAAATCTCCTTTATTTTGTTCTCCTAAACATGTGATCACCATTGCAAAGATCTCACTGCAGCAAATCTGCTATTTCACATGGGCTACAGTCAAATTAACCAAATAAGACAAATTCCAAGTTTTCTTGTTAATACTTTTATTAGTGTACTTTTCTGAACTTCTCTATTGGACAAACATAATGCAAACTCCAAATAAAAACTTAGAGTTCTTAGCCGTCAGAAAGAGAGACCATGGCATTCCAAATTTGTTTTCATTCTTCATTAAAGAAAAAGGGGGAAGATATTGAAAGAACCATTAGGCACACAGTTGACACATACTGTACAATGATATGCACAAGTCATTTATTTAACAGCTATATTCAGATGTGCTCTTTAGATTTTGCTCCTTGCAATGTAAGAACCATGCTCATTCGAGCACAGAGAAGTAGGGATTTACAAGGAGTGACAAACCAGACTTTTAAAACAAGTCCTTAGATAAGCCAACACAGCAGCAATAACAGAATATACATTGTTGGTTAAGACAGTATACCTTTGATCTCAAAACCTTAAAAACTTTCTCTCTTTTTTAAACAGTTATTCAAATACACATGCGTTACAGGAAAATATTGCACTAAATTAAAACTGAGGTTGTGGAATTCGTATTTTACTTTTAAAAATTATTACACATTCTGGTAGCATTTAAAATTAATTGTTTAGTCATAGCAAACACCAGAGGCAGAAGCTTGAGGATGAACCATATGAAATATTCCACCTTACTGTTCATTCTCTCTCAATTAAGGCTAAAATTAAGTGCATTTTGCTGGACAATGGCACATTTATTTTCAGAGGCTGGTCACAGCATTCTCAGACCAGGTCACACCTGGCTAAGTATCTGCTGCATTTACACAATCAATTCCGGGGCGCTTTTAAATAACACAGGGGGCTATAGTTGAGATGATGTGAATGGACAACATGGGAACAATGCATAATAACTAATCAGGAGGAAGTGTACAAATTGACTGCTCCTGTCTACAGGCACGCTCTGAAATTAAATATAGATGGAAAAAACCCTTTGTGCAATAATTGCATTCAAAGAAACAACACACCTTTGTTTCATTCACACATTTTTTTGGATATGTAATCAATTTTAAAATTCAACAATTGAACATAATTCTGAAGTCTAATGTAGATGGCCCAGGGGTAAGAGATACCACATACTATAGATTGCTATTCATTTCCACTTTGAAGTATTGAAAATTAGACTCGAGTCATATATTGAGGCTGTATTACGACTTGTATTTAGGCCTGCCTTTTCTCTTATTATCCAGTGTTTCACAGGGATTATATCATTCTACTGTTGTAAAAGTCAAACTGGGAAGGAATAAAGGTCATTAAGAGATGGCATAGGCCTAAGTTTTCATTGAATAGTATACCTGTGTAGATCATTCAACTTCAAATTGCAGGTGATGCCTGCACACTGAAAACTAACTTTACAGGGAAAGATCAGCAAGCTTATTTCGTCCCAACATGATGGGTTTCTGTTCTACCTGCAGTGCTTTTAAAAAAAATCAACCGTGCAAGTCCTCCCCTGCAATGAAAAGTAATAGAGTCAAGACAGTTCTACTACCTCAATTAGAATTAGGCCACAGATTGAGGAACAAATCTTAAGGTTTTTTTTAAAAAAGTGTGTGTATATATGAGAGAGATTCATGTCAATTGCCACCTATACTTAAAAGCATTGAGGAGGCTACAGAAAGAATACTTCATACATGTTATCTTAAGCTGTTCTGATTCTGGTAAAAGGGAATTACACGTATAGTATAGATCTGTAGAGATAGGGGAGAACAATTGCACTTGAAGACATGCATACTGTAATGAAGATGTAAAAATCTTTTTCTTTTTTGCAGTTTTGCCATTACTGAGTAGGCTTCACAGCAAGAATGGAATCCAAATAAGGATAGTGGGTAGGGGAAGGGCTGTAGACTTCCTTGTTCATGCCTTAAAAACACATGTATTTCTTGGATACCCTCTCAATAAATATTGCTTTTTCTCTTTCGAGGTTAAAGCCATTTTCTCTTGATTTTCCCCCCTACATTGGAGGACCTGTTTTGCAAGATCTTTAGGCACTGCATTTATGCCCAAACCTGAAACACATTGTTTTTAAGTCAGCCCTGTTGAGTAAAATCAAATGTGTTTAGTATCAGAGCATTAAATGACTACTATTTGGGATATTTTCTCGGGATCTTAAACAAACTATATAGTAGACTATTAAGGGGATTATACATAATGCTTTGAAATTCCTTGATCATGGGAGGTGCTCATCAAGGAGATTCGGGAAAAGGAGATTCCAAGATAATTTAAGGCTCAGCAAAAGTAGTAAATTATTACTTCATTCTCAATTAGACATTATGTCTGGAAGTAAAGAGGATAGACAGGGGGCTTTGTGTAGAAGAAGTTTATTTATTAAAATTTTACATTATGCAAAAAATAAAAAAGATTGTTATTTAAAAAAATATTGTTGTTGTGTCTCTTATTTTCATATATACACTGTGGTGCATTCAGGAATTTGCAATTGTTTGCATATGACTGTTCAATGAAGTCCAGAAGACTTATGTCAGTAAGAAACCAAGTCATTTCTGCAATTTTCCTCTTGAGGTGAACACACTTAAATAAAGCTAAGGGTGACAATTAATGGCATAAAGTAAAACCATTCTGATAATAGTTTCTTAATGTTGAGAACGTTGTATTTTAATTTGCTTCTGTTTCCTAGCCCCCAAAACTCCTAATAAATAAATGTGATAATCCAATTTTTTTAAACATCTGTCCTTCCCTTCACTAAGTGCTATTATGAGCCTTTCTTCTTTAAAAATTATATGCAGAATACAATAACTGTTATTGAAGAGCAAAACAAGACCACTAAGCAGGCTAATTCAAACCAAGATGTTTTTCTTTATGTGTACCCACCCGGACTAAGTAATAAAACCAACGAATATACTTAGTTATTTATTATCATCATCATTCTGGAAAGGGAAGCTAACACGGCTTTCGCAAATATTACTTCAACCTTTAGTTAGCAAATGTAGTTTGGGAAAATAATAATTTTTTTCAGAACCATCTGTTCAAAAGACTTCTTTCATGCTAGCTCAACCACTTCAGAGCTGCTCAGTGAGACCTACAAGGCCTCAACAGTCATAATGCAAATCAAATTGCACCTGATTTTCACATTGCACAATCTCCCAGTTCCGAGCAAAGCAGCCAAGTCCTCCATTGCTATCACCACAGTTGTGCTTTACTTATTACTCAACTGACACAGTCTAGCACTTTTCATTGCTGGCAATCATAGATTCCGTCAAGAGTGGAAGGAACAGACATTCTTACAGAGTGGGCTAATATTCTTCTCAATGTTGCATGAAGATGCACCAAATCATTTAGACACATGAACCCAGTTCATGGTAGTGGTTGCATAAGAGGAGGAGGATGAGATGAATGATTATCTCGTATGGATGCATTAATAATCTAATATGTGACACTAAAAGACCGGTGCAGAAATAACAGCATGAGAGTTTTAAGCCCCAGAGAACCTGCCCAAGTCCTGGGCAAATGGACACCAACTTAAAAATCTGGAGTGTCACCTTTTCTGTAAAGAAGGCGCTTGTGTAGATTGCAGTCTCTGCTTATATCGCTGCATCTGCTTTGAGGGTGAATGCAGTTTTTTGAAGAGTTCAGGGAATTCATTTGCTGGAAATAAAGTTTCCAAGAAGCCCTCCAGAAAGACGTATACCATCCTCTTATTCAGCTGAGTATGCTGAAACATTTCAAAGACTCTGAGAATGCCTTTCCTTGTAGTCTCAGCACCTAGGATATGCTTCAATTCATCTAGACAAATCACAAAATGATGGTGACAGTTCAGTAACAATTCAATCTTCATGTTTATTTGCTATAAAAGTACAAACTCTTAAAATGTTCAAGAAAATAACTATCATTCCCTAAATAGCCCTCGCATTAAATGCAAGGTTGCAAACTTCCTTAGAGAAATAGTTTCTCAACACTGTTCACATGCAGGCAAACAAGACTCTGCTTCTTTAAAACCTATGTGACACATCTAAGGACATTTTCCAATTCGGCTCAAGGAGAAATAATTTCACACACCTGGCATCATCCCTAGTAATTTTGTTTTTCCAGCAATTCTCGTTCGCATTCTAATGGCATTGTCTCTGCGGGGAACAGTCTCAGCTAAAATTCCATTGGGCCAAAAGGCATCTCTGTAAGCAGACAAGTTTACCGGTTAAAATAAAAATCAGGTTATAGATCTCCTCTGAAAACTCAAAACACATATTGCACATGCAAATCTTAGGTACTATATTAAGACCTCAATATTAAAGTGGCCTCTCTAGATTAGCTGGTGTGTTTCTTCAGATCCTGGTTATACAACAAGGATGATAAACCTGGATCATTGACCACACTGGCTGTGGCTAATGAGAACTGGAGTCCAACAACATTTAGAGAGCCACACTACCCTGGTTGTGCACGATTGATCACAGTCAGTGATAGTTAGCCTAGACAAATGACTGAAGCCCACCAATACTCACCAGCCCCAGCCAGCAAATCCAATCCACAAGGATGATAGGAACTATGGTCCAACAACATCTGGAAGGCAATAGCTTAGCCACTGTTGCTGAGTGTAGACTTTTCAGGTGCTTACTTGCTGACCAGAGCAGAATAAATTAGGAGGAATAGCACTATGCTGGAGGCCCAGTGCCAACTAGGCTGGATGTCACATGCAAAGACAGCTAAAGCTATCTCAACAAATAAAGATATTAAAAGCCACTAGTGCAAAGGAGAGGAATGTAGAAAACTCCTAATGATGTCAGTTTAAACTTTCTATGGGAAAGAGAAGTTAAACTAACTGCTACAAAACAAAGCTAGAAAACATACAGCATATACTGTAGGTATAATTCACTGTATAAAGTTGGCTTGATTCCCCCTGTAAGCAGGAAGGCTGATAGCAAGATTGCATTAGGCAGATTTTTTTTGTACATCTATTTTTCAAGTAACTTAACATATTTGCAAAGGAGGCTTTCTACAGAGACCGCCTATCTAGAAAAGGTTAATCATCTCTTTAAACCTAGCAGAGAACGGGGTTCTCGTGAAAAATAAGAATAGTTGTCAGCTAACATTGTATAGATGTGAACAACAGGAAATATTGGCAGGAAATATAAATTGCTTTGGGTACAGCATGTGTTAAAAGTACATACCTGAAACGTTTAACTGCATCTGCTACTTGTTCAGGAGATGTCATCCAATCAACATGATCTACTATTTTTCTGAAATTAATGTGGGCATATTGCTTTAATATATTGTATTCTTTAAAATTGAATGCAAGAAATAAAAGAGACAAATCTCATGTCCAACATTCATTGATACAACAGCACCTGAAAGGGTTGGTAAGACTTGTATCTCTGCAACACTTATATCTGCCAAATACATTTGTGGGCCTGGAAGGGTAGGTAGGAAAGGAGAGCACACAATTTCTCTAAACAAATTTGCTGCTGTTTTAAATGCTTCTATACCTTCATGCAAAGGTGCCTACAGCAAGCTGAGTTTTAAGGGGCAGACTCCAGAACCTTCATTTTCCCCCTATGTATTTCACAAAAGTAATTATATTTAACATATGACTACCCAAAGAAAAACTGGATAGTTGCAAAGTATACAGCACCGATTGCAACCTCACAGGAAGTCCTAAGGCTGCTAAGGCTGTTTTGCATGACATGGTAAGCCAAACTCAGTAAGATTTGTTTTTGGCTCATGTTTGGTGAGGAGAGAGCTTAGCCATGACTTAATCTACCACAGGACAGCAATAAAAAGGTCAACGCAGAAGCACAATGACTGCAAGTTCCTCTCTGACAGATAGCCTGCACGAAGACATAGTTTGACTTACAGTGTCATCCAACCAGGCCTGAGACTAACTCAATGCCAAATATTAAGCTTCACAGCTGAGCAGGAAATTGATCCAAGGTGCTCACCACATAAATGCAGCATTCAATCCATTACCCTACCCTACCTAAGATACATGAGGGTAGGGTGGGAAAGGAATTGTAACTTTCCTAAGTAAATATTGGTAATCTCCCACAAAGGCACACTGGATCCAGGTGATATGTTCAAAAGCTGACCATGACTACCTGGGTTCAGTATGCCATCATGCAGAAATGCCCATCTAATGGATCTGTTTTGTAAGCTGGCTGGGTAAGGAAACAAGACAGACAGCAAACACTGTCTGGAGGAGGGAGGGAGGGAGGGAGGGAGGGAGGGAGGGAAGGAACCATTTATTGCACCCCAACAAAAATTAAATCACATCATGTTTTGCCTCCAAAATGAGTGCTTAAAAGACAAAAGTTTTTCACGTGTACTTCTCAACTTAAACAGGTATTATTGTAATTATAAAGAAGGAAGGCAGTACTTATTTATTGTATATCCATGCATTGCTCTAATAAGCTGCTGAAGCAAGTTTTTGATATTTCGTCGTAGCCATTGATTTCTCTCCTTTAGATCAAAGATTTCATCCATGAGTAGCAGCATTATTTTAAGAGGAACATTGTCCTCCACCTATAAAATGGGGTGAAAAGGTTATTACTTTTTGGAAAATGAATGAATCTTCCTCATTTCAGTAATGCATATCAGAACTCTGAACAGCTTGCTTTGTTCAAAAGTATGAAACTACTGGAACATTTCAGCTCAAGCAAATACACAAGGTTGGATCAAACACAGTCCTTCTTCAAAGGAAAGGAGTCCTGCACATGAAAGTGGTTTGATCCAGCAGATGCTTCCACAAACAAAAAGGGACAATTTTCATGGAGTCTCCCTGCACCATCTCCTGCACTGTTCTTGAGGGTTCTCAAATCCAATGCAGCAGATTTTGGGAGAACAAGTAACCCATTCATGTTATAATTACATTAAACATGAAAGCAACCTGGTATTTACATACTACAGATTCTACCCCCATAGATACCCTGGAGTTGAACCTTTTGTGGCATATTTTTCAAGGTTAATATCAATACTTGGAATAGGACCCAGAGAGAGACTGGAAGCCACCACAGAAGACAAAGCAATGAAATAATGTGTTTATATCTGTCAGTCCTCATCAATAATTTGTCAACAAAGTGTACAAATTTAGCTCATAGGGCTTCATTTCAGATTCCTATTTTTGAAAGTTATAGCCTAGGAACAGTAAATCATATTTAGCAACACTTTTTTCTATGAAGGACAAACAGAAGAGATCAAAATCGAAAGGAAAAAGATGCTCTATGAACTACTGGCCCCTTGGAATTTTTGACTTTTTTCAATGAACAGCATGTTACAAACTGAATTTGCATTATCAGTTTCAGAAATCTTTTGCTGCTCAGTATGGGAGGTTGTTATTTGAAGAGAAATAAGTCCGAAGCACTCCTGAGAGTGTGGAATCGGCTGAATGGCCCTTGGGATGCTACACAGTGTCTTGGTAGCTCTTAATTTCAAACAAAACTTTGTGGATCACTGATGCACCCACTGTGTATCTGAATATTACAAGCTGACTAACACATTCTTCGGTGACATGAAAACACTGAAAGATGCAAACCCAACCATATTTAGCATTTGGGGGGGGGGATATTTTGCTTGTACATGAATATGTAGAATCTTCACACTCCCAATACTAGCATGATGCACCATAAATCAAAATCAGTAACAGCAACAAAAGAGAACTGAATATAAGCTCTTTCTGTGATGATCAAAACAATGAAAACATGAAATGCTCCTAAAGAAGGGGGCGGGGGGATTTGCTAAAATCATAGCAGCAGACAGTATTCAGATATACAGACTGGAATGCTTTGATGTGGCAAGAAAAAGATGTGAAGTGTAGAACAGGTGCAGATTTATGACCATGACAAATCTGCATATAATCAGTGGTAATCTTATGGTCCTTCTGTCCTCATTAAAGATAAAAGATTTTTTTGAACTGATCTTCACATATTTAATCAGTGTTTCAAACAAATAAGAAATTCCCTAGTTTATGAGAACACCAGGGACATAGCCTTTTAATATTCACCTTCATATTCTTACATACACTCACTTTGGAGCATTTAATAAGAAACTCAACTACATCTATGACCAAAGAAGTTGTTTAATGTTTTGAGGTCATGGAACTATAACAAACTCTTATGAAAATGTAGTAAAGGAAGTTATCCATTTTTTTAATAGAACTGACACAGACTTTGTTGATCATTTGAATATTGTAGGAGTGGGACACACACACACACACACACAAAACACACACACAAAAACACACACACACGTTTTATAATGAAGTTTTATCGGGATCCAAAGAACTATTCAAGTAGATTTGCACGCTTTGCACAAGGTCACATTCTTTTAACAGGAATCCCCCATGTGACATGGCAATCAGGCTTCAAAACTTAGATTTCCTATACATTTTAAATAAGGCATGAAGGTTGCTATCAAAGGGCGATGGGAATCCCATGAAGCATGCTGCCTTTCAGCTTGCCTATAGTTGTTCTTGGGACCTCAACTAGAGGACTTTACATATTTAGGCACCACTGATTCACGGTAATACCATGGGTAAACTCTAGAGTGTACACATGAACATGTATGTGTATAAAAGTGTATAAAAGTGTATGTGTATAAAAAGTGTATGTGTATAAAAGTGAGGTTAGTTTAAAAGCAACTATCAAACTCACATTGTCTTCAACTTGTGCTGCAACACGGCAGTGCTTAGGATCAACGTATGTCTTCTGGATTAAAGGAGGATCCTAAATCCCAAAGAGAAATTATTGAAAGCGAGAAATAGTGATTTAAAAAAATCCTTTATAAAGCCATAGAATTCTGAAACTCAATTCAAAACCAATCCTTTTATGAACTTTAGTTCATAAAATTTGAACTTTTTCATATTTTATTCATAAAATACTTTTAACTGCTTGATATAAAATCTGCTAAGACATAGTACTGTGAAACTGCTTTAATAAAAATCCAAAAAAAGTATTGTAACAAATTAAGCTGCATTATGAGTATCTAATAGTAACATGACAAAAAGCCCAACTAGCCTGCATTCTGACACTTATCATTTTATAAGTAACTTTTTCTTTGGGATTTGTTTGTAACAATTTATAAAATATAATGGAAAAATAAGATTTGCTTTTGCTTAAATCTCATATAACATAAATAGTTTATGCTTCTAAAATGCCTTATTCCTAAAGGCATAAACTACTGCTTAATCTGCATTTTCATATTTTACTTTAGTCCATTTTTAAAGAAAAGGTTCCAATATTGTTTATTACTATGCAGGTGCATTTTGTTAAAGGTTAGTAAGGCCCTACATTGCTGACCTTAGAACAGGGGTGGGGAAACCTGTGGCCTGTCGGAAATTGGCCAAGCTATCTGAAACTGATGGGAATTTGAACCCAGCAGCTTCTGGAACGCCACAGGCTTCCCTGCCCCAGCTCTACAGCAATATTTACACAATTAAAAAGGGGGGGGGAGAAAAGGGGAAATCGAGATAAAATACTCATCTTGCATTGTTTTATTTTAACTTTACACACTTGAAATATTCCGTTTTGGGAAAGATGCATTAATGTGTGACACAGCAGAAGTGTTGGGTTAGCAATGGCAAGGCTAAATGGAATAAATATATTTTATTCAAGGGTGGGCAAGGGGATTGATGGAAAGCAAGGTCTGTGGGGGGGGGGATGGGAGGAAAAATTGCTTCAGACATTTGTCTCCCCTCTCCAGCATCTCTAGTGTACGCATGGAGCTCTTGATGCCCACATGATACTTGATGCAAGCCAAAACTTAGGCAGAGCATCGTGTGAGCACTGAAGCACTGAAAAGCTTTGGGCTGCAGCCAATAAGTGGGAATGTGGGGAGGAGACCTATGTTAAAATAAGCCTAGGTGTTCTGGTAACTTAGTAAGGGTTGCAAAGTTGGCAGTATTTGAGGAACGTGCTGGAGCACAGACAGTGTTCTGAAATTAAGAACGAGAGTGTGCATTTTCAGTAGTGGCCCACCCTAAATTAACTAACATCAACATCAGGGAGCTTTACATGTCTTTTGAAACAAAACTACCCTATACAGTGATGTCAGTGCATATTCAGCAGTATATTGGTAGGCCAAAAATGATTAAAAGAAACGACAGATGCGCCATTCGTGAAGAAGATGGCCCACGGTTGCCAAGCGCTCTGTTTAAGAGAACATTTGGCAACTTAACAATCAAGCTTCTCAACTGATGGTAGCAGCTGTATTAATCTATGTATCTGAACCCACAGACGTTTCACTCACTCTGCCACATTTTACAGTGCTGGCTTGCAAGTATCACTAAGCCATGGTTTAACATTACGTGTATAAGGTGAAATGACCCCAAGCAAGATTTGGGTTTGCACAGGGTCCATGTGTCCAGAAGGACTTTGGCAGGATTATGTTCTTATGCACTCCTTCCTAGGTTATTTTTTTCATTCTTCCAAATAAAAAGAAAGGCATAACTGTTACCTCACACTTTGCCTAGTCTGATCATGTTTAAATGAGGCGGCCCAAAATGGAACCAAGTCTAATGTGTGTTACTTCAATGCATTCTTACCTTGAAAAATGATTGCTTTATGTCTTGTCCCAATCTTTCTGACATTTTGCCCATGTTGTCTGACATTTTAGTCATCCCCTCTGCGAAGCTGTCAGGGAAGGACTTGACAGCATTTGAAACATTTCTCATAGAGTTACGCAGTGGGTTTACAAATGTGTCCATCTGAAGAGGAAAACATTTACCACGATTGCATAAATCTATGAGGATATGACTCCAGTCATCCAATAATGTGTGTTGAAAACATCACACTGTTTTGGAGAGCAGTAATACAAAGCCATTACTATGAAAAAATATTACTGTGTTAATTTCAGGCATCAGTAAGGCTAATTTTGTAAAATGCATGGCCTGACTTTGAAAACGATCAAAACCGAGAGAAATGTCATCCACAGGGATTTGCTTTTGTAACATTACTATGCAAAGTACCATGTTTACTGGTGCTGAATAATATTAATGGAATGGAAGCTAGAGAGCTCCTGCTCAAGCAGAAGACATCTCCACCCACACAGGGGGAGGTCTCAGATTTTCCCCTCCTGTTGTATGTATCCCCCCAACCCAAAGTTCATACTGTTCCAAAAAGTCCCAACACCCTTAAGAGCAGCTTTTTGGGAAGCTGCAGCAAAAAGAAGATGAGAAAATAAAAGGGAGAGGAGGGAGAGAGAGCACGCTAAATTAAAGTGTTCATCCATTGAAGTGTACACACTACAGCTACTGAGGATAATAGACCCTTGCCCTTAAACCAGAAAAATGTTATCCTGTGTGCATTTATTTGTTATTTTGAAAGAGTAAGATTGGCCAAACAAGAAAACCACACATTTTTAAGTGGCATGCAAATGAGCTGATAGGAACTGCACAAACCATGGCGCAATATGAATATGCACTAATTTAACTGTTCTGTTCAAATGAAAAAGTTTAAGAACAATAGGGATTCAGTCTTAAATTTAATTTTTTAGACTAGCACAGCAAGCTGTGCCTAATTTATAGAAATGAATTGTGAGGGCAAAAGGGGTAAGTAAGCATGTAAAATCTGCAAGTTGATCTACTTCAAGCACAATTACTAAACGATCAACTTTGACAAAGTGCTGCATTTTAAAATTTGGTGCTTAGCTCCTTTTGCTCTTTGATGTGAAACAGCCTCAAAAACCAGCCTTAGAGGGAGACATGCATTCTCTCTTTTGAGCAGGTGGTTGGAGTCATGAAGCATGTGGTGCCTGGAATGGGCAGAGGATTTCAGGGTAAATAAAAGGGAAGGGATATTTACATCTTTCAACACTAGGTGCATCTCAGGCTTGATAGCAAACTTATAAACAATACAGAAACTTTTTGTATTACAACAATTCTCTTCTGCAAGTTTGGCTTCTTTGCTGATAAATAAATGCTTCTGTTTCAAAACAACAACAACCCCTTACTTGCAAACTACATTTATGCCACGTGTCCATTCATATATAAATCATGTAATACAAGCTAAACAACAAAGGGCATACAATATGAACAACAGATTATATTGATTGATTGTGCACAATGTTGTAGGACAACAGCCATCACTGAGCCCTGCTAGGCAACAGATAATATTCTTACCTTCCGAGCAATCTCTCCCTTTCCTTTACTGTATGCCTTGTTTTCCAAGAAGTCATACACACAGTGTATTAAAGCTGGATAATATTTCATCACTTCAGGAGTTAACAAAAGCTAAGAAGTAAAGGAGGCAGGTAATTTTGGAAGGTGCGCATTTAGATTCTGAATGATAAAACACTTTACAGCACAGCAGAAATAAGATGTTTTAAATGCTTTTGCATAGCTCCTGCTCCCTAAAATAACTAGTAGTCCTTCTCCTAAGCAGAATTGGCCAGTTCAGTCCGCAAGTATGTCTGTACATTTATTCCAATTCCGTCTAAAAATATAAAGGTTACAGGAGTACCTTTACTCTCACATTTTAAAGGCATCTTCCATAAAAGCAACTGAAACTGTGCCTAAAAGTAGAATTGGTACTGACCTCTATGGTGTCATGGGGTCACTGGATTGGGCTGCAACACCACTTTGATCACGAGGCAGGACCAAAGACTCTTTGGGGAAGTGGGTGGCTCCCAATCAGTTTTATGGGCTCCCAAACAGTTTAATGGACTCGCTAAGCTCAAACACTCATCAGAGTTTCAGGTAGTAAGGAAATAAAAGATGCCCGGTTTCCCCTTGAACAACAGGGCATAGAACATGTAAGAAAATGAAGAGGCACATTGCAGTCCATATTAGGGAGTGGCCCCACTGACGCCATGATGTCAGAGACCTACACTTCAGGTCAGTACCAATTTCTTTGAAGGATAGTGAATGGAAAGGAAATAAGATAAAAGGTCTCACAAAGTTATGAAGGAATTGTAGAAAGAGGGAAAAAATAGCTTGAGGAAATGTAAGAAGAACAGAAGCTAAAGGCGATGTGATGGCTTTGATCAAGCAGCAGCAAAAAAAAAAAAAAAACTGAATGGAAGCCACCCACTTTCCCAGAGTCTTTGCTCTTGCCTCATGATCACGGTGGAGTCAGAGCCCAATCCAGTGACCCCATGACGCCACTAGAAGATTGTGACATGTTTCATACCATCAAAAAGAACTACTATGCTTGTAAACACTTTCAATTGTAACATATCAAGTTATCATTCACTGAGGTCCAGCTCCGGGGGACTCAGAGGGCAGTTCCCTCATTGGAAGAAGTGAAGTTACAGGGAACCAGGCAGAGGGCCTTCTTGGTAGTGGCGCCCACCCTGTGGATCGCCCTCCTGTCAGATGTCAAGGAAATAAACAACTACCTGACTTTTAGAAAACATCTGAAGGCAGCCCTGTTAGTGAAGCTTTTAATGTCTGATGTTTTACAATTTTTAAATGTGCTGTAAGCCACCCAGAGTGGTTGGGGAAACCCAGCCAGATGGGCAGAGTATAAATAATAAAAATATTATTATTGTTATTTCTTCCCCATTATAGTCAATGGGGAACCATGCCCTCCCAGGCTCTGGAACCAAGGTGGCCCTCTGCTTAGTGTACCCAAGATGAAGCACAATGTTGCTCCAAGCTAAGATAGCACACTTTCTAGGCCCTTGAAGTGGTTTCAGAGCAGATTTTCTTTCAGGGGGCAGCTCTAATTGGAAACCAGTGCAGATGTTCTCAAATGAGCGTAGTACCCTCAGACAGCCATGATCTTGTGGAAGCCCAGCTGCTAAAATCTTCCAAGGGCACTTCACAAATAGCTTTAGAATACACTGCAATAGTTCAATCTTAATTTATCCCAGGCATGAGTGTTACTGTAGCTAGGTTCAGCCTCAACAGAAGCTGGCACCGAATATGAGACTATGCTGAGCAAAGCTTCTCCTGGCCACAACTGCTATCTGAGCATCCAGTAGCAAGGCTGGATCCCCTATGTTATATTAACATTACCTTATGTGCTTCCTTCGAACACTTTTTTAATTTTAGAAACCAAATCAGGTTTCCAAAATACTGAAGATACCAATATCAAAACATAATTACTATTACCACAATTATTAATAATTTCTTCATCTTCCCCAGCCACAACAAAACATGTCTCTCCTGTATCAATCTCTACAGCCACAGGAGGCACTGCAACCTGCCAACAGTCTGAGTTTGACTTCACCCCAAAAGCGCACTCCTCCACTGTCTCCAGAAACAGATGGGTGCCCCAAAAAATAACACCAATAATCTGAATGCCTTGCAGCTATGCTAAACAATTTTGGATACAAATATTAGCCCTTCTGAGTTATGAACTTTGCTGATTTTCAAGAGATCAAATTAGGACAAAAACTATTAATGCACACATAATGAAAAACTTGAATATAACAACATACCTGCAAATATGCATTTAAGTCATTCTTCCTTTTTTCTAAGAAGTCTCTGTCCATGTTGTTGAATGTTTTTTTACCAGGAAGCTTTAACATACTTCCTAGATTTTCAAACTAGAAAAGAACCCATAATTTTTTTATTTTAAATATATACCTAACATCTACATCCAAACTGAATTACTATGTATTCATTTCATAAATACATTTTGGATCCATTTCACATGCAACACTTCCAATCTATTTACTTTATTTAAGAAATCAGGAAGAAGCTCCCACACTCACCCCCAGAACTAACTGTGATGGGAAACACCTGGAATGTTACATCTGCACCAATGCTAAGAATGTTGAGCATCAAGTGGACAAGTGAACAACTTGTTTCTAGACTGTACCACTTCGGGCTAACAATGTGGGTTCATGCAACTGAATGCTCAAGCATGCAGGATAAAGGACCATTAGTCTTATCCGTTTATCTGTGAACACAAGATACCCTTTACATACAGGAAATGAAAATGTCAAGGATAGATTTGGCTTGGGTTTCTCCCTGACACATTCTTTTTCCATATGTGTGTGAGCATACAAGATACTTCTCTGCACAGTAATGTGATCCTAAATATCAATTCTGTAGTAGTATGAGAACCTAGGAAGCTGCCTGATACCAAGTCACACCATTGGCCCATTTGGATCAAGGGTAGCCAATGTGATGCCCTCCAAATGTTTTATTACAATTCCCATCGTGTCTGACTACTGGCCATGCTGACTGAGGCTGATAGGAGTTGTAGTCCAAAACCTCTGGAGGGCAGCATGACTCTTAACTGGCAACAGCTCTAAAGGATTTCAGATGGGGGTCTTTCCCACCCACACCTGGAATTACCTGCTCAGTAATCCTCATGTGGAAGTCGTGGAAGTCACTATAGCGACGATATGTTTTCCATACTTCATCACCATTTGGGGTTCGACGACGAACACTGATAGCATATAGCGCGTATGTCTTGCCGTGGTCATTGCAAACTCCTGCCACAGTATATGGGTCATAATCAGCATAAACTAGCAATTTAAAACAAAAAAAACGAAGGAAGAAAAAAGAAACACAAAAGAGGAAGGCGAAAGGGCAGAAGAGACATGAAATGAAGAGATGTTGGAAATGACAGGAAGTGGAGACAAAACGGACATGCAAACTGAGGGGGGGAAACAAACTGCCTTGCTCTGTGTATGAAATCATAACATCCTATAATCAAGAGATACTTCAGCAAAATGTTTTTGTCTAGATCAGGGCAGTCCAACCGGCAACCTGAGGACTCCATGCAGCCTTCAAGGCCTTTTTGGGTGGCCCTTGACAACATTTGACACCCCTTCCGACCCTTGTGCTGCCTTCCCAAAGCTGGGTGAGCTAGGTGCTGAGCTTTCGGAAGGAGGCGTGGGGGGGTCTGACAGCATCCTAGAGTCCTCCAATCTCCTTCCCAAAGTCTAAGTAGCACCTTCCCAGCTTTGGGAAGGAGGTGGGAGGGCTCTATTTGTACAACCAAATGCTGTATACCAGACTAACAGTATATGATGCAGCTGCATACAAGTTATTTCATTCATTTCTGGCAGTGAAATCACATAAAAATTACTGAATGGACGCAGGCATAATAGCATCTATAGGCATCTTCCCACTTGTGTACGACCAGCATGAGTGCCCCAGCTGACATGCACACTGTTTTCAGTGCCAAAAGGGGGGCAGAACAGGAGAATCCCCACTTGCAGCAGCCAGGAAGGGAAATCCCACGTAAGTGATGATTTGCCTGTAATATTAGACCGTTTAACTTACAGGCATGTTTCAGTTTCAATTTTAGGCATATTTTCATTTCAAGCTCTTTTTATTTTGTAATCCAACTTACTGCTAAGGCAATCTTTCCATCAATAATTTCTGTTTGTGAAATTTGTCCTTCCATGCACCCCTAAACATTCCTACAAACTTCTGAAGCAGATCTGGGGGTGGGGGGGGTGGGGAGACCCACTGTGTAAGTGGACATCCTTGTTACTACAACACCCCCCACAGATTCAACACTTTAAAAAGAGTTCCAAATCACAGCTGAAAAAATGGCTGCTAGTATTCATGCCTGGAATGAAAAGAGCTGTTCCCATCCCTCTTTATTGTTTAAGAAAAATATCTGAGTGTGCTATAATAATACAAATGTTTGCTTAATATAAATAGAAGGTGAATGTTAGATGTGAACAAATGAAATTATGGTGCAATACATGCAATTTAATGGTGGCATTATTGTACATTAAAGGAAAATGAAACAAATGCAGTCTTATATTGAATAGTCTAAGGCATTCATGGAATTTCAACACAACTAATCACATTTTAATAATACGGGGGGGGGGATCCCAAATTAGAATGGCTTAGGAGTCAAGGAACTCCAAATAATTCCGTAACCCCAAGAAGCCTGTAGGCTTGCCTGGAAAACTGTTTTAAAACTAAGGAAAGTTTCAAAAGCTATTGATAATATGTTTTGAAGGGGTGGTGTGGCAGCTGCTCAAAGAAAAAAAACTTTTAAAATCTATGGGGCTACATCAGGCATTCCCAAACTGTGGCCCTCCAAATGTTTTGGCCTACAACTCCCATGATCCCTAGCTAACAGGACCAGTGGTCAGGGATGATGGGAATTGTAGTCCAAAACATCTGGAGGGCTGAAGGTTGGGGATGCCTGGGCTACATCAAGCCCCTTCATGAGCTTTAAGCAGTTCTTTGTTCCTGGGGTTTGTGAATACCAATAACCACACCAAGCAGGCAGAGATCATGAGGATGAAAACGTTATGACGGAAAGTATTTAGATTTAAAAGAGGTACATGACAGTAGAGTTTATCAAGGTTTATGAAGAAAAGTAACACAACAGCCATGATAGTATGACCAAATATTGAAAGAGAAAGCATCACTACTGAACTCACCGGTATCTGAAATATATGCATGTAATTGTATTGATTCATCGGCAGGCACATTTAAAAGATCATCCAATGACTAGAAGAAGAATAGCCACAGTCACAATTTTAGCAAGAATGAGGAACTGCTTTGACAAACCAGGAGCCAATATTGTGCAGCATTTTATTTCTGAAAGCCTACAGTGGATGCCTCTAGAACTTTGCAAGCAAGGATAAAAAATGGTGGTCAAGCCCCATGATTGTCCAAGGCACCCAGTATTCAGATGTATACTTTCCCTGGATATGGAGGTTCCACTTAGGTATCACAGCTACAAGTAGCCAATAGACCGATCCTTGAACAATTCCCTCCTAAGGCTGGTATCTAAATTGTAACTTACAGCAGATCTACACAATACTGAGAATGAGGTCTTCATTTGGAATGCAATCACTTGAGATTGTAGAGGGGAAACCGTATTTCTGGATACTTTCTAAGTAAAAAAAGAATTCCCTCCAGGCAGTAAACTAGCTTGCCTGAAAGAAAGGTTAGCATATCCCTCTCCTTGATATGTTAATAAATTAGCTTCAAAAAAAGATCACTAGAAATAAAAATTTAAAAAACCCACCAGCATCAATTAAATTTGCTTCTCATTAATTAGATAAGTAAAGCTTCAGTTACATAATCTCCCAATTAAACAATTACAGGTGTCCCCCACTTACACGGGGATTGCATTACAGGTCCCCGTGGGCATAGGTGAAATCACATAAAGTGGGGAGCACCCCACTTTAATAGGGAGAATGAATGGGGATGAGAGCGAGAGGATGAGGGAGAGGGAGCGGGAGAGAGGCAGATTCACCCGGGGCCACTGCCCAGCTTGTCCCGAGCTTACAAGCTTGCCTGCCTGCCTCTGTGTGAGCCAGTATGCGCAGTAGCAGCCGACAGCCGTGGAGGGTGAGGGCTGAGAAGGGTGCCAAGCAGAACTGGTGCCAGGATGGGGGCATGGATGTGCAGCAGAGGTAGGGAGAAGGTGCCTCCCGCCCTGCTTCTTGTCGATCAATGGCAGCAGTCCTGAGCAAGATGAGGCCTATTTTGCAGTGGCCTACGTAAATGTGGTCACATATGTGTGGGATGTGGGAGCGTGTCTGTAGTTTGAAATGACAATAGAAAATGCTACCCAAAAAATGTTGCTACGGTTTCCCTGCAACTATCCTTATCTTTGGCAGAAGCCCAACATAAATTTAGGTGGGTGAAATTTTCCTGGCCAGGATAAAAATTGTAGGAAAGCTTCAACTAATTTCTGTTAAGAGTCAGGAGCAGGGGCAGAAAAGGAGATGCCAAAGGATACCGTTGTCATAGCTATGACCTTTCTCTTATTGATATCCTCACTACTTTTTGTTACTGAATGACACCGCTATACAACCTCCTGTATGTTTTCCCCCTGTCAGATAAAGATCCGCGGATGGCAATCTTTATTTGGAAGACAGCACAAGGAAAGAATCCTGTTCCCCCTACCCTACCCCACCTTGCTACTGCCGCCAACATTACAGTTGAAAAAACACACTTACCAAATTAATGCTGCCAGTCGGAGAACCATTGAATGATTCTGTCGAAATAGGAGACAGAACTGTACGTCAAAACGTAAATGTTTAAGCAAGTTAACATGTAAAGTGTTACATATTAGGATTTCTTCCTGAATAGAAAGTGTAAACTAAAATCTAATTACAAAACATTACTGATATCCACATAGTTTAACTTAACGATGAATTTTAGGCTAACCTGAAAATTGCATGCATCACAGTATTCCTAATTAGATTAGAACAAATATGGTAAACTCTTATTAGCAGGCATGCAAGTGTGGCCCTAATGTTAAAACTTAAAGGTATTACTAATCCATACCACTAGGTGGCAGCAAAGCACACTTGTTATTTATCTACTACTATCATATATGGTAATATTACCCAATTTGACATATTAATAAAATCAGGAATGGTTATGGTAAAAAGTTTAATGACTTCCATGCAGTAGAAGTCTTGGGTTGCAGATACACAACCCATCAGAGGAAGGCATATAACCTGGAGGAGGGGAGGGGCCCCACAGCTACTGTAACTGTTCTGCAGGTTCTAGACCTATAGACAGCTGCCTAGAGGCTATAAGCATGTGGGCATGTGTATCCAGAGCACTGTGGAACCTGCTGCAAATAGAGTTGCCAATAGAGTTAACTATCAGATGTGTGTCTTCCTTATCTGGGATGGGCCACAACAATACGTGTTCATACAGCAGGACTTAATATGACAAAGCACGAGGGGAAGAAATTGTAGAATCACACTTGAGTGCTCGTTTATTGAGCAAGTTACAGACTTTTTGCTACAGACTTGAAAAGTTTGCAAGAAAGTTTGATATGCAGTTTACTAAGGGGCTGCTTGCAACATGTCATAATTACCAGGGCGAAAGAGATTGGATATAGATAATACTTATATTTTGTGATGTTTATACAGTATATTTATCTTCCATACCATAAAGTGTATAGTTTATACAAAGGAAACTGTTCTCTACTCATGCACGATGCAAGCTCAGTGCAGAATGACTGCACGTTTTTAAAGTCCTATGCATATGGCCCACAATTAGCCCAACAGTGAAACTTCCTTCTGCTAAGACATATCAGTGCCTGTCATCTTAAACACACAATGTGGGCTTCCTTTTGGAAACTGGAACTGAGTAATCAGGTTGGGATTTAATGTACTTTGATCTCATTTTACTGGACTTAACATATATCTTGGTTCTTAAATTGTTACTGGGCATGCAGGATGAGACGGGGCAAACATTTAAACAGATTTAAAAAACATCACACAGTAAATCTGATGCTGCAATTATATCACAAATAAGCATAAAACATAACAATTAAAGTCTGGAATACACTTTATTTTTATTTATTTATTTATTTAATCAATCAATCTGTATATCACCCTTCATCCAAAGATCACAGGGTGGTTCACAACTTACCCCCTTCACCATCATCTGATCCTCTGAAGCTAGGGTCCTTTAGCATATCTAGCTCAGCAAGCATTCGGACGTAGAGGACATGCAGTCTGAATGAAGGATAGAACCGTTCATCCCGGAGCATCATATCATATACCTTATGGAATTGAAAGTTCAGTATTACTCACAATTATGGAATCAATCAGATTAGACTTTCAAAGGTCTCCTAAATTGTGGCAGAGCACCCAAGGAAGAACAGCAGGCCTTACCGGGTTGAACTACATTGCTTTCCCAATTATAAACCTGAGTATCTCAATTCAGAACACAGCTTGGCTTTAGGTGCATGAGTCATGGCAAGCCTTCAGCTCACAAACTTCCCACCTCCCATTCCCTTTCTCTTCATGAGCACTGTAAAGCTTCTGTTTTCAATTTGTACTGAATCAGTTTCCCTTTTCGTCCAAACCATAGTTAATTAACTAATGAGGGTCTAAAGCAGTTAACTAATGAAGGTCTAAGGCAGAGGTTTCCAAACTTTTCATGTTGGTGACACACTTCTTAGACATGCATCATCATTTTGCGACAGAGTAATTAAGTTTTACTAGCAAACCACAGGTTAAGCTAACCCCTTTCCATCCCCGGGAGGAGCGTGGGGAGTGCTCATGCGACACACCTACACACTGATGTGTCACGACACAGTTGGGAAAGCTCTGGTCTAAAATCTGGGTCAATGTTTAAACTAGCCAAGCAATTTCTCTGTCATGCTGTTAATAAAAGTTTTATCCACACAAAATTGCCCCCAGGACTCTCCAGTCTGCTGAGCTGCTGATGAATTTGTTGCTGTGCATTTTGGAACTGAGAAGCTGGGTACGCCCCAATTAAAGCTTAGTCCAGTTATGATTAAATTCAGAGCAAACTCCACATGGCACCCTAGTTGACTCTGAAAAAAGGAAGTAAGGGAGAATTCGTATGTGGGAAACACACCATTTTTTTAGTAGTATGGTACTTTTACATCTGCCACGAGCCACAGAAAGAAAGCTATGAGTTGCATGTAATGGAAATGCTGCAATATTTCTAGGATAACTTTGAATTTTCATCAAAAATCAACAAAATCAGTTCTTAGCAACCATCTTCCACCAATACATATGAAAAAGAGAATTAGCATACTATACCTTTCTCTGAATCTCATCAAAGATTTCGGGGGTTGGATCCTCATTATTCAGTTTCTCTTCCAGTTTTGCAACCAAGGTATCATCAATATCGACTCTTGGTGATGCCTGCCATAGAGAACTCAATAAATTTGTGCACCACTAGACCTTATTTTAATGCTATCAATTTGTAAAAAAATAAAACTGAAATTATTATTGGGGGGGGGGATAAAGCTCAAGATAGACACCTAACAAGTAAAGACTGCAAGAGTTATTTTCATCAAACCAAGATCACTAGCCAAGGAAGAAAGATGGGCATGGTGCCTATAGATGGCATTTAATTTAATGTGCTTCTTAAAATGTATCTAAAATGTGTGTGTGTTAGTTGTGTCTCTTCAAGAGAAATAAAAAAGGGAACCAAACAACTAAGGACTTTGTCACATTCGGTCTGAATCCCCAAATTCAAATTGACTTGCTCAAAGCCAAACATAAGGAATGAAAATGAAGGACATTATTCTGAGTAAAAAGTAAAGACTGATTCTCTGTAGATCAATTTTATTAAGCTCATCAGGGCTTCTGCATCTTCAGATATTGGACTGAAGTTCAGCAGCTTGATCTTAAGGTGCCCATGCAAACAAACGTTTAGAATACAGCTATCATACAACTTAATTTTCCTTTAAAACCCATTCTTACCTTCTCTGACAAATATTGATCATAAATTCCAACTGCAGCTGACTTTAATAGGCCTTTGGTTTCTGTAGTCTGATGCCTTCCATCTTTCTGAAGACTCAATAGTACTTCCAGCTGCTGCTGTGCTGTAACCCTGTATCCTTCTACGGTCATCCAGAAAAAGAGATGTGCTTGGCCGCCCATCTGCTGCATGTAATCTACAAATAATAATTCAGTCATATCCATTAGGATACAAATGTTGTTGTTGTTTAGTCGTTTAGTCGTGTCCGACTCTTCGTGACCCCATGGACCATAGCACGCCAGGATATACAAATATCCTACCCAAATAATTTCCCTTGTGATGCTGATTTTGGATCAGATTATAATCAAAATTATATGCTCAGCATATTTACTAACAAATTGCTCTGAACTTTGGTATGTACATCCTGCTCCCTAAGTCCTATCTACTGCTTCCTTGCTGCTCTGGAAGGAATCATGCTACTTTAAAAATGACAGAGTTGAGAATACACTGCGGCTCTTTAGCCTTGAAATTAAGTGAGCCATTCACATTAAAAGAAAAAAAAGTTCTGCTCATCTGTGTTGTATAATATGGACAGCAAGGTTTGGTACTGAAGTAGATGTGGCATTCATTCGTGCCTACTGCAGTCTATGCTGGCATTTCATAGTTTTAAAAATACACAACTACTGTTCTCTTACCCATAAAAAATTGTAGTGCAACATTGTTAATAAGAATGGTGTCCAGAGGGACTGTGCAAAGTTTTCCGAAGTTTGCAGCCAGTTTCACAGTATCTATTTCCTGGATAAAGACCACATCATGTTAATAGGTTCCTAGATTAAAATCAACATACAATCACAAAGTAAAACCATTTCAGTAGCATCATGCATGTTTTCTTCCTCTGGCAAGAGCATCACATGAATGGAACTCCCACCATGTCAGTGTGGGGCAGAGGCAGGGGACCAGGAGAGTGACCCAGGAGAGGGGACCAGTGATGTTATAGATCAGGGACATCCAACTTCCAAGAGACTGTGATCTACTTGCACAATTAAAATGTGGCAGTGATCTACCTTTTTTGGGGGGGGGGAGTTCAGGTCAAAAATATGAGAGATCACTAATGAGACATTCAGCCTCACTAAGAAAACTCCGTCTTCCGTTCTAGTGACCTAGAGGGCGGGGCATGGAAGGAAGAGCCAAAACCTACCGGGGATCGACCAGTTGATCCCAATCGACCTGTTGGACATCCCTGTTATAGATTATACGTATATACTTGGGTTGATTTTAACACATTCTAACAGAGAAAGCACACTTACTTTTCCTGACTGCAGCCTCAGTATTCTTGAATCGCATACTTTCTTCACAAACAATAAGCTATTTATCTGATTTTTTATAGTGTTGATATCTGAAAACAAACACACTAAGAAGTAAGACTCAAAAAGACGGGAAGTATTCGGGGTATTACAATATAAGTATTGCTTAAAGCTGTCTGCACAGAAACAAGATGACCAAGAGACACTGAAGCAGTGGTTTCACAAATGGAGGAATATATTGATTATTATTTTTAAAGCCAATGAAATTGTCATTGGTTTCACTAACTTAAATAAATACTAACAATGCAAAGTGAGAGATGTAACATCAAGCCACTCTTGCCTTTGGATTCCATTTGCCAGCTTTTAGAAATATTTTTAGAAAGTGATATCATAAACATTTTAAAACAAATGGCACAAAAATTAAATGAATATTAAAAACTCTTCATTTGGTTTTTAAAAACTATAGTTTAGGATACAAATGCAGTTCTGTAACTTTATTTGCACTTATATCTTGACTCAGGTACTCAGCCCCACAATTAAGGTTGCATGTATCATCTGATGCTGTGACAACCATGATTGCACAATATTTTCTACTGAGGTACAGAATTACTCCATCCTGGTTGTATTTTTACATGTAGCCCTTACGTATGCAAATATGCACTTTCATGCCTACAGTCTATGCCTTATGAAATCTCACAAGCCAGGTCTAGAATGAACAGGATTTCTAATTCATGTTTTGGGGCTAGTCCCTTGCCTAGCCCCTTTCCCTGTTCAATGCTAAGTAGAAGTAGAATAAGCTGGCCAAAATAAGTAAATATACAGAATACACATTGCAGAAATACGTGACTGTTTTGGAAAACAATGTATATGCACCATTACCAATAATGGCCACTATTCTGAAATACTAAAAGTATATAGGTGAGATTTGCAAATTTTCTGGATAAACTTTTAAGTCACTAAGAACTAAAAACCTATCTGCAATAATACATTTTACACAAGAATGATAAACATATTAAGTCCTTGAACCAGGCACAATCCAATTTAAACCAAAGGTCATTTGTATATTCATAATAGCCCCTTCTCAATCCTCTTTCCTGAACTGCTTAAGTAACCAATTTTAAATGAGACAATCTGTCAGTCTAGCACTAGAAATGTAGCTCTACAATGCAGAATTAATGAGAGCCAGAGGTGGGCAAGAATGAACAGATATAGCTTCTAGATACACAAAAGTTCCAGACTTGGAAAACCATTATTCTAAAATTCCATATCATGCCTCCGATTAGGAAAGCCACTATCTATCTTCTGTGGTCCATTTAAAAATGGAGTCTTGGAACTGAGTCAGTATGGTTCAAAAACCTGTTCATCTATGAACTTAATGTATAGCTTTCTGCAGATCACCAGCAACCCTAGTTACCCCATGGTAATACAAGTAGCCTACTGATAGGTTGTTGCATAGAAAACAAGCTAGGTAAACAAATGCTACCAAAGTGTCCTCATCATTTCTAGCATGGTAAGAATTAACAAAAAAGGTGCTTTTGCATTCCTTTTCTGTGCCTTCTAATCCAGTACACCTCTTAAAAGAACAAAAGTTATCAAAAGTCACCCTATTTAGATCAGTTTCCCTAGCCATTCAAAAGGGGAGAGGGGAATTACATTTTATGAAAACACACATGCAAATATGGTTTTCCCTCCATGCATCAGCTCTCAAACTAAGAATTCTCAGTCCTTTACATATTTAAACCAAGTAGTGTGTTACTGATGCTTTAATTTGCAAATGTAATTTAAATACTAACCATCTCCAGCTGTATCTAAAGATCGAAGATACTGTAGTTCTTCTGCTGCTTTATCCCTTACTGCTTCCAACTCCCCTACTTTGTCACTTACTTTAATAATGTTCATAAAGGCCTCATAGTTGCAAATTGAATCACGAATCTAATGAACATGGAAAAAGATAATACATGTTAATCTACTGTTTCTCAAGCTGACTAGACTGATGTATCAAGACATAGTTCCTTTCAATGCATTACAGTCCAACCTTCCTTTTTAAGTTCCCCTCAACTGGGTGTTCGTTAAATCATTGCACCTTCTAAGCAATAACCTTCATAACCCAAGCTTCATTCTCCTGTTATTAACATTGAACAATTCTCCTGATTTCAAACTATGTTCTACTCCTACTAATGCTGCTTCAAGGAATTAGGAAGAGATTACAAGAGATAAACAGCACTGGGTGGGTTTTTTTAATGATTACACTGTCAACTTCTACAATATATATGTTGTTATTTAAGTGTATTAAAAAATGAGAACTTAATGGCTTGGGTCCCATCTCACTTCTAACCAGTTATGCTTAACTATGTTTTGCAGGTGAACACACAGTAGGATGGTGTATTGAGCAAAGATTGCAGCTGCTGCCACTCTGCTAATACCTATGTCATGGTTGAGATTAGTGTTACGTCCAAACCCAGGCATGTGGTTTGTCTTCCCCAGACAAACCATGTGAGGTAAACTAACAGCAAACCCTAATTGTAAGTTTAGGGGTGTTTGGGGGGGGGGGACAGACTATAAGCCGGGGGTCGGATGCAAGCACCAAGGCCAACCGTTGCTTAGCTCCTTGCAGTGTGCCAGGAATGGAGGAGAAGCAAAGTGGGTGTATCATCATCAAGCTTTGCATGCAGCTTTAATTCCTAGTTTAGCTTAACTGTGGTTTGAAGTGATATGTAAACCAGCCCTATGTGCATAGACAAACATTCTAAAGATACTGTTCAAGCGTAAAAAGCTTACCATCCATATGAAATACTGATTAATATAATCAGGATCACTGAGCTGATTTATTAATGGAAGAAGAATTCCTCGAGCAAGGATTTCCTGAAAAATAAGGAACAATAAATTGACCAGACCTCAACTAAAACAAAAACTAACACAAAACAAGTCAAATAAAAAGAAAATTAAACAAGAAATAAAATTCTCTATCAACTTTTTCTAGAAAAAATATTCCAGAAAGCCACTTTTCGAAGCCTTGTCAGCTTCAAAGAGGCAGATTCGAGTTGTACCTTGGTTTTCAAATTTAATCCATTCCAGAAGACCATTAGACTCCCGGAACAGTTTGAAAACCAAGGTGCAGCTTCCGATTGGCTGAAGGAGTGTCCTACAGCCAATCGGAAGCCGCACCGGACATTCAGCTTCCATAAATTGTTTGAAAACTGGAACAATCACTTTCAGTTTTCTATCGTTCGGGAGCTGAAACGTTCAAGTTCAAAGGTGTTTGGCTTCCGAGGTTCCACTGTGTTTATATCCAAACTCAAACTGACATAAAAGCACTCAAATAGAGCAGGCTCGCCTTCCCTTGATTCAGAGAATGCCAGTAAGGCCAAGCTCCTTTTACTCCATGCAATCATAATAATGGGGGCAGAGGGCACGGAGAGACAGAAAGACACACACACACACACACACACACAGAGAGAGAGAGAGAGAGAGAGAGAGAGAGAGAGAGAACAGGGCTGTGTCAGTTTCATCCCAACTCCAGCAGCCCAGCAGCAACCCACCCACCTTCGCAACCGCTCCACTATCCAAATATTAGTAAAGGAAGGGGAATTCTGCTGAAGACATGCAGAAGCTCATCATGATCTGGAATGCTCAACGATCACATGGAGTGCCTACATGTTTTCAGCAGGCTTTTCTATTGCAGACATCTCAATACATAGATGGGGAAGGGAGAAGAGGAAGCATTGCTGGTGGTGACGGGACAACAGGCACAGCCTTGTTCTCTGCCTTATTGCAATCACAAAAGGGCTCATGTTTAGCAATGTAATCTTACAAATGTCCTGTCAGGGGTAAGAAGTAGCTGAGCTGCTCAAACAGGAGATATGGGTTTAATTGTCATAGCTGGCAACTCTGCAGGGCTGGAGAATCCTAGTCTTATTAGCAAGTTCTGCTTTGTACTTAATGGGATACAATAGAAGATGTGACCTCCCTCTATAGCACAGGGAGAAAGGTTCTCAAATAAACCGATATTTGCAGAGCCTTCTGACTGATTCTCCAGTGCAATCTACCAACCAATATAAATTCCTTCCTCCCCCAATTTATGATGTGACTGACAAGCAAGAACTCTAGGACTTAGGCATCTTGAAAGGCTTGCCACCACAATTCCAGCTCCATCTTCAAGTCAAAACATAATTAAATATGTAAGTTAAAGATGGAATTCCTTTCTGATCTGTATTCAAACATGAGGGAGCAGGAAAAGAATAAAGAGGCAAGGTTGAAAATAGTACTGAGAAGTGTAAGGAACTCTATAATAAAACAATAAATTGCCAAATGCATTTCAGCAGCAACCTTCCTCAGGGGAAACGAAATGACAAACCATAATTCAAAGAATGCAAAGTGTGTCTTAGTAAAGGTAGCCCTTCACCTGTACTAAACATAAAACAAATTAAGCTCAGCCATTTCTTATGCACTTGTTTTTCATTAAGACTATAGTTACCCAGTGCAAAGCCAATGTTATAATTGTAAATTGCTCTATATATGTAAATAAATTAAAATAGTGCAATTCTATACATGTCTATTCAGAAGTTAAGAAACATTTAATTCAATGGAACTTATTTTGATCAAGGATTATATTAATTTAAAAAGATTACCATACAACAGCTCTTATGTGGTTTGCTGAATGCACATGTAATTAATTTTAAGATTAAGGATTAATTTTATTAATTTGCTTACTTTTTAACATAGGTTTAATATAACTAATGACTATGAATACCATATACATGTTGCATTGTTAATATTTTAACATTGTTTAAATTATGATGGTTCATTTAGTGCCCAAGGAAGGTTTCCACAGTCTACTGGGCAAATGAATATTCTGTTAAAGCTTTTTTCAGTACTATTTTCAGACTTGCCTTTTCTTCACTCTTCTATATTTAGAGTTAACTGACTGTTTGAATTAGAAGTTATTTCTCTCTTAAAATATCCTCTTTCTTTTGCTCCTCCAAAAGGTACAATACTGTATGATGCACCCTTTGTATAACGGGCGTGATCCAGCTCACCATGAGTACAGCAGCTCCACCCATATTTCCAAAGGCCCTTCCTGCCCTTGTATGTATATTAGAATACATACAGGAAGACAACATAAGTAGTAATAACTTGATCTAGCCTCCCCTTGGCCATGGCAGGTTGGCCACCCCTTAATAGCAAACACAAAGCGAGTGAACATGAGCATATACAAGTGGTGAGTATACCTATCTGGTGGTAGTGGTGGCAAGGAGAAAACTGGGCTTTAGTTGTGGGAACCTTCTTTGCTTGGGTACCCAGTGGTGGACTGAATCATGCCATTTCATTTTAACGGTCTTTTTAATCATGCCATTTCATTTTTAATTGTTGCACACACCACATTCATACTTAACAGAGCAAGACTATATTGGCCTTCTCAGAAGTGCGGTAAGTAGATACAGGGTAGCAACCTAAGTCATTTATACCTTAAAAACAGATTAACGGAAATTAAACAGAGAATTGCAAAAGCTTTAATTACCAGACAAATCTAGATATAAAAACCTTATGGTTCCTGATTATATAAACATCATGCAGTTCCTAGGCTAAGGAGTATTGGACACTCCTGGAGTAGGGTAGGAAACTAAATTTACCCTGACAAAATATCTCATGATCTTGTTCTGGAAGTCTCCAGGAGGTAGCAATAAATACAGTAAAACTTCACACAGATCCCTTAGGAATCCTAAAGGTACAAGATATAAAAGAAAACAGTGGATAACAAATTCTAATATTGTGTTAAACATATTCCTTTCAAGTATTTTAAGCAGTAATAGAAATCATTATATACTACAATAAATGCCATCACCAGATTTTGTATGGCAATAATCCAGAAAAATCACTTATTGATAACAATTTTCTAGGAATACAATATTAGGTTGCAATATATAATGTTCAGCCACAAGTCTCACTTCTAAACTAATAGAAAGGCATCTTATTTTTCTGTTACAAATATATTATTCCTACTACTAATTAATAACAAAATTCAATGTCAAAACTATGTAGCAAAAGTACACTTAATTGAATACGAGGGATTAACAATGATCCACTTAGAAATCTCAGTTTATTTCTAGGAGACTAGTTGCTGCTCTGATTTAGTCACAACATAACTGAAGAAAGCAAGGGGAAAAAACCTTCTTCATCTTTGGGAGATGTGCAGACGAGATCACGACAAACTCTCTTTTCCGTTTCAACTTCAACTTCAAAAAAAGTATTTACAAGGTCTTCTGCCCCATCTAAATAGAATTGGAAAATTTGAGCACATCAGCTTCACTGAGATTCTTTTTCCAAATGAACCTCTATGAAAACTTCTGAACTATTTAAATATAATTTTGCTTAGCAATTTAATTTTCATTTCTCATGTGTGACAAGATATGTATTTCATAATGTGGAAAATCTTAAAGCTCAGTTCAGTGACTACATTGTGTGCACTTCCACTACAGTCAAAACAGAAGCCAAGAGTTCCAAGCCAGGAAATAGCCACAGCAGGAACTCTGGTCCTTGTGTTTGGTAGCATATACAAAGAATAATCACCACAACTGCTTTCCTTGAAAATGGAAGTCTGTGTGACAGGAAGCAACTGCTCTCTCAACCATTAGAGTTCAGGCTGTACTGTAATTTGTATTTCTGATACCACAAGTTTCCAGTTTAAGTACTTAGTTCTTTCAATTGGGAAAATCACCAGAAGACCAAATCTATCGCATCCAAAAACCAGTGAATCACCTGACCTGACTTTTCAAGCAGACTTGTTCAAGCTACCAGTCAGAATACATTTATCTCTAGACAGAGAAAAGAAAGCTTCTACTGCGGAGGAGCATCCATCTTGCCCAATGACTTCTGTCAAGACAAAAGAGGGCTGGCATACAATACTGTGCTCCCTGTTCCCTTTGCCTCCCTGAAAAACCCTTCCTGGGGAGCAGGAGAATAAGAAATCAGGAGGAATATGAGTGGAGACAACTTGCACTCTTGTGTCAAACAACGGAACCCATAATGTTTAAACCTGATATTTATTTATTACTAGTAGATACATATTTAATGCCAAACTAAGGCACTTGTGGCAATTAAAACCACTGTAAAAGAAGATAATGCACACACTAAGCTCTTATCTGTAAGATAACAGCAGCTGAATGCATTGAGAAATAGCTGTAGGCTACCTTTTACACAACTCAATAAATTACAAATTTTAACACAACATATGAAAGTTGTAGGCATTACCCGTAATCTGATCCTCTTTCTCTGTTATCCTTTGCTGAGCTTTTCTGAATACTCTTAGATGAGTGGTAAAGTCATCTACGAGCCGGGTGGTAAAATAAGGCTGCCAATCTACTTCTTTTGTCCTTTCAAAATAAAGAAATACTACATAGACATAATGTCACAGACTACATAGACATAATACTACATAGACAGTGCAGACAGACAGTGCAATTTTAAACACGTTTTTCAACAATAAACTACATTGTGCTCAAAAGTGTCTTTACTCCCTAGTAGCTTAAAGTTTGTTTGGAGAGGGTTTTTTGTTTTGTTTTGTTTTGTTTTACAGTGAACTGTTTTAGGAGAGAGGAATTATAATGAGTACTATTAGCATGTGGTTGGTTACAAAAATTGAATTCAGTAATAACTTTTTTTTCAGTACTTAGGTTGCACATAATAGAATACAACAGTAGGTGGCAACCTTACATAAAAATGCTGTTCAAGACCTCTCAAGCACATGGATGGGGGAGGAAGGAATCTAGAAAGCTGTGGTCCTAAAGTAGACACCTTTGATCAAATTGGCCAGGAGGATGAATGCAGAGATCAGAGCAAGGGCTTGCTCCAAAACTGTGCTTTGCTGTATTCCCATTCTCTTACAGATTTGTATGTAAGGTAGTCTGAACTTTGCCTATCTGTTTCTTTTGTGAGTTAATTCAGCCACCTAAGAGGCACTACAAAGTGTGCTGGTCTCCAGCCATCACATGTGTAGAAATAAAACTGGCAAACGTCACCGGGTCTTGATGGTGTGATGTTACTCTCAGGGAAACCTTGCATACATTTCATGCATTTTACACTCAATTGCCCCTAAAACTAAGGGGATGTCCAATTACTCATAAATATGTAAAATGTACATTAAAATTCCTTTAAGGGCAAAAGCATGTCAACCAGACCCATCACTCTCAGACCTGCTGGGTTCATTTCAATGCATGTGGTGGCAGAAATCTCACATATAATCAAACAACTCTTAAGCATCTGGAATTACTTTTTAAATACATCAAAATATGACAGAGATGCAGCTCTTGGATCACCTCACATTCTTTTCAAATTTTTATGTCATAAACTTCTGGATTTTAAAGGAAATTTAGTTTTGTCTTTGAAAACCCATGCAGAAACAGGATGGAATGGAATTTTGTCCTATCCCATGACAAACTGGCCCAATATTTTTTTTTCTGGAAGCATCCCTATTCCAGAGAGACAAAACAAAACAAAACCAATCCAAAATGTATGGCATTACGATCTGTAAATATTAGTAACACCTGGTGAACAATCTAACCATTTAACAACTGAAGGTTATGATGTTAAAACTGTTTTGTGTAACACAATAAAATGTGTACAGTTCTGTGAAATAAAGTATCTGAAGATGTACTGGATCTAAATAAAGACCCCAACCTAAAGAAACTTGCATTTAATGCCTAAAGGGAGATCAAGTAAGTTTGAAATGGCTAATCAGCATCTGTACATATTGGGTTAGAAGCAGATTAATCTAGTTACACTTTGCTCCCACTGAAATCAAAAGGATTCAAATCATAACAAATTATTCACATTTATTTCAATGAGAACTAAGTACAACTAACCCACTGTGGCTGCAACCTATCTTTACATTTTTAATAAATGCTGAAAATATGAGCTGGAAAAAGATGTCCAACTTCTTCCTGCTTGTGAGAACAAGCAGTGAAACCACTTATTAGATTTCAGTGAGCAGAAGTGAGAAATGTTGACAACTTCCAGGATATGAAGGTTCATATTTCACAGTATAAAGATGATAATATTTGGTTGAATTTCACAATTACACAACACCTTATTGGCACTTAAATAATTTCTCATTATGAGATGAAAAAGTGGTTTCTTTGATCAGTAAACTGAAACGACAAAATAAGTTCATAAGTTTCTCCTACCATTTGATATAAGCAAGTTTCCAACGGTTGTTGATCATCATATGAAATGTCAATTACTTGTATACATCCAGGGATAGCACAGTTAGTAGAGCATGAAACTCTTAATCTCAGGGTTTTGAGTTCAAGCCCCATGTTCGATAAAATATTCCTGCACTGCAGAGGGTTAGATTAGACAACCCTTGTGGTCCCCTCCTATTCTACAATTCTATGATTCTAGGTCGGAACCTATGAAATATTCCCCTCTTTAAAAAAGCCAAGTTGTCCTTAACAGCAAGCATCTGTAACACAAACTCACAAAACATGATATATGTGTGCAACCTTTTGTCTGTTTTTATTGCATGCAACTTGCTGATATATTGCAAGGAAGCATTATGAACCATTTTTAATCTACTTTTGTAAGCTACTGGGATAATTTTAGGGAAAGTTTTCAAGATTTGTTTGAAAAACAAAAGTAATTCTTACCTAGAAGAAAACTGAATTAGTGCATTTTGGAGAGCTTGCCTGATTTCAAGAAGAAAGGATTCATCGTCACTTAGTGTGTAATACCAATACTGGACATAGTCACGCAAGGAAAACTGGATAACCTAAAATTATATCAAATTAGATAAATAAAATATTAAAACATTCATGTGTGTAATTGTTTCTACATTATCTGAAAATTTTGTTAAACAAATAATGCTTATAAGGGCTAAAGTTGTGATACTGTACTGGCCTGGTTCACACAACACAGTAAACCAAAGTTCAAACTTTGTGGTGTTTCCCTCCTCCCTGCTTGCTTGGAGAAAACAAACTATGATTCTTGGCTTAGCATTATATCTTTGCTTTGCTCCTAGCAAACCACAATCTGTAGCCAAGGTTTGTTCTTGGGTTGCTGACCATAGTTTGTTAGGAGCAAACTATCCTTGATGCTTCATGAACAAGCAGATAGAACCAAAAGCCCCATCTTAAGTGTCATTACAATAACTTATCAACCGTGGTTCATCACAACATGCAAATGAAACCATTATTGTGCGACACAATTGTCATTCAGAATGTGAGAAATTCAGAACACTAAAATGAATCGCAATTCTGGGTGTGCTCATGATCACAAGCACACTGCAGAGCTCTCCTGCTGCTGGTCACTGAACACGTTGGCTCAAGAGTACTTTACCTTTCGTGTTCTGGATCATAGCCACTTGCTTAAATAAAGGCTCAGAGCTTAATTAGGCTTATCGAGTGAGGTTTTTTGCCATTATCTTGATTTACTTAAAATCAGGTTGGTTACAGTTGCATTTATTCAGCGACTCTTGGTAGAGTACATCAAGGGAGAAGGAATGATTGTGCAGGAGAGAGAAGGAACAAGTCCAATCCCTAAATGCCTAGTTTATTCCACATCTCTGTTACATGACAATATTGGAAAGCTTTTTCTGACTAAGGTAGCAGTCAGAGCATTTTTTAACATGGCATACTTCACAATTCCTTTCCCCAAACCTACAGTGAACTGTGGCCACAGGTACCTGTGATGTAAAACTGCCATCAATAGTGTTTTCCAAATCTTACAAATATCACAAGGCTTACTTTGCTTTTCATTTTAATTCCACAAATCTTGGAATTAAGCACTTACATAAAGGGGTTATGCTCTCATTAACAACAACAATATATAAAAGCTTGTTGTTGTTAATGAGAGCTTAAACGCCTTATGTATTTTGCAACAGTAGAGAATAATACAGGGGGAGGAGGGAAGGATCAAAGCTTGAAATGTTAAGACAAAACAGCAAACAGTAAATTGCGCTTTAAATCTCCAGATATCCAAACTAATCTCAGTATTTGTCTAGGAATGATGTCAATGACTCAAAGACACCAGGTCATGAAATCCATCCAGTGCTAAGGCAAATTTACCACTCCCCTATAAAAACATACAAACAACCCCCCCCACACACACACACACTACAAAGAAGTTTCCCATTAGGTAACAAGCACAAAAAGTACAAAAGTATTTTCCCTCATGCTGCTTGCAAGCTTTGAAAGACCTTGAAAAAACCAGCAAAGCTATTTTGCGTTTCGAGTATGACCCATGGCAAGCCTTGCGTACATGTCCTTTTTCCTTCTCTTAAAGTAGAAATTAGAAATTAGAAATCTCCATATCTGTTTGCAGTAAATGATTGTTTAGCTTGGTCTGGGATCCTAGTTTTCTTTAACCATAGTTTGTTGAGTTTGGATTAAAGAGCAAACTGTGATTTTCTGGGGGGGGGGGAAGGAATGGAAGCTTCTAATCCCCTCCCCTCATAAACAGAGAAGGGATAAGCAGAGTAGGGAGTATGCAAATTAAAAATTAATGCCTGCTCCTATCACTGCATTTTATAATTGATTAGAATGGTTGACATATATTTTAGCCCTGATAAAGAGTTCTGCTCAAAATTCATAGAGCATTTGACTCTTTTTGGAGGGGGTGGGGAACCATTTATTAAATATTTATGTCCTCCTTTACATCCACAAGTGCATTTCCTCAAGGGTGCAGCACATGTCCTTTCGCAGTATGAATTTGCATTAAATTTAATGTAAATATCATACAGCGTCAGAAAGACTTTAATTTTTCCAGTTCTAAAAGCCAGGCAGCAAGCAAGAGCAGGAAATCACAATTCAATTCTAGATCTTGCTTGATGCTTCTGCAGTTCTGTGCTAGTTCTGTGCTCTCTGTTTCTGGTTACATACATTAACCATGCCTGAGGCAAAGACCGCAAGTCAAACAATAATCATTGTCTGCCCCTTCCCCCCACCCTCCACTTCAACCAGAACAACCAAAGTCTACCTGGTGATAATTCAGAGCATAATCTAAGCATGTAGAATGGCTGGATATAAACCATATATATTTTATAGTTGGCTTGTTTAGCAACTAACAACTGCTTCAGACCATAGTTTAGCATTACATGTAAACCAGCTCTTTTAGAGTGGACCCACCTTTTGGAGTGGACCCACAAGGAATGCAAAAACAATCTGGACAAGGTATTATTTAGCCAGTTTATTTTCTTACATTTTTAACCCACTTTTATTCCATCATGCATGCCACCTTGGGCTCCATGTGGTACTGTGGCAGGGACTAGCCAGACACAGACCTGCTTAGCTTTAGTCACCTTCAGATTATACTCATGTACTTATGGGGAAAACGTTTGTATTGGCTATCTACAACTTCAAAACATGTGTCAATAAATATGAGAGGCAGATGTGATCCAACAAAAACACTAATAAGTTATTCAGTTCCTTGGGATAACAGTCAGAAAGTCCGAGCCGCTTCAAAAGGGGCTAACCACATTTAGGACATTTCTACCTGATCTATCACCAGAAAGAATGTGAAGTGTAAACTGGTCAGAGACATACCATATTTTTAAAAAATGTGATACAGCCCAGTATGCTCATTATTTGAGCCACAAGGAGACAAGGAATAGGACTATATGTGTACTCAATATATACTATCTTGAAAGTTCTCCTATTTTAGCAGCCCACAAAAAAATCTTACTATAACAAATGTCACAGAATATCATGGCTATAGTCTGATTTACAATGCAATTATTTTTCAAAACTTACCTGTTGCAAAGGTTCATCAATTATATAGGCTCCAGTCAACCTCCTATCAATCTTAATAGGCTTGCTTTCCTGTTTCATTTCTTCTATGCACTTTGGGAGAGAATGGACAGAATTAGTCAATTCATTAAAAAAAAGATTCTGACACATGCTTATGGTTTACAATGCAAAAAGGATTCAGCAAAGGACACACCTACTGGATTTTGTACTTCTGCTTTGTCTGTCAGCAACCCTTTGTGAGAATATCATATTTAAAAACCACATGGAAGTGCTGTTAAGGATAGCCACGATCAAAATCCACTGAGACTACAGAGCTTGTAGCAGGTCCAATGTTAAACAGTGCATTAATATAGTATAGTTTTCATCAATACAGTCAGACAGGCACAAGAATAGATATATATCCAAGCATATTTAATCAAACTACAGGAGGAGGACCCAACATTCAAGATTAAGTTTTAGGCAACAGCTTCTAGTTAATCCACTAAAGAGAGCTTCGTTGTTCATACCTTGTCTATTTTAGCAACTTAGAATCTAAACCAAAGGCGGCAAGCTTCCCTCATGTACTACAAACACAAGCTTTACTTTGCTTTTCAGTCTAAGACTATGAAAGTCCAATTAAGTCAGCTGAAGAAGCAGATGTATCAATTTATAAAAGATGAAAGGTCCAGAATGGTGATCCTGCCAGGACAGACAGCAAAAACCACTTTGGGGCTAATTTGCAGAAAATATACATAAAATACAATATTAGAAAAAAAGAGAAAGCTAAACTAAGTGATATGCAAAATGCAATCCTGTATTTAATGTATCTGGGTTTGTTCGTTGCTTAAAAAAATAGCAGCTCTACCGCTCTCCAATCTGGATTAGACCAGAATGAAATAAAGCACTAAAATCCTCTCCACATGCCCCACAGTCCCAAACCTGATCTACCCCGACAGAAATGCTATCACGCATTTCATGTATCATCATGTAGAAGTTTCAGAGCGAAATCACATGAGAAAAAAAGCCATTTGGGATTTCACACACATCATCCTGTTATTCTGTTTATAAAGTACTTCACGATTCTTACTTTATTTATGACTTCATTTTTAGTCTAACCAAAACTGATATATCAACCATCAGCAGAAGTTGTTTAATACCAAAGTTGGGAGGGTTTGTTCTTTAAATTGCCTAAAATACCTTTTCTTTTGTTGTTAACTTGAAAAGGAAATGTGGCATGAGCACAATAAAGTTTGACTTGCGGAGAATAAATTGTGAAAAATAATGCCAGTATTTTTTTCTTACCTTAGTAATACCAAACGATGTTGGAGGAAGATAGGAGTGTTCACACCGTTCAAGGTACGTCTCTGAGTTGTTTTTCCCAAACAAGAGTGTTACCACAAAGCCCCTAGAAGAATGAAACTATATTGTAAGTGTCAAACAGTGAGATAATCTACTAACATTCTAAATAAAAAATAGCCAAAATTTGTTCCCCAAGCCTCCACCTACTCAGTGCTAACTGAATGTTGTTTAAATATTGCAAAAACATTTGTATTAAACAAACATATTTTTGGAACACAAATCCTGCTTAACATCTTTGAATTAGCTTCATTCTTGTGAATTTACCAATTCATCCATAGCAAAAGTTAATACAATATGGTATTAACTAATGGTAAGTTATTCATACTTACCTTTTTCTCCTCACTTTCCAGGCACACCTCTGTGCTTAACAGCTCTGAAGCAGTCCACGCCCCCCCCACGCCCCCCCGGGAGCTTTCCCTGTGAAAACCTGCTCTTTAGAGCTCAATTGAAACAAACATCAATTCGGGTTTTCAGCAGATTGACATTTGCTCCGACTGAATTTAAAGATGGGATTTTACAGACAAAGCTCTGGAGCAGCAACAACAACAACAAAAAGGGCGCTTGGACACAGAGCTTTTAAGTGCGGACTGTGCCTGGAAGGAATGGAAGTGTAGATAAGCCCTAATTTGAAAGAAATGGGTTTATAGGAATAGATGAAAATACAACAGAGAAATCATTTATGCATTTAAATGATTTCACTTTAACCTGACTTGAAGTAAGCCTTGGGTGAATATGGACTCTACATTTTCATGATAGTTAATTTGTCCTTGACTGAACTCTTCAATTGAGGCCTCCATATAGTCAATGTCTGGTTGAATTTTATCTCATAAGGGGTGTAACAATGTGCTATCAAAAAAGGCACAGGTACAGTGAAGTAATTTACTTAAATATGCTTGATTATCTTGAAAAGAAGCAGAAAGGATGAATAATACTGCCAAACAGATGAATAATAGTAACAACAAGGTTCTTTATCAATGTTCCGTCTTTGCAGACGCCAAGAAGCTGGGCACCTATTTAAGTAACTTGTCTTGCTGACTATAATCTCTTTTTGTTTGATCCTTCTTAAAGGGAACCTATTTATCAAAATAGTTCTAATTTCACTGCATCATTTTAAGTACACTTTCTTTACATACATCAAACACATACAAAATAGCATACTTACCCACCCACGAAGCAGAGAATATAAAATGCAAAGTAAAATATAGCGAATGGTCCAAATGTTATTAGAAAAAGCACGATGCCAAGGCTTCCCCATCCCCATATGGAAAGACTGGTCTGGAATACAATAAGACACAAAACAAGCAATGTTTACATTTTGTATTGCAAACAGTAATAGCCAACTCTCTCCTTACACTTTTGCTACTTAACAAAACAATGTTTCCTTTCTACTGAAATAAATAGAGGAAGCCAATTTAGAATAGCTAGAATTACTTTAACAAGGTCTAGCAGCAGTTATACATAGCTAGTACTCAGGATGAGGGGTAAGGGGAAGGGTGCATGTTACAGTAGCTTCCTCCCAAACCCTAAACCATTTTTTTAGGGATGTGTTGAGTCAGACACACATGGAACAGAGAGGCATGTTGGCCCCAGACTTCTTCTAATGCACATTTTAAACACATACACCCCTCAGACAAACATGTGGCTTTACACAGAAATAAATTCTCTTGAAATTATTGAGACTTCAGTCCCAAGTTATGTTTCGGGAGCAAGGTAGAACACATAATAATAATAATAATAATAATAATTTATTTATACCTTGCCCATCTGGCTGGGTTTCCCCAGACACTCTGGGCAGCTTACAACAGAAAAATGAAATAAAACAATTAAACATTAAAAGCCTCCCTAAACATAATGTATTTTAATTTTAATAACTACAATATGGTTGCTTTTACAATGAAGAACTGATGATCACTGAGATTCATTGAGGAACACATTAATGTCTAATAAGGTAATCCACAAATGGATATGCAGCCCCTAAGTCTACCATAGGAGGTGGTCTGAAAAACCTGACCGAATCGCCACAGAACAACCAATGACACAGTCATGATATTTGTCAACAGCTTTCAGCCAGGGGGGTACCATGGGCACAATTATGTTGCTCCTTAAAGGGAAACAAAATTTATTGTAGCCACAACTTACTTTTAAACTATTCTTAACATCTGAAATGTGCAACCATGGTTAGAAGTCAGTTATGGTTTGGAAAAAACAAAAACAAGACGCCCCTGTGTATAAGCCACACAACCGAAAGAGGAAACTTAGCAAGAATGGGTAGAGCTGGGAGGCAGGGGGGGCACAATTCAGCTAAAGTTAGGACCCTTAGAGTATCATTAAATGCTAGTTAATTCTTCCACCAATATCACTGGGCTCAAAGACCTTTAATTTGGCACCATTGTTTCAATAGTGTGTGAGAAAATGCTGCAATATAAAACAGAGTTATGACTGCTGTACAGAATTCTGTACAGACTTCTCTTCCCTTCTCCTTCCCTCTTTTCAAATGCAATCCCTGAGGGGAAGCGGGTGGGGTGAAAGCTAAACTGCAAGTCTTTGATGCACCAGAGGTTTATCTAGGTTAGTTATGTCACTTAAGAGTTAGGATGCCAACAGCAGCACAGCCTTTACTGTAAGAGATGTTTATGCTGCTAGTGTGCTTACAAATATCATTTTGCAAGGATTTGTAAGATATACATCTTACAATATCCCAAAGCAAACATATTCCTCAGAGCTGTGGTATGCATGAAAACCATCTCTCTCTGTGTGTGTGTTTTTAAAGAAAATGGGAATATGAGCACCTAGGGACTTCAGTACACTTTAATGCTTACTAATTAAAATAGTTATGTTCACTGGTAAATGTCAACACTACCTTATCTACACAAGGTGCTTGCGGGCAGTATGGTTGCTTTTCTTACTTTTTTGGTAGTCCTTTTAAGAGCAAGAGAGAACCCGGCTCTGCATTAAACAGAATAATAGAATCAAAGAGTTTGAAGTGACCCTAAGACTAATCTAGTCTAACCCACTGCAATGTACACACACAGCAAAATTCCAAGATTGGGGGCAATGCAGAAAGGATCTGGGATAATCTCATAATGTTTGAGAATAAGGAAAGGAGAAACAAACTTCTGCTGGAACTTCTGGGCAAATTTCACCATGCTACAGTATTTCACTGAATAGTGCCTGGCTTCCCCAGTAGTAAAAGTAGGATCAAGTTGCTCCTAGAAAGAAAGCTAGAGTAATCTGTCTTTCTTTCTGCAAGACAAATAACTGAACTGTGAGTGATAGAGCTTATTTAGATGGAGCCAGCTCACTAAAAATAGAGCACAAGAATCTATAAATAATTTCATGCAAAGCACAACAGAAACCATTAATTATGCTACTGTAGGATGTGAAACTTGCCACCTATACCGGTACATGAAAATGAAGAGGAAAGATGTTCTATATAGTTTTAGTAACACATAAATGGGGGTGGACGATATCTGTAGCAGAATTGTCTTCATTGTCTTCATCATGAATGACTTTATTCCAACCACTAGGTGCCCAGGCTACTGCTGCTTTTCATTTTTCCAGGGACACTGTTGACTAGTGGAACTCACTACACTGTTGACTAGTGGAACTCACTACCCCTTGCCTAAATTGTAAGGAAGACGGCATTGCTTATCAAAGGGTGAAGATCCCAACCTCATAGCATAGCATAGCCTCTTTCCCTCAAATATAGAGCCTCAATGTCTGGATTCAGTTATTTCAAGCTACAGTAGGCAAATGCTTTTCTCTGCACACGGCAGATGAAGTAGAAGATATCTTCTGACTATGATTTTGTTCTCCATGCTCAAGAGATATATATGAGAAAGAAACAGTCGAGCACTAAATCTCCCATCTTAGCTGAAATAGTACAGTGAAACAAAAGCAACATTGCATGATATGTACTTCTGCTCCCAATATGCACACATTAGCTTCAGGCACTGAGACAATCCTGAAGATCTGGTCATTAAACTGAATGCACAACATAAACACAGCAGCATCTGATGTCCCTGCTATACCAGATCTAACCACAAAACCATAACACATAGCCATAAACCAAATTGGACCACAGAAAAAGCAAAGAGAAAAGGTTAGTGCGTACATACTCTTGCGTAGACCACAACAGAGAACATTTGAACTTAGACTAATCCTTTTCATTTCCAAGCCAAGAGATAAAGATCACTCAGGTGCAGTTTATTGGTTAAGTAGATTATTTCTATTTTGAGTTTTACTAGTGTCACATTACTAAAAACGGGGTTTCTAAACACATGCCACAATGCTACCAAAGTTAAGTACCTTATATCTACACTGAAAAACACGTTGAACTCTCCTGTTGAAATCACTGGAGCTGACAAATGGTTCATTCATAGATATAGATATATAGATATATCACCATTCAGCTATAATCCCAGAACAGTTGATAAAAACCCCTGAAAGTTAAAATAAGCTAAAAGCCATAACATTATAAAAGCATCATAATTAAAAGTGCCACTTAAAAGCTCAGGAAAATGACTTTTCCTGGTGCTAAAAGAATAATAAAGTGGGAGTCAGTGCATTCAGAATAGCAAAGCATAATGCAATCATAATCCCCAGTCCCCGTTAATAATGTAACAGCTTTTTTATGAACAAACTGTAGTTTCCAAACAGTATTCAAAAGTAGCTCCAGGTTTAGAACATTACTGTAGTCTAACCCAGGTGGCGCTGTGGTTAAACCACTGAGCCTAGGGCTTCCTGATCAGAAGGTCGGCGGTTCGAATCCCTGTGACGGGGTGAGCTCCCGTTGCTTGGTCCCAGCTCCTGCCAACCTAGCAGTTCGAAAGCATGTCAAAATGCAAGTAGATAAATAGGAACCGCTACAGCGGGAAGGTAAACGGCGTTTCCATGTGCTGCTCTGGTTTGCCAGAAGCGGCTTTGTCATGCTGGCCACATGACCTGGAAGCTATACGCCGGCTCCCTCAGCCAATAATGCGAGATGAGCGCACAACCCCAGAGTCGGTCACGACTGGACCTAATGGTCAGGGGTCCCTTTACCTTTACCTTTAACCTGAAGATTATCAGAGCATGGATAACTGAGGTCAGGAAATCTCTGTTCAGATGGGCTGGTAATCTAGCTGTGGCCCTAAACTGGTAAAAGACAGGCCTTGCTCTTTAAAAGCAGAGCAGGAGGGGCATGTCAAGTGTTGGGACAATGCCTATGCTTAGAACTTTGCTTAAGAACTGTTGCACTGCATATCCTGTACTTGGTGGTAATACTGTGTGCTGATGTTATCAATAAAGTTTTTGGGATTTGCTTAGCCAAGCATCTTTCGTCTGAGGGTGGGAGCCTGGACATTAACAATCCTGTTTGTTAGATACATTTGTATTGACTCTAGAAGCAATTTATCCTAAATCTTGCAAGATTTTCTACATCCTGGGAGAGAAGACTCCTGTAAGAACAATATTTACCAATAGCCTACTGTAGAGATGATAGCTAATCTAGGCCTATGACCACTAGCTGATCCCTCATAATTGCAGACCAGAAGCAGAAGAAATGTGTGGTCATAACAATAGCTCTTGCTGCAGACAACTTGGGAGAGTGGGGTATCTTTCATTCTTTACTAAAACACATAATCAAGTAAAAACAGTTGCTAAACCGCTAATTTCTTGAAGTTTATACATAAGATCATAGAATCATAGAGTTGGAAGAGACCACAAGGGCCATCCAGTCCAACCCCCTGCCAAGCAGGAAACGCCATCAAAGCATTCCTGACAGATGGCTGTCAAGCCTCTGCTTAAAGACCTCCAAAGAAGGAGACTCCACCACACTCCTTGGCAGCAAATTCCACTGTTGAACAGCTCTTACTGTCAGGAAGTTCTTCCTAATGTTTAGGTGGAATCTTCTTTCTTGTAGTTTGAATCCATTGCTCCGTGTCCGCTTCTCTGGAGCAGCAGAAAACAACCTTTCTCCTCTACCGTATATGGCATCCTTTAATAAATTTGAACATGGCTTTAATATATTTGAACATGGCTATCATATCACCCCTTAACCTTCTCTTCTCCAGGCTAAACATGCCCAGCTCCCTAAGCCGTTCCTCATAAGGCATTGTTTCCAGGCCTTTGACCATTTTGGTTGCCCTCCTCTGGACCCATTCCAGCTTGTCAGTACTGTATCCTTCTTGAACTGTGGTGCCCAGAACTGGACACAGTACTCCAGGTGAGGTCTGACCAGAGCAGAATACAGTGGTACTATTACTTCCCTTGATCTAGATGCTATACTCCTATTGATGCAGCCCAGAATTGCATTGGCTTTTTTAGCTGCTACATCACACTGTTGACTCATGTCAAGATTGTGGTCTACCAAGACTACTAGATCCTTTTCACATGTACTGCTCTCAAGCCAGGTGTCACCCATCCTGTATCTGTCCTGTATTTGTGCCTTTCATTTTCCCCCCCCCCCCCAAGTGTAGTACTTTACATTTCTCCCTGTTAAAATTCATCTTGTTTGCTTTGGCCCAGTTCTCTAATCTGTTAAGATCATTTTGAAGTGTGATCCTGTCCTCTGGGGTATTAGCCACCCCTCCCAATTTGGTGTCATCTGCAAACATGATCAGGATGCCCTCAAGCCCACCATCCAAGTCGTTTATAAAGATGTTGAATAAGACTGGGCCCAAGACAGAACCCTGTGGCACCCCACTAGTCACTTCTCTCCAGGATGAAGAGGAGCCATTGATGAGCACGCTTTGGGTTTGGTCAGTCAGCCAGTTACAAATCCATTGAATGGTAGCATTGTCTAGCCCACATTTTACTAGCTTCTTTACAAGAATATCATGGGGCACCTTGTGAAAGGCCTTGCTGAAATCAAGATATGCTACATCCACAGCGTTCCTTTCATCTACCAGGCTTGTGACTCTGTCAAAAAATGAGATCAGATTAGTCTGACATGACCTATTTTTCAGAAACCCATGCTGACTTTTAGTGATCAAAGTGTCCCTTTCTAGGTGCTCACAGACTGTTTGCTTAATGATCTGCTCTAGAATCTTTCCTGGTATTGATGTCAGGCTGACTGGGCGGTAATTGTTTGGGTCCTCCCTTTTCCCCTTTTTGAATATAGGGATAACATTTGCCCTCCTCCAGTCTGCTGGGACTTCGCCTGTTCCCAAGATAATGGGAACTTAACTGTGGCAATCAATCAGTTCCTCTTAATATTATAACAATATTTGCTATCATTACCTCTTAGTCTGCTGGGTGGCAGGGAGCAAGAGAACACTTCCTCCCTTTGACTAAAGATCCTGGAATAACATCTGGAGACAAAATGCATCTCATTTCCACAGTCCAAACTACAATATATACGGTATCTGCTTTATAAGTGCTCAACTTTCTCCATCTAGATCACAAGCAACTCCAAAAACATATGTAAAAACCCCATGTTTCATAATCATTCATATAGTAATTTGGAAACAGTACTAAAATAAAAATTCTTAATGAGGAACTAGCCTATTCAATTTTAAGATATTATTCTTTGTTATAGGTTATCTTTGTTATCTTCCTTTTATTCAAAGGGAAAAGGCAACAAGTGAAGGAGTACTTTGGAATCCATGTATGGTTTACCATTTATTCCCAGAGGGAAGTGAAATCTGTAGGTAGATCACCACTATATCAACAATAAACGGGAGATAGTACACTATAGGGAACTAAGGAATGTTTTGGGGAAATGCTAACAAATTTGTCCAAGGCTCGAAATGACAGATGGATCCTGAACAAGCTGGGACGCCAGCAAGAATAAAATACTCAGAAAACAGGACATTTTACAATGTTGGTCTAGAACTGAACATAAAAAGAATAGCCCTGTTGGATCTGACCAATGGCTCTTCCTAGTCCAGAATCCCTGATCTCGCAGCGGCCAACCAGATGCCCATAAGAGGCCTGCAAGCAGAACTTGAGCACAAAGGCACTCTCCCTGCCTGCCATTTCCAAAAACTGGCATTAAAAGTGATGTATGCCTCTCAGTAACATGTCACTTTGTTTTATGCCCTGCAGCTGCAGAAAAATAATTTTGTTTCCTGGTAGATTCTTCTCACCTTCCCAGAGAGTATACTATAACGTACCGTCGTGCATAGTGTACTATGCAGGTATGATGTGGGCCCAAATAGATTGCTTTTCACTAGCTGACTGAAGAACGAACCAGTTTTTTAAAACTTGTAGGCACAGAACACAAACATCTTATTTCCAATACTATGGTAACAATGTTGACCACTGACTTTTGCACATAACCTGCATTCCAAATAAACTTTTTATCAGAAAAAGTTTCTATCTCATTTTCCTTCCATCTCAAAAATTATTGAATTGCTTGTAAGTCACCGAGTCAAACATATCCAGATTAATGGTTTAAGGCGGCTTCTTACAATGTAGCATTCTCCAACACACAAATGCTTCTAGAAAATTCCCACAGAAGCAGTTCATTCAAAAAAAACCTTTTGTTAGAATTGGACATATCGATTCCTGCCCCGCCCCCTGCCCACAAGATTGAGAGATCCAGAATACTAATCTTGCATTATATTTTTAGATCTGTCTTTCACAGAAAACAGCATGATTGATTAATTTTAACAACTTGTTTGTTGGATTGTACTATTTCCTGCTGTCATGGGGACAGTATCAGGAGATATTTAAAGCACCTGAAGGTGCAAATATATATGACAAAACTGGTTGTGACATGTACAATGAGTTATATTTCTCAAGAGATGTGCTAAAAGTATGAACAACTTTTAACAAACTATGAACTTGTAATAAACACAAGGCACATGCCTGCATATTTTAAGGATCACCAGTACTGCACAAATGTATTTGACTCTTAAATAAACCCCTGTAATAGAACTTTAATCCACAGAGAATTCCCAAATAAGGGCAGCAGAGCTAGACATAAATATCCATCTTTCTCTCCTCCTCCTCCTGTCAGGAGCCAAAATAAGGGAAGACATTAAAAACCAAGGGCATGATTCAAACAAATGAAAGCACTTTTAATTCCCATTGATTTCAACATACTATCAATTGGATTAAAATCTCCCACTGAATTACGGGAATTCAAATGTGCTTAATTTTTTGTTGAATTGAATCCTATCTGCCAAGTTCACTGCATTTCTTCTATTAGACTGCTAACATATTGTTTTCATAACAACCTTAAAAAGGAATTCCACAATATTGCCATTTTCCTAGCATTAAACAGGTGCATCATTAAAAAGTACTTCATTATTCAGCTGTCTTCATAATCTTTCACTTCTCTAACTAAGAACTGGTGATTATGGGCTGGCAGGCAACAAGTTCATTGTTTATTATGACAACTGGCATCGCCTTGCTCTGTTCCTGTAAGAAACTCATTGTTACAATGTAAACAGTTCAGGTCAAGGACTATTATGATCTATTAAAATAAAGTAAGAAATAATAGTAGCTTTGAAATCTTTCACCTTCAAGGAACACTGAACACTGACTGCCAAATAAGCCATGAATGTCAGACACAGATGCATTGCACGTGACAGAGGATCCTATAGCATAATCAGCTTATTTAGAGTAGTAGCCATGCTTTCACTGTAAGCTTCACATGAATGTATTTTATTGCAAACCCAACACTCCTTCTGCAACTGTACTTCAGAAAAGCTTGTCTGTCATTATTATTCTCCCATTGAGGGACACTTGGCAATACTTTAAGGAATCTTAAAACACAGATTGAATGTGTGTGTGTGTGCACATGTAGGGGTAAATATATTACCACGGCAAATAGTTCATGTCATCCAGCTTCCAATACTGTATCATCCAAAGTGGCATTCACAAACAATCTCACTCACCAAGGGGGGAAAGCCCCTGGTCTTCTTGCAAAGTCTTTCAGCAGTTCCCAAGTACAGTTTGAAGAACAGAATGACTAGCAGGATTTTCCACCTCTGTACACTTATCAGCGGGACTGAGAAAGAAAGAGTTTCCTCTCAATACATGCAGCAGTTTGGAGAAGATAAGAAACATCAGGGAGAAAAAAGAAAGTGCAGTAGACAAATGGTGTTTGGAGGTGGGAAGAGGACAATGCTGGACTGCATTAAGGTGCCTCTTCTCATTCTATGAACAAGTAAACAAGACTATGTGGATCCAATAGAAATCCATGAAAGGAAAGTTGTTAGTACAATCCTACTTGTGAATTCCCCTCCACAGAACATGCCGAGATACTTTAACTCAAAATCCTAACCAAAGTTTTACAGTTTACTGAACGCAATGATTTTCAAGAACTGTGTTTAGAAACAGGATGGAAAACAGCACATCAGATTACGTTGTATGATATAGTTCAGAGCACTGGGCATGGACGAGGAAGCCCCCATAGTTGTTTTTTAAAATGATGGTACAGTAATGTATTTCATTGCTAAGTTGCAGAAAAAAATTACCATACACCAAGGACCAGCCTGTGAAATAGCGATGATTTATTCATTACTTATTATCATCTATTTTTACAACCATGTCTTGCTTTTAATTACTGGTTAACTTCATATGCTGTAATTATATAAAGGTCTTGTTTTATTTCTTTGCATTCAAACTTCCTTAACATAGTAATTACTTGATTTTAAAATTCTATGAAATTCTGATTAAGCATAGTGTTCAAATAAAAGCTGAATTTTCAGTTATTTGCTCAAATTATTTTTCCTTCAGGCTGAATTGCAGCATTGAATTTTCTGTTTGACATTTACATTAAAAGAAAGATAAATAATTAAAAGAAAAATATTTTCAATTTTGGTGTCATGATCAGGGGTTTCACCAATTCTGCTCTTGTGAAAGAACAAGAGGACAATAGCATTTAGACTGACAACCTAGTCTGATGTATATTAATTAGGCTACAAAAATTGTATACACACTTGAATTCAATAGGACATACTTCTAGTAAATGTGTTACATTATTGGAAACAATACATGAAGGTGGTATCCTGGGTTAGGTTTTGCAAAAGTACGAGTTATTCTATAAAAATAAAAATATTGGCTTCATGAAGTCTAACATCTTCACTTCATGTTAACTATGTTTAAAGATGTTTCTTTGAATGCAAAAATAATGTGCCTTAACAGTCTTGTTCAATGCTGACCAGGATGAGAACAGAAGAACTCTAACAGCATCAGTTAGTCAGTGACAAGAGAAAAAACAGCACTGCCATAACATGCAGCCCACCTACTTTTTTCACCAACTGCTGCTGTTTCATCAGCAAACTGACTTGCATTGCAAACTGAATTGCAGCCAGACTGGGACTGATTAGAAGCTAAAACCCAACACCTTCCAGGTGGAGCTCACTAAAACTGATCTGGCTGTGGGAGGCGACTTGTGGGCTGATCCTGTTGGGGAAACAGCAAAGGAAGTTAACCCTTTACAGAGCCAATTGGGGGATATCATGGGGACAGGACACACCCTACTCTCCACAAGCTGGTGGATGGTTTACTAGTGGAGCTCATAGTGGGACTCAGAGAACTATATAGTGCTTCATTCAACAATAGTGCAAGTGAACGTACTTCAGTTCTTTCTGGTGAGTGGCAGGGTTGAACTTATGTGAGATATAAATTAGGACCCCAAATATTTTGTGAATATCTTGAGATTTAAGGTGAGTTATAAACTGCAGTTCTGTACTAAAGGCAATGCTTTTTTTCTGAGGTGATGCAGGGGTACGCATACCCCTAAACATTTTGTGAATCTAAGGTTGGCCTCATTGAGGGAGAGTATTTAAACATGAGTAGGAAAATACTTTGGCCACCTCATGAGAAGAGAAGACTCCCTGGAAAAGACCCTGATGTTGGGAAAGATTGAGGGCACAAGGAGAAGGGGACGACAGAGGACGAGATGGTTGGACAGTGTTCTCGAAGCTACCAACATGAGCCTGACCAAACTGCGGGAGGCAGAGGAAGACAGGAGTGCCTGGCGTGCTGTGGTCCATGGGGTCACGAAGAGTCGGACATGACTAAATGACTAAACAGCAGCAACAGGGAAATGAGAGTACCCCCTAAACATATTTTTTTTAGAAAAAAGCACTGACTAGGTATAGTGCACTTTTGAAGGTTTGCATGTTTTTACTAGCTTAAAAGTTTATTACGCTGTTTATTTATTATTTTGGTTATTAAAACTGTTTTCTGCAACTATTACAATTGTTTTGCATATAGTCATACCTCTGCTTATGTATCCCTCTGGATACGAAGGCGGCAAACCCGGAAATGTATACTTCTGGGTTTCGCTGTGCACGCATGCGCAGAAGCGCTCTGCATGCGTGCGCAGAAGTGCTCAATCACGCTGCATGTGTGTGCAGAAGGGCACCTGCCGTTACAAAGTTTTCAGGATGCGGCTGGCCCTCCAGATCCCATTCGTAACTGGAGGTACTATTGTATTGATGCTGAGCACTTTAAGTACCTTGTTCATATGACACAGTTTAATAATTCTATTTGCATTCTTTATATGTGCCAATGTGATTCACTGCATTATAGCTCTTTTTGTTAATTGCATAGTTAGCACTACGGTATGTGCCTGCATGAGCTGAAAATGAAACTAGGGTGTCTTTACTAGTAGGGAATAGGAGATATGTCACAGTATGGCATTGGGAAACTCTGGACAAATTCAGAAAAGGGATGGCAGAAGTAGCATCTGCTTCCGTGGCCAGGCTGCCCCCCATCCCAATCATCACCTTTGTTTAGCATGTTTAGATGCCAGTTGAATATATTTTTGTTTATGCAGACTTTTACAAACTGAGGTTGTTGTTGTTTAGTCGTTTCCGACTCTTCATGACCCCATGGACCAGAGCACCCCAGGCACTCCTGTCTTCCACTGCCTCTCACTGTTTGGTCAGACTCCTATTGGTAGCTTCGAGAACACTGTCCAACCACATGCAACATACCTCAAATTCAAAAAGAGGGATGCAGCCAACTGTATCCCATAGTTACTTCCAATCAAGGGTCATTGAAATTCTACATTCCAACTCCAAAATACATCAAGCAAAGAGATTCAAGTTCCAAAACTAAATGTGTGCTTAGGATCCTAGGCTTAGACTACAAACCTATGCATAGGTCCTACCTATTTGGCAGTAAATACCACTGAACTCACCAACATCTACTTCTGAGAGCACATACTGTACTTAGAACTGCACTTTTAGCATGTCAGCTAAGCTCACCCTTGATGTCTGGGATAAAGGTAAGCTCAAGATTACAAAACTTACATTGTTTCTATGTATGACCTAATTCCACCTATGCCCACAACATAGAATTAATTAAACTTCAAACCTGTTGTCTTCCAAATAAAGACATCTGAGTCAAACTAAATTTAAGGAATTAACATAAAGACACGAGTGAACAGTGCTATGTATAACAAAGCATTATATTGCTCCAAATGATTCTGACCTTCATCTAAACATTACATTACCGTTTATGTTGTCTATTATGGCATTTACCTTGTGACATCAACCTTCTATTATTTTAATAGTATACTGTTAGATGAAATAGTGCTGTTGCTATCATGGACAACATAAAGCTAATGTTGAAACGACTACTAGGCAAGTAAGAAATACAGGACCTCAAACTGGTAACTAGGTATTACACCCATGGGTGATTAGTGTTATCATGATGCTCTATTATTTAGAAGTAATTTCAGCAATATAGGTTCCTAACTCCCATGATGTACCTGCAGTAAATACAAACAGGTTCAATATATAAAGGTTTTTTTTCCATTACAACTACAAGAGAAGTTCATTAAGACAGAGACAAGCAAAGGCAGATTGATCTCTGGATTATTTGCATTGCAGAGGCATGTTTTCTTTTTCCCAATTATTTAACAACTAGAACACACACACAAACCCCCCCAAAATAATTGCCAATGAGATTGTTATAATTTCCTGATCTGTGGTAACAGGTATATATTGGTACTTATATATGCAAGTTCCTCTAGTTCACAGTTCATTTGGTTTAGTAGGTAACTGGCCCCATCATCCAGCTGGGTCCCTTTGGTGAACCTCAGCATTCCTGCAAAAAACAAAATAGATCTCACCACCCTGAAGTCTGTCCATGTCTGCATTAAACAAAAATAGAAGCTTGTGAAGATGATACTTGTGCCTCATTATTTCAAGCTGACATAATATTTTAACCTACAAAAATAGAATCAGTCATTAAAAGTTCTAGAATTACACTGAAAAGAGATTAAAAACTTAACTCAATTTTTTATTATTTTTAACAAGAACAAGGACTTTAGAATATGGAAGGCATGTTGAGATGACTACCTACCGAAGTTGGATGAGAAAAGCAACTAGAGCATTTGAATTAATAATGATGGAAGGAACAGGGAAGATGTACTGATAATCCTATTGCTTTGTCCACCTCCTTTCAGTTTTTCACTGTTCTAAGATCCCCAATTTAGCACTCTTCACCACCACTTTCTCCTGAAACAAAACTAGATACTGTAGGCAACATATTTCGAGCCATCTGCATCACTAATGAACATTTTATAAAGGTCCACCTTCCCATCTTAAAGTGCTTTGTTAAAAGAGAAACATTGATGTAAGCATTACAACAGACATATATAGAATCACTAGCCTAGTAGCCATAGGTAGCCAGGAATTCCATGGAAGGCAAGTGTACAGAATTACCTAGTCATCAGCTGTTTAAAAGTTCACTTGACCTGATAGCATTTAATAATGTATTATGACTATTGAGAAAATACTGTTTTGAGAAGTTCTTTTCTCAGGATTGATGTACATTTTTTGTACATGTCGGACAGTGAGAAGGTTTCATGGAAGGACCCCATCCTTCCTCCAGCAGCCCACTTTGTCCTGGTATCACCTGAAGAATGGAAATCTACTCTTTCACAATCCGAAGCAGACTCACAGATCACTCGTCCCTCCTCCGCTAGTCCACTTGTTATAAAGCTTTTTATTTGCCTGCTAAGAACCTTAACCTCCCCAATGGAAAAGCAGGCTACTAATTTCTTAGCAAAGCAAACTAGTAAGAAAGTAAGAAAAGAGACTGCAGCCTAGTAATTATTGTGAGCTTATTTACAAGGCTGCAGTATAGTACCTTTTAGCAATGCACATGACAGTACACATGATGATACTTTAAGACTATTAACAATGCATGTGACAATACTTCAAATCCAGTGGCAGCCTACACAAGAATAGTAAAATTATAAGTGGCTTATAACTAGCAACTAAGATTGATATCAAGAAGTTTTTACCACTTAATGCCCTAATTCTAAGTATCTGCATATTTGCCTGCAATACTGCATAATGTTTTGCAATTATGTGCTTGCTTGGGCAGCTACACACAATCCTAAGCACTTATTTCTCACCACTCAAGTTCCTGTGTCAAGCCATCAGTTTTACAAAGAAGGGTGCTTAAAAACCCAAAAGCCCCTGTGCTTAAAAACCCAAAAGCCCAAAGATTAACCCATGCATTCTAAGATTAGATCTTTTCAGCCAAGCATTTGCAGCAGAAGAAGTGTGAAGTCAGAACTTTTTCTTCCTGGGTGTGGTAGTCATGGGTTATGCTGCTAGTGAACAACTGCTACCAGAGCGAGCAGCACCAGTGGCACAGTGTGCATGGAATTCTCTGTACAACTGCAACCAGCCATGACTAATGCAAGTTGGTGTCCACTGAGGTAGGTTGGACAGTGGGAAGGGCAGTTAACAGCAGGCAGAGTCGGGGCTAACAATAGGCAGGGCTGATGGTAGGCAAAGCACTGAAAGTCTGCACTTGTATGTGTACTCCAATGACTGCAAGTCCAAATGAACACAATGGAGTTTCTTTTGAGTAAAATGCATATGTCTGTGTTAGAAATCACATTATAATTAATAATTACATATAGTGACCATATTATTCCTATAGAGAAGTCAGAAAATATTACCTTCAGAAACGAATTTATTTTACCACACCAAGTCCAATCCAATGCATGTTTACTTGTGCCATCCAATAATGCTTATGGTTCCCATGCCACTACTCTCTCCACCATCTGCCTCCAAAAGTGCGTATCTGCAACTGCTTGATAGTTTTTCCAGTCCAAAGTGTCCAGGACTACTGTAGTTTCTTTAAGAGTGATTGCATCACTACAGGAACCTCTGCCTTACACAATGAAACATTCACCACGCTCTGAACCCAACCAGTCAACACCCGCTCCGTGTTAGATTTAATATGCCTTGAGTGCACGTGGTCAGATGTGATAGCCGCCAGCCTCTTAGCCACATCAGCTGATTGCATAAACTGAAAATAATCCCACAACATGCAGGAGGGACTTTGGTGTTCATCTTTCTTTTTCTGGAGGGTTATGGAGGTATATACCCAGGCAGTAGTGATGCAGACTCCAAGCAGGAAGACATAACATACAGTAGCATGGGGGAAAGGTAAAAGAAGAGTGGTCTCTGGCTCTGGACTGCAAGAGTGGCAGAGTCTCTTTGCCCTTATAGGCCAGCCACTGAGTGGACACTTGGAAGGGGGTTGCGAAATAGCAAGTGGCAGTTTTCTGTGTGCATATTATCTCATATTGTATCCTCTCCTTGACGTAACAAACAGGATGACAATGTGGTCCTAATGCAAAGGCCTGGAGAGCAAATAACAAGGTGTCACCCAGCTTGTTTTCACAGTCAGCTCTTAAATCTATAATAGAAGTATGACTCAGTTATGGTGTTTCACAATTGTGCTTGTCTATGCAGTTATAAATCACATAATGAGAAAGGCCTATAGTGTTTGAACTTTTCACTTATACTTTATAAATATACAAGAATTTTCTTCAGTCTGCAAAATTGTAATTGTTTTATTTAAAATCAGTGTTAGATACAATTGTCTATCTCTGTGTATATATAAACATCAGAACTACTACTTAGGTAAGTTCCTCAACATAGGAAAAATATCCTCTACAAAAATATTTCCACTAAGTAGGATAAAATGAAACTTTGTGACAAGAAGCTACAGCTGATGGTGCAAAAATACTGAGAAACTTCCATATTCTGCATTAGGAAAAAATGTGTTCTTTAAATACATTGTGCCAGTTTAAATTTGCACAAGTTTAGATGGTAAGCATAAATTATTTTGAGGACATTAGTTTTAGTAAAAATTGGCATGGATGGCTGGGAAATCAATAACCATAAACATAGAGCCAAGAGTGGTGGACCTCGGCGTCTCAAATTTCAGCGGCGCCCTGTGAGATGGCAAAAGCCAGTCTGTCCGTCCCCCCGCCTCTCACCTTCCATTGGAGTAATACCGGTAGAGGTGGTGCCTATTCCAGCGCCCCAGAACAGAAGCTCTGTGCCTGGTGCAATCACACCAGTCATGCTCCCCTACAGCTGCCTCTGGGCGAGGTACACTTGGAAGTAGGGAGGAAATTGTATGTATCACCTGGAAACTATATCGTACCTTTTATTTGACTATTACACACCCTGTCTAGAGCACTTCTAGCATCCAAACATCCATCCAAATTCGCAAACGGTAGAGGCATATGTCAGCTGTGAAATAGGTAAACATGTGGCTGAACTAAAGGGGGTCTAAACTGGATCCTGGTGTTGTGAAACCTAGTACATACCAGTCCATAAAGTTCTGATCAGTTGATTGTGGCATCTGCTAAGCACTGTGACCATGGTTTTGTAAACTCCAACTATCAGCAAATTGTCAGGGCTTGCAAAACTGCAAGCATGGGCCTTCACGTGTCCTCACTGTGCCTTTATCTACATATTTTGATTTTAGTGTCATTGTGGCATCAGTTGATTGCAGAATGGTGAGGGAGGTAACAACACAGCCTGCTGGCAAAATCCAGTTTCCTACCCATTATAGTGGGTGATACTTGCATTTCCATGCGCTGCTCTGGTTCGCCAGAAGCAGCTTTGTCATGCTGGCCACATGACCCGGAAGCTGTCTGCGGACAAACGCTGGCTCCCTCGGCCTATAGAGCGAGATGAACGCTGCAACCCCAGAGTCGGACACGACTGGACCTGATGGTCAGGGGCCCCTTTACCTTTACCTAGACATACTGAAGTCAACAGACTAACGTCCATGGAGCCATTCAGAGTATGACTAATGTTGAATATAAGCCAATAGCTTTAGTTATTTAAAACTAGTGATTTCTGACTTTTGTACTTTTTTACCAACTTAATTTTATGACTGATATAGGCAGGACTGTGTGCATGTAATTGCTTTGATTTATTCATCATAGTTTGCCCAACCCCAAGCAAGATTGCAAAGATGCAGTTTGCATATATAAATTCTAGTAGAGATAAAACAATCACCCATATCTACTAACATGGTGTGAATGATAGCAGTAGAATGATAGAACTATTCAGCTTTATCTAATAAAGTTATTTTAACCATTTACAGCTTATTTTCAAAAGCAGAGTCTGGCTCCCTTCAAGAAATACAGACAGTCAGCAATTCTCCTCCTATTCTCAGAAATAATATGTCCTAATTTTAGTTCTATTGTGTCATTAATGTGAACATCAAAAATGTGTAGGCTGTGGACCATGTGATAAGCAGACTGATGTTCCTAAATGACTTGTGTTTTTCTTCTTTCCACTTTTAAGCTCAGAAAATCTAGACCAAATCATGATGCAGTTTGACAGTGATCTCATCTGATGATGGTTTTCATCAACCAAATCAGTCCCAGCCCATGCTGCTGTATCAGCAATAATCTGGTAGACCTGGGAAACTAGAGGACCAAAGTTATAATAACATGATTAATGGCCAGCCCATCAGCCTTAGAAAAGAATGGGTCGTCAAAGGTTGTATTTCTTATAATACAGATGTGAATGCCCACATCTCATACGTAGATAACCTGTTGATTCAAAAGAGCAAACTACAACAAGAGAGCACTGAGCTCCAAGGTCCTTGTTGTTGTTTAGTTGTTTAGTCCTGTTCGATTCTTCATGACCCCATGGGCCAGGCACTCCTGTCTTCCACTGCCTCCCACAGTTTGGTCAAATTCATGTTAGTAGCTTCGAGAACACTGTCCAACCATCTGCGGGAGGCAGTGGAAGACAGGAGTGCCTGGCGTGCTATGGTCCATGGGGTCATGAAGAGTCGGACACGACTAAACAACTAAACAACAAATTAAAGCTGACTAGAAGTTGTGCACTTCTAGTGCACAAGCATACCACTTGTAAGTTAGAGTGGTGAGGTTTTTTGGGGGGGGGGACTTTGTAAGTATAAGAAATGTTGGTACGGGTGGTCCCCTTTTCCTGGATATTTGCTGAGTATATTTATGTTTAATTTTAAGTTGCACAGGCTTCCACTGCAGGCATTTCAGGTACAAGATATTCCATTCAAGGTGGAACTAGGCAATCTATTTGGTTCTCTCCAATGTTATGAACTTTTTAAAAAATGGCAGGAAGGGGGGAACTTTCTATAAAAAAAGCACAGGGGGAATAATACTAATACTAAAATATCAGTAAGGAAACCTAGGACTGATTGAATAAGTTCACAGTCAAACATGCACAACTACTACCCAATGAAAGCACCAGCAAAACTGTGTTACAATACTTATTAAGCAAGTATTGATACTCAGACGCTATTTTAGGACTGCAGTTCTACACATCAGGGAGTACAGTAAGCCTCAATGAACAGAGCAGGACACACTTTCAAACAAACATGTACAGTATAGGGTAGTGCTGTAAGCAATTTAAAGGTGACATATGTGTAATACCATATTGCTATTCATGCTTGCACATTTCTGATTTCCCCCAAACTAGATCTTTTAATCAAAATGAGGTGCAAGGCTGATACAGAGGTTGGGTGCCCGTGCTGCTTTTAAGTTCCTTTCATTTTATTGTACATAGATAGCAGTATTAGTCAAGTGCTCACTGTGCAAGGCATCTCCGTCTCCAGCTCTTATGCTGATAGAAATCCACTAGTACCACCCTGCACCTTTCATTCTGGAATGTACATATCTGAACAAGACGAAAGAGACAGATCAAAATAGAAAGTTCCTGTCCGACATGTAACAAAAATGTACATAAATCCTGAGAAAAGAACTTCTCAAAACAGTATTTCCTAAATAGTCACAATACATTATTAAATGCTATCAGGTCAAGTGGAACTTTTAAACAGCTGGTCACAGGATTAACAGGAAATGTTAATAAAAACCGTATTTTACTGCATAGTTAGCAAATATCTGCCTCACAATGATTAGGTGCAGCCTTAGGCAGACCATTATACCATATATTAGCCTCAGCCCATATGCAATGTGGAAATAATAAGAGTGAATTTCCATACAGGGCTATTGTAAGCATTATCAAGGCATATATGTGAAGCACTTTAGAGCACCGAAAGCACTATATGAATGCTATTTGTTACTATTTGCTATTAATTTTTTCTACACCACTTCAGAGAATAATATGTTTGCATCTATCTCCACTGTTGGAGGCATTATGCCTCTGAATACCAGTTGCTGGGAACTGCAGAGACTACTGTTGCTCTTATGTCCTGTTTGTGGCTTCTTGCAGGCATCTGGCTGCTAATTGTGAGAACAGGATGCTGGACAAGATGGGCCACTGACCTGATTCAGCAGTTTCTTCTTATGTTATCATTTCTGCTTGTGAAAAGCATCCAAGCTTCCAAATTACATGGAACTATCTAGTGCCAGCAGCAGTAACCATGTTATTTGGCTGTCACATATAGTTACTACATAGTCCTCAGATTCATATATTACAGTTTGAAAAGACATGAAAGCAGCAGCAAGGTATCTTATTGATCATTTCTTTTGCAGAATGTAATGACAAGAGCGCATCAATTGCTTTGCAACCAGGACCCCAGTTGCATTTATCAATTAAAAGAATTTGTGGGAGCAGGGTTGAGAAAACCCACTGCCCTGGACTCCACAAAGCTGGTCCCACTTAGGAATAGACAGTACTAATGGTCTCAGAGTATGAAGGAGCTTCATATGTTCAGTATGCTCCAAGCCAATACCTTTAGGGTCATGGCACTGGTGAGCGACTTCAGACTTATCACAAGGTATTAAATGTATTATTCAACAATACCTTTGACCCATTAACCACCACCAGCTGGACCACTTAAGTATCCAGAAAAGTACACCAGCAAAGAATTAGCAGCCTCGAGCACTTCTGTGTAACTTAAAAGCTTGCAGATGCTTTTGCAGAAAACATAACAAGGTGGCAATCCTATGCACACCTACCTGGGAATATGTCCCCCTGAACACAATGGGGCTTACTTTTGAGTCAATATACACAGGTCTGCACTAAAAGAGTGTTTGCCCCTTAACCTGGAAGAACACAGCTGGCACACTTTATACCAAAAGCATAACCCTAGCATTCAATCAAGTTGGTGCTGCTATTATTTACTTAGTACAGGAAGTCATTTTTATCCCCCCCCCCAATAAAAAGTCTCAAAGCAGCTTGACAAAAATAAAAACTATTAAAAACCAGACAACATTTAAAAACACAGAGAGGACAAAACACATGAAATGCTTTTCCGGCAACACTCCGTCTACCCACTCCACCAAAAGATGAGCAGCAACACAGGAGGCAACACTCACAAACCACAATTCTAATTACCCTAAAAAGTTTAAGTCATTGAGGCTGGCTGAGTCTAAGCAGCAGGCAGTCCTGAGAAAACAAGACTTGAGATCCTGTCCCATCACACACACCCAAACCACCCTTAAAAAATTAAAATAATTCGGGATTGCTTCTTTTACACTGAGAAAGTTCCGTAACATTACCACCGCCAAGAACAATAATGTACTGTACTATCAACAACTGGCTTCGCTTTCCCTTTACGAGATATGCTGCAGGGTCACGAGTGAAACTGAGGGAGATAAGGAAAGTGCCAAGCGGGTGGCCGCGAAGGAGTGGCCGCCTCTCTCTCGGTCGGGAACCCAAAGCTGCCCCGGTGCTCGTCAGTTAACCTTGGGGGGGGGGAGACCCCGAGAGGGGATGGAGAAGGAAATCCAGGTGCGGACCTGCATCCGGAGGCCAACGCCTCCCAAAGGAGGCCTACCGGGAGCAGCCGGGCATTCCGCTTCATCACACCGACGTCCTTATGAAACGACCCAAAACCACCCTCGGCCGGCTTGCTGAGGGGCGGCAGCAACACCCACAGGGGCTTGCGGCGAGGGAGGGGGGGCAACAACTATCCAGAGACCCAACGGCCCTCGCCGCCGCGGAAACGGGCCCTGAGGAGTCTCTCGCGGGCGGCTGGCCGCTGTCACGGAGGCAGGACCTCTCGGAGCGCCGCGCAGGGCGAGCGGCCTCCAGCCTCCGGGCCCCTTTTTCTTCTCCGCCGTCGCTGCCCGGTCCGTCTTGGCTGCGGCTCTCTTACCTCAGCTAACATCCTTGCTCGCGGTGGGAGCCTCCGGCTCTAGCCCCGCCGCATGGTGTTGCAGCTCGCAACGTCTGCCCGGGGCCGCCGCCGCAGGGGGAACGGCGCCAGCCGGCTGCCACCCTCCTCAGCGGTGCCTCCGTAGCGCCAAGCCCACAGCAGCCGACGCCGCCTCCGCAGGTCGCTCAGGAGAGGCGGCCATCTTGAGGAGGCTGCGCGAGACGCCGCCGCTGCTGCTGCCGCCGCTGCTCTCACCGGCGCGGCCGCCCATTGGGGCGGCGAGACACTGCTGGGCAGGCCTCTCTCTGGCCCGGCCGCCTTGCCGCCTCCCTCCTCCACCCACACCGCTTCCCCTCAAGCAGGCACGGGCTGAGGGCGGGCTCGCTGCCTCTCCACTCGCCAGCCTTTTTCTCTACGCTCGCCCCCAAGCGACGCGGGTCTGGAGCGGCTGAACGTGAGGAAAAGGGCACGGAGCAGGACAGGCGAGTCAGTATGTGGCGTGCTGTGAAAGACTTGAGGAGAGCTGGGCTCACGTTCACAAGAGCTTGCCGAGGTCGTTGTGAGGAGTTCCCTGGAATTTGGACTGGTGACAAAAAGTCAGTCATGATTGGAGGCGGGAGAGAGAAGTTGCTCTGGGACAAGTTGGAGGCACAGACATCCTCTGGATCAGGCATCCCCAAACTTCGGCCCTCCATATTTTTTGGACTACAATTCCCATCTTCCCCGACTACTGGTCCTGTTAGCTAGGGATCATGGGAGTTGTAGGCCAAAACATCTGGAGGGCCGCAGTTTGGGGATGCCTGTTCTAAGAAGTATGGCCCACTCTGTGAATGCAAGTGGGGTCCTGCTTCTGATTAGGAATGTGATGTTCGTCCGAATTCCAAAGGAATCTGTTCCTTTCTTAATAATAATTTTTAATAATAATTTTACAGTATTTATACCCTGCCCTCCCCTGCCAAAATTGGGCTCAGAGCGGCTAACATCAAATGTATAACACATTAACATAAAATCAGACAATCAATTAAAATACACATGATCACGCCTCCAACAGGCAGGGCCTTTTTCTCACACCCTTTTCAGCACTTGCTTATGGGTGTCATCTTTGGTGATCACTCGTAGCCAAGTAAGATTGTCTTCCATGAACATGATCTTAACTGAGTCCGCATGTGACTGTGGAGGCCAATTATGGATCCACATGTCCTTTCGCAGTGGGGACATAGGTTTCCATGTGGGAGTTGATCATGGTGAGGGTTTGCCAAATGTGCCTTCCTCTTAGCACGTTTCTCCCTTTAGTCCTGAGTTCGAGCATCTTCAAAGCCCACGACACCTTTGGTAAAGGCTGTTCTCCAATTGGAGTGCTCCCAGGCCAGTGTTTCCCAGTTATCAGTGTTTATACTACATTTTTTTTAGATTTGCCTTGAGAGAATCTTTGAACTTCTTTTGTTGACCACCAGCATTACGCTTTCCATTCTTAAGTTGGGAATAGAGTAGTTGCTTTGGAATACAATAAACAGGCATCCTGTCCATGACCAATCCAACGAAGTTAATGTTGAAGAATCATTGCTTCGACACTGGTGATCTTTGCTTCTTCCAGTACACTGAGTGTCATCTAGTGTTGGTTCTAACACACAACCCTGACTATGTATGGAAAGGGAATGAATGAACGCCTGCCTATAGCCTTGTTGATTTGGTGTGGGGTTGGGATGTCAGAGTAGAGTTTGGACCAGAATATCAAGCAAGGTTCATGATGAGTCCAGAAGCCATCAGCTGGGCAGCGTTAAAATATGATAACGCACAAGGCCAGAGCAGCAGACAAATAGTGACTGCTGTTAGTTGCTGCTCACTTGCTTTTGCTTTGTTTTGCATGGCATTTTGGTAAAAAGAGTTGAGGGGAATGGAGTAGGGAGAGAAGCAGGCTGGAGCACTCGTAGGTTAGGGAAAGGGTGGCAATTGATCCAATTAGCAGTGGAAACAAGAAGCTAACGTGGATAACAAAAGGAATGATCAGACAAAGCAGTGGGCACATCTGGAATAACTTGGAAACAAGACGAATGAACAGGCAGATAATAGGATGACGGTGTTTAGAGAGGAATTTTAGTGATTGTGCATTGAATGATGAAGTGCTAGATGGCTTGACCGCAGCTGGAGTAAAGATGCAACATTTCCAAATATGTTGAAGTTGTCAGGAAAATATGTCTTTCCCACACTACTTATTGTGATGGGGTGAGAGTTTGTGAGAAAATTGAGACATATTCAACAAGTACTATCCGTGACTTGTTTGGCCTTGAAGTTCAAAATGAAGCAGGGCAAAGGCTAATAGAGTTCTGTCAAGAGAACAAGCTGGTCATCACAAACACTCTTTTCCAACAACACAAGAGACAACTCTACACATCGGCATCACCAGATGGGCAGTATCAAAATCAGATTGGTTATATTCTCTGCAGCCAAAGATGGAGAAGCTCTATACAGTCAGCAAAAACAAGACCTGGAGCTGACCGTGGCTCAGATCATCAGCTTCTTATAGCAAAGTTTCAGCTTAAACTGAATAAAGTAGGAAAAACCACTGGGCCAGTAAGACACAATCTAAATCAAATCCCTTATGAATACACAGTGGAAGTGAGGAACAGGTTTAAGGATTTAGATTTGGTGGACAGTGTGCCTGAAGAACTATGGATGGAGGCTCTTAACATTATCAGGAGGCAACAATGAAAACCATCCCAATGAAAAGGAAATGCAAGAAAGCAAAGTGGCTGTCCAATGAGGCCTCACAAATAGCGGGGGAGAGAAGGCAAGCAAAATGCGAGGGAGATAGTGAGAGATACAGAAAATTGAATACAGATTTCCAAAAAATAGCCAGCAGAGAGAAGAGGGCCTTCTTAAACGAGCAATGCAAAGAAATAGAGGAAAACAACAGAATGGGAAAAACCAGAGATCTGTTCAAGAAATTTGGAGGTATGAAAGGAAAAGAAACATTTCGTGCAAAGATTACCATAATAAAGGACAAAAGTGGAAAGGACCTAACAGAAGCAGAAGACATCAAGAAGAGGTGGCAAGAATACACAGAGGAATTATACCAGAAAGATATGGAGGTCTTGTACACCCCAGGTAGTGTGGTTGCTTACCTTGAGCCAGACATCCTGGAGAGTGAAGTCAAATGGGCCTTGGAAAGCACTGCTAATAACTAGGCCAGTGGAAGTGATATTATTCCAGCTGAACTATTTAAAATTTTAAAAGATGATGCTTTTAAGGTGGTACACTCAATATGCCAGCAAGTTTGGAAAACCCAGCAGTAGCCAGGGGATTGGAGAAGCTCATTTCACATGCTAGCAAGGTTATGCCTAAAATTCTACAAGGCAGGCTTAGGCAGTATGTGGACCGAGAACTCCCAGAAGTGCAAGCTGGATTTCGAAGGGGCAGAGGAATCAGAGACCAAATTGCAAACATGCGCTGGATTATGGAGAAAGCTAGAGCATTCCCGAAAAACATCTACTTCTGCTTCATTGACTACGCAAAAGCATTTGACTGTGTCGACCACAGCAAACTATGGCAAGTTCTTAAAGAAATGGGAGTGCCTGATCACCTCATCTGTCTCCTGAGAAATCTCTATGTGGGTCAAGGAGCTACAGTTAGAACTGGATATGGAATAACTGGTTCAAAAATTAGGAAAGGAGTACAACAAGGCTGTATATTGTTTCCCTGCTTATTTAACTTAGATGCAGAATTCATCATGCGAAAGGCTGGACTGGATGAATCCCAAGCCGGAATTAAGATTGCCGGAAGAAATATCAACAGCCTCAGATATGCTGATGACACAACCTTGATGACAGAAAGTAAGGAGGAATTAAAGAACCTTTTAATGAGGGTGAAAGAGCAGAGTGCAAAATATGGTCTGAAGCTCAACATCAAAAAAACTAAGATCATGGCCACTGGTCCCATCACCTCCTGGCAAATAGAAGGGGAAGAAATGGAGGCAGTGAGAGATTTTACTTTTTACTTTCTTGGGTTCCATGATTACTGCAGATGGTGACAGCAGTCACGAAATTAAAAGACACCTGCTTCTTGGGAAAAAAGCAATGACAAACCTAGACAGCATCTTAAAAAGCAGAGACATCACCTTGCCGACAAAGGTCTGTATAGCTAAAGCTATGGTTTTCCCAGTAGTGATTTATGGAAGTGAGAGCTGGACCATAAAGAAGGCTGATCGCCGAAGAATTGGTGCTTTTGAATTATGGTGCTGGAGGAAACTCTTGAGAGTCCCATGGACTGCGAGAAGATCGAACCTATCCATTCTGAAGGAAATCAGCCCTGAGTGCTCACTGGAAGGACAGATCGTGAAGCTGAGGCTCCAATACTTTGGCCACCTCATGAGAAGAGAAGACTCCCTGGAAAAGACCCTAATGTTGGGAAAGATTGAGGGCACAAGGAGAAGGGGATGACAGAGGATGAGATGGTTGGACAGTGTTCTTGAAGCTACCAACATGAGTCTCACCAAATTGCAGGAGACAGTGGAAGACAGGAGTGCCTGGTGTGCTCTGGTCCATGGGGTCATGAAGAGTCGGACACGACTAAACAACTAAACAACAACAACAACTCTATCTGTGACAAAGTGCTGCAGTGTGGAGTGGTCCCATTCAGGGCTCCCTACCAGCTAGCCATGCCCTTTGCAGGGTACTCCATTCCATCTTACTACCCTAAAGTTCACCACCATCCTTTCCCCCCGAAATGTGCTCAGTTATCATGTAGCTGTTTTGGGTTTAAGACCTTTTGCACACAAAGCAGGTGCTTTTTCACTGAGCTAGCCTGCCTTTAGGTGTACATAAGTCTGATTACTTACATAAAATAACACGCGGATTTGTAGATGGTGTGACATATAGTCATGTATGCACTTGCCTCTTTGCAGAAATCATGCAGTTCTGACATGGTGCTATTAAAGTACTACTTAAAATAGTTACAAAACAAGAGTGGGTAAGGCACAGTATTCAAGATACTTCATTTCAGATATTGCATTACAATCTGACTTCCATCTTCCAACTGCCACCACAAATTAATATGGCAACTGAAAGTATATTCTAACTTCAGAGAAATATGGAGGGGGGAAATCATTCCAATATCTCAATTTTCAAGGGATGTATTACATTGTGATGAGGGAAAAGAAGATCAAATACGAATGTGATGTCCTGAAGATGAACGCCAACTTTCATTCCAATATTTGATAGGTTGCATTATGATACCTGTCAGAACAGAAATCTAAGGTGATTGAAAAAGGGGAGAAGTAGAAATTATATTCAGAGTTGAAATGCTGAATTGTCCTTAAATGTATGTACAAAATCTCATTCTGGTATGTCAGTTTTCAAGAGAGTTACTGAACTGCAAACAAGCAGAATACTGAACAGACAAGTCAAAGGCTTTGTATTGTTTGTGCAACAAAGTTTCTGAATTAAAGCAAAACAGGATTGTGAACATCAATGGTGGTCATGTTTAACAACAAACAGGCCAAACCCAAATGAAAACTTAGTTGGTCTTTAAGGTGCTACTGAAGAAAAAAAAATTATTTTGCTTCGACTCAGACCAACACGGCTACCTACCTGTAAACAAATCCTTTGAGTGATACATTTGTTGTGTGCAACATGTTCTGTGGAAGAATCAAGAAAAGAGTGTGAGGAATCCTTTGCCTTATCAATAGGGTGGCCACTTATTGGGGATGGGGGAGAAATTTGATTTAATTTACATTTTAATGTGAACCTAACCTAAACTGTACTTCTCAAAAAAGTATACAAACTGAAACACAGCCATCCTTCAGAAATTGTTCTTCCATGCAATTCTCCAAGCATAAAATGCATATTAAATGTGTATTTGTGTAATGTGTTCATAAAAGAAGCATACATTAGTAAAAATAGCACCGAACAATGCATGGTGTTAGGTAAAATCCTTGGGAAAATGTTATTTATTTGGCAAAATTGCAAACAAATATATATAAATCATGAACTGCATTTTAGATTGGAAAGGTGAGAAACTAAAATTGATTTGTGCATCCCCACCATGTGTGCTGTGCCAAATGGAGGAAATGCATGACTAACAAGAGAGAACACAGATTACCATAAAATTTGCATGTGCTAATATGTATAGATGGAAATGTATAAGTAATTACTAAAATTTAAAATACAAATACCATAGTAGGGAATACTGTGCTTGTGTGCTTGTTCAGTCTGCTGTCCAAGAGCTAAACCATTGGTGGGCAATTTCAAGGCCCCTGCTCTCCCTTCCTATGGTTCTTTATTTTTAATTGGGACTTGGTCTCTATGAAGTAGAATACATGGCCACCATATTCCGCAGTTGCCATGTTTGCACTTGGTGGTAGCCACTTGAGCTCTTACCGGTATTTCTAACCTTGCACTTACATTGCTAAGAAAGCTCCCTGGCTGAGTAGTCCATTAATCCACCCAGTGCACCAGGTGGAGGAAGCAGTGTTCCTATAAAACTGTGAGGTCTAGCAAAATGTCCTCAAAGATAAATAGTGTCGCACATCGTTTCTGAAACAGCACCTGCCATTTCTGGTGAATCAGCATTTGCCTAATCCACAGATCTTGGTATTTTTGTTCTCTTCCGTTCTTTCCTTTTCTTATTTTCCGCTCACCTTCCTCCCTCCCCACCCTGTATTACCTGTGTCGCCTCTTTGCAGCTTAAAATGCATTCCTTCATTATCAGCTTATTTCTATGATCTCTCTTGAGAGTTTCAGAATTGCCATGGTTGTGGCTGTTTGTTTCTGCTGTATTGTTCTCTTTATTCACACCTGGGTTAAAATATTAGATGTTAAGCCAAAACAGTTGCCCAAGAAACAAGAAGCTCCTTTAAGACGCTACGCTAGCACTGAATTTTTTTAGTTTTATTAGAGAATGTAAGGTCACACAAGCAAGCAATGAAGCGATGTTTTATGGACAGCATTCTTTCCACCAAATTGAGCATGAATATCTGCATTCCTACACATCCAAAGTGACACTTGTTTGTTTTGGTGAAATTACATTTACCCCTCTTGTCTGTCACAAGCTCAGAGCAGACATCCAAGGTGTATTCAGTTTTCAGATAAAGCACAGGGCTTCTGACAGTTTGCATGGGAGTTTGAGTAGACAGTTATCGAAGGGGAGTTGGGGGGGGGGACTGCAGCCCTCTTGATGTTGCTGAACTCCCATCAGACCCAGCCAGTGGCCGATGGTCAGCACAGTGGGGGTTGTAGTCCAGCAATATCTGGAAGTCCACAGGTCTCCCAACCCTTTTTTAAAGTATCCTGTCCCCAGACCACTTAGGACTTTAAAAGCTACCCCCGCAAAATGAATTGGTAACCAGTGACATTGAAACAAAACTGGAGCTGACGTATTTGATTCAAAACATTCCATAATGTGTTTTCATTGTCACTAATTGTCTTCTGCCAATTATTCTCAGCCGCTCGCGCTATTAGTGGAATGAAAGCAACATCAAAGGAGCATTACTAAACTATGTTGACACGCCATTCTGAACCAAGAGAGATTAGAGGAAGAGCCACATACTTTAGGTTGGGCAGAAACGAGATTCAAAATACCTCCTGCCCACACTGTGATGGTTTTAGGGATAGGGAGCAGGTGTCAGGGATGAGTTTTTATTTCTGTCTTTTGGTTAATGGGAGTATTGATTTGTTTGTTGTTCCCATGCTGCTAAAGTTTTCTATTACTGTTATGGGGGTGGGCTGGTTTTTAATATGTTATATAAGCCCCTTTTTTCTGTCGTGTGTGTGTGTGTGTGTGTGTGTGTGTGTGTGTGTGTGTTCAGTCTAAGTCACGGGAACCTTTTGAGTGACAAGCAAATAATAATAATAATAATAATAATAATAATAATAATAATAATAATAATGCAATAGCCACAGTTCATTTTCTAAGTACTGGCATAGGACAAGCCTGTTAATGGGGAAAAAAGCAATAAGGAGCAGAAGCAGAAGAAGTGAATTTGAAGTGATTTCCCAGTGACAGTAGCTGCAAACTAGAACTGAAAGAGGAAGTGTAGAGCAGTGCTGCAAATAGCAATGTCAGGGGAACTTCCGGGGCCGATTTTTTGCAGGAAAATGATGTCTTGGAGGAAGGGTTAAGACTAAAAACTTTCCTGCTGGGGCAACACAGCTGCATTTTGCTCAAGAAGAGGTGTATCCGGTCCTAAGCATTTAATTTGAATATTACCACCATATTTCTTTTTTTCCTACACCATCTCTCAATTAAAAATCTAGGGTGATTAATGCATAGCTTGACCCTTAGTTGCAACACTGTGTAAACCTTATCCTAAAGATCAAGGCAGAGAATCTTTTTCAGGCCAAGCACCGTGTTCCATCATGCAGACTCTTCCCGGAGGCACATGCCAGTTGTGCCAGTTGTGCTAGAGAGAAAAGCAGGCAAAGCATCTAATGTGACTTTTAGCTTTGTACAGTAGACTACATTCCAGACATATTTGGAAGTTTCTTAAACACTCAAACACACCTCTCTCCATCCTCAATCCAGGCAAGCAAGAGGAATGATCACAGTTGAAGGACACATTCCAGCCAGGCAAAACATTTGAGGAACATGAGGAACAGGGCCAGGGAGGGGAGTTTCCTGGGGAGAGTCTCAAGGGCCAGAGGTATATTGAGACCCACAGTGGGGACCCAGGCCTGCGGTTTCCCAAGCCTGGATGAGATAGATGAATTTCTTCTATGCATTGTCTTGTTTCATAAAAAAAGAAAACTGAAACTTGGTTTGTACTTTTCTGACAAGCAGACTTGACAATGGAGAATGGTATCTCACTTTGAATGGATTTGGAGTAACTATGTTAAGCGCAGTGGTGCCATGGTCCAGGGTTGGAGGGGGTTGAAGACCCATTACCAGTGCTCTTAAAAAAATGTTTAGGGGTACTCTCATTTTCCTACTCATATTGAAATACTGCCCCTCAATGAGGCCAAACTTAGATTCACAAAATGTTTAGGGGTATGCGTATCCCCAGAAAAAAAGCACTGCCGATTACTATTTATACAGCAGAGTCCCTCCAGTGTCCTAAAACCGCCCAATCAGCACGAAGTGGGAGCTTTTTGCCCACTATATGCTCCAAAGGTAAACATTGAAAACACGAGAGTTTCAAGAGAACAGTGTGCAGGTTCTGCTACACAGGAACTTAACAGAAAACATAATTTAAGTCAGGCTGAAAGAAGACATTGCAGCACTCCAAATAATTTCCCAAGTATGTGCACAGGAAATAGTAGATCAAGCTGAAAGACAACACATGGAGATCTGCATTGGTTTCTGCAACACATCCCTAATTGTTATGATTGTATAATTTATGTGCAACACATCCCTAATTGTTATGTATTGTATAAACTTAGAAGCTTGTGAAGGGGTGTGATTGTGACTATCGTGGTTATGCACTATACAATGGCAATCCCATTCCCTGCACTGAACATGCTTCTACCACATCTGCAACCCAAATCCTATGTGCAATTACTTGGCAGCAAGTCAGCTCCACTTAATCCAATAGGGTTTACTCCAAATCTGTACATAGCTTGTATCCTTAGAAATCGAATGATCAGCCAAGTTTGGCTTCTAGTAGGAATCCAGCGTGCTGTCAAGGGCAGGCTGGGGATCACCTGCAAAACTTCAGCTCCACAGTCACTGGGAATAGATTGATTAACCAAATTGTTTGGAGTGGCAATTACAGATTGGAGGTGGAGGTGGGGAGGAAAGAGAAATAGATATGGGGAGCAAAGCAAGGAGCAAAGAAGCAGTCAACTTCCCTCTGGGAGCCTAAACATTTGTATGGTTGTAGTAAGCTGTAGTTTGGCTTACCATGACATGTGAACGAGACCCAAGTGTTATGCCTTAACTATAGCTATCCTGTTGCAGTTCAACCAACTAGAAACTACAATTTGCCCATGTTGAAGTCACTTTGTTTCAAGAATATTATATATAGTTTTTCAACTCCCTTGGGCAGGAGTGCCAACTTGAATAAGATATTGGGGGACCCAGGTAAGCCCCACGCTGCATAATTGATCACATGATACAGTGTGCACACACTATTTGAATGGCAATGCCCATCAACTTTGGGGAGGGGGGCAGACCCCACAGATATTTTATCAGGGGTGTGTGTGAAGACCCCTCAGCCCCTAGGAGTTGGCTCCTATGTCCTTGAGTGTTAACTTGCTATCATTTTAAAACCTATTTTTAGTTCCTGTTGTAAGGTTGTAAATGGCCTTCAGACATTTGTGAAAAGTGATTCATAAAATAATAATAATAATAATAATTCTATTATTTCCATTCCCACAACTGTATAAAGCTGAATCACCATAGGTTCTTTTGTCCTATACAAGACAGTATTCCTACTTAAGTTCCTGATATAGTTCTCTCTTTTTTTTGCTTTTTCTACGGTAGGTTTCTAGCACCAGCTGTTTTAGTTGCTTCTTCATTTCTCTCTTTGCAACTTGTACAAAAATCTGTCTGAATTTCCCTTATTACTCCCATTATCTCTTGTCTTTCTGTGTAAGCCCTTGCAGACCTAATTTGGTTTATTATTTCCTTGAGCTATGAACCTACTTTCAGTCTTTAGTTTGAAAAGTGACTACAGTTTTGTTCTTTTCTTTTTTTTAAAAAAAAACCCTATGCAACTAAATGAGGAAGCTGGTGGTAGGGTAATGAATTTCTAAAATTATTTCAAGGCAGTAAACCCACACCAAATGAAGTTACCATCTGTTATACAGACAACAATAACTAAATAACACAATTACTATGTACATTTTAAGCTGAGTATGTTCAGCCATTGTTTTCCCTACTTTGAATGTAAGTTTCCTTGGCACAAACAAGAGACTGAATATTGCTGCATTGGTTCAATTCACATATAAACACCAAAACAGTCTGGCACGTGGGATCGTTTATGTAGGCTCACATATTATCCCTCTTCTCAGTCACTGTAGTTTGCCATGATATCCCAATTGGGACAATAAGGTTAGTTCTAACTTCATAATAATGGTTTGCAAACTATGGATTCAAATTAGGCTTTGGAACAGTATTTTCAGTTAAGACATCACAGAAAACTGCAGTGGTCTAGCAAACAAACAGGAAATGGGAGAGTTAATGCATAAAGACTGTTGGATTGAAGAGTCTTCAGGGGCACAGCCAGGCATAGCATATGAATTAAATAATTAAATAATTGGGTAAAATAGAATAAATGCTGGAAACTTTTCCCATAGAGGAGTTTCTCCATTGTCTTTTTTGGGGGAGGGTTCCATTTTCAGAACCATACAAACTGCCTGATTCAGAGAAAGGGGTGAACTTCCCTCCACCAGCCTCTGTTCCAGTGTCTCAACCTCCTCAGTCCTCTCCTTCCTCCTCATCTTCCTCCATTGCCTGCCAACCCCAGCGAGAACCCAATGGCATCTCAAGGCTCGTGACAGATATTCAGTCCCGAAACATTTATTTCAGTGCTGTATGGCAAACTTGCTGCCACAAGTATCAACCTAATCTGGACCTTAGTAGGTGCTACCAAATTAGCACCCAAAAAACTATGGGTTAAAAACACAGGTTGGGGCCTTTAGCCATGGCGTAGCAGCTAATGAGGCGTCCCTTGGTAATAACATCATCCCAAAACACATCTGCCAGATGACATTGATTGCCACTACAAAATAGGAGCCTCCAAGGCCACATTCTCCCCAGCAGTCTGCTGGTCCCCTTCCCGGATAGAGGCCATGTGTATGATACCAGTGGTGTATGGTTTTCAGAGAATTTCCCTGTGCATTGGCTGATACCAAGAAGAGGAACATTATATACCATATGGCACTAACCTTTTGTGTCTAGCAGTTCCCCCAAGTCTGTTTTCTGTGCTATTTTGAGACCCATCTCAATTATTTGTGGAGAGATGAAAGAACAGATTATAAATTTTTAGAGATCAGCCCTTTGCAGCCGATCACATTTCTGAATGCATGAGCTCATCCCAGTGGGCTTCTTCCCTTACAAGGGTTATATCAACTAGCAGAGAAACTGATAGCTGTTCAGCTCTTGTAACCCATATTAAATTGTGAGTAGCATTATTTAAGAATACCTGAAGAATGGAGTAGGGATTTTGTTGGGGTTTTTTAGTGCTGTATTGAAACCTATGGGATACCGGTAGAAGGGTTGTAGAAAAACAAAGAGAGCAGGAGAATTGCTCCATGACTGAGCCCATTGCATTGCAAGCCATTGGTTCGATCAACGGCATCTTCAGACAGAAACTGTCAGGTAGCAAGTGAGCAGCTTGTTTTGCTCCAGGTGGGCATCATGTTATTTGTTATATTGCCCCCTAGTTTCTGCATGTAGAACTGTTTTGATTTCTCCATTGTTGGTCTGGTAGCATCTGATCAAGCCTCTGTTATCATGCCATGCTTGGTTTTCCTGTGTCATACATCTAACCATGCTCAGACCTCGGGGGGGGGGAACACCCTCCCTCTTGCATTGTTATCTGTGGCCTGGGGACCTGGCCTCGCCGTTATATTTGCACGTCATCCATAACCATTTCATGTAGCATATACATTAGTATACATAATATACATTATACATTATATAACACCATACTTTAAAAGCAGACACACCCCTCAAAAAAGAGCTCTGGGAACTGTAGTTTGTTAAAGGTAGATTTGTTAAAGTAAACTACACTTCCCAGAATTCTTTTTTTAGGGTGTGTGTGTGTTTAATTTATGGTGTGTATGCAGCCATGATTAGATTCACCCATTATTATTATTATTATTTTACACCTTCATTCAGAAGTTTACCATTCAAGTTGTGCCCAAGCGATCAATAAAGTTGAAAGTGTGGATTTGGGTGTGAGTTTAGCTGACCAGATAGATGCACAGCCTAACCTGCATCGAGACCAGGTTGCTTCTGCCACCAGTAGAGTAAACGATACTTGTTTGCAGTAGTCTAACTTTGATATAGGGCAGCTTCTGACTGATATCTAGACAGCTACTTGAGTAGGAAGCATTCTTTATTTCTTTTAAGGCAGTGGCATGGAGATTGATGACCCCTATAAAACCTAAAAAGGTCACCCAGATAAATTATTATTTATTGTTATTAGGGAAGTTTTTAATGTTTGATATTTTATTGTGTTTTTAATATTCTGTTGGGAGCCACCCAGATGGGTGAGGTATAAATATGTTGTTGTTGTTGTTGTTGTTGTTGTTAAAATTTATATAAAATGGGACCAGGCACCATAAACTGGGACATTTTGTCATTATTTAATAAATGTACCACTCCACCTTTCTTAACATATAGGTAAGCCAAAAAATAATTTTTGACTGAAAAAAGCCATTAGTATAAAAACTTTAAAAGACCATGTTGAAGAAGGCCAGCTATCACCAGGATATCCACATGAAACAGCCTTTGAAAATGAGGAGGTGTTGGCCTCTTTATAAAAAGCCTGCAATATCAGAGAATGGTAAGGCTTCCTTAGCAGTTAAACCTATTGGGGGGGGGGGAGTTATGACATAAAAGATCCATAGGTTGGGCCAGGGTCCCACACAATGCTCTAGAGCAGGGGTGAGCAACCTTTTTCAGCCGTGGCCGGTCCACCCTCCCTCAGACCATGTGGTGGGCCAGACTATTTTTGGGGGGGGGGGGGAATGAACGAATTCCTATGCCCCACAAATAAACCAGAGATGCATTTTAAATAAAAGGACATATTCTACTCATGTAAAAACACGCTGATTCCCGGACCACCCGCGGACTGGATTGAGAAAGCAATTGGGTCGCATCCGGCCCCCAGGCCTTAGGTTGCCTACCCCTGCTCTAGAGGGTGCTGGGCCCACATGCACATCATATATTTAAAGTGCTATGTTACCACTTTAAACAGACATGGCTTCCCCAAAGCATCCTGGGAATTGTAGTTTGTTAAGGGTGGTGAGAGTTGCTCGGAGACCCTTATTCCCCTTAAAGAGCTACAATTCCCAGAGTTCCCTGTAAAGTGGAATTGATTGTGAAAACTCTGGAAAATGTAGTTCTGGAAGAGAAATAGAGGCCTCCTAAAATCTGTCATCACCTTTACCAAACTACTGCTCCCATAATTCCTTAGGAGAAGCCATGACTGTTTCAAGTGCTATTATATACAGTAGTTAAATAGAACGGAGCATTCAAAGTTTATTTACCGGTAGTTCTTGAGCATCAATAGAACTATAAATCCCTCTGCTGGTCAGTTTATTGCATTGCATGTGTTAATCCCATGCAAGCAGCAGGTTTTAAAAAGTTAAATGATGGAAAATGCTTTCACTCAATACGGAGTGTTGCTTGTATATGCAAAAGCCCATTACGAATTGTAGGCTGAATTGTAGGTGGAGTAGGTGAAAAAAACAGAGATTTCAGCAAGGCAACATTTTGAACAATATTCTGGGTACTCAAAAACTGCATTTGGCTAGCATTCTGCTATATTATTATTATTATTATTATTATTATTATTATTATTATTATTAGAATTTATATACCGCCCTATACCCAGGGGTCTCAAGACGGTTCACAAAATAAAATTATGCTAATAATAGCAGCAGCATTAACAATATAACTTGGATGGAAACACAGCATGTAGATATTTTTGAAACCTGAAGAGGTATATAAATGATTTTAAATAGGTCCAGCAACAATTCAATGCAGCCAATGTAAGCGACATTTCTAGTTGCCAGAGACTTTGTGAGGTGCCAGATATTGCTCAACAATTGCTGCTGAGGCAATAGCGTAAAGGAGAAACATACTTTCAATGGTACAAAATAAGGAATATTTTCTAATTTCCCAATAAATAGAGGTATGTCAAAGGTGCAGCCCGGACACTGAGATCCAGTGCCGAGGGCCTTCTGGCGGTTCCCTTACTGCGAGAAGCAAAGCTACAGGGAACCAGGCAGATGGCCTTTTCGGTAGTGGCACCCACCCTGTGGAACCGCCCTCCCATCAAAGGTCAGAGAGATAAACAACTACCTGACATTTAGAAAATATCTAAAGGCAGCCCTGTTTAGGGAAGTTTTTAATCTGTGATATTTTAATGTATTTTAATGTGTGTTGGAAGCCGCCCAGAGTGGCTGGGGGGGGGGGGACCCGGTCAGATGGGCAGGATAAACTCAAGCTCATATCATGTTAACTCAAGCTCAAATCATGTTAAAAAACTGTGCTGGTATTCTCTTTTTTAAAAAAATGTAACGTAGAAAGTACCCCAGAATTCCATACGCTTACTTCACTAGAAAGTACTTATTCACATAATACATAATGAATTCATGGAATTTGTTGCCACACAATGCTAACTGCTAGTTTAGGTGGTTTCCAAAGAGATTAGACAAATTCCCAGCTATTCATTTTCATTGCCATATGCAACATATGATTTCAGAGGCAGTGTATCTTTGACCAGCAACAATGGGAGAGATCTTTTTCTTCATTCCCAGCTTGCAGGTTTCCCAAAAATGACTGGTTGACCACTGGGGAAAACAGGATGTTGGACTTGATGGACTTTTGGTCTGACCCAGAAGATGAAGAACCTATAGCTAGTGATCGGTGAATAAGTTAGTTTCACTTTCTGTCCATTTTTCATTTTTCCAATCTTGAATTCAGTTCTCTACATTTCAATAGTACCTTGAGAATTTTTTAAAAGTCCTTTTACAAATTCATCAGCATTTTAATGCAAAAGTTTTAGTAAAGTTTATCTTAGACTGTACCACTTCAGGTTCTAAATGTGTACGTATGTTTTAATGCCCCCTTTGAAGGCAAAATTCCATATAGAATCCTTGAGAAGGCTGAGTCCTTCTCAAAGACATGCTAGTCATAGAATCATAGAACCATAGAATTTTAGTGTAGGAAGGGACTCTCAGGGTCATCTCGTCCAACTCCCTGCAATGCAGGAATCTTAGCAAAGCATACATGAAAGATGTCCATCCTGCTTTTAAAGCTCTAAGGAAGGAGAGTCCACAACCTCACGATCGAGTCTGTTCCACTGTCAGATAGCTTTTACTGGCAGAAAGCTCTTTCTGATGTTTAGTTGCAGGGCCGTCTTTAGCACATCGGGCGCCCTGGTGCAGGGATCCCTCGGGCGCCCCCCACCCCAACTCTTAAAAAAAACAAACTCTGCACGTCCAGCTCTTCCCCGTCTCCCCCGAGCCGGAAGGCCTCGGGGCGATGCCTCGGCCAGCAGGGAGAGCCCCGCTCCTGCAGTCCGGAGCCCTCCCCCGGCAGCGTAGGCCAGATGGGCGCCATGGAGCCAGCGGGGAGAGTCCTAGACTGTGGGAAGGCATCCAAGCCTTCCCGCCAACAGGAATGCCAATGAAGCGCAGCGCCGGGGTGAGGGATGACCCTGGCACTGCAGAGTGGAACAGGGTCCTGGTGCCCCTGCTCCGCTCACTTACCTCCCTGAGCGGAGATCCTGAGCGGCGCGGCTGGCGGAGGGAAAAGGGAGGCTGCCGCGCAGCTCCTCCACTTGCTGGGGCGCCCCTCAGCGCCCCCCTGAGTGCCCAGGCGCCCTGGCGCCCCGCGCCACTGGAGTCAATGGGCGAGCCGGCCCTGTTTAGTTGGAATCTCCTTTCTTGTATTTCAAATCTATTGGTTTGGGTCCTACTCTCCAGGGCAGGAGACAACAAGCTTGCTCCATTTTCCATGTGACAGCCCTTTAGATATTTAAAGATGGCTATCATATTTCCTCTCAATCTCCTATTTTCCCGGCTAAACATAACCAGCTCCCTCAACCATTCCTCATAAGGCTTCGCTCCCAGACCCTTTCCCACCTTGGTTGCCCTTCTCTGCATATGTTGCAGCTTGTCAATATTCTTCTTAAATTGCGGTGCCCCCAAAAGACAAATATGTGATCTGCCCCTTATATCCTAAAGCAGTACGACCGAAACAACAAATTACGCACCTAGTCCTGATGAACAGCTCCTATGTTGCAGAAATATTGAAAGCTACCATTGTCATTGCATCTATTGCAGTGATGTGGAATATATAAATCTCATCATATAGCAAAGATGCCAGCCATTGGGGTGGCATGTCCTCAGTCTTGTTTGTAATTGGCATCTGCGTTGTACCCCTCTCGAGTCGTGCTTCAAAACAATGCTGTCTAACCACAAGTACTATCTCTGAGCAATAAGTAAAATATAGCCATAATATCAAGCCGGTTCTCAAACTCTAGGTGGCAGCTTATTCCATCATTTTTTCTCAGATGAAAGCATCAGTATGAAAGCGGTAGTATGTATACTATAGTTTATGCTTCTGACTGTTTATGAAAAAGTAAAACTATGGAAAAAAGCATGGCAGTCTGAGTTACAAGCATCAGTTTAATTTGTACACATTATGTGGCAAACACTACAAGTGCTACTTCAGGGTGGGTTAGAACAAGGCTTTTGGCACAGTATATTTACTGTGAACCTAAGATTTTAGATCAGGTGTGAACAAGGTCGATGAGGATCTGTTGGTAGTTTTTTGAGCAATTCCCCACCCACTAGACCTCCAAATCTGGTTGCTAAAATGGAGAAAGCTGGGGAGAAACTGAGTGCATTTGCAGTGTAGAAAGACAGTGAACTGTGCTCAGGGAGGGGCCATATCTCAGTGGAAAAGCATCTGCCTTGCAGGTGGAAGGTCGCAGGTTGAATCCCTGGCATCTCTAGGTAGTGTTGGCATTGTCTGAAACCCTGGCCAGTCAGTGCAGATAATATTGTGCAAGAACAGAGGAACATTAAAAAAAATTGTGCAAGATGGACCAATGGACTGACTCAGTACAAGGCAGCTTTCTATATTTCAGATACTGAAAACAAATCCTGATCGGACCTTGCACTCGGGCACAACTAACACAATATTCCCCACATCTGAACGTGCCCTATAGAGCCCATCACAATTCCTGTTTCAGCTTCCCTGCTATTTGATGAAATATACTGTATGTCACTGTGGTCTAAACCACTGAGCCTCTTGGGATTGCCGATCGGAAGGTCAGCAGTTCGAATCCCCACGATGGAGTGAGCTCCCATTTCTCTGTTCCAGCAGTTCAAAAGCACACCATTGCAAGTGGATAAACAGGTACTGCTGTGGTGGGAAGGTAAACGGTGTTTCTGTGCACTCTGGTTTCCGTCACAGTGTTCCATTGTGCCAGAAACGGTTTAGTCATGCTGGCCACATGACCTAGAAAACTCTCTGTACACAAATGCCGGCTCCCTTGGCCTGAAAAGCGAGATGAGCGCTGCAACCCCATAGTCACTTTTGAATGGACTTCCCTGTCCAGGAGTCCTTTACCTTTTTACCTTTACCTTAGTAGCTGTAGTGTTGAAAATACCTCACAGAGTACTTTGCAAAAAAACCAAACTTTTCTTCTTTTTGTTGCTTCATGAGCAAGGCTCAGAGCATTAGTTGCTACTGCTTATTCCCTATGTGAGATCATAATCCTTGCTTTTCAAATATCTTAATCTTTTTTCCATTGCTACCAGCTGGAATGTCAAAAACAAAGGATTACATCTCCACTAATGGAAGGCTTGCTCTCTTTCTCACAGTATTCAATGGGAGCTGTGAAAATTTGGTGCCACTGATATTACAGTGAAAGTTGCCCAGGAATATCTAGTGGCATTCAATGATAGTCTAGCCTGACACATTGTGAATTGGGCTGGCTCCTGACAACCACACTTGCCTGGAACTTAATGAACTCAATAGGTTATATCCAGCATGAGTCTTACTCAGAGTAGATGCACTGGGATTAATGCACAGGACAAATTTTATTCAAATAATTCAAACAAAGTGTACTCTGGGTGTACTCTGAGTTGGTTACAACCTAGTATGTGTGAGTGTGTGTGTTTGAAGATATAAATATTTTCACTGACTTCTAACTTGAAGGTTCTCACTTTGACTTTTAGGCTTACAAGACTTAGGAGCAAGTGAAGGACCATCTACTCACATATGATCCTGTATCAGATGCCCAGTTCCAGGTATCCGCTTCTGGGTCGTAAGGTAGGTTATGACCAGCAGTACAGCCTTTGCAGTGGTGGTGCCCCGGTTCTGGGATGTTATCCTCAGGAATATTCAGCTGGCATCAGTGCTGTTGCCTTTCAAGCACTTAGTGAATACATTCCATAGCTGCCAAGTTATCCCTTTTTTACAGGGATTTTCCCTTATGCTGAATAGGCTTCCTCGCGAGAAAAGGGAAAACTTGGCAGCTATGATACATTCTTATGTCCTAAGCTTTTAATGATTAATTTTATTCCTGTCGTTTTCCTTTTTGCTGTTTTTTATCAATGTTTTGTAGGTTTTTTGTGCTGCTTTCATCTCCTGTTTTGTTGCAATCTTTGATTTTCTTTTTATGTTCCGGACTGCCTCATTTTGCTAATTATCTTCAGCTGAAAGTCCATCTAAAAAACTCTTAAAGAAAGAAAATAATTATATGAGGAAAACATTATGAAATAATACCAGCAATATTCTGTTTGCTCTCACCTGAAAGAAGCCAAATCTGGGTAGCAGAACCTAGAACATTTCATTGGTCTAGGGGAAAAAAGAAGGAGCATGCAACGTTCTTATCACTCAAGTACTGTTATTATCAGTAGCCCCTTAGTCATGTTGTTCTGATTCAAAATAAGCCATTTGTGGCTTAATAAGCTTAAAATTTTGAAAACAAACGTAGAAAGGGTGTATAAACAGGATAAAGATCTCAAGGAAAAAGTGAGGCAAAGCTTGTAAGCATAACAGGAAGTGGATGTGACACACTGGAACTTAACACTAAGGCTGTTGCCTATAAAAAGCTACATTTATTTCATAATTCTCATGTCACTCAGCAAGTGTTTCCTCTTTACTCCAGAGTATTATGAAACTTTCTATGGATTTGGATGTGGCATTCATACAGCTCTTTCCCGAAACCACATGCAGCACACAATGTATCCTTTGAGACAAAAGGTTGCTAATTCAGACTCAAATAAATGCCTGCAATAAAGTCAGTAAGTTGGTCCAAGAACCCACTGAGACCACAATCATAGCACCTTGTTCCTTGTGCACAGTTCTGGTTGTTGTTGTTTTTACTGTGGTTTAAGCCTTAATTAATTAAGCTTAATTGCAAGAGCTGATAATGAGCATCAACTCTGAGACTTGACACTTTTGAGAAACTCCAAGAGCAAGAACTGATTGGAAAGAAGCATGCATGCTTACTACTGTCCTGGCTCTCAATGGATGAAGAACTCAAACTTGGATTATGGTTTCTGACAAAATCTTTAATGCTCAAATCAGAATAGTACATAGGCAAGGCAAAGGTTAGAGGCCCAGCAAAGGAGAAGCATATTTAGACTGGGAAAGACAGGAACTTCTTCCAGTGTGCTGGGCCTGAGCCATCTGCTCAGAGTGGCATCTCCATGTCTTAGGTGACAGGGGAGGGGACAACACAGGCTCAGAGCCAGACTTGTACCCCAGCACCTCCTATGCAGGTGGAGACTCGCTGTTAGGGGAAGGTGGTTGGGAGAGTTCCTGTGGAGCCAACTGATCATGGCTGATGCCTAACCCACCTTCTTCTCCCAACAGTCTTCTGAGTCCCTCTCTGGGGTCTGATTCTGTGCCCCCATCTTCCTTTCCATACAACTCTGAAACCTCCTGAGGACTAGGCGAGGTCTGGCTCAACCTATTAATTCTCTCCCCGGGTTCATCCAAGTCCAGCTCCTCAAGCATCATCCTGACCTGACCAGCCTCTCCAGGACATTCTCATGAGGCTCATGACAACTACCCACTCTAGATTTTATCTTAGCATAATTTTAGTTAGGTCAGTAACCCTGAAAAAACTGACCATGGTATCTTGTTGGCTTAAAGTTCAGGCAAGAAACTGGAGACCAAAAATTCAATAGTTTCTTTCGGAAGTGTTTTTTTTACTACAAGGCTTTTCGCTGTGTTTAAACTTTCTCACTGTCAAAACACAGTTTGTTCCACTTGTTCTCTTTGCTATAGAAACAAAGCAAACTAAGAACTATTGTCTGTCCTTTAAATGGAATTATTTTACAGCCTTTGGGATCTTTCACATGATTTCTTTGTATAAACTGCTACAGTGTGATAGTTGCGCTTTTTAATTCATGTATCATTTCCCCTTGTTTCCTTGAGTCTTTAAAGTCCACTCCATGCACAGATGTCGCAATGCATTTTTAATTGGTAGGGGCATGTGTCTTCGAATTCAAGGAGGATTCCAGCTTTTTAAATATTGAAGGCCCCCCATGCTATGTACACACACAGTAATCACTGGAAGCCATTGAGGTGATATTGCTGAAGGTAGACTAACTTAAACTGGTTTTGCAAGGACTTATAGCAATCGAAGCTGTATCCCACAGGAGCATTATCAACGCTGCAGCAATGGACACACAATTGTCAATCAACTCCACAACCGATTGGATATTGCCCATAAAAAGCAACACCTACACACAATGTGCCATGCACACTTTTAGGAACATATTGCTTCTGGGTGAAAATGACTGGAGTGGAATCTGATAGTAAATTACAGTCTTGATTATCCATGGAGCAGTGTTAGATAAAATGTAGTAGGCAGTTACAGCAATAATATGTTATTATTTACCATATATCCTGGTCTTCTGCAGTTGCACTTGGAAGGGCTTACAAGAAAATCTACATAGGCATACATAAAATCCAATTAAAAACAGTCATTTAAAAGCAATTAGTCAAACACATTATGGCTGCAACATGCTTACCTGGGAGTACCGTGGTACCTTGGAAGTTGAACGGTATGCATTCCAGAAGTCCGTTCAATTTCCAAAATGTTTGGAAACCAAGGCTTGACTTCTGATTGGCTGCAGGAAGCTTCTGCAGCCAATCAGAAGCCACGTCGGATGTTTGGGTTCCAAAGAACATTCACAAACTGGAACACTCACTTCCGTGTTTGCAGCGTTCAGGAGCCAAAACATTTGACTCGCAAGGTGTTCGGGAGCCAAGGTACGAATGTAAATTGTTTAACATAGCTGCAACTGAGGCCACAGCCAATTTCATATGTCAAGTGTTGAAAGTCTATCAAAACATTTTCAATTTCTGTGAAAAAGCGCTTAGAGAGTGGAACTGATGCAACTTAGCTGGAAGGACATGGTGCCACCACTGAAAAGGCCTCTTGCTCATGCATTGAGAGAAAGGCTTCATACGTAGGTCCATTTTGAAGCCCATCCAGCTCTGCATTGGGACCAAGTGTTCCTTAAGATAGTCCCAAGCCACTAAGGGCTGCCATGTGAAACCTAATACTTAGCACAGTTGTTGTTTAAGGCACATGCAAGGGACCTATAATAAACCATACTACATGTAATTATAATAAGTGTACATATCTGCCTTGCTCCAGCAATCCTTTTTCCTGCCTGCAAGGCATCTTCCATTCAGTAGACGAAACAAATTTGTGCAGGGAGAATTATTCCCAGTTACTCTTAGCCGAAAAAGGCTTGAAGAGTTAAATACTGTCTCATCTTCTCTCATATCCACCTGGCCAGTCTTTAGTCACGGAGGTGAAACCTAATCAGGACAGAGATCACGTAGCTTGTGGAAACTCAGCTTTAAATTACTAGGCAATGTTACTTGGTTTCTTTTCAGAGCTGAGCCAAAGGGAAGGTGAGATTCATCAGGTGTGAAAAGCCAGTCTCCTTCTGGTGAATGTCTGGGCTGGGGAGAGAGGTCCTGTACAAGGGGATAAATTCTTCTCCTAGAGCAAGAGTGGGCAACCTTTTAGCCTGCAAAGACTATATCCAATGGTGAGAGGTGCTCAGGTACGCTGCATGTCAGTGGCGTACATCTGCTCACAAAAATTCACCTAAGTGAGGCATCCCCAAACTCTGGCCTTCCAGCATAGTTGCATTGAAAAGAGACAGAATTTATTTCAGTGAGGACTTCAGTGGGAATGACTGGATTGCACGACTGTGTTGCCAATGAATGAAACTGCATTGCTCTGCCTACATTAATTACTGGCAGGGAGCATCTTGAACACGCATCCCCAAACTGCGGCCCTCCAGATGTTTTGGCCTACAACTCCCATGATCCCTAGCTAACAGGACCAGTGGTTGGGGAAGATGGGAATTGTAGTCCAAAACATCTGGAGGGCCGAAGTTTGGGGATGCCTGACCTAAGTACACGGCTTGACGGGGAGGAGAAGGGCAGACCAATCTCAACCCCAGAGGGAGGGCAGAAGCCAGACCAGTTCTTGCTGTCAAACGTGAGGAAGGGCAGACCTCACTTTGGAATGCAGGCATTGTGCTTGTGATAGCTGAGAGCTTTCAAGAGGAAGCATCACAGTCCGTATCCATTCCCGTCTTGAATAGGACACCTCAGGAGCAGCCCATCCCATTTTACTGTCTGGGGTGAAGTCTGGAGTCTACCAGAGCCTCACTTACTGGGAAGCAGTAGTGGCTTCCAGTGAGATCTCACGAGCTCTCATGCAAGATCTTCAAGATCTCATGAGAGTTCTCGTTCTCGTGTGGGATTTCTCCACCCGAGGCGGCTGCTTCAGTCTGCCTCATAGGCAGCCCAGCCCTGAGAAACCCATTTACGGCAGGATATGGAGCCAAGGGTGGCAGAGGTGGCAGGGAGCAAAGAGTAGCAGCAGAATCCTCTGACAGCTAACAATCCTGCTCTATTTACTGGTATTTCTTTAATATATGTGTGTTTCATATGGAAAAGGACATGCATTTTCAGACCATTTTTATAAACAAAGCAAAAAATGAAAAGGCAGAAATATGACAGCAGTAGCATGGTAAGAAAAATACGGAGTCATTCTAGTTCTTAATTTATTTATTTTTTAAAACACCTTTGATATAGGCAGAGACGTAAACATGCTAATGCAGAGCTAATGCAGTGTCTCCGATCACTGATTTGTTTGTCTGACAAATGGGTTGGCTGACCTGGCCTGTTCTAGATGGGTTTGTAGAGACGCAGAGCTTACAGTCCTTCAAATGTTACTAGACTACGACTCCCATACCTTGATTATTAATGTATATTGCATTCCCTTTCATGTGGAGATTTGCTTGGCTCCTTCCCTGCTGACAGAAATTGAAAACGTTTTTCTTGAAAAAGGCTTTTAAGATCCAGCTCTGCTGCTGTTTTTAATTATTTCAATTGCTACTTTTGATGGCTGTGCTATTGCGTCCATAATGCAACCTGTGGCTCTCTAGATGTTGCTGGACTCCGGCTTCCAGCATTCTTGGCCATTATCCTTGATGGCTAGGATTCATGGACATTAGCATCCAACAAAATCAGGGGGGCCCAAGTGAACCACCCCAGTCTTAAAGGAACAGATTCACAGTTTTAGGACACTCCTAGAACTAGGGGAGGTACAAGCTGCAATCGCTCCAGACAGAGACAGTCTAGCAATTCTTTTCCATAATCTTGCAACCTTCAGATTAGAGTGTTCTAGTGCTATGGTCCATGGGGTCACGAAGAGTCGGACACGACTAAACGACTAAACAACAACAACAATGCTTTGAAGACAGTTCAGAGACTGCAAGAATAGCAAGATCATGATCAGATGCTTCTCCTTCAGGTGTCTCTGCCATCTGAGGAGAGACGAGTAGTTAGTGCCCACTCTGGTTTTATTATTTTTATTTATTAAAACACTTATATACCACCGTTTATCCAGTTTGGATCTCAAGGCAGCGTGCAACATAAATCAATGCATTTTTAGAATTAGGCAATCAACAGTTTTTAAAAGGCACAGCAACAACACAGCCCTTTTTATCTATGTTGCTTCTATCTGTTCTTTAAAAAGTCAGTCTTCTATTCCGACCATATATTTTGATGGGGTGTTGTTGTTCTTGGGTTGTTTGTTTGGAACAGGCCCTGAAAATATTTGCCTATTTGTATTAAAGGCACATTAATCACTCTTGCCTGTTTTATTGTATTTTAAACATGTTGTAAACCAGCTTGGGAATTCCAGTTAGTAGGAGTGCAAATAATCCAACAGCATAAAATAATGCAAACCCCTTCACTCTTTCTCTTCTTTTTGGGCATACGTAGAGGAGAGCAAATGTGCTCTGGTTACCTGTGTCACCACTAGTCTAGAAAGCAGTGACCTTATTCTGACTGGGTATGCTTGCCTGCAGTGACACCAGCAGACTCACTACATAGAATCATAGATTATAGAGTTGTAAGGTACCCTGAGGATCATCTAGCTCAACCCCCTACAATGCAGGAATATGCATCTGCCTCATATGGGGATCAGACCTGCAACCTTGGAACTATCGGCAAGATCATACTAGCACAAGGAGAGAGAGAGAGCATTGTGCATTTGTGTTTGCGGTATTGTACCAAAGCAACAACCTGTGAAATACTGACCGTGGACAGCTGGATACAGTATTTTTAAAAAGGGTAGACGCAAGGGCTGCTCTAAAAAGTCAGCACAGCCAAGATCAGGGATGAAGAACCTCTGGCCTTTTCAGATGTTGACGGATATCTTCCATCATCCCTGACCATAGGCTGTGCTGGCTGGGCCTTGCATATTATCAGTTCTCAACCAAGTCCATCAAAAACAGAAGCCTCGTGGGACATCTTTGTCTTCATACTTCCTTGTCTTTCTTGATCAGAGGTGTCTTGGCTACTGGGGCTACTGGCGCAATGCGCCAGGGCGCTGGCCTCTCAGGGGCGCCCCAGCAAGTGGGGGAGCTGTGCAGCTTTGCCGGCGGCAGGAGTTCTGGAGGGCACAATGGAAGAGGTGGAGGCTGGAGGCTGCGCCTCCCAGCATCAGCTCCATAGCTGCCAAGTTATCCCTTTTTTAAAGGGATTTTCCATTATGCTGAATAGGCTTCCTCGCGAGAAAAGGGAAAACTTGGCAGCTATGATCAGCTCACTGCCCTCGTCCGCCTTCTCCATGCCGTGCCTTTAAGCCCAGGGAAGTGCAACCGGGGGGGGGAGCCAAGGGGGGGCTCGAAGAGCCCACACAGCTGCCATTTAGGCATTGCAGCCTCTCCGATGGGGCCATGGCAGGGATCTTGAGAGGGGCGGGCAGGCCGAGCCAGGAAGGTCAGCAGCAGCCGTGCACATCTTAAAGGGGAAGAGCACGTGCGTGAGCTGGAAAGAATTGCTCCCTTTCTCCGCCCATGCGCCTGCTGCTGCTGCTGCCACCGCCACCCAAGGGTCGCACTTCTTGGTCCTTCAGTGGGAAGAGCCAGGCTGCTTCCCCCCACACCACCCACTTCTAAGAGGGCCTTGGGGAGGATTACTTGGGTGCGGGGGGAAGGGGTCCCGGGGAAAGCCTTGTTAGTCTGTTGCAGCAGAAACACGAGTGTATTGCGGCGCTTGTTTTAGAAACATCAGGAATGTGCCTCTGTGGATCAGGCTTAAATTCTAGGCGTTAAAATGTGGGGGTGGGGGGTGCGAGGGATCCTTGCGCCACAGCACCAGATAAGCTTAAAAGAGCCCTGTTCTTGATAGTGCAAATAATAATAATAATAATAACAGTAGGACATTACTAATAGGTGGTAATGAATGTTGCCCATAACAGATCACGGTAATGAGGGATTACGAAAGAAGTTTGCAGGAAGATGTGGCACAAGCCCCTCCTACAACTTGAGGAACTCTGCAGGTTATCATCTTGTGCACTAGTTCATTATATTGTACCATTTGTTTTTAACCTTGGCTTGTCCCTAAGACATCTGCTCTGCTGTGATTAATAATGCTGATAGAAATAAATTGTTGAAGGGCAGTGCTGCATTGCATGACTAATTACCCTCCTAAATTATGTGTTCATAAATGGGCTTTTTTTAATATCAAAAAACACATGCACCGTGATCCACACATACAGAGAGAGATAAATGAAACCTTGCTAAACTGCCAAAATTCAGAGCAGCAGCAGCACACTTGCCGAGGTGACTTTACAATGGGAGTCCTTCACTTTTTTCCACATACAGTGGTACCTCTACTTATGAATTTAATGCGTTCTGAACGCACATTTGTAAGTTGAAAAAAATTGTAAGTCAAATCTCATAGGAATGCATTGAGAGAAAAAATTCGTAAGTCGAAGCAACCCTATGTAAAAAACAACCCTATGTAAAAATTCGTAAGTAGAAAAAATCTAAACCGCATCCAAGATGGCGGATGGAGCTCCATTCGTAAGTAGAAACATTTGTAAGTCGAGTCATTCGTAAGTAGAGGTACCACTGTACACTTTTTTAAACCATACACTGCCCTTCATTCAGCCTGGGTATTATTCCCTATCTTCCAAGGTGAAAAAGAGTACCTTCATAATCAGAATGAGAAAGAATAGGTGGAACACAATTTTGTATTGTTTCACGTTCCTGCCAGGAAGTATTTAGTTGAGCAAAGCTAGGCTACCAATTTTAATGGACAGAAACTGGGGGACCCAGAGGAGTGTGTGTCAATAAATAATTGCTAAATTCTTCCATAAAGCATAAGACCTCCAGGGTTAGATGAATATGTTCCTATGCTCCTAGCCTTGAATCTCAGCATGTCAGCGCTACCCTCCATTTGTCCTGTAGCAGAAGCCTTCAATGTTTCCAGACCCTGGACACACTTTTAGACATGCATTTGGTGCCTCCACAGGAGGCAGTGATGGTCACCAACCTATAGCAGATGACTTTAGAAAAGGATTAGGAAATTCATGGAGGATAGGACTACTGGGCACAAGGGCTATGCTCTGCCTCCACAGGTGGAAGCAACAATGCTTCTGAAAACTAGTTGCTGGAAACCACAGGAGGGGAAAGTGCTATTGGTTCAAACCCTGCTTGCATTTGGTTGGCCACTGTTATAACAGGCTGCTGGATTAGATGGGTCACTGTCTGCTGAAGTCCAGTGCCCCATCCCACTAAGTGGAAACACATCACAAAAGAGGACGGAGGAGGTTTGCATGAAATTGGCATATGCTAATTCACAGGCTATAGATGAAAATTGTGAAATAATTGTTCTAATTAACAAAGAAATGCAACATATCTCACCATAGTGGGGGGGAACCTAGACCCATATTGTGATGTTCGTGCCCGTCAGTACCCTCAACCTCTTTCCCCTTAGCACTGCCCACTCTCCCTCCGGAGGCTGCTGGGCTGCTCTATTACCCGGGGAAGGGTCTGGCTGTACCTCTATGGCTCGAACGGGGTTTCAAAAGCACTTCTTTAAACCGGTATCGCTGCCACCACCCGGGAGGGTCCCCTTACAGACCTCCGGGACAAAGAATACACGTTCCGCCTGGTAGAGGGCAAAGCAGCCTAGGACTGGGTTTAGCAATGCGACCAGAAAGGACCAAAATCCACAAGAAATCTCTTAACTATTTATTATAAAATAGCATAAACAAAGTAACATGCAACAGTTCTCAAATAAAGGGAATACAAAGATAAAACAAGAAAGGAATAGCTAACTTACAAGTACAAACTTAGAATAAGATTGATCCAAGACTGCATCTCTCCATCCCGGCAAATTGCAGTCAAGAGCCAACAGCAGACCTCAGTCTCTCTCGGGCTCTTTGAAGACGAACAGGACAGCAGTACCTTGCTGGGCCATTTTGCAAGACAAAAGGAACCAAAGAAGCTCATCTCTAACAGACTTAAATCCCCAGAACTCTTAAGGTGTTCCACGTGGGCTTATGGATCATTATCCAATCTACGTTAGAGTTGAGGTTTGAATAATCCAATCAAAGGACCTACAACCGTTAGTCTTGTCAATCAAATAGAGGCTACACAGATGTCTTGTGTTTACCCATTAATCAACCTGCAGGGCAATTAACGCCTTCAGTTCTCAGAGCACACCGGACAGAGTTTCCTCCCTAATTTCTTATCGCACAGGAATGGGAGATTTCACAGCTGCAAGGTTACACGGGATCAAAGGAGTCAGAAATCTTTCTCTTAAGGTTCAGAAGTTTACTTTCCCAGGCCATTCTCCCTCTCGATGGCCAAAGTCCCATGAATCTCTGCAGTTCCCATGATGCTCTGTGCCTAAATCCATGACACATATGCTTGCTCAGTCTGCTGTACAGAGGCTAACTATCAGCGAATAAACTTCAAGATCACTGATCTCCTTTGTCTTTAAACTGTACTTGGACCAGTAGCCTTTTAAGCAGAGGACTGCCCTCTGTAAAGTAGGCCACCTGGCTGGCGAGGCTTGGGGTTAGGTGAGTGTTTAGCCCAAGATCTGAGTGTATGGGATATATTTTTGAGGGGGGTTGGGAATGGAGTCAGAGGCCCCTCATAAACAGAAGGCTGAACAAAGAAGAAACAACTCTCCAAACTAAGCAGTAAAGCTCAGTGGGTGTCAATCTATTTAGGTGAATGGGGCTCTGCCCCACCAGCTGTAGTCTGCCAGCAGCCTGCCCCACCTGCCTGCCTTCTGACTTCCGACAGCCTGTCAGCTTCCTCCTCCTTAGCCTCGGGCGATGTAGTCGGTGGCAGCTTGAAACGCAGAGGTTGTTTCCCCTGCTGTTCTGTTTTTGTATACAGCGTTGTTTTTGTATCAGCAATTCCTGTTACTATTTTCATTGTTGATTGTTTTATATATATAGTTAAGTTTCTTCAAGATGTCTTATGGGAAGCAGTTCATAAATGGAAATAAATAAAGAGGATCCCATTTGGCCCCACCCAACTTTTGCCTCAGAATCCACCCCACCCCCACCCCCCGGAATATGGCTTCTGGAATCCAGTTGCCCATAAAAGAATGCAAGCCTTTGGGTGGAAAAATGTTTCCCTCAGCCCGATTCTACTCTGTCAACTGTTTTTATTTTCTTGGGAACAGACTGCCCTGTGGTCAGCATTTCAAAAACAGGACAGGCTATCTGTGCAACAATCTGTTTTCTACAGATCACAGTAAGCATCACCGCCATGTGGCCTGGCAGATTGTGCACTCCATGTGGCATGTTGGGTTCTTCACATTCATGCATGTGCATTTCCTTGTTTGTGCATTAGAGATGAAATGCAATTGCCTCGCTCAGGCTGTGTACACCCTGTTGCTTCAAAGCACATTTGAAACATATTCTTCTCCTTCTCCTCAAAGAATTCTGGCCACTGAACGTTACCCTTCACAAAGTTACAGTTCCTAGCAACCCTTAAGAAACCACAGTCCCAGAATTCTTTGGGGGCGGGGGAATGTGCTTTAAAGTAATAGTGTGTGTACACAGCCTCAAAGACTTAGTTTCTAGAGATGCTGGAGAGGGAACTGAACTTTGAGGAATGGCCATTCTAGCCAAGGATCGCTAACAGCATTGGGACAAGCATCCTCAAAATGGAAAAATTGAGTTGTTTACGGGAGACGGCCCCTGCAAAGTAGGGCGGGCCAATTGGTGGAAATGTTCAGTTGGCATCCTTGCTGGTTCCAAGAAGCAGAATATGTGAACTGCAGACCTGCATTGTTTAAAAGGAGGCGAGTGTCTAAGTGGACAATCTACCCTGCTTTGTCTCCTAGCCCCAAATATTCTTGCTTAAGCAAATTGAAAGAGAAGAACAGGAGCTCGAAACCGCAAGCCAAGCTTTCAAAAACAACAACTTGGATTTCTCTTCCCAGCGAACTGCTGTACAATGCGGTACCCATTTCTAACTCTGTAAAAAAAATTCCCCTCTCTGCATTTGCTGCCCCCTCTCTTTAGCCATATGCAGTTGTTTTTAATTATTATGCATGTGGGGGGGGGCACTTATGCCCCTCTATCCCCCAGTCTTCCCACATTGAACAGGAAGGTCTGGTTGCTGCCTATCTCCAGGAAGGAGCTGCAAAAGTGTTTTCAGCCATAAACTGATTGGCCAGGGCAATGCTGGCACCTGCTGTTCCGATGGCAGTTGCTGCTGGTTTTCTCCTACCTGGAGAGTCCACCTCTCTTAGCCCTTCTGGTCCTTGTGACTGTGCTGATAGGAGTGTGACGGGCAGGCCCCACCTTGGTAGGCTGGTGTGCCTCTTTGGGATGAGGGGTTGGGTAGGGTTGGACAGCGCATTGTAGATGGAAAAAAGACGAGGAAGAAGAAGGGAATCCCTATAGGCATTTGTTATTAGTAGTGCTGTGTATTTCATTGTGGGCTGGGGGAATTTTAGCTGAGCACTGTAGCTGATGACAATTGCTGCTTTGCTACTTTTTGTGCTCCCGTAGTAGGAGACTCCTGAAAACCCATCTGGCTTTTATTGATCTGCTGCTTTTAATCTCCGGGTAACTTGTTTCTTGGAGTCTGTATTGCTGACACAGATAGATGATTCTACTATAATTAGAACTACTGAATGAGATACTCCTCCCCACCCCACACCCTGACTTTGGCACTATGTCAGAGAGAGAAGGGGGGGAACTGCTGCTAGCCCCTCCACCTCATTTAAACTAGATGGGATGATTGTAAGAAATCCAGCCTTTCTTTAAATTATTGAGATTTGATTACTCCGGGAACGAGAACCGAAATTCAGATCTTTCAACATACATTGGGAAACTCTGCTGTTAGGCTTTTATCTGCAGCTTTGGGGCCAAGTAGCTTAAGAAAAATGGTAGGTTGGACGGAAAAGAGGGAGAATGACAATGACATCCCTCCGTATCCTAATCCCAAACTGAGGAATTGCTTTCCTGGAATTCAAACATTCCATTAAACTTTACTATTAAAATAGATGTTGGGGGGGGGGTTTGCACCAGTGGGGTATCCATTGGAGCGCTCAGTATTTTTTCCTAGAAAAACTCATTTTAAAATTATTTATTATTTGTTTGTTTGTTTTTTAATCGCCACATTTTATGGGGGAGGTGTTAGGGGGTCACAAGACAGTTGGACATTGTAGTATCACAGTGGGGGACCTAAGGGAACAGTCAGTCTATATATTTGAATGACACTGTTGTGCTCAAATTCATTAGTAACTCAGAAACTGTGGAACTACAGTATGCCTCAGTTGTCAATGGGAGTGGTTATTTAACACAGTATTTTATTTATAAGCCCAGCTTTCACCCCAGAAACTCAGGGAAGTGTGCCTGGTTCCCCGATCCTCATTTGATCCTCACAACATCCCTGAGTGAGGGTTTGAACCTAGGATTCCTAAATCCTAACCTGATATTCTGATCACTGCACCATGCAGAAAACACACTACTGAAAATAATTGTCTTTATTTAAGTGCTCGTTTACTCTGTTCATCTTGCTATGCTTCATGCATATTCAGGATTGAAGCGGGGAAGACTATTTTCTGGGTTATTTCCTACATTCTCACATGTTCTCCTACGATAGCATAGCAGAAATACTAAGCGCTATCCAGAGGTCATTTCTTACCACCCTGATAATGAGAAGTGTCTGCAGTAATCAAAACATTCATAAACACCCTGGTCTTACTGCAACTGAATTAATATTGGCTTCCCTTATGTGTTCCTGGCTTACACTGAAAGGTCCCTATGTCTCCAACGGGCAAAATGTTACTAAGGAGGTGAAAAAATGACTTGCAAATGCTAATGAGCAAATAAAAGTTCTGTCAACTCTTCCAGGAAGGAAACAAAATTAAAGCTTTCCCTAAACACGATCGCAGTTGACAAAACGCTGGATGTTTAGGTGCCAATTATAGCTCTTTCAGAAACTCTCAACTCTTGTCATAACACATGCCATAAACAAGGACAGATTTAGAGGTTCTTCTTGACAGTTATGTGTAGGATGTTGACAGTTGACTGTTAAATTTCAAGTGCAGGGGAAAATTTCCCTCCCTATAGATCTTCGCTTGTTTATTATGAGGGTGTTTTCTTTGCGAGCTCAATCATACATTCGCTGCCTCACGTTCTCAGCGCTTGACATTTCCATTTAACTTTCTTTTTCCCTCGCATGACAATCACTGAAGTGTAGATGGAGGTAAATGCAACCTCCAGTACACTCAAGGGGTGTGAGGATTTCAAAACTTCAGGGTGTTTTCTTCACTTTTCCTTTTGAATATTTAGATTTAGATTTAGATAAAAAATACCCAATTATATATGGGTGGTTACATCAGAATATATGTATTTGACATTATAATGAAAGAAGCTTTGTCAGGAATCTGAAGCTGGGATAATAGACTAGTTCTTTGAGATGCTTTAAGATCTCCAACTATACTTATCATCATCATCATTATTTTAATGATTATTATTAACAACTAATGAACCATTAGTAACTTCAACAGATAATGCCTTTAGAGATGAACAGGGAGTATCCCCCCCCCTGCACAAAATGTTCACTGTGTGTGTGTTTGTGTGTTTGTGTGTGGTGTGTGTCTTATTATGGAGGCATAACGACCAACAAATTACCGGTACTCCTTTACCGCGTGTAACGTATTAAGAGAAAACATGATGAAAATGATGTATAGATGGTATCTTACACCGGTAAAGTTAGCTACGATTTATCATAAACAAGACAATAAATGCTGGAAATGCAATAAACAAGAAGGAACCTTCTATCACATGTGGTGGACCTGTCCCAAAGTAAAGGACTTCTGGGAAATGATTTATAATGAGCTAAAAAAAAGTGTTTAAAAACACGTTTGTTAAGAAACCAGAAACCTTTTTACTTGGAATAGTTAGTGATGAACTACCTAGAAAAGATGTTACTTTCTTTTTGTATGCTACAACAGCAGCAAGAATTTTATTAGCTAAGAATTGGAAAAAAGAAGAAATGCCAACGGTGGATGAGTGGCAGAAGAAGACCATAGAATATATGGAACTGGCTGAGCTAACCAGGAGACTCCGAGATCAGAGGGAAGAAGCAGTGGAAGAAGATTGGAAGAAATTTAAAGCTTATTTAAAGAACAAACGCATTGTTAAATAGTAAATATTGAGGTGAAGAAGGTATAGAGAGATTGTATGTAGATTGTTAAATGTTGAGATTTAGAGATGTATAGATTAATAATGTTAATAAGTCATGAAATAAAGGATAAGTTCATAAAATAAGTTTAAAGGTTTAGAATTAAGGTTAAGTTAAAGTTAACTGAGTTAAGGATTTAGAGTTAGAAACTACTAAAATAAAGTTTTACAATGTAACGCAGTGGAAGGAGGAAGGGGGAAGTCGATAACTAGATTAATACTAAGAATTTTTATGTAACAAAAGATTTTTGGTTTGTTGTGTTTCTTTTTTGTATTGTATCTTTTTTGTACTGTATTGTATTTTTCTGCATTTTTTCTGCATTTTCCTGTATTTTTTCTCATCATTTTTGTGTAATTTGCATTTGGATTTTGTATTAGGAAATGGATTGATTGTTTTTGTTCTTTTATCTTTAAAATTTTTTATAAATATATATAAACAAATTACCGGTACTCCTTCTTGGTTTCCCTGGATCTTCTTGTATACCACACCGCCTTTTCTGTGGAGATTTGTCTGGCACTCTCCTCCTGACAGAAATAGAAAGCATTTTTATTTCTAAAAGGCATTTAATGTCCAGCTCTGCTGCTGTTTTTAGTTATTTTACGATCTGCTTTTTTAAGGTCGGCTGGTTTTTTATTTGTTTGTTTTGTTTTACAGTATTGTAAATTTATTTCCTGAACGCTGGAATGAGAATGCAACACTTCTCCAGATGTTGTTAGACTACAATTGCCTACCAACCATGCTGCCCATACCTGCCAAGTCCTGGACGGAAAAATCCGGGATCGGCAGCCACGTGACACCGTAAGTTGCATGACCAGAAACGCATAAAAGCGACTTGCGGTGCCGGCGCCGCCATTTTCTAGTGCCCATAGAAGGGCAAAGCTTCTATACGGGATCCCCTTATGGATATCCAGCTTTAACAACAAAGTAGAAGGAGTTCAATCATCCTTCTTTCGGCAAATCCTTGGAGTACCAAAATGTGTGCCATATTTGGCTATCTGTGCAGAATTGGGCCAACACCTTCTTGAGACAAGAGGTTGGATCATTACTTTTAAATACTGGTTAAAAATCCATTTTAATACCGATCCAGATAGCTTGATATCCTATCTTCTGAAAGACAACTATAGCTGTATATGGTTCTCTAATATTTTCAACAAACTCAGACAACTAGGCTTCTCAGTGGATTCCCTCTTGACATATGAGGACTCATATATCTTTACTCTTATTAAGCAGAGACTGCTTGATATTTAACTCCAGAAACTTCATCCTGCCCAACCTCTAGTATGCTCGCCTGCCTTCTTGGGGCTGCCGCCACACCAAGGATTGATACCTAATTATATATATGACCTGGTATCTCCTTTTTATCGCAGAGTATTTATGTTGGCCCGCCTAAATGCTTTTCCATCCTCTGTGCTATCCGGAAGACTCAAAGGCATCCCCTACTGGAATAGATTATGCCCTTGTGGCCAGAAAGAGGTAGACTCTATGGCTCACATGATTCTGGACTGTCCCCTTTCTTTTTTTTTTTAATTTTAGCCCCCTCTTATCCTTTATGAGACCTGGAACCCTCCCCAACAAGGAAACAGTGGTCCAGCTCTTGCTGAGGGATGACTTCCCCGAAATTACCAGAATTATGGCCCACTACTTGTCCAGAATTTATGTAATTAAAATCAATACATCTAGCCTTCAACAATGATAGCTGAGGATCCCTTGTGTGCCTCTTCCTCCTCCTGCTCACCATTATTTCTGTACGATGTAGAGTTACTATTTATACTAATGACCTATATGTTTTATATGTTTTGTCCTTGTTTTTATATTTTATATATATGCCAATAAAGGTATTGAATTGAAGGGCAAAGCGCCACCGGAAGTTGCGTCTACGCGTTTCCGGACATGCGTAGAAGCGACTTCTGGCGGCGCCGCCGCCATTTTCTGGTGCTCATAGAAGGGCAAAGCGGCACCAGAAAATTGGCCGCCGGCAGGAGCAGATTTAAGGGAGAATAACAGAATAATAACCGATATGGGAGACCGCCGGGAAACGGTAGGAAAAAAAGGGGATACTTGGCAGCTATGCCTGGGGCTGATGGGAGTTGAAGTTCAATACAGCTGAGAGCAGGGATGAGGAACATGTCACCCTCCAGATGTTGTAGTCTTAATGACATCTAGAGATCCTCAGGTTCACCATCCCTGATTGAGAGGTCCTCAGGTTCCGCGTCCCTACCTATACATATAATTGCATTTAAATCCCTTTTTGTAAGATGCTAAGGATACTTATTGATAGAAGAGCAGTGTTCATAGGTGTGGATATGCAACAACAATAATTAGAAATACCCCAGTAATGTCTTTAGGTCTGCCTTGATAATAGATAGTATGATCCAAATACACATATACTTGGTGCTCCTGAGAAGAGCAGAAGTGTGTGTGTTGGTGTGTGTGTGTGTGTGTGTGTGTGTGTGTGTGTGTGTGTTTTAAATCAACAGGAGAAGGGTGGGTGGGGGACACACCAAATAAAGGTGAATAATTTCTCATAGGCTTTCTAACCAGCAGGGAACAGGTGGACAAAGCAATCTTCAAGGAGGTATCAAGGACATCTAAAGCTCATAAACACAGGACCCTGGGATATAACTACACAGATGTTTGTTGAGCTAAGAACATAGCTAAATATAGAATATACATAAAGTTACTGACCTGTATAGAGGACATTTAGCACACAAAAACTAGGGAAATGACTGGTATGTGTTTTAGTAATCTTTACTCAAAATGTTTTGAGACTGGACAGGATAAGACATTATATAAATTAGGGGTGTGTTTTGGCCCAAAGGGGGTGAATTAGGGTGATTTGGGGTATTTTTTCATGTTAGATTGTACTGTTAACGAGGCATGTCAAGGAGGGTCACAGAGTGCCCAAACTTCTTAATAGCTCTGTTGACTCAGTTTTTCGCATAAGTGAAGCACAAGATCACTGCCTTGCTGCTTTTTTATTTTCTAAGAAATGAAACCAAGCTGAGTGTGGAAAGTCTGCCCTTATGGGAGAACCACTGAGCCTGTGTTTCTAAAATGTGAGTCTTCCCAATCAGGCTCAAAATATTTGGCATTTGGGAAAGTAAAACACATGAATTGGAACTGCATGGCACAGTGCACACATTTTTTGTTACTTTCTAATTGAGTGGCCCAGAACACATTATATAACAAGCAAAAGGGATGCACTTCCCTTGAGCATTAAAGATCATGAAATATTCAGTAATATTTATGAAGTTCTGGCTCAATTCTGTCAAGTCCCTGAATTTTGAATGGAGCAGTTAGCATTTTGGGTTGTGTTTTAACCAGTTCACAATGGCACAGAACAGCTTCCTTTCTTATATTAACAACCCTGTACTTAGGGCTATTAACTCACCAAGAAACTTGCCTGGCTCTTTCAGCAATGGAATCCTTGCGGGATCCAGGAATCAGAAGGGACTCAGGCATACAGCCTAACCTTCCACCCCCAACTAACAATGCTATGCATGCGAACTTTTTGCTCCAACCATGCCAGCCACCCCCCCTCTCTCTCTCCCCCCTCCCACAGATCCTCCTGCAAGCAGCCTGCATGGAGAAATGGCCATGTGATTTATAGTACTTTCCTTTGTAGGGCTGTCAGGTGTCTGGTTCAAGTCCAGTTGAAAGATAAAGAACCCTAAGAAGCAGGAGCCTTGAATCAGTCCACCAACAATTAAGCGGCTGGAGAACAGACTGACCAGGGGTCACAGTCTTCTGCACTATGGTGAGATGCACTGTTTTTCTATTTAAATCACGGGTACGCAACCTAAGGCCCGGGGGCAAGATCTGGCCCAATCGCCTTCTAAATCCGGCCCATGGACGATCTGGGAATCAGCGTGTTTTTACATGAGTAGAATGTGACCTTTTATTTAAAATGCATCTCTGGGTTATTTGTGGGGCCCTGGTGCTTTTGCATGAGTAGAATGTGTGCTTTTATTTAAAATGCATCTCTGGGTTATTTATGGGACATAGGAATTTGTTCATCCCCCCCTTCAAAATATAGTCCACCCCCCACAAGGTCTTGAGGGACAGTAGACCAGCCCCCTGCTGAAAAAATTTGCTGACCACTGATTTAGATGATGGTAATGGTTTCTAAGTGTTATTTATCTAGACAGTGTCATTTCTCTAGAGCGATAAATGAGAGTATGCAAATTGGTAACATTTTTTTTCTTTTTTGTGATGTGCAAAAGGCCACTTTTCAGGCAGGTCCTCAACAGTTACTTCTCCTATTGCCCCAAAATGATAGTGTGTGCAAACATCCTAGGTCAAATTGGCTTGTAGCAGCAGTGGGCCCATCTCATCTGCAAGCTGCCTTTGTGAAGGCAATGCGGTGTCCCCCTTCCAATGCACTGCAATTCTGGATCATCCCTCAACATTTACCATGCTGGCAGTGGATGATGGGAGCTAGAGTCCAATGACGTCTGGAGGGCACAAGATTAGATACCCCAATCTTGGGAATGAGTAGGTCACTCCATGAGCTTAATCTGTGAAATGACTCACAGGTAGAACCTCTGGATACTTGCTTGTTAGGAAATTTTTCAGCTTTTGGGGGAATGGGTACAATGGGTAAACCTAGCTGCCCTCCCCCACCTTTGCCCAGCCATTTCTGTTTCTGGTATACACACAGTCATCTCAGATGCCGGGTGAATTGTGTGCCAGGATCTTAGGCTAACCTCTTCAGATAGACACCCTAGACATCTGCAGAGATGGTTGAGGTGTCTGTAAGTGTACAGATCAGAGAAGAAATATAGTTGAAAGCTCATATGGCGACAAGGTTTGTGCTGAGGTGAAAAGGAGGAGGAATCTGCTCCACAGACTTATATAATGGGAAAATATGATCATAGCATTGGAAACAAAAAGCTGCTTTTAGCACTGCTTTCTGAATTGGCTGAAGAAAAGAAATAGAGTTCTTCTTGGAATTCCATTTTGAAAATCTTGAGAATCCAATTGCATTTCACATCCCATTTAGTCCAGAATAGGCAATGGGCTCCCAGCTAACAGTGAAAATAGTCACCTAGAAAGAGCTTTATGTTTTCATATATTTTTACTATTGCTTTTGAGCGGAATGGAAGGAGTTTAAAGTTTTCAAGGTTCAAAAATCACCAGTCTGTATTCCCTCCTGCTTCATCTAACACAGAAATAGCTTTGATGAAGTCGCTTTACAGCCAAGTGATGCAATACAGAGCTGTATAAAATGACATCAAGCTATGTTCTTAACCTGCAGGGTGTAGCATAACATTTGCACCATGCTTTAGCACAAGCAATGAGATAATTTTACTGCCTATAACATCAGCAATCAAATGGTAGTTTTTGATCCAGTTTAACAGAACATGCATGTTATCTGCAGCATCCAATGCATCTCGTGAGAATCTCACAGAAACTGGAGGCGTTCAGCCCATCCAAGATATGCAGCATCTGTGTATCAGTGTTAATTTTATTGTAGAAAAAGATGCTACCTATTGATTAAAGCTGAATGGGAGCTCTGTGACCTGGAACATTCAATGAATTGGAAAAATGGCCTCAGGTGGAAGATATAATTTATTGTGGGTGAGCCATAAAGGCCACCTCGCTTGTTACTCCCAGGGAGGAATGAAATAAAAAAGACTTAAGTAACTGCTCACCCAGCACAATAGATACTGGCAGCACTGCAGCAATTTAGACTTCCTACTTTGCTGTTCATCAGGATAATTGCTGGGAGCTGTCAAGGCTGGAACTGAGGACCCATGGGCTCTATATGCATGGCCATGTGCTGAGCCAACAGGGCTACAAGTTGGAGCATCTTGCTAGGCAGTGGAGATTGCAACACTTGGGGCTTCATAGCTTAGGGAAACAGCTGACGGAGGAGGCAACAGAAGTATGTAAGATTATGCATGGCAATGTTGTCATGAGTCCCATGGAGCTGTTATGGGAGGATCCCAAAGGAGTGGATTCAGAGATCAGGGCATTTCAGGTAGAGGACCTGAGGGGGATGAAAGTTGTGGGATGAGAAATGTGGCACTGGTGCCTCAAGAAGGGTTGGAGCTGGTGGAGCGGTGAACAGGAGGGTCAGGAGCTGGATCCTGGGGAAGGTTCAAGTGGGTTGTCAGAAGCTGCTTCGCCCCTGTGATCTCAGACACTTCTAAAGGGCTGTTGCAGCTGCCAATAAGGCCTTCAGAAGACATCTCAGAGGAGTCAGAGCAGATGTTAAGAGGAGAAATGGTTGTGGGCAGGGATACAATAATGGGATATGAGGCAAGGCATGGAGAAATTTTAAGGTTAAGACAAGAAAATATCAGAGGAGGCAAGGAGCCAGCACAGGGGATTCAGGGTGGGCAGATAGATAGATAAACTTTATTTCGGCCATAGGCCCATAATGTACTGCAACCAAGAATAAAACAGTATAAAACCGACATACATAAAAACAATCAGACAAATTAAAAACATAAAAGAATCAGAACAATCAGGCAAAATTAGTTCCTCATACAAGGAACATTGTACAACTTTTTTAAAACGTTTCAAGTAGTTTTATGGTTTTTTTTAGCTATGGTTAAAACGTTAGTGCATTGCAGGCCATCATTTTCCATTACTCAGCTCAGAAGGTTACTTGAATGATGTATCTTAGTGTCAGTAGTCGTAAAGTAAGTTATGCTGTTTTTTATAAGAGAGAACTGAAATCAAATATCTTGCTACAAGTAATGTTTTGGTCGTATCATCATCTTGCAGCAGGTATGTTAATTGGGTCTCCAGCGGTTTGTCCGTGATTTCCAGAATTAGGGGGTACAAGATTTTAGTCCGAGCGGGCGTATGCAGGGGGCAACAGAACAGTATGTGGTAGAGGGATTCTATTGTTTTGTTGTCACACGTGCATAAAACTGAGATTTGGCCTTTGGAAAACCTGTGCCCCAGGACATTGGATGGGAAAACATTAAATCTTGCTTTGGTGAAGGCGAATCTGTGGGCTGCGACAGAAAGAAAAGACAGGTACGATGGAATCTGATGCGTGGGCTGTATGCCTTGATTCAGCGGGGAACATGTTCCACCTCCCGTTATAATATTTTGATGGAAATCATAGTTATCTAGTTTTTGAATTATAGTTCTTTTGGCTGAGGGAAGATCTAATTTCAATAGGTCCGATGGGAACAATCCGTAGGACATAATTTTGGAGTGGATTTTTTTTGCCCAGGGACTAACAAAGTCGTCTCTCCAAAGACATTGAATGAGATGGTGATTGGGCAATCTATGCCACAAGGACAGCCAATAGCAGAAAATATGCTTCCATAAGGAGTTTTCTAACGAGGGAATTTTAAGTTCAAGGCGAATAGCTGCATTGCTCACGCACTGGGGCAATTTCAAAAGGCGTCTCAGAAATTGATTCTGAATTGTTTCTAGGGGCGCCAGATTTACTGATGCTCCCCATAACGGGGCAGCATAAGCCATTGTCGCCACCACTTTAGCTTTAAATACCTTTAGGGCAGATGGTACATGTAAAGCCCCTTCCGAAAAGAAGAAACGCAGTAATGCGTTCGAAAGGGCTTTGGCCTTGTTTTGGAGGTAAGCAATATGCGCTTTCCAGCCCATGTTGTGTTGAAAGTGCACTCCCAGGTATTGAAATTTTTGAACTTGTTCGATAGGTTTCCCATCCAACATCCATTTGTACAACTTCCGACTTCTGGAAAAAATAAGCACTTTCGATTTAGATTGATTTATGGTAAGGAGGTTAGATTTACAGTACAAAGCAAAAATCTTAAGTGCCCTCCTTAAACCGATTCTAGAGAACGAGAGTATCACAGCATCGTCAGCATACAGCAATAAGGGGCAGCGATAATCCGCAAGGCGAGGAGCGTGGATAGCTAATTGTGACTCGGCTAGAGGTGTTCTCATGTCGCTTATAAATAGATTGAAAAGATAAGGGGCTAAAATGCACCCTTGTCGAACTCCTCTGTTGATGGGTACGGAGTTTGTGAGGTCACCAGTAGGTGTTATTCTCACCCTGGCGGTCGTCCCATCGTGGAGTTGGGTTATTAGCCACAATAACCTTCTATCAATGCCCCAATGGGCCAATTTTCCCCATAATAGTTTTCTGGGTATGCTGTCGAACGCGGCCTTCAAATCTATGAAGGCAGCACAGAGTTGGCCCCGCTCAGAAGAAGAGTATTTCCGAGCTAAGTGGTATAAAATTACTGCATGGTCCGTGGTTGAATGGTGAGCTCTAAACCCAGCTTGTTCTGGGCCGATGAGATGGAGTTCCTCTGCCCACTGGGTCAGTCTAGTTAACAGAAAACGAGCGTATATTTTCCCGATAATCGACAGGAGACTGATGTTTCGATAGTTTCCCGGATCATCAGGGGGGCCTTTTTTGTGTATTGGGATGATGATGGCCTCCTTCCACGTTCTGGGCACGAGACCAGTAGCATTAATTGCATCAAAAGTTGCGGCAAGTATGTTTGCCCACCAGGCCGGATGTAGCTTTATGGCCTCCGCCGGGATCAGGTCAGGCCCGGGGGCTTTGCCTATTTTTAGTTTCGAGATTAAATCTAGAATTTCATCAGGTTCAGTTTTGGGCCAAATGGGCAGGTGTTCGAAAGAAACGTCAGAATGGCAGGTAGAGGTCTCTGTCTGCGAGAAATATTTCCTCAAAAATTGCTCCCAGATCGGGGCGGGGATAACTGACAGGGGGCATTTCTTTGATCTTCTGTTTATCAGGCACCAAAATTCACGGGAGCTACGAGACCTGGAGGCTGCAAGTAGAGCCTGCCAGCGATTTTGCTGCCATTCACATTTGGCTCTTTTCTGTGCCTGCTTATATGCAATTTTAGCTTGTAAATAATTAGGGGGCAGTGATAGGGCGCCAGAGGTTTTATACTCATTATATATAGAACAAAGATGGAGTCTAGCTTGTTTGCACTGCAAATTAAACCAAGGAGCTCCAACCTTGAGCTGCACCCGATTAACCAAGTGGGCTGGAACCGTAAAAAAAGACATAAAATCCGTTGAGAGTAGAGAGAACAGGTCCAGAGTCTTATTGTAGTCGGGTGTATCTGCTAATAGGACAATATGAGGTTCGGTTTTCTTTTTTTGGAAAAATGCCGTGTATTTTTGGGCCTGAGTCACTGACCATTTTATTCCTCTTATTTGGCCCGCAGCATTTAGTCCCATGTGGGTAGGGTGTCTTTTCTCAACCGGTAGCCAATCCAAAGAAAGTTTAGCGACTAAAGGGAGATGGTCACTCAAATGTACATTTTCTATTTTGAAATAAAAGAAATCTGTGAATAGGTCCTTGGAAACGAAAAAATAATCAAGGACACTATTTGAGGATGAACCCAGGTGAGTGAAGTCTCCAGGGATATCAGGCGGGCAGCTGCCATTTAAAATAACTAGATTTAGGTGGATTGCCATTTGGTAGAGTAAGACACCCGCCTCATTCACTCTGTTATCTTTGGATAATCTCAGAGCCAGGGGGGTTAAAGCCGAGTTTTGAAAACTAGGGGGGACCCACCACTTGGCCTTACTTATCATCTCCCAATTTGCAGCTGTACGGGCATTAAAATCGCCACCCATTACTGCGGGAATATTAGGATGTTTAAAATAACAATATAATAAGTGCTCCTCCAAGGCTTCCCATTTGCGGTGTAGGTCTGCTGAAAGACCACCCGGAGGGAGATAAACATTTGTAATTAGTAATTCAAATTTTTCACCGGAAATCAAGCCTGTGATGGCATAAGGAGGTAATGACTGGACAAGCGTAAATTTGGCCTGCAATTTAAGAGAGATGGCGATCAACAGGCCTCCACTAGGGCGTCCGCCTTTAAGGGAGGGGCAGGCTGGGAGAGAAATGAGATTGTAGCCGTTTATATCAATTGCCTCCTCTTCCCAAGTTTCTTGCAGGAGTATTATCTGAAATAAATTTATAAACTTCAAAAAATCAGGATCTGATTTTCCCCCCTCCATCCTGCAATGTTCCAACATAAAAATGCCAGGGGGGATTTTCTAGTCTGACCATTTAGCAGTCAATTCGGATGCAAGAAAGGTTCTTTAGTGGGGGGAGTTGCAGATACAAAGAAATCTGTTATTTTCCTTTGGGAGGATGGCAACAGGGGTAGGCGTCCCAAAGTAGTAACCGTATTAGGAAGGTTTGGCTGTAAGGTCGGCATATTCATTCTGCTAGAGGAGATGGAAGTTAGATCAGCATGGACAGAATCTCTAGTAGAATTGTCATTTGGAATTTGGATAATTTTGTTTATACGGCCCATCGGGTCTTCAATCAGATCCGCTGTCGTATCTTGTACTAAAGGAGTACCTTCCCATAGAGGCTGAGGTTGCCGGGGGTCTGCTGTAGGATCAGATATTATGAAGAGGTTTCTTTGGAGACTCATTTGCTGGTTGGGTGTTGTTCTATCCGGAGAGGGTGAGGATTCTAAGGCCGGCATAGATGAATGTGTCGAGCCGGAATTTAGCTCTTGCTGAGGGGCCAAGACTTTGTCCTTCGCTGACTCCGTCAGGGTGAGCAGGTCAAAATTTATTAAGGCAGATGTTGAGGGGCCGTCATGCAGGTCAGAGCATAATGTTGTTGTTGCTCGGCATGATAGAGCCTGCTGAAGACATTTGGATTTAGGCCCGGGGCTAAATTGAAGGAGGTCCTGTGCTTCTGTCGAGCAAGATGGAATCAGCTTATTTTTGGCCTTTGCTTTATCATGGGCATGTAAGAGCTGCGATTTAAGCGCATCGAGTCTTTGAATTGTTTCTGCTTGTTCACTCAACGGAAGTTCGCCAAAAGAAATGACGAGCGCGCTTTCGTCCAAGGAGGTTTGCAGGATGTCAGGTACAGGTGAAGGTTCATTAAGTGGGCAAGGGGGTGCTGAGATTAGATGGGGAAGTTGTATAGCAGCATCTTTATCTGGTGTGTCGGAGCGGTCTGTACTTTGAGGCGTGCCGTCGGCTGCTCTGCATAATAAGGGCTTAATCAAGTTGTCCATAAACACCCTCGTTGGGATGATATCAGCCTTAATCAGGTCCTTTTTCCGACGTGCAATCATAGAAGGGACCTTTGGGGAATGAAAAGCTAGGATCACCCTGAGGGAACCGTCCTGCTGTAGCAGGGGCAGCACCGCATGTATGTCTATTTGCTGGTTCTTGATCTTTAGGATTTTACTGAGGCACTCTTTAGCCCCTTCTAAGTTGAGCCATTTTGCTGAATTAGCCCGGATAAAAAGGCAGATTTTCTTAGGTTGCAGGACTAGTGCTTGTTTGTTAAGTTGAGGATTAAGGTGATATTTGTGTTTCCCCCCCTCCGATTTGACTGAGAGGGGGTGGAGAGCTGGAGACTTTTTAACAAGGGGTGAGATTTGGAATGTTTTTGATCCAAATGTTTGTAGCTCAGGTTTATCCACTTTCTGTTGGAGATTTGATAATTGGAGAGATATCTCATCCATTTTTTTGAAAATATAGTGAAGAGTCCGAATAACCAAGTGTAGTTGTTCGCATCTAGGGCAATCCATTAGGTCAGGGGCCGTTCCTCCATTCAGAGGGGTTTGGTTCCCTTTACATGGAGAGTTCAGATGGATCGTTGATTTGGGGGAGCACTGGGCCATCACTGTAGGGTCTTCAAGGTCGTCTAGCGGGAGGAAGCGATTGTAGGTTTCCACCTCAGCATGGTGGTCTACTTGGCCACACCCTCTTTTCCCCAGGTGTCGGTCAGTCCTTTTTAATTTTGGTTTTGGGAGCGACAAAGGTTCTTCAAGTTCTCTCAATCGTTTCCCATGACCCATAGCTAGCAAGGGTTAAAAAACCAATTCCTTAAAATAATAATTAAAAACCATCAAAGGGAGGAACCGTGGAACTGTGGCTTACAAGGAGTTTATCAATATGACTTTGAAATAGAAAGGTAACAAATGAGGCAATCTTTCACAGCTTGCTGGAACAGTAGCCTCCTGGATTCACAGCCTCCCCTCAGTCCCCGTAAACTTTCCTTCTAAAAGCGTGTTTAATTGCTCAAAAAGCTAAAACGGCGACGTCAATCCACAATTTTTATCAGTGGGGACGACAGGGTGGGCAGCTGAGTATATAATAAGGCCAGTTGCTTCTTTCCCGATCCTTCTGGGAAGGGAGCTGCTGTACCTCCTCAGGTCATCCACAAGCGGTGGCACTGCAGTGTGGCAGAGATTTTCTTGGTTTTCTGTTCCTACAAGCTGTTTGATATATGCTGCTCACTTAAATAGCAGAAGATACCAACCCCTTTAAGGTTTTGACTTTGTCAAGCATACAGCTAGATCCTATGCATGCTTATGCAATGGAGCTTATTTTCAAGTAATAGTGTGAACTGGATTGCTGCCACAGACTATGTCAGGCATCCCCAAACTTTGGCCCTCCAGATGTTTTGGACTGCAATTCCCATCTTCCCCAACCACTGGTCCTGTTAGCTAGGGATCATGGGAGTTGTAGGCCAAAACATCTGGAGGGCCACAGTTTGGGGATGCCTGGACTATGTTATTGAATACAGTGCAGCTATCTGAATTCAGTGCATGTTATATGTGTACCGGTAAATAACTTTCTCTATCTCTCAGTTTACAGGTTAACAGGAGTTTTTCTTGGCTGATCAATTTTTGACCATTAAAAATTAATGGCGCAAAGAGAACTCTGGAGGAGCAGCAGAAGCTTTGAAAGCAATTGTACAAACTGAAAGAATGGCAGTGGTGTACTCTTTACAAAAGCCTGAAATACTGATGCAGCCCTTTAATTATCATTTGATTTCGCTGTCATTGGTGCTGAGCACCTCATACAACCCTGGCCACATATTTTGCAAAGCTACAGATATGCCGAGTCTTTTGCGGTGTGATGAGTAACCTGATTTTCCAGTGTCTTTGTGCGAAAACAGAGCTATATACTTATATCGAGAGAACATATGCATGCTGTATTTTGCTGCCAGTTTTTTTTTTTTTTTGTAAAACAGGAAATAATAAAAAACCTGTGAGGTTGTCACTACAAAACAAAAATGACAGTTCCTTTCTTTGCTCATATTCAGTTCAATTTCCCCAATGAAAGTTTATTTAGGGGGAAATAGGTAAATGTTACTAGTCTTGCTTAAAATCAGTAAATTCGCTTGCTATGCATCCATCCTCCTCCCCCAAGGGTGGCCATTTATCTTACCCAACCGCAGGGGCAGATTTTGGTAATATGGCACTCTGAGGAAGGACAAATTTTGGTGCCCCTCTTTCCCACTCTTGCCTTCCGTTCTGCACATGCTCTCAAGTGCACCACATCATAGTTGTGGCAACTCTGACCAGAGGCCTAACTTTGAGTAGGTAGGCATATAAATATAGGTATCATTATTATTTATTATTATTATTATTTATTATTATTTTGCGTTCCTCTCAGCTTGATGCCTGAGGGTGGGGGCGGGGAATGGCCCACACCACCTAAAAATTTGGTGCTGCCCACAGTACTGCCAAGAGGACAAATCCTCTTTTTGAAGATCTTCTGTAATTGGAGGGCTGGCTAGTCCAAGCCTGATTTAATGATAAGGAACCATCAAAAGGGAGAGCAGGGGCCTCAAAATTGACTGAGCAGGCACAAAAATCAGCTGATGTCATCTCACTGTGGTGAGATGTATTGCATTTCTACTTCAATTACCGTAAGAAAAAGGTAAAGGGACTCCTGACCATTAGGTCCAGTCGTGACCGACTCTGGGGTTGCGGCGCTCATCTCGCGTTATTGGCCAAGGAAGCCGGCATACAGCTTCCAGGTCATGTGGCCAGCATGACAAAGCCGCTACTGGCGAACCAGAGCAGCACACGGAAACACTGTTTACCTTCTCACTGTAGCGATACCTATTTATCTACTTGCACTTTGATGTGCTTTTGAACTGCTAGGTGGGCAGGAGCTGGGACCAAGCAACGGGAGCTCACCCTGTTGCAGGGATTCGAACTGCTGACCTTCTGATCAGCAAGCCCTAGGCTCTGTGGTTTAACCCACAGCGCCACCTGTGTCCCACAATTACAGTAGTTATTTCTAAATGTACACCCATGCACAAAAATTATCATATGTAAATTTTATGCAAATTGAAATTATCTTTTGTCCTTTTTTCTTCATGCAACTTCTCTTTTTTGGCAAAGCATAACTGGCCACCCTACCTACCTGCCTGCTCCATCTCTTCATTCTCCATCCAGGAAAGCAAGGGGCATTATGATAGTTTAATAATAATATATTCCAGGGAGGCAGACACTTGAGGAAGGCACAGAGCCAGACTGGTGAGCAGGCCTTGGGAAAGAGCTGGATATTGGGAGTAAATTTTATTCTTACATCTGAGAAAGCAAACATGGGCTTACATGGTCAGCTGCTACACAGCTCTCCAGTCTCACTAGATTCAATGGGTTTTACCCCTAAGCATGCACAGGATTACACCTTACTGTCCATTGCTATTCATATATATTTTGAGACATGTGTCCAATGGGACTTTCTCCCTAGTGTGTTTTGGAATACAACCTTAAACACAAACCTTGATGCTGATAAAGAAACAGGATATGTTAATATCTTACTCGTTTTTTTGTTTTTTAAAAAAATGTTGCAAAAGTGACAGGAAGAAAAATAAATGATTGTATTTTGTTGTTTCATGATTTCCAGTAGGACTACTCCAGTCCAGGTCAGAAAAAAACTTTGAAGTCTTCAGAGGTCAAGTTCAACCGACATGTCACATTCACGCTGCTTAACCTTTTACAAAGCTTTCCTATTTCAGTGTGTCCTTCATAAAAGGTCACAGTAGCTAATTGTTTACAATCTTTTCTCCTCGCTGTAATATTTATATTTCCATAATGAAATGCCACTGTTGTTGATGCCTTTCAGAAGGATTATTTCTGCCAGAGACTAATGTTAGTTTATAAAACAAAACAATATTTATTCCATCATTTGCACCAAAAGCAGGAATTGGTGTTCTAAAATGAGTTGGGGTTGCATTCAAACACCACCACCTTGTCTTGGCTCGCTGCTCCTGTTACGTCAGGTAGAGCACATGCATTGCATTCAGATGACCTCAAGTTCACTCCTCGGCATCTCCAATTAATAGACAAGTAGCAGATGATCTGCTGGAGGTTCAGAGAGCTGTTGCTATTCAGGATAGATGGATCAATAGTCTGGTTCAGTAAAAGGCAACTTCCTATCTCACAGATACATAGGATGCTGCCTTATACGGAATCACACCACTGGTCCATCTAGCAGATAGACAGGGCATTAATACCAACAACTAGTTTTGTCTCCATTGACTTGCAGCAGCTCTCCAGGGATTCAGTTGAGACTTTCCCAGAACTGCCTTTAGATCATGGGTAGGCAAACTAAGGCCCAGGGGCCAGATCCAGCTCAATCGTCTTCTAAATCTGGTCCTCGGACAGTCCAGGAATCAGTGGTTGTTTTTTTTCATGAGTAGAATGTGTCCTTTTATTTAAAATGCATCTCTGGGTTATTTGTGGGGCATAGGAATTTGTTTATTTCTTCTTCTTCAAAATATAGTCTTGCACAAGGTCTGAGGGACAGTGGGTCGCCCCCCTTCAGAAAGTTTGCTTTAGATCTAGGTGAATTAACCTTTGACCATCTACATGCAAAGAAGATACTCTACCACTGAGCTGCAACCCTAGGAATGTATGGACGTAATCCACATCTGCCCATGCAATGTCACCTGCCTATAATTTATTTTATAGATGCTTGCACAAGAACAGATTTGGGTGCATTGGACCAAAGTTCCTGAAAAGGGCCACAGAAGTGAAAACAAGACAGTGGCCTTGGACATTAAGGTAAGCTATCGGGAAATGTCTAACACATGCATCCCTGGGCTGTGAGTAAAATCCACCAGTTGGAATGGTATGGGTAAACTGCTGCAGGATTGGCTGTGGAGGATCCTGCCTGCTTCAACCATGGCACAGATGGAACCCTTCCAGCTCTGCCCCTTTATAATTTGAAGAAATTCTCCACTTTCTAAACACACACCTATATTTTAGCAGGACTTATTTATATAGATAAGAACGGTCCTTATGAAGAACTTGCTGCTCAGCAAAGCAAAGCGGGGAAAAACCTAACAGCCTGCCTGTGTTCTGTAGTCTGTGTCTTGAAAGCAACTGTGCTTTGTCAAATAAAGGTATTTAAATGTCATCTTTCGTTCAAATTTCTGAAGACAGTATTTTCATACCATCATTTTTTTCTTGGAGAAATTAAAGCATAAAACCAACTGTTTTCTAGGTTGAGAACGCCCAGAAAAGAATTCTCTGGGCAACCCAAGAACAAAGAAATGTGATTGCTCTGAAAGAGCTTTAGAGAGAGATGGAGTGGACTATTGTCTGCTTGAAGATATTTAATATTCTACTTCTGGCTGAAATGATGGCATATAAGAAAAGAATACATCAAAGTAATATAAAGCAAAAATGCATGTTGATCCTGTGGATGTTTAAGTAGAAGTAAATTCCACAGAGCCCAGTAGGCCTTACTCTTCAGTAGCGTATGTAGGATTTGCAGCTTTAGTTGAAGAGTAAAGTGAAGATCACACACTTAAAGCTGATGTTTCAAATTTTCTGGCATGTAAGAGGAAAGAAACAGTGGGAGCTAGTACCGAGGGTGTAACTTAGTTATGTATTTTGCTACAGACTTGAAGTTTTTCATTGTTGTAACATTATCATGCAAGCAAAGGGAGTTTTATTTTAGTGTGATACTCTACTGTTCATAAGTGCATCTCAGAGGATGGAATACAGTATTGCAGTGAATGAATATATTGATGAAGCAATCCTGCTGCCAAGTTAAAGATGTCAGAGAGAAAGAAAAGACAGAAATGTGTTGTGAATGGGTGTGGGGGAAGGTTAGCCATTTGAGGGCAGATGGATAGCTGGCCAACCATTCAGTCAGGGCAGTAGAATCTGCTCCATGCACAGGTCCTACAGCAAATATGTATTTAAAAAGTATGGGAAGATGTGATGCCTTGATGCCATGCCTGGGCACACAAGGGGGATTCTTCACTTGTCATACATTTGAATGGATTAACATATGCAAATGAGTTATGGACTCTTCAAAAATGCCTCCTGCTGGTACAGGTGGTAATCCAGAATGAACATTTTGGAAGCAAGCTACATTATCTCTAGTTTGATAGCATACATATGCAAGCTAACAAATTAACCACAATACGGATGTTTAACAGACTTTAGGCTGCAATTTTGTACTCACTTACGTAGATACACATAGGATTTTGCTATCTAATCACTGTAAAATTGGTGGAAATGGGGAGTCAACTTTCTCCAATTCTCTCTCCCTGCAGCTTCCCCACAGTTCCAGAGGATGCCAACTCTCGGGAATGGAGGGGGATGCAGGGGGGGGGGACTGGCAAAAGTCACCTCCTTCCTTCTATTGGTGGGATTGTCCCAACAATGGAACTTGACTCATGGAATGTTCCCACCAGCTGCAGTCACTAAAAACTGGTAACAACATTTTCTTGCCTTCTCTTTCAATACATGCTTTCTGAAAGTAAAGCAGAAATTCAAGTTTATGTGATTAATTGTGAATTTGCTGGTTATTCCTGGTTATTTGTATTATTATCTACAGTAATATTTTATACCTTTCAATACTTCAAACTCATTAAAATATATATCTATGAAAATATACCCATGTGGTACAAAAAGTCTCAATTAAAATAAAATCAAAGCAAAATATATTAAAGAAACAGAACAACAGAATAGCTCATCTGACAAGATTATAAAGACAGTAAGTCATTTTCAGTAGACAATTTAATTAAACACTGAATATGAAGGCTGTGATCTACTGTATAACTTCTGGAGTGTAAACACCAAAGAACCTTCCAGCACCTTAAAGGCTGGCATCAGTCTGCTCTGGAGACAATAGAAGAGTGCGCTTTTGGGGGTGAAGTCAAACCATTGGAGAGTTACAGCGCTTGCTGTGGCTGTAGAGACTGATATGGGAGAGACATGTTTTGTTGCAGCTGGGGCAAATGAAGGCATCTGGTGTACCATAGAATCATAGAATCATAGAGTTGGAAGAGACCACGAGGGCCATCCAGTCCAACCCCCTGCCAAGCAGGAAACACCATCAAAGCATTCTTGACATATGGCTGTCAAGCCTCTGCTTGTTGTTGTTTTGTCGTTTAGTCGTGTCCGACTCTTCGTGACCCCATGGACCATAGCACGCCAGGCACTCCTGTCTTGCACTGCCTCCCGTAGTTTGGTCAAACTCATGTTCGTAGCTTCGAGAACACTGTCCAACCATCTTGTCCTCTGTCGTCCCCTTCTCCTAGTGCCCTCAATCTTTCCCAACATCAGGGTCTTTTCCAAGGATTCTTCTCTTCTCATGAGGTGGCCAAAGTATTGGAGCCTCAGCTTCACGATCTGTCCTTCCAGGGAGCACTCAGGGCTGATTTCCTTAAGAATTGATAGGTTTGATCTTCTAGCAGTCCATGGGACTCTCAAGAGTCTCCTCCAGCCTCTGCTTAAAGACCTCCAAAGAAGGAGACTCCACCACACTCCTTGGTAGCAAATTCCACTGCCGAATAGCTCTTACTGTCAGGAAGTTCTTCCTAATGTTTAGGTGGAATCTTCTTTCTTGAAGTTTTAATCCATTGCTCCGTGTCCGCTTCTCTGGAGCAGCAGAAAACAATCCTTCTCCTTCCTCCATATGACATCCTTTCATATATTTGAACATGGCTATCATATCACCCCTTAACCTTCTCTTCTCCAGGCTAAACATACCCAGCTCCCTAAGCCGTTCCTCATAAGGCATCGTTTCCAGGCCTTTGACCATTTTGGTTGCCCTCTTCTGGACACGTTCCAGCTTGTCAGTATCCTTCTTGAACTGTGGTGCCCAGAACTGGACACAGTACTCCAGGTGAGGTCTGACCAGAGCAGAATACAGTGGTACTATTACTTCCCTAGATCTAGATGCTATACTCCTATTGATGCAGCCCAGAATTGCATTGGCTTTTTTAGCTGCTGCATCACACTGCTGACTCATGTCAAGTCTGTGGTCTACCATGCAGGTGGTGCAGGTGTACCATTATGTCTTTTTATTTCTGCACTCCTCCCAGCGGTCATTCCTCCTCTGGTCACTGCTGTTAGACATCAGATGCATGAAGTGAGACCCTGAATTGCAGGTGGGTGGGGTTTTTATATGTACCTGCATCTCAGGTTCACTCTCCCTGTGTCTGATGAAGTAGACTGTTAGCAAAGCTTATGTCATAATAAGATGCAATAAACTTTAAGGTGCCACAAAACTATTTGCTCTTTTTGATGCAAATTCCCTCTGGAAATTCATGAATGTGGCTATACTATGAATATAATAATAATAATAATAATAATAATAATAATAATAAATTTTTATTTATACCCCGCTTTCCCCAGTCAAAAACCGGGCTCAGGGCGGCTGACACCAACAGAATTACAATAAAACAATTAATTAAAATACAGATTAAAATACAGTATTAAAATTTAAAATGCAGCCTCATTTCAAGTAGGCCATAAATCCAAGCCATGAGGGAGGAAAACACAGGGGTCAGGCTGAGTCTAACCCAAAGGCCAGGCGGAACAGCTCTGTCTTGCAGGCCCTGCGGAAAGATGACAAATCCCGCAGGGCCCTGGTCTCCTGGGAAAGAGCGTTCCACCAGGTTGGGGCCAGTACTGAAAAGGCCCTGGCTCTAGTAGAGGCCAATCTAGCCATCTTATGACTCGGGATCTCATACCAGGAGAGGCGGTCCCATAGGTACGAGGGTCCCAAGTCGCATAGGGCTTTAGAGGTCAAAACCAGCACCTTAAACCTGATCCTGTACTCCACCGGGAGCCAGTGCAGCTGGTAAAGCACTGGATGAATGTGATCCCGCGGCCGGGACTCTGTAAGGAGCCTCGCCGCGGCATTCTGCACCCGCTGAAGTTTCTGGGTCAGCTTTAAGGGCAACCCTGCGTAGAGCGAGTTACAATAGTCAAGCCTGGAGGTGATCGTCGCATGGATCACTGTGGCCAGATCGGGGCGAGAGAGGTAAGGGACCAACTGCTGGATGGGGTGGAGATGGAAAAATGCTACCTTTGCTGTGGATGCAACCTGCGCCTCCATGGAAAGGGAGGCGTCAAAGGTTACACCCAAACTCTTGACAGAGGGCGCTGGTACCAATTGAGCCCCTGCAAAAGATGGGAGTTATACTAGTTAAGCTGATATGGGCCCCATCAGGGTTATTTAATATAAGTCACTTTGAGTTGCCTTTATAAGAAAAGGAACTAACATATATAATCATTCATTTACAGTATATAAATATGCACTATACATTTAAAGCAGTATCATGCCACTTTAAACAGTTGTGGCTTCCCCCAAAGAATCCTGGGAACTGTAGTCTGTTAATGATGCTGAGAGGGGTTGGGAGACCCCTATTTCCCTTGCACAGCTACAACCTGCGGAGTGGTTTAACATCCTGTCCCAGTTCCCAGGACATTCAGAGAACTGTAGCTTTGTGAAGGGAATTACTCTGTGGCTGGCAACCTTAACAAACTAAATTTCCCAGGATTCTTTGGGGGAACCACAACTGTTTAAAGTGGTATGAGACTTTTAAATGCATAGTGTGGGTGAGACTCCAATTTCCTCAAAACTCAAGGGTTGCAGGATGGTGATAGTGTTGAGGGCCAAACCAGTCAGATTCGATGGGACCATTGTTCATGTGTCCTCCCTGTTCACGTTGTAAAATAGATGTGCATGCATCATGAAACTGTAACAAACAGTGGAAGTTTGAAAAGAGGTGCCAAAGCATCTCCCCAGCCTGTGCCTTATTCGTTTTATTGATATCCCACCTTTCCTCCAACGAGGAACTCAGAAATGGACCCATTTCTCTCCCCCAACCTCATCCTCAAAACAAATAATCCAAAGCACATTTTCTTGGGAACTGTAGTTTACCCCGCACAGAGCTACAATTCTGGGAGCAAACAAGAGTCAAAATGTGCTTCAAATGAGCAGAGATTCGAAAGCGAGTCTTCCTGTTTACAGGAGAGGTATCCAACTCCTTTTTGGATCCAAAAAAAGATACCCCCCCCAATAATTTGTCAGTGATAGCAATTGACAATAGGCTTGTTGTTTTTATTTTATTTTAAGTAGACAGTGCTATATAGCGAGAGGGTGAAATCAGCCCTCCCTGCGCCTTGCCAGGGATGCCAATCTGCCCAGACGCCGCTGAGTGAGGAGGGGGCTCGGCGATGTTCTCTGCAGGTGCAGTTGTCCTGTGCGCGTGAATGGAACACACACACACACTCCGGTCCCGCCTCATGGTTGAAAGCGGCCCTCAGCTCCCCCCCCCCAAAAAAACCCCTGTCAGCCCCACTCCTGCTTTGGGGCTTTAACTTTGTACTGTGCCACGAAACAAACCGGAGCCTGGCGAAACGGCTTCGTGCCCAGGCGGTTCCCAAACGCAGCCCCGCTCGACAACACACAACACACGGCAGCCAGGTCTCCCAAGGGAGGGAGAGGCCGCAGCGCCTGAAGGGAAAGACCTCTTTGGGGCGAACAAGCACCCTCTCCCACTCGAGCGCCCAAAGTTACCTCCAGGCGGCTTCAAAAGGCGCTTCACCCCCCACCCCACCCCACCCCACCTCCAATTGCCCTGTTTCTATATCTGAGGGAATGAGCTCGCCCTCTCCCTGACAAGAGGCCGCTTCGACGGCCTCCCTTCCCGCTGCCCCACTTCGCCCCCTTGCGCGGCTTCCTCCCCAGGCCGTCGCCAACCCTCCTCTCTCTGGGCGTGTTGGCTGAGGCGGCCTCTCCGCTTCCCGCGCCCGCCCGGTTCCTCTCTCTCCCCCCCCCCGCCTCGCCCGCCCCTTATCGACTGCTATTTTTAGTAAATCCTCCTCGAGCCACCACCGCCACCGGCGGCGGCGGCGGCGGGCTGCGAGAGCGGCGCTCAGTCCTTCGCTGCTGCTGCTGCTTCCCTCCCTATCTCCGCCTCCTTTCCTCCTCTTCCTCTCTCGGCGAGAGGCTTGCTCCGCCGCCTGCCGGGGCCAGGCTCACATGAAGCCCCCTTGCTCGCAGCAGCAGCACTAGCAGCGGCGGCAGGTAACTTTCTTTTGCCTCCCCCCTCCCTTCCTTGCCCCCCGCCCCATAGTTCCTTCGCTTCGGCGCCTCCAGCAGAAGATGGCAGTGGGGGGCACGCCTGCCAGTCGCAGCCCGGCCGGAGCAAAGAGATAAAGAGGAGGAGGAAAGGGAGCAGCTGCGGAACAGCAGCATCTTGCACACAGGTGAGTGGAGCGACACATGCCACATCCCTCCCATGCAACTGAATGGGCTCCTTTGGAGGAGCAGTGAGTGTGTGTGTGTGGACCAGAAGTTCAGTCTTGGGTCTCTCTCCAGATGCCTTGGGAATGTTTTTTTTTAACCCCCCCCCAGGGATTTCGTTGGGATGGAAGCTGCAGCTCTGCTACTTTGCCTTTGCCTATTTATTTATTTTTTGGGATGCAGGCACTTAGGGTTGGAAGGGGAATCCTACACACATACACGCATCAAACTCTCTTTCTGTGTCTGTGTGTATATCACCTACTTTTGGGTTCATCTCATCCAGCCATGATTTTGAACGAGGCGACTGGGTTTATTCTTGGGAAGCTAGCAAAAAGAGAGAGGGAGGGGGAACCGCTGGTAGAGAGCCGCTCCGTGGGAGACACTTGTTAGGGTGAACCAGGTAAGGAGAAAGCTTTAACGAGGTGAGCGCTAGGGAATGTTTCCTGGGTATCAAACAGGTGGGATGGACTCCCATCTTCGAGTGAAGCCATCGGGAGGGTTGCATTCGGTGCCTCTTGGTAAGGACTGGGATCGAGATTGGTGTAAATGCTAGAAATCCGTTCGTTGCAGCCGATGGGTTTGTTTGATTCCCCTCCCCCCTGAAAAAAGGAAGGCTGCCATCCTGTGCACGTTTTCTTGCACCCTTCCTTAGAGGCAAGTCCCATTGAACAGCGTGGGTTTTACTTCCAAGTTAGAGCGCATGGGATTGGTCTGCAGGTGCTGTGTGCTTGTGAGGCATATCCGGATTTTAGAGCTGGGGGAGTAAGTATTGTTGCAACTGATTCATGTGTTTGGGCTCTTTCAGGACATAGTTGTAGAAAGATGGGGCTGTTCTGGGTTTTTGTGCCTAACAGACATGTATTTCCACAAAGCAAACTTCCACAATGAATAACCCTGGATCCTGTAACTATGGAAATAGCTGCTGTGGGTTTTGTTTTTTGTTTTGAAAGGGGGGGGGAGTCTGTACAATGGTTAGAAATGACTCTTTTTTTTGGGGGGGGAAACCCCAGCTATTTTAATATTCAAATTATTTTATAAAATACTTAAAATCCATATGTATATATGATTTTAGAAATGAATAAAGTAACATGATGTGTGCTTGTTGCAACAAGCAACTATGCTATATTTTTACGGGAGGAAAATATATCTGCCTCTAAAATGCTGAAATGTATTCTGGTGGAGTGCAATCCTAAATATGTCTACTCAGAATAATTGAGTTGAATGGGATTTACTCTCCGGCAAGCCTTAAAAATGTGATCACCAGAATTTTAAAGTTGTGTTAAAATGTACAAGTCATGGAGAAAATAGGGAAAATAAAATAAAATAATATTTATAAAAGAATTATGTGTATAGATCTAAAATGAAGGGATAACTAAGGAGGTACATAATAGCCACCTTTTGAAAAGCTCTATGCCATTGTCAAGAACATCATAATAATAAATTACATATTTTATATTTTAAATTGATTTTAGGTGTGTGGAACTCATTTTCCCCCGAAATGATTGGGAGGAATTCCTACTGCAATATGGCATTGCTACAATTGTTTATTATGTTTACACTTGTAATAACATTAAATTCCCAGAATATCATTTTGATGTGACATCTACTCTAGCAATCCTCTCCTATGTTTAATTGGAAGTAATTTCTAGTGTGTTCAGTGCGGCTTGCATTAAGGTTGCATTCTTGACAGTGCAAACGTATCATTTACTTAGGGCAGAACTGGCTCCAACTTTGAGGGTGGCCTGGGCAAAGGGCCATAAGCCAGTGTTAGAGCATTTGCTTTGCACACACAAGTTCCTAGGTTTAATTTTTGGCAACTCCCAGTAGGGCTGGGGATGTCCCCTGCCTGAAATCCTGGGGTGCCAGTCAGTGTGGACAGTGCTGAGCTATGTGGACCAATGGTCTGACTCCTTTGTTCCTAAGTGCTCTTTGGTGGGCTGCCTTCTCTCTTGGCAGGCTTACCAGGAGGCAAAAAAGGCAACAGTGCTTCATGCATTGGTGGGTCATACCTACAGTTTTAATTTCTCACATTGCTCCCTGTTTGGGGGCATTGTGGAAAATCAAAATAGCAACTGGACCCCATTACCCAGAGGTGCTTAGAGTACCAGGCCGGGGGGGGGGGATCTTGCACATGCCCTGGTTAACTCCTGGGGCCCATGCAACTGCCCCAAGGATGCTCTGACTCTGAAGCCCCACTCTGCTCAGTGAGGCTAACTCCTTAGTAAGTGTGTTCAGAATAGCACATTAAGGTATCTTTTCCTGGAATTTTGTGTGTGTGTGTGTGTGTGTGAGAGAGAGAGAGAGAGAGAGAGAGAGAGAGAGAGAGAGAGAGGTCCCTAGTGTGGAACAGTGTGCAGAAATTTATTTATTTTAATTACCTTTTAATCCCACCCTTCTCTTCCAAAGAGTTTATTTTCACAACTATGAGGTAGGTTAGATTGAGAGAGAACAGTTGATTCAGGAGAGCTTTGTGGCTCACTGGGGAATTATTTATACATACATACATACATACATACATACATACATACATACATACGGGACCCAGGTGGTGCGGTGGGTTAAACCACTGAGCCTAGGGCTTGCTGATCAGAAGGTCAGCGGTTCGAATCCCTGTGACGGGGTGAGCTCCCGTTGCTTGGTCCCAGCTCCTGCCAACCTAGCAGTTTGAAAGCACATCAAAATGCAAGTAGATAAATAGGAACCGCTACAGCGGGAAGGTAAACGGCATTTCCATGTGCTGCCACATGACCTGGAAGCTATACGCCAGCTCCCTCGGCCAATAATGCGAGATGAGCGCGCAACCCACTACATGACTGGACCTTATGGTCAGGGGTCCCTTTACCTTTACGTTTACATACATACATACATGCAAGCATTTATTTCATACATGGTGGTGTATAGCAATATATACAGTACAATGAAACTATAAATATATACAATAAAACTATAAATATATACTATAAAATACAAAACACCAAAAAAGGACAAAATGACCATTTTAATGACCCCCCCCCAAAAAAACCCAAACAAAGTTGTATTAGCTTGTTTGGTCTTTAAGAGACCAAAATCGGATGGGAGGGTGCCTGCTGAATTTTTTTCCCATAGTATGGGACTGGTGACCCTATATGCCCAACTCCACCATCATTGACTAACACTTCCACTACATCACATTGGATCATGGACATCTGATGTCTATGTCTGTCCTCTGTCATGGTATCATGGTCAAGTATGTCAGCCTTAGTTTCACTTCTTTAAAAAGCTAAAAGAAAAAAAAAATACATCCTGACCTCAGGTGTAAGTGTCTTGAAATCAGATACAATGAACAGTGAACCACAATCACCTTCTTCACCCAACTGTCCTAAGGGTAAATGCAATAAGGGTAATTCTTGTAATGCTAAACTATAGCAAATAGAATGTTGTTTTGAGTACACTTGTATGCATATTGATGTGCCTTTTAAAAACGATATTTCATAGATTCAAGTAATGGTTTATATGCATATGCTTTTCTGTTGTCTGTTTTATACTTTTCCACAAATAGGTTTCTGGTTTTAATAAACCTGTGATGAATGTTGAGTAATTCCTGGAATTAGTATTTAGGACTTTTCAGTACTTTTATTAGTTTTTAGGACTTTCCACCAATTTCCTGGCCTTTTTCTTTTCATACGGGTAACTTTATATAAGTTAGCTTGACTTCTGAAATCTTGTGTAGTTTTATTTTAGAAATGTTGAATACAAGCATCCCTCACTGGAGCATTTTGAGAGATGATTTCAAATTTCTGATAGGTTTATGAACAAACAGATGTGTTAAGTTTCCTAAGGTACATAATTTGTGAAATATGTGCAACGTTAGAAAGAAACAATAATACCGTAATTTTTATCGTAAAGCATTGTTAAGAAGTAGACTAAACCATGTTGTGTTGGACATAACAATAGTTTCCATTGCTTTCAGTAGGCTGATATATTTATTTTTTTAATTTTGGAAAAATGCTAACATTACTGTTAGATGTTATTGTCTTTGAAACGTTGCAGGCCTCACCTCTATTTCTACATAAATAATACGATGATGGTACAGTGTGGTGTGGCTAGGACCCTTGCTGTACGCATGATATTATGTTGGCTGCATGTATTGAGGTTTGGTGGTGTCTGTATGGCTGGAGAAATTTTTCCCGCCCGCCGCGCCGCGCTCCCTGCCGTGCTTGGCCTTGCCTGAGGGCGCGCCGGGGAGCTGGAGGGAGGGTGCGGCGCGGCACGGCGGGAATGGCGAACTCGCGCTCCGCCGGGCTGTGCTCCGCCTCTGCCCACCGGCCCTGCTTCTAGAGTAGGGCAGCTGCCCTAACTTGCCCCGTGGTGGGTACGCCCTTGGTCCCTGGTCAGTCTGTATTACTAAAATGATTGTATGAAAATAATTGCAGGCAATTTGCTATAGATCAGCAACAGAACTACAGTACTGTATAGTGTTTAAATTCTGTAGGCAGTTGCTTCCTTAAAATATTCCTACATCAGTCTACCAATAAAATCTTTGTAGCGTCTATGACAGATACCTTTGCAGGGATTTATTCATTTTACTGATTTGTCAGTGATGATTCAGAAAGCCAAACTACAATGAGATCACACCCCCTCATCGGAATTAAAACTGGCTAATTTCCCCCAACTGTTTTAACATTGTGGAAAGAACCTAGGACTGCGATCATAAGTATTCTTATTGCAAGTGAATTATACTAAAATCCTTGGAACTTCCTTTTGAGTAAGCACAGGCTGTAAGTTTGCAAGAGAAACATTTCATCTGAAAGGTCCAATAAATATTTATGAAGATGTTTCTATTTCGGTATGAGTTTTTAAAACGAAATTAAAATACAATCCATATATTTTAACATTAAAGGTTTATAGCCAATTAGGAAATACATTAACTACTGTACATGTAAAATAGGAAATAATGGTTTTGTTTTGTGTTTGGTTTAAACACATTATGCATATTTTCTTGGTGATGTTTTAGTGTAGATGGATTGAGAGTGATTAGCATATACTTTAATAATAGGTTACCCGCACTGTAAATCTTCTTACATAGTTCTTATGCAAACAGAAGTCATTAGGGTCTTGAAATGAATATAGCTTCTTCTCCTTAGCATAACTGAAATCATATCAGAAGAAAGAAAACAAGATTTTAATACATTCATGTAGAATTCTTGCTCAAAACTCATATTTTCAGTTTACATATGGACATTTGCCATCCAGTCAATGCCTTTTTCTATGTTCACAATTTAGAACTTAGCTTTAAAGTCTAAGGTTGCAACTCCTTGCACATTTACTAACGTTAGGGGAACTTCCCTACAAATAGAAGTAGGCAGGATTAAGTTGTAAGTTACTTTTAAATTGTTGTTTTAATTGCTTATGGAAGTTGTGTTTGCATCAGACTTTTTAGTGATGAGATTTGAGTTTTATCCATGCAAGTTTTATATCCACAAAACTGACTTAAGTACATCTGTGACATGCGGCCCCTAAAGGGAGGTCTCACTGGTACAGTAAGAAAATAAACCTGCCCAAATATGCATGGCAGCCCATATCGGAAGTAAGTATTGATTTTTTTTTTTTTGCCAATTTCCCTAAAAGATACCTTAAAAACTTCATTTTGGGGGAGATTTTGCAAAATCTTTTTGCAATATGGCAACTTTGATTTACAACATCTGGTGAAGTGAATTCTGATCCATCAGAGCTTATGCTATAATACGTTTGTTAGTCTTTAAGATGCCAAAAGACGGCTGTTTTTGCTGCAACAGACTAATACAGTCTGGAAACCATTTAGGATCAGTATAACAATAAATATTTAGGATCAGTATAACAATAAAATACAGGATGTAATGAAAAACTGCAGTATAGAGCTAAAGGAGGTAAAAGACCCCTGAACGGTTAAGCCCAGTCGAATTCGACTATGGGGTGCTGCGTTCATCTCCACTTTCAGGCATTTGTCCACATACAGCTTTTCCGGGTCATGTGGCCAGCATGACCAAACCGCGTCTGGTGCAACGGGACACCGTGACGAATGCCAGAGCCCACGGAAACACTGTTTACCTTTCCACTGCAGCAGTACCTATTTATCTACTTCAAACTTATCTATTTCAAACTGCTAGGTTGGCAGGAGCTGGGACAAAGCAACGGGATCCCACCCCTTTGCACAGACTTGAATGCCAACCTTACAATTGGCAAGCCCAAGAGGATCGGTTTAGACCACAGCGCCACCCACATCGCTGAAAAACTATAGAACCTTTGTATTCATAACCCTTGACAATAGTGATGTATAAATTCAGATTTAAATATTTCTACATATATGCCCTGATCTTGAAAGAGTTATATCTGTTTGGAAATGTGGCATTTGGATTAATCTTCTGTATCTGGGAAATAGTGCTGTGTTGGAAGAAATTTCATATCTACCCTCTTTTGTGCTGACAATTCTAAAAGGCCTTGTTTATTGACTTCTTTTATGGCCTGCCTTTACTCTGAAGAACTCAAGGCTCAAACCTGGTTTCTGAGGTCCTAATCTGATACACTAACTACTATACCAAACTGACTCACTGATAATGTCTATCTATTTCATGGACAAATCATGTTGAGCTTCTTGTCACTGTACACGAAGATCTCTGGATCAGGACCACTAATCTAATAAAACCTGAAAGCATAATACGTTTTTACAGTGGGGAAAGTCGTAAACCTTTTCCCTCAAGGATATATGAGATGTTGTGTAACAGGAATTCTCTTTCATTATTCCAAACTTTTACCTAGTCCAACATGAGAAAGTTGTATAACACATACATTCTGTTAAGTCCTGTTTTTTTAAAAAATTGGACAAAATCCTAATGATACGTTTTTGACATCTATCATTAGGTCTCTAGGAGGCAAAGCTGTTAAATTCTGGCTTTGCTTTCAAAAGAGGTGGATTAGCCCCAGGCAAGAGTATAAGATATTCAAAAAAGAGAAGGCATAAATCCCAGATGAAAAAAGTGAAGTTTGAAGCTAAGTGAATGTGGTTTGTGTAACACGCATTAATTTGGTAGGAAGTATATTCAGAGTAGCATATTATTTGTTTGATTGGACTCTGAAAACTGTTGGTGGCATATTCATGCCAAAATAAAAAACCCTCTCAAAATATATTCCTTCTTCTTAAAAGTATTCACCTGGTTCCAAAACTTGTATTTTACTTGTATAAATAAACTATTATTTAACAATTTCTAGAGTACATAAACTGCTGATATACTGTTGATATGACTGACCCCTTTTACATAAAATTATTTGTGTTCTTGCAACTACCTGGAAATCTATGAGCTTTAGATTTAAAGTTAGAACTAGTTATTATGTGATAAAATCATAGAATACGACTATGCATGCACTGTGCACTTTACCTGTTTTAAAACTGTTTTACTAATGTTTAGTGCTTTAATTAGAAAGTAAATCGGCAGACTTGAATAAAATATTGTCAACTTGAATAAAATATTGTCAACTTGAATAAAATATTGGCAGGGCCCTGTCTTGCATAAGATGCAGTGCATGGATACCATTTGAATGACAATGCCCACCCCCTCAAATATTTTATTGAGGGTGGAGAAGGGACCTCAGCACCTACGGTAGGAGTTGGCTCCAATCCTGACCCAACTGCAGGAGCCCAATTCAAAGTGCTGGTTTTGATCTTAAACGGCTCAGGACTTCAATACCTCAAGGATTGCACCCTGAGACAATCACCTTCTTTGTGTATATTTGTTATATTTCTAACTGTTTCTTATTTTATGACGTTTTGCAAACTACTCTGGGATGACTATGCCACCCTAGTTTTGATTTCGAGAAAGGGTGTATTATGAAAAATATGCTCTCTTAGAAAAATGCATTGTAGTGAGAAAGGTAATAAAAAGATATTTCCCCTTGTTTGGAGAGAGATAGGGAGGCTAGCAGCACATTCCTTTACATGTCTACTCAGAAGTAAGTTCCACTGAGTTCAGTTTCTCCCAGATAAGTGTGCATAGGGTGACTTCCCCTGTTAGTTATGCTTATTTGATGTGCCGGTGTTGATCAGAGAAATACATCAGAGCAAATGTGCAGTCAGAAAAGTAGAAACTTCATTTATAAGATATAAGATTGAAACCATTACCATTGAATACAGGGGGGAAATCACGTTATTCACTGCTTACTGGATGATGTGGAAGAGAAAAAAAAATACTGTGGAAGTATTTATGGAATAATTCCAGTATAATCTTTGGCTATGGTACACCAATAGGTTTAGCCTTTAAAATTGGCTAGATATTCACAAATCCTTTAGAAAAGAGATGGGAAGGAGTAGAGTCACTAACTCTCTCTAGCCTCTCCTTTCCATTCCATCTGGTGACCTGTTGTTGCTCCCATTCATGTCTTTTTTCGGTTTGGTCCCACTGCAGTCAGCACTGACCCACATGATCCAGATGTGCAAGCTTGGGTTTGAAAGCTGAGGATAAGTGATAGCAGAATGTGAATTTAGATTGAATAACTGACAGTTGGGGGGGGGGAGTAGCCTTTTACTGTAAAACCCCCTCTATGTAAAGTTAGTTCAGGGACTGAGCAGTTTGTGTCAATATAGGAAAATTCAGCAAAATGGTTTTTGGTTTGCCATTTGTATTAAAACGAGAGCCAAGAGCACTCTAGCTATTTTAATTTGGGTGTAAAATATTAATAATGGAACAAAGCTCTCTTTTATAATTGAATGCTAACATTTATTGAAGAAATTTAGTAAAAAGCATTTTGCCAATTATGCCTTTTCTTTTATTCCACGCTACTCAAGGTTGTAATTATGAGGACAACTTGTTTTATCTTGCCATTGCTTAAGTTTTCCATTGAAATTAATTAATTAATCAAATGTAGCTCCCACGAGTCTGCAAGAGATGGCTTACAAAGGGATAAACAAACAACCCATTAAAGTATTGCCATTAAAACAAGCCTGAAAAACAATTTTGAAAATGTAGCAGCGGACAGAGCAAACCAAACTCATATTGCACTGGGCGGTGGGTGGGGGGAGGTACCAGTCACTGGTGATGTGGGAACACAAGCATCACTTTGCCAGTGTGGATCTTCCCCTGTTGGCTGCTGAATGTGCAAGTTTGTGGGAATAGCCCTGACAGGGTCACTGCTAGTGACAGCTAGTGCAAGAACTCAAAACAGGTCATTCTAAGAATGTGTCAAATAACAAGAGATCCAAAGCTGGCCCTGTCGCCATCAGGCAATGGCACGCGACTTGGTCTGGGGCTGATTGCTGTGCCATCTTCTGCCAGTGTGGTGTAGTGGTTAAGAGCGGTAGACTCGTAATCTAGGGAACCGGGTTCGCGTCTCCGCTCCTCCACATGCAGCTGCTGGGTGACCTTGGGCTAGTCACACTTCTTTGAAGTCTCTCAGCCCCACCCACCTCACAGGGTGTCTGTTGAAAGGAGATTGTTAGCCGCTTTGAGAGTCCTTCGGGTAGTGATAAAGCGGGATATCAAATCCAAACTCTTCTTCTTCTTTTTCTCTCCTGCCCATGTGCAGCAGGGTGGTAGATGTCGTGTTTGCCCTGCTGATCAATGCAGCCCCACCACCCACCAGGCAGCAGCCTGGGTTAGGGTCGCTCCTTAAAACATCTAGCCTGTAGACAATCTTCAGTAAAATGCTGAAGTAATTCAATTACGTAAATGTTTTTTTTTAAAGTCTGTTTGAATGTTGCTATTGATAGGGCCCTGTGTGCTTCCCAGGGGAGAGGACCCCACAGCTGAGAGGCCACACAAATGGTGCTGCATTTGTGTGGTCCTGGATGCTGCTTCTGTGTCTGGGACAACTTTCACCATCCTTTTCAAGTCAAGCAAATGCGTTCAAACACAAAATGTTCAGAGGACCAACATAAACTCCACCTGGCTGTTGGTTACCAGTCAGTTTTTCCATAATGCATCTTTCTGTTGCTTTATCAAATCCCATCTTTTTCCTTCTGAAACTGGCAAAGGAATGTATCTCTGTTCTGCAAAGTGGTCAGTGCAATGCTGGCATTAAAATTTTACAATAGTGATCTGGCAAAAGCAGGCTGTAGTCCACAAAAGCTTGTGCCACATAACATTTGACTCTCTGTGCCACAGGACTCTGATATTGTTTTGCTGGAACCAACTAACATAAGCTAACTCTCTGGCTTTTAAATGGCAGTAACAGCCCAAATTCACTTCAGAGGATTTCCCCAGAGTTGCATGCTGAAATGTGCTTGGGGTTAGACATGCTCTTTGGCCTTACAGATTGAACTGTTTTAGTTGGTTTCTTAACATGCTGTGTAAGGAAAGCTGCACAGTGTACTGTTCTAGGCCTCGCTTCCCTAAGCAGAGGGAACTTAAGGACAATCTCTTACAGGGTCAGTTTGTTTTGGAGGAGAGAGTGCTGAAGCCTTATGGCACCTGTAATTATCTCTTTTATTTACTACAGGCAGAACAGGTGTTTTGCAGGCATAGAAACAAGTACACACAGGCAGCTGGTGCCAGAATTCACAGCAACAATATGAGACAGTATCACCCCTGAAACCCCCAAATTCTTCCCTTGCAGCCCCCCAGCTACCAATCAAAACTATTCCTATCATTATTCATAGCCCCAGTGCTGACCCTGAATAAAGCAGACTGTTGCTTTCTTCCTCCATGCAGCTAAAATCACTGTCAAGAAAGGCATGATAATTTGATACAGCACTAGTTCCATGTTACTTGGCATCTGTTGATAGTGACCAAGTCTTATCAAAATGAAAGGCATTGTTTTCTCCATCCCCTTCTATCTCATAATCCACTTAATCGGGGTTGCTTCTTTTTTGTGTGTGATGTTGCTCACCGGTATGGAGTGTACCTCTTTTTTTCGACCCGTGGGAGCCATTTTGTGCTGGCAACCAAAGGACTTGAAAATAAAGAGCGGGGGTCGATAGCTCTGTCGGGAGAGTATGAGGCTCTTAATCTCAGGGTTGTGAGTTCGAGCCCCATGTTGGACCAAAGATTCCTGCATTGCAGGGGGTTGGACTAGATGACCCTCGTGGTCCCTTCTAACTCTACAATTTTGTGGGTGCTGGCACCCTTTTTTAAAAAACCAAAAATGTATAACTCTTGGAAACCAGTAACATTTGACTCTAGATCCAGCTCTTGATACACACGGGTCCCTTTGAAGCTAATGATTCCCCAACCTATCTGTATTTTTTTGTGTGCCCAAAACAAAATAAAGCAAAAAGCTTAAAACATAGAGGGATAGATATAGTCTGGGAGGACCTGTTGCTACTGCACCACTGAATGGAATCAAGTGGGTATAATCAGTCCTCCAGGTGGCAGGCCAAAGGGTGCCCCTGTGAGATATATAATAAAAAGTATGGTTTTTTAAAAAGTGAACTATAGACGATTCCAGTATCCATAGATTTAGAATCTTGAAAGAGGATTGGTTTTTCTTTTGAAGCAGTCTCATGCTGACATCTAATTACCCTCAAAGGAGTTCAACAACAACAACAACAGCCCCCACATAGTCTGTCCCTGTGCTATTTCAGTCAGCAGTAATGCACAGATTGCACTTGATGTTCCATTTTCTTGAATTAATTTTTTTTTTACAGAATAGTCACAGTTCAACTTCCTTCTAATTTTCCAGTCCAGTGCCTATGGCCATCAAGCTGCACAATGATAAGAAACATCAAGATTTTCAGGTGAACAATTCCATCTGGCATATATCATGGGCTCAGTGATGTGAGGTACTGCCTGCCTGATCTTCAGTGTGATGGTTATACTGATTGCACCTGAGGAATAATTTGCTCTTGTGTATACGAGTTGCAGTAGCAACTGGAGATGCTGGTGAAGCCAGTTCTTCCAGGATTTGGATCATAGCTGCCAAGTTATCCCTTTTTTACAGGGATTTTCCCTTATGCTGAATAGGCTTCCTCACGAGAAAAGTGAAAACTTGGCAGCTATGATTTGGATATGAGTTTTCAGGCTTGTAATTAGGAGCTAGGGATTTTTGCGCCCTAGACAAAAACACCTTCTGGCGCCCCCTGGGCGCATGCGTCATGACGCACGCACGCACACCGCTGATGCCCCTGCGTCCCCTCCATTGGCGGGAGGAGCGCGGGCCAAGGGGGAGCTCGGCGCCCTCCCTGCCTGTGGAGGGGACGCTTTGAGCTCCTCAGCGGTGGCGGCTGCAGCGAATGAGCGGTGGCGGCGGCAGCAGCGCCCATAGCTGAAGGCTTCAGCTGCGGGCGCTGCCGCCGCTTGCTAGCTGCAACCGCTGGGGAGCTCACAGCGTCCCCTCCGTGGACGGGAGGGCGCCGAGCTCTCCTTTTGGCTCACGCTCCTCCCACCTGTGGAGGGGACGCTGTGAGCTCCTCGGCGAGCGAGTGAGCGAGTGAGCGGGCGGCGGCAGCAGCGCCCATAGCTGAAGGCTTCGGCTGCGGGTGCTTGCTGCCACTACCGCCGCCGCTTGCTCGCTCGCTCGCAGCGGCCGCTGCCGCTGGGGAGCTCTTGGCGTCCCCTCCATAGGCGGGAGGAGCGCGAGCGCGCGCCTTGGGAGGGCGGCGATGGCGCGGGGGTTTTGCGGGACAGGCTCGGCAGCGCCCCCTCCATTTTCACGCTCTAGGCAATGGCCTAGTCCGCCTAAATGGACGCACCGGCCCTGCTTGTAATGCTTCCCTCAAAGTAATGTTAAGTAAGAGATTCTTCTTGGGCTTGGATTACTCCAAACCAAAGAAGAATTCCTACTGAAACCTCTAGTTACAGGTAGGTAGCCATGTTGGTCTGTGTCGAAGCAAAATTAAAAAATTCCTTCAGTAGCACCTTAAAGACCAACTAAGTTTATATTTTGGTATGAGCTTTCGTGTGCATGCACACTTCTTCAGATACACAGGTTTCAGATACTGAAACCTCTGTTCAACAGCCTAGCCCTCGGCCCTCCTTCCCTTTCTATCATCTGATCCCCAAGTCTTATTATTGATTCCCTTTGAATCCTACCTACCTGACTGGCATTGGCAGCAGTGGGAAGTGGTTTCAAATAGAAGAAAGGAGGGGGATTGCCTTCTTCCTCTCCTTCAATCTGGTTCCAGGATGAAAGCTCCAACAACCCCTGGAAAATTGTTTTCCCAAGGGCTGCTAACAAAGTCAGTAGCCCTTGGGAATACAGGATTTCCCAGGGGCTCCTGGGGCGTTTTCTTCTCATGCTGAGAAACTGCCTTCCTTCCTTCCCACTTCCAGTAGTACTTCTGCCAGTGAATGCAGTGTAATATTCTGGCATAATTGTTTTTTAAATAGCTCATCACTGATCACAGGGGAAACTTCACCTTAAACCTGTGATACAATTTAGTATGGAAATGATGCAATTTATTAGGATTAGGTTGTTTGCTGTTTAGAATCACGCAATGCAGTGTGTGTGGGGGCTCTAAAGTTTTGTGGTCTAATTTGCAAAGAAGTTTCATGCTAAAATGTGTATGCTGGCTAATTTTTTTAAAGGTCAAAAAACTAGACAAAGAGTTGTATCAAGAGTAGTCATGTTTGTTAATTTCAATGGGTCTGTCCTGAGTATGATTAATGTTAGATATGACGCAGAGGCCATAGTTTATATGGTACACCAAGACACAACCTGTCCATCTTTAGACGCTTTTACTTCTGGAATCATACGGCGAGCATTTCGAGATACCAGCACCTCATTTTCTAATCAGTATTGCTTTCTTCTGAACTGTCCTGTTTAACTATAGATTTAGCATAATGTACATACAATTAAGAATCTGCTCCAAAAAAATGCATCACAACTATTTCCTTTTCTCAGATGCAACAGTGAACAATCTTGGTTTGGTAGCCAAGCTTTTTAACAAATCATGGTTTGAACAAACCCTGTTCTGCTGAGTATGGAACAGCATGAAACCTTGTTATTGTTTTGCTAACTAGTACCGTGTTTCTCATATTTTAAGGCATCCCTACAAAATAAGGCATGGCACGATTTTCTGAAGCCTAAAAAATATAAGGCATCCCCCAAAAATAAGACATGCTGGACCCGGCATGAACCAGCAAAGGCAGCAGCCCGCTGGGCTGGGGTTTGCCTTCCTTGTGAGTCTGTTCTTTTACCTCTTGGCGTCGCTATCACTCACTCACGTCAGTCTCTCTTTCTCCTCCTCTCCTCCGCTTTGCGTCGGAGATCTAGGCTTCAGGGGCTTCTCCTCCAGCCGCGCTGCAGGCTATTGTTTCGCCCTGGTTCACCCCAGGGCTTTTAGGGGGTCGCTTAGCCTCGCGTTGCCCCTAGACCCCTTAGGCAGCAGCTTCGTGCACGGAGCTTTTCTCAGAGCTCCCGCAGAGCGCGTCCGATGCGAGCGCGAGGAAACCGGAAGTCGGCTCCCGCGCGCTTTGCCGAGCTCCAACGGAGCGGGAACCAGCGAAGGCAGCAGCCCGCTGCCGGCTTGGAGCTCGGCAAAGCGCGCGCTGCTGCCTTTGCCGGCTCGAGCTCCAAGCCGGCGGCGGGCTGTGCTTTTGCTGGTTCCCACTAAGTCGGGGCTCAGCAAAGCGTGTGCTGCTGCCTTTGCTGAACCCCGACAGAGCAGGACTGAGCGGGAACCAGCAAAGGCAGCAGCCCGCCGCCGGTTCCCGCTCCGTTGGAGCTCGGCAAAGCGCGCGGGAGCCGACTTCCGGTTTCCTCGCGCTCGCATCGGACGCGCTCTGCGGGAGCTCTGAGAAAAGCTCCGTGCACGAAGCTGCTGCCTAAGGGGTCTAGGGGCAACGCGAGGCTAAGCGACCCCCTAAAAGCCCTGGGGTGAACCAGGGCGAAACAATAGCCTGCAGCGCGGCTGGAGGAGAAGCCCCTGAAGCCTAGATCTCCGACGCAAAGTGGGAGGAGAGAGAGGAGGAGAAAGAGAGACTGACGTGAGTGAGTGATAGCGACGCCAAGAGGTAAAAGAACAGACTCACAAGGAAGGCAAACCCCAGCCCAGCGGGCTGCTGCCTTTGCTGGTTCCCGCTCAGTCGGGGCTCGGCAAAAAATAAGGCACCCCCGAAAATAAGCCATAGGCTTATTTTCTTGAGTTAAAATTAATATAAGACATGTCTTAAAATATGAGAAACACGGTAGCAGAGTTTTAAAGAAGTGCCTTGTGGCTCATTTGTAGTGGATTATCTGCTCATTTTTGTCTGAACTGGGCCATAGTGGCATTCTATGCTAACTCAGTTTGTAAGACCACTCTTTCTTATTAATAGATGGAGTTGGAGTAAGGTTCTCCTGGCCTCCATGGAGCTGATGGTACAATATAGCCTACATACATCATTGAATGGGCATGGATGGGCCACCGGTGCAACTAGTTCTTGCATGTTTTTTCCCCTTTTAATTTAACAGTACTTCTGCCTGTGAGGGGCTAATGTGATTTACCCTTTAATCTTCCAAACTACATTTACCAGCTGAAATGGAGAAACGTAAATGATTTCCTTTTCAGTTCCATGAATGTAAAAACTTAATATAGAATGTCAGCTTTGCCAGGGAAAAGCTACTATTCAACAGGCTTCATTTAGTACCAGCCAAAACGCTGCCATTTTCAAAATTGGAATTGGCTGTAAATGTTATAGCTGGAAAAGTGACTAAAAGTATATACTGTTTTAACTGGCTACAGTGTCAAAGGAAAACATCACTGCACAGTGACGACTCTGAAACTTTTCTCGGAACAGTGAGAATGTACACAGAGACACTGGACCATTTTTTCCAGCTCTCTTCTCCTGTCAATCACTCAGTGTTCCTTGTGGGCAAAATGGTTATTTTCAGTAACTTCTCTTGTTCAGTTAGGAGTTGTAGGAAATCCAGTGCTGTATTTTTTTGTGAGACGTTGTAAACTTAATGGACAACTGCATCGAAATGATAGGTGTAGTTTTAGCAACTAATGTTCAGGTGACAGTTTTGCATTTTGGGTTTATGGTTTATTTCATTTAATGAAGATCTTAGATTTAGGCTGGAGATATGCAGCTGGCAGCCTGGGGACTCAGTTTGGTTTTCAGGACCTTTCTGTTTGCCTTCAGCACCTCTGTTGCATGCTGAAGGAGGCAAGATTTTAGTGGGAAGATACAAAGGAAATTCTAACATTTCTAAATTCTGTGTACTTCTTGGTGAAGGACGACATTCTTCTAGTGATGGACCACATTATTTATACGCAAAAGGTCCTAGGCTCACTCTGTGGCATCTCCAGGTAGAGAAAATCCTGGAGAGATGCTGCCAGTCAGTGTAGGTGATACTGAGCTAAATGCCCTGACTTTGTATAAGATGGCTTCCTATGTTCTATTCTTTATGTGTCTGAGTTAGCATTCTAAATTCCCTTTAGAGGCTGGAAGTCTGACCTTTGAGCTGAGAGCAATGCACTTCTTTCACTCTTGGAACGGGGCTGGGCACTGGGAAGAGTGAAAGAAAAGTTGTATCAAATTGTGCTCATGACAACAGAAATATACTGTAATCACTGTGACTCTTCTTTTGTTTACTGCCTTTTCAATAGCATTTATCTTCTAGAAGTTCCTCAAGGCCGGTGGTGACCATTGACCTGGTCTAAAGGGCAGCAATGCAATAGTAATGAAAAAGCAAAACTGAACAGAGGTTGAAAGGTTAGGTAGTTTTGTGACTTCTGTTAAATCAATAATAATAATAATAATAATAATAATAATAATAATAATAATAATATATTATTATTTATACCCCACCCATCTGGCTGGGTTTCCCCAGCCACTCTGGGCGGCTTACAGCAGAAAAATGAAATAAAATAATCTATTAAACATTAAAAACCTCCCTAAACAGGGCTGCCTTCAGATGTCTTCTAAAAATCTGGTAGCTGTTTTTTTCTTTGACATCTGATGGGAGGGCGTTCCACAGGGCGGGCGCCACCACCGAGAAGGCCCTCTGCCTGGTTCCCTGCAACTTGGCTTCTCGCAACGAGGGAACCGCCAGAAGGCCCTCTGTACTGGACCTCAGTGTCCAGGCAGAACGATGGGGGTGGAGACACTCCTTCAATAGGATTTGTTGAGGCTCTGTGAAGTTTAAGACCCACCAAACCAATTGTCCACTTGCTGTGGATATTTTATTTATTATAAATGTTTATATAAGACACCGCCATGTATAAGATGCCCCCTATTTGGGGGGGGGGGGCAACAACAAATTGCCGGTCCACCCTCAGCACTATCTGTGTATAAGATGCCCCCTAATTTTTGACATTATTTTTTAGGGAAATAAAACCTATTCTTATATACGGAAAAATTCTCTCTCTCTCTCTCTCTCTCTCTCTCTCTCTCTCTCTCTCTCTCTCTCTCTGTGTGTGTGTGTGTTAGTGTAAAATATGCACCCCAAAAACAGCAGGTAAAACAGATTTTCAAAAGATCAGTGGATTAAAGAAGCCCCAACCCAACTCCACTGGTGGAGGAAGAGGAGTGGGGGGGGGAGCGCACCGCCCCCAGCAGTGTGATCCCGGCAGGGTGCCATCATGGCTGTCCCCCCGCCCACACTGGGCACCACGCCCCCAGAACGCACACCAGCCCCGCCCCCACCTGCTCTCCGCCCCCCGGTGCCAGAGCATGAAGTTCTGCCACTGCCCAACTCCAGTAACTATAAACTGGTCATGCCATAAACATGCTAGGAAAAGTAGACCAAAAAGAATTCCTTGATGTCGAAAGCACCATTAAGGCTAGGGTTACAGATCTCCCAGGCCAGTGAGTTCCATGGCATGGGGTCACACTCAAAAAGCGAACCTGTTTCTCAAAAGAGAATGCAATACTTCCACAAGACTACAGATCTCACCTCTGTTCCTTAAATCACTTCTGTCTGTTCTGCATTAAATCTCTGCTTGTTAGTCCATATCAGGTCCATCAGTGACTTCAGGTGCTGGTTCAGAATCTCACTGTCTTTCTTGAGGTGGGATGGAAGGGAGAGTTGGGAGCCATTAGCTTGTTGAAGAGCATGCGCTACAGTTCTCTGTGGCTTGCCGTGTGCTGCAATAACCCCCAAAGTCCCATTTTTTGGTGACCAGAGGTCACTGTTGTTTTTGAGTTCCTAATGGACTGCTAAACATGACTGGGAAGTTCTGTATAGCTTGGTAGGTTACAAGTTGTACAGACTTAGTGTTTTGCCTCTTGACTTGCAAATGATACACAACCACAGACTGTATCAAGAGTATTATATTTGGCCAATAGCAACTTTGCTATTACACTGTATCAACAGTGTTAAAGTTGCAAATGGCCAAATGTGATACTGTCAATACAGCTTATGATAGCAAAGTTGTCGTCAAACATGGTGCGGTGAAACAGAGTGGCCAAGGAGAATATTTTTCTTTTGCTGGGAAAGGACTTCTTCCCCGCAGGGGAGCCAGTCATGCTTTTTGGAAGGTCTGGCAAGTCCTTAATTGATAAGATGGAAATGAAGGGGAATTTTCTGGGTGGATATACGGTAGCATTAAATCTGGGCACAGTCCAGTATTTCACCCTGGGAAGGCATAGCCATAAAGATTCAGGAGTGTATTTGTAACCGAACACACAAAAACCTAATCAACACGCGCAGTGTCAGCAGCATTAGTTCTGTTGATTTGTACTCTTCCGTTCATCTGCAAATAACAGGCTGAATGGACAAAACCAGGACACGGCAAGATAAATGCTTGACAAACATATGGGAAAGGCAGCATGCTGCTAACACAGCAAGAAGGAATCAAAGTACACTGCAGCACAAGCAAAAAAAATGGCTTGTAACATGGAAAGAAAGAGAAAAGTGAAATAAATGCAAGGCTTTCAGGAGAATGCTCAGGCTAAAGCACGAAACAGAATTGTTTTAAAGGGCTAAACTAAGAGACACACAGTTATTGTGTCTTGTGTTTACCTTTCAACTTGGCATGGGGAGACAGGATCAGGACTAGGACCATGATTTGCAGGATTGTTAATGTTACAGTCCCAGCTGAAAACCACATAACTCTAAGCTGCAGTTTGCCCCAGGAGGGAATGGACATTTTTTTTTTTTTTGAGAATGTAGCAAAGGGGGAAAGTGCTAGCTTTCTCTCTCCATGGTGCAGTCCTGATCCTGCAGATTTTTTAAAAAATAAAATAGAAAAAGCAAGACACATTAAATCCGCATATTTAATTAAAGCATGTATACATTTAATGTATCTTCTAGTTTGAACCTGATGAAGTTGAAAATAGTTTGGGAGAAATTTTGCTTCCGAAAGTAGGTGAAACCCTTCTTCTATCCACTGTCCACTGTGGTTAAACAAGTTTTGCAGGTTTTTGAAACAATCATTCAAAACCTGTTTAGCAGATGTAAAAAATGTAATGGGTTTATATCTCTTCCCTGTTGAATTTATGATGCCTCATGTCTGGTTGCCTCTCACAGAGATATCTTATTTATTAGATTTGAAGTACCTAGAAAAGGTGTGTTTTTTTTTCTTTCCAGAGGACTTTTCCTCAGAAGAGAATTAGTCAAAGTACAATAGTTCCAAATTGCTGCCTAAGGAATAAAATTCAACTAAATTCAGGAAGAACAGTTTTCATGACAGTGTCTTAAGTGTCTGAACAGCCCGCTAGGATATTTTAGAAGGTGCTGAACAGTCTTAAAAATGTTGCTGATTATGTGTTAAACCAAAGAGGGTGTGAGAAAGATATATAGTCAGAATTTGGGTTACATACTACTATTTTCTGCTTGGTGGACTAAGCACTTTTACTTCATTTATTTCAGCTCATCTTCATTCCACAAGGGAGATGGGAAATCCACACCCTCAGGATCTAGGAGGCACCAAAAGAGATACCATAACCACTGGCATTATGATAAGCTTTCAGCTCTCCTATCTCCCATGTTTTCATGCAGTAGAGGGCAGACTTTCCAGGACGAGAGGCTTAAGATTGGGCCTGTATTCGTAGCATGAGTTCATCAGTGCAGCACATTTGGTCTGCTCAAAGCTATTGCTTGATTGGTAGGGATTCAAATCGAAAAGAAGTAATGTGTTAGACTGGAGACAGGCGTAGCTTTTAAATAAAGTTTAAAATGATTTAGGAGAGGTATTTCTCCCTCTGGTGCAGTACACAACATTTTCCTTCTCACCTGAAACAGATTTTAAAGGTGTTTTTTTAAAAAAAATAAACAATGCAAAAAACTGTTTAGGAGAGGTGCAAGCGAGGCATGTGTATGCCACAAAAGCCACTGTCCTTCAGATCCAGCCCAAGAACATTTGCTCCCTGAGGCAAAGGATGAGTTGGTACCTTCCTCTGCCACAGACAGAATAGGACCAAAGTGACATCTGAATCTTGGTTTGACCCTGGCAATTTTATTTATTTATTTATCAAAGCATTTATATGCAGTGGTACATCAGGTTAAGTACTTAATTGGTTCCGGAAGTCCGTACTTAACCTGAGGGGTACTTAACCTGAAGCGAACTTTCCCATTGAAAGTAATGGAAAGTGGATTAATCCGTTCCAGATGATGAAAAACACCCCCTAAAACAGCAATTTAACACGAATTTTACTGTCTAATAAGACCATTGATCTATAAAATGAAGACAATAATCAATGTACAGTGGTACCTCAGGTTAAGTACTTAATTGGTTCTGGAAGTCCGTACTTAACCTGAAGCATACTTAACTTGAAGCGAACTTTCCCATGGAAAGTAATGGAAAGTGGATTAATCCATTCCAGACAGGTCCGCGGAGTACTTAACTTGAAAGTACTCAACCTGAAGCGTACTTAACCCGAGGTATGACTGTACCAATATTGGATGTGAAATATCAAGGTTGTGTACAATGAGATACAGTATATATACCAATACAAGTACCATAAAAATGCTATGGAATAATCATTCAGATGACTTGGCTAATCTTACCAGAATTTAAACTCAACAGGCCTGTTGCCGTAAAACATTCTCCGAGACGCTTATGAAAATTTACAATCAGTTGAAATGTTCCTGGAGAAAAATTTCATGGGGGGGTGTGTGTCTAAATCCTTCACCGTTCCTGAGGGGAACAGGCTAGCTTTGCGGGGAGGCACAGAGGTGACATGCTTAGGAGATTCATGGAGAATGTGGGTACGGTTGCCATCCCATGGTATTTGCTGCCCAGGGCAGCTGCCTCACCCTGCGTAATTGTAAAGTTAGCCCCCTCTCTGCCTCCCTCTCTGCTTAGCTCTCTATGGTTTTGTTAAGAAAACTGTGTTTTCTGTTACTAGTGAAATCCCCTTTGCTAGCTGCTCACCAATGTTGCTTCTGTCTCCTCCCATAGGATGTGCCTTAAATATGTGGGATGTGGCTGCAAGTTAGCAACCTGCTCCTGTGAATTGTTTGGTGATGAATACAGATTTATTTATTTACTTTTGGTCTCTGTACTGAGACAAAACATCTTGCAAACTGCACATGGCAGAACAGGCTCACTGAAGGTGGTAAAAATTTCTTTTTTCATTATTAAAAAAATTAGAACAGTGAATGGAAAGGAATGTAATGTAAATCTTTGATGTCTGCCAGAGTAATATCGGCTTTTCACATAGCTTGGATGAAAGTTTGAGGGATTTTTTTTTAAGGGCAGTCTGCTCTTTCCCCCTCTTCATCCATAATTCTTGACAGGCTGAATTATCTATAAATAACACATGCAGACAAGATTATTTAGTTAAACACACATACCCCCAGAATTTGCCAGCTAAAGGATGATTAGTTAAAGGTTATGCTACCTTGTCATAACACTAACAGTACATGGTGAAAAAAAAATGCATGCTGCAATTTCTTGTCTTTAATATGTGCCTCTTAAGAAGCAGATTTTCCAGCCTACAGGTGATATCCAATGCTAGTCACACTCAGCCTTTCAGTGGGTTTACTCTGAGTAGGACTAACATTGCTGTAATCATCACATGTGTGTTCAATGGTTAACTGAGAAGGAAAATGAGTTTGTGAGCTCCGTTATTATTGCAGCTGCAAATGAAGGCTTTGTTTTGCAAGGAGAAATCTTGTGCAAATTAAATAATTATTAATCATTACGGCTGGGTTCCCCCCCCCAAAAAAATGTAAGCTGCTGTTTAGAACAGTCCTCCCACATAGCATGTGTATGTAAGTATTGATGTGATTTAAAACATTAAAATATTTTTAATACAGTGGTACCTCGGTTTATGAACACAATTGGTTCCGGAAGTCTGTTCATAAACTGAAGCGTTCATAAACTGAAGCGAACTTTCCCATTGAAAGTAATGGAAAGTGAATTAATCCGTTCCAGACGGTCCGCGGAGTAAGCGTTCATAAACTGAAGCAAACTTTCCCATTGAAAGTAATGGAAAGTGGATTAATCCGTTCCAGATGGGTCCGCGGAGTACTTAAACTGAAGCGTTCATAAACTGAAGCATGGGTGTAATTGGTTCCGGAAGTCTGTTCATAAACTGAAGCGTTCATAAACTGAAGCAAACTTTCCGTTCCAAAATTAATCCGTTCCAGATGGGTCCGCGGCGTTCATAAACCGAAAATTCATAAACTGAGGTGTTCATAAACTGAGGTTCCACTGTATGCCTTTATCACAGGGCAGGGTACAGTAAAAAAGTAAAAACAAAAACCAGAAACTACAATTTCAGTTCAAGGGCACAGACCAGCAAGGGAAAAATACCCAAGGGCAGTTTGAAGCAAGGCTAGTAAGGCATGTGGCCTAAAGGGCTGCATTTGGTCCTTGGACCAAATTTGGTTACCCACCCCTGATGTAGAAAGATGGGCTATTGGGGGGGGGTGCCAAATTGTAGCAGATGGTGGGGTGTAGGGCTGAGGGCATTCTTGCCTGCAGCTTCCTCCTTCTCCCCCACTTTATCTGTGAAACAGGACTTTATCTGTGAAACTTTGACATCTCAGCTAAGTGAAAAATGCATGGTCAATGGGCTTGTGGCTTATAAGGGTTGTGGATACAGGGTGAGGATTTAGCACATGGGTAGGCAAACTAAGGCCCAGGGGCCAGATCTGGCCCAATTGCCTTCTAAATCCAGCCCGCGGATGGTCTGGGAATCAGTGTGTTTTTACATGAGTAGAATATGCCCTTTTATTTAAATGCATCTCTGGGTTATTTGTGGGGCATAGGAATTCGTTCATTCCCCCCCCTCAAAATATAGTCGCCCCCCCCCAAAGGTCTGAGGGACAGTGGTCTGCTGAAAAAGTTTGCTGACCCCTGATTTACTGGTAGCACCTCATTTCAATTTCTTGAAGTTTAGAATTGGTGATGCTTCTGAGCCTTTCTACATTATATTCTGCCTCTGTACCGAAACACTTGCTATTTCGAGAAGAGACACATATTTGTGTATTTCTTATAGTCTAGAATTGAATAACACATTTGGCAGTTGTAGCTGTTAGTGGAGGAGACACAAACTGGTGTCTGAAATGAAGGGGATTGTGTTGAAATGTTTTCGCAGCTGCTAACAGCTAATTTTCCAGGGTTCTGACTTCTAAGCCTAGGCACCACATTTGCCACCTAGCTTGCTTCCCCTTCTATCAAAATATTCCAATTTTTTGGCATGGACATTAACCTGGATTAGTGTTGTAAAATATTATACTACCCTCTAATGATGAAATGTTGTAAACGGTCAAAATATTATGTGTTAATTAGTATTAAAAACAGAGGCAGTGGGAAAAAATCCAACGGAAGGTGTCAAAATGAGAAATGAAATCCATATGTTAATCACTTTAAGGGTGATAGATTTGAGTGTGTGCTTTGGAATACAGAGTTCTTGCTTCAGCTAGCTGTGTTTGGCTGTATCTTGCTTGTGTGTTTAGTAGGTTATTTTAGATGTGTTGTTTCTGTAAAATGCAAAACAGGAAAAGTGAAATGTAGTACTCGGGAGGTTACTTCTGCTGCATGTGTGTGTCTACATAACATAATCTGTCGAGTTGAGCAGTTAATGTATATAACAACCAGCCATTGTGTGCATACACCACACCTCATGGAGAATGTGCACATAACCTGTCTCTGAAGAAGGAATTGCACACATTTCCCTGTGTACAATCTCCCAGCAGGTCTTGGGGAATGTGAAATGCATTGATAGGCTTTTGTACATTACCCGGACATTTTGCACACTCTCAGGTGTGCTGGTGGGAGGGAACACAATAAGCTGTATAAAATTAGATTGTTGCCTGCTGGATTGCCAACCTCTGAACTAGAGTTAGGAAAATAAGGGCTTATATGCTGGAGAGTATGCATATTGATATGTATTTTATTCAGAAATCCTAAATCAACTCTTCTAGGTGTAAACAGAAATATGTAAGAGAAGTTGATATCCAGCTTGTTGTTAGCCTCTTAATTGGTACAAGACTATGTATTGGCTAATATGGAAAAACAAAATCTTCTATCATTAATTGAATGGATAAGAAAAACATTGGAAATTGCATTGTTAGTCAACATGATATATCAATCAAGGGCCAAAAATAACTCACAAAGTCAAGTTTATAGATAGATGGGTTTTATTTCATCTATCCATCCATCTAGTCTCTCCCCCCCCCCATATTTATTACAGTGGTGCCTCTCAAGACGAATTTAATTCGTCCTGTGAGTCGCTTCATATAGCGAAAAATTCATTTTGCGAAGTGGCTCCCATAGGAACGCATTGAAGTGCGGTTTCCCATAGGGTGCCTCACAAGACGAATAAAAAAAATTCGTCTTGCGAGGCACCCTATGGGACGAAAAAAATCGTCTTGCGAAGTGCACCATAGGAAACTTTGTCTTGAGAGTCTCCATTGAAATCGCAAAACGCATTCGTCTTGCGAAAAATTCGTCTTGTGAGGCATTCATCTAGCGAGGTACCACTGTATATACTTTCTTTACTTTATTTTTTCTTATTATCTTTGTGCATATGTTATGAACTTATTTTTAGATTATTATTTTTTACAACACTGAATTGGTGCACCTGCAGAGCTGTTATAACAAACATCCATGTAACATAACTATATGCATGTTAATGGCACAGTATGTTTTTAACATTACAATACCTACCTGGCTGTATATATGTATGCAGCTCTTGAGCATCTGTAACAGTTGTGCTGCTGTTGATCCATTGTTACAATTTTATAATCCATTATTTTGATACTAATTTAAGGTTTGTGGAAATCACTTGAATCTTTACTACAAAGGAGAAGAAAATATAATGATATGAACACATACCGGTAATTTTTACTTGTGTCTATTGTGATAACTCTATTTCTTTAACTCCTCCATTGTTACTTCTGAAACAATGGTGGCCCATTTCATTTGCCACTTAACATGATTTCCCGTGTCTTAATATATAAATTCATTCACACGCTTTCCATTATTTCTATCCATTTATTTCCAGAGGGGTAGGCATGTTAAGTCTGTTGTAGCAAATAACAGAGAGTCTTACAGCACCTTTGAGTAACTAATTATTATAGCATAAGCTTTTATAGACTGGAATCCACTTCATCAGATGTTATTTTTTGTGTGTCTCATCTTCATGGATAACTATGGATTTCATTTTGTCAACCTCTATTTGGAAGCTAATTTGCCAGTTTATCAAACTGCATTGTAAGTCACACTCTGGAGATCATCATTATCTTTGGCTGCACAATGAAGGCTGTTCATCAGACTGAAGCATGGTTTTGTTTTCCTTTCTTCCTCCCCCCAGTGCCAGCATCATGCCTGCCTCCTAATAGTAAACTAAACAATAACAGAAATTAGATATAAGTAGAGATAGGTCTGTTTCGGCTGTGCCATGTGAGGCAATAGGTGGAGGCCCAATTCACTGAACATTCCCTCCAAACAAAACAATCCACTCCATGTAGACAAGATGTAGAGATTTGAGGATAAAAGACTGCAATGACACGCAGGCCATTACCATGCCTCCCTCTTGGGGAGGCGATTGTGGTTGCCTTGCTTTTCCTGTTCTGCTGTTGACCTGTTGCCCTGTGATCAAAACTCTGAGCCATAAACCAAGAACAAACCTGAGCTAAAGCGCATGGTTAGTCTGTGGGGAGATAAACAATGAGCCTGGTTTCAGATGACATGGTAAGCTGGGTGTGGTTTAGCTCAGCACAGCAGCAGAAATCCTGGAGAAGAGCTAAGTGACACTGATCTTACCAGCAGGAGTGTGTGTGCTGCCCCTAAGGGCTCATCTGCTTGCCCACTACTGTACTTCCCCCCTTGTAAATCTGTGGTTTACCATTGAATCGGGCCAAATGGGCATTGGGTTTTTTGTAGATTGCTGTTGGTTCCAATTCAGCAGTTAAGAACATGTTTTCTAGGGGAAGGTTGCAGAGCAAATGCAAAACCACTTGTACCCATGCCTAGAAAGAGAAGTGTGGACAAGCCCTAAGCTATAGTTTGGCTTAGCATGGCATGCAAACCAGGCTGCTACCTGAGCATCCAGCAGAACTTGTAGACCAGAATGGACAATGTTTTTCTATAGGTGCATACTGTGTAAGCTCTGTGAGAAAACTGGATGGCTAGGCTTCTTCCCATGATATGGCAGTTCTTTATGTGGAAGGATGTTGTTTCATATGGAGGGGAATCCAATTATGTGATCCACCGGACGTGCAGTTGGAGATGGGACAGTCCAGATATGAGTTTGCATCCTGAGTGAGAAGAAGGCCATATTCAGCTATGCAAACTAGAGGGAGTGAAGTGTATCTGCCTGTGCAGAGATCAAGGGTAGGGTTGTGGCTCAGTGGTGGAACATCTGCTTTGCTTGCCGAAGATCCCAGGTTCAATCCCTAGTAGGGGATTGCCTGAAATCCTAGAGAGCCACTGGCAGTGTAGACAATACTGACCTCAGTGGTTCGATGGACTGAGTCAATATAAGGCAGCTTCCTATGCTCCAAGATCCTGCGCCAATACAACTTGTAGGTGCATAGGCTCTTTCTGCTTGATTTGGTATTCTGCATTTTGCAGGATACCTAACTGCGCAGAGAGACCATGTGTACACCTTTCATGTGAAACACATTAGAATGGGAGTGTTGGGGTCAACTGGAAGGCCAGCAGACATGGCTGAACTCTTTTCCATCTGTGCATCGGTGGTTTAAAAAACTTCCTACCTTAATTTTTCACATTGATTGGCATGCCAAGAAACCCTACCCATTGTAGAAGACCATAAGAAACATGTGAGGCTTTTTCCTCCTGTGTCTAGGGTGCCTGACCCACTGTTGGTTGACCACCTCCTCTTTGCAAAAGTTTGTTTTGGAAACTTGGGAAGTAGGGAGTTGCAGGAGAGGGGAGGCATGCATTCTTTTTGCAATGTTTCGGTCACTTCTGTTCAAGCCAGTTAATTAAGGCTGTAATCCTAATGTCATTTACTAGGGAGTAAGCCGCATTGAAGTCAATCAGACTTATTTCTGGGTAGACATGGTTCGGACTGAGTTCTATGTCATGTTTAAACCATAATGTATAAAAAGAGAAGGTTTTCTTGAAAGCATGACAATATGAAATAATAACAACAAAAACCGTTAACATATAATTATGTTCAGAAAGCATTCAATTTTTTCCCCTGGGGTTTAATTTTCATTGTTAACAAATGGAGGAGGAGGAATTACCAGTACACTTTGTTTTTAGAAATTTATCTCCCCGCCATATGTCACTGTCTGCATGAAGGCTCTAGTTTTATGTCTAAGAGTCTAGTATGTTTTTAGTAAATAAGTTTCAGCAATACAGTAGTGCATTCTTGATTGATTTTGATGTGACAACCACTAAACTAATTTTTGTTTCAATATTCTGCTTTCTAAGATATGCCAAGTCTAAGAAGCTTTCAAAAAGTAAAGATGTTACAACAGTGAGATCAATTCGGATGCATGTGTAAAATCTGCTAAACGTGGCAGAATGAAGTCTTCCAAATACCCATGAAAATATTACTCTTGTTCAATTTCAGTGCAATTTGATATGCCTCAATCTTTGATTTATTAAAAAAAGAAAGTTCCACACAGTATGAAATGAATAATTGCGAGTATATCATCTCTCTTTGGGCATATTTCTAGTTGTAATTTCACAAAATGTATTAGTAACAGCAGAAAGAATTGATAAAAGACTCGTTTGCAAGTACTCTGCAAAGCTTGCAGCTGAATTCTTGGATGCTTTGGAATTATACTAAGCAGAGATAACCTCTACAACCTATTCTGTAAGGGCCAGAATTTTCAAAATGTGAGATGTGTTTAGGGACATTCAAGCAGACAATCATCATTATGTGCTTTGCTAGCATTTAACTTGCCTTGTGTTGGAAGAGTTCACATTTTATTTTATCCTAGTAGCTACCAAGTTGCTTTTAGTTTTCTGGGCCTAATTTTTGATACATCATCATCATCATCATCATCATCATCATCATCATTAATTTAGTATTTGCATATACAGGTGACTCCCTATTTATGTGGGGGTTATGTTTCCAGATACTGCCATACATGCTAAATCACATATAGTGGGGAAAGCCATCTAAAAAGCCAGTAAACACCCTCTAAACCTCTGGAAACCCTTAAAAAACTCTTTTGAAAACCAGCAGCACTTACCAGACTGGCATGACTGAGGGAAATGGTGGCTCTCAGCCTTCTTCGTTGGTGGAGGACGATGTGGAAACAATGACAAGGGGGTAGACTGGGACTCCAAAGTGCTTGGCTGCGAGTCAGATTACAATTGCAAAGGCTCCTGGGATTGCTAGCCGTTTTACCAACTCACACTCCCCCCCCCCAGTTTTTGCACTCTTTTTGGGCCGTTTCCCCCCCCTTTCCGCACCTTTCTACAGTTTAAATCAAATAATTATTAATTTCCTGGCACCATGCGTATATGTGGTTGCATGTGAGTCGAACATGCGTAAGTGGGGAGTCCCCTGTACCACTTTTTTTCCAGACGTGGCCTCAAAACAGTTTAAATAAAATAAAGAAATAACTTGTTTAATTGCAAATCACGGAACACAATTAAGATAACAGTAAAACGTCAACACCATCAGTCTCAAGGTCATGGGTCAAAAACAATCTAACAATAGCCAGCAAAAGCAAGAGAAATCAAGTAAATTTCCACTGAGCAGTAAACTCCCAAGTACCATGTGGCCATCCATGCCTCTAGAAGGAGGGTGTTCCATAACTCGGGCAGCGCTACAGTTCTAGAGGTGTTTGGTTCTTCACCTCCTCCATTTCCTCCTCATCCTACCTGAAGCGACACTCCATTAACGTCCTCTCCATCTTGTGTTCTGATTGCTTACCCTTGGATGAGAGCAGGGCCGGATTTAGGTTTGATTTAAGCTACTGAAGGTAATGGGGCCCTTTATATGTCCAGCTGTCCTTTGTCAACAACAGACTGTCACTGTTTTTTCTGTGTGTTGAATATATGCGATATGGTAATTTATGGACCTAATAGGTATCTAAAGCCATTTATACATAACAAAATATGTATTTTGTCAAAGTAATTGTTGAACTGAAATACAATTAAGAAGTATATATAGAAATGAGCAAACCAGTGATGTTTTAGGGAGCAGGCAAGCATGCGGGGACCATTACTTACATCATAGGAGCCTATCACAACACAAAACACTGTTGCTGTATGTAGGTTTTATTTTATTTTATATTTTGGAAATGTACATCCAGTTATTTTCCCTTTAAATTTTTTTGGGGCCCCCAAGAGAGTGGGGTCCTAAGCTATAGCTTGTTTAGCTTATACAGTAAGTAAATCCGCCCAGAGTGGCTGGAGCCGCCCAGAGTGGCTGGGGGAACCTGGCCAGATGGGCGGGGTATAAATAATAAATTATTGTTAATTATTATTATCCGGCACTGGATGAGAGCTCTTTGACATGCACCCTTCAGATTGTGCTTTTGCAAGTTACCAGCTTTTATATATTGCATGCATCCATGTGAGAGAAAAATTAAATATGGACAGGTTCTTTGTAAGTCTCTCTCTCCCCCCCACCAGTAACACCAGAGAGATGCGGTGCTTTCCAAATTTTACCCCTCAGTTTCACAATCATAGTTTTTTTTCCACGTCTCTAGGATGGGGTTATAATTAGTGTGGCAGCTTGTCCAGCTCTGAAGTCAATGTGGACCTTATTTATTTATTTATTTATTTATTTATGGACCTCCGTATTTTCTGCGTCAACTAAGGAAATTAAAATTGCCCCAGGAAGTGTTGATCCAATTTTACAGAAGCATCATTGAAACTGTTCTCTGTAATTCTATTACTGCTTGGTATGGTACAGCCTCCAAGACAGACAAGAAAAGGCTCCAACGAGCTGTAAGAATTGCAGAAAGGGTATATGGTGCTAGCTGGCCTACAATAGAGTCGATCTATGCTACCAGAGTTAAGAAGAGAGCAGAGAATTGTAGCAGATCCTTTACATCCCTGCCATCATCTGCTAGATTTACTCCCATCTGGACATCGCTACAGGTCTTCATATACAAAATCGGCCAGGCACAGGAACAGTTTTTTCCCCTTATGCCATTAAATTGTTAAATTTGTAGATGTGTAGCTGAAGGGGAGGTCAATTATGGGTGGGTTTCCTTGCTTATTTGTATTGTGTGTGGAACAGTGTGTGCATGTTTACATTGCAATGTAGCCGAAACAAATTCCAAGTATGTTGGAAAATGTACTTGGCCAATAATAAATTATTATTATTATTATTATTATTATTATTATTATTATTATTATTATTCAATGGGGTTGGTTGGATCAGGGCACTATTGTCTCATTCCACAAGATTATTATTATTATTCAATTCATATACTGCCCTTTATCCAAAGATCCCAGGGTGATTAAAGATAGCTTTCACAACTATGGGTAATATATTTTACATGATTTTTTTTTTCATTAATAGGTTGAAATCACAGAGTTGCATCAACTTGGATGAACTTATAGAAATCCAAACTACAGTTGGTGTGATTTGATCTCTTTGTGTCAAATGTTCATCTCTCCATCAACAACAATGAGTTCAACAACACAACCAGGTCAGTCTCTCTTCGTTTAACCTCCTGCTAATGTACAGTATCAATATTTGTCCCTTATTGACAAAGAAGAAGGAAGCGGCACACAAACATACAAACGAAACATATTTTTTCTGTGTATTTGAATAAACAAAGTTTCACATTTTATGTTTATCCGTATTTTCTCATCTGTAACATTTTCTTGTGGCCAATTTATCAGTCAGTGCGGAGAAGTCAACCCACATGTTAAATTGGGATACAGCACACCTGTGATAATATGAAGTATATACTGCTTGATTTTTGTGAGTGTGTGAACCCTTGTGGCAAGTTACAATTCATTTACTTCTCTCTATGGAAATAAATATTGCAATATTAAAGATGCTCAGGTCTGACTTTCTTACTGAGATGATATTAAAACTAAAGTACTCCCAAAACATCCTCGAAGCTGAAATTTGGTACACGCTATTATTACAGAAAAAAACCTCTGCTAGTAAACAGATTGGGGTTTTTTTGGCCGCTTTGCCTTGAAACTCAGGACATGGAGGTCTGCTTCTTAACAGCATCTAACACCTTAGCACTGAGTACAGTAATCTAAAGCATAAGACACATTGGTGTACTGGAGTTCCTCTGCTCTTTGGCAAGCTTGAAACATCCTCAGGTGGACATGTAGGAAGGAGTGGGGAAAAGAACACAAGTTTTAAAGTGCGGGAAAGCAAGCAAACCTGTTGGGTTTTGCCTATCACAGCTTTAGCAATCCCCATTGTGGGCAGTGGAGAATTCCAGTAGTTGCCAAAAATGCATACTTATTTGTAGAATGGAAGCTTCATTTACTAGTATGGAATATGCCTGCCCACCTGTTAGAAGAAATGGTCTATACCTTTCAATGCAGGAGTGGGGAAGCTGTGTCCCTCCCAGTGGCAGAGCTTCATGCTCTGGTACCGGGGGCGGAGAGCAGGCGGGGGCGGGGCTGGCGTGCATTCTGGGGGCATGGCACACCACCTGCGGTGGCGTGGAGTGCGTTCTGGGGGTGTGGCGCACCGCCTGCGGGGGCGTGGCGCACGTTCTGCGGGCGGGGGCAGCCGCAATGGCACCCTTGGGATCGTGCTGCCTGGGGTGGAGTGCCCCTACCGCCCCCCCTCTTTCTATGCCCCTGGTCCCTCCAGGTGTTGGACAACAACTCTGATTGTCCCTGTCCATTGGCCATGCTGTTTGGGGAAATTGAAGTCCAGCAACATCTGGAAGGGCAGTGGTTCCCAATCCTTGCTTTAATGTGTGCATGTTTTCGCAATGTGGTGTTGATAATATAATTTTTTAAAGGCTTGTCTATTTAAGTGAACAGTTGGAATCTAGAAGTCAGCAAAGAAAGTGTAATATTTTAATATCAGTTTAAGAACAAATAGCAAGAGAAGTGTAATTGAAGTTTTTGCTTCATCTCCGTTTGTTTAATTTAGGAACGTTCTGCAGCTGAGGTTTGCCAGAGTAATCTTCTTGCCAAACACATTGTGCTGCAATTGCTTATATAATTATGTTTAGAAAAAGAACAGCAAAGAATAATCAGAGTTCCAAACTTTGCATATTTACCTCCACGTTATTCTCCTGCAGTAAACTTGGGAGAGGAAGGGAATTTGTGGTAGTTACAAAATAGGTGGGGAGCATTAAAAGCATACATACTGGTTCATGTGATCTGGGACTGTACGAAATAAAAGAAACCTTAATGTATATGGGTCTAGCTGACCTATTTTCCTCTGAGTTCCTGAGGAGCCTTGCAAGCTGTTTGGTTTATGAATTTGTGTAGGTGTTAAAATATCAATAATTAGCTGCAATTTCATGATGTTACATTTCAGTCACATTTCCAGAACCTAAGGAGTAGGCTGTTCTTTCAGATAAGGGAGCCCACAACCATCTCACTTCTATATTCTTAACCTGGGGCTGAGGAGGGAAAAAAGAAAGAGGGAGAGTTTTAGAGTATGAGTGTGTGTGTGACAGAGAGAGAGAGAGAGAGAGAGAGAGAGAGAGAGAGAGAGAGAGAGAGAGAGAGAGAGAAAGAAAGAAAGAAAGAAAGAAAGAAAGAAAGAAAGAAAGAAAGAAAGAGGGGGACAGTTGCATCTTGTTCCTGTTATAGAACCTTTCACGTGAACAAATTCCACATTACTCTTCTTAAAGGTTTTAGTATATCTGCAATCATGTTTGTCAACTCAAATGAATTCTGAGAAGATCTCTATGTTGCTGCTTCACGCAGCACATTGGCTGGAAGTGGGGGGTGAATAAAAAAGCAAATTGTCTCTTCAGCTAGATGTGCATATGAAGTTCTTGAAATGTGGGCCACAGCTGTAGCACAGCAGCCTGCTGCGATGTACCAAACAAAGATTTTATAGGGAGCAGGATGTCAGAGCTCAGGAGTTTGGAGAAATGGAGAAAAGCAGCATAGGGGGTGAAACAAATAAACCAACACACCCACACTCACAGTGTTTTGTGTGTGGCTTCAGGACAGGAGAACCTGCAGAAAAGGGTAAATTGAAATAGTGAGGGCAGTTGAATTGTGGGCCACAATGCCAAGGGAGTGCTGGGTGGCAAGCAGTGGTTGAATGTGATCTGTTGATGTGAACTAACTAAATAGTTCCGTCTGCTTTCCTTAGGAAGATACTGGGCTTGCCACCTATTGTAGGGAATTCATTAGGAAGTGTGTACAGTATTCAATCACTTGAATATAAAGCTTGAGCTGATGCCCCGAAACAGTGGCTAAGTTTGCATTTTTCTGCAGCTCCTGCCAGTTGTCTCTCCTTATTGCTCTCAGATTCTTGTTAGTCAACTGATGACAGAGATTGAGAAGGAGGCATTTAGTCTGGGCAATTACAGGTTAAAGTTTTGGACAATATCGAGTTAAACAGGACTCAACTCCTTGTTGTTCAAAGATTAATGATTTAGATCTACAGTATGTGAGAACTGCAGCTAACAAGTCCTGTCCCCATTACTCCTTAATAACCCTATAAATTATGGAATCCGCTCAGCTTCATACCCATATACACTAACTGTCTCTGAGAACAGGAGAGAACTTATCCTTGCTCATTTTAATGTGCTACTTTTTACACGGTTGAGTGGATGATTTAAGAAGGCCATGGTTAATGAATGGTTGTATTTGTGTAGGGCTAGAGCAATAGAATCACGTTCTTCTTCACCATAATGTGCAGAATGTATGTATAGAAAGGCTGGTTCTCCCTGTGTTGAGCACTCTTCTGGGAAGATCTCCTAAAGTGTTGGTTATGGGAAGTTTTCTCTTACGTTACAAAGAGGGTTAATTAATTCTGACTTCAATCAGCAGCGGAGCTTCATGCTCCGCCACCGGGGGCGGAGAGCAGGGCGCTGCCCCCAGGGACGTGGCGCGCATGCTGGGGGCGTGGTGTGGCGTGCGTTTTGGGGGCGTGACGCACCGTGGACAGGGGTGGGGCGTGCAGCCGCGATGGCGCCCCTGGGATCGCACCGCCTGGGCCCCCCGCCCCCACCTATGCCCCTGACTTCAATGCAGATAAGTTGAAATTCTATGCTGGCTTCTTGAGAGAGAAAAAGAAGTATATTTATATGTATCTGTTTTTAACTGTTTAAACCAGCTTTATTTGGTTATCTAATTTGATGAGCCTCTGACTGTAATAAACTATGCATTCATGGATGCATGAACTCAGGTCTGGGAGTAAAATGTGGCCTCTAGGTACCCCCATCCAGCCCTCGGGACACTCCCCAGGCCACACCTCCACTCCAGGAAAACACTCCAAACACTCTCCTTAAGTGCTTTTGCTTGGCTAGAATATGTCCTTGAATGGTGACAATGCCTCTCATTGGTCTGGATATGGAGGATGTGTGGCTAAAATGGCAGAAAGTGAGGAGGAATTAAAGAACCTTTTAATGAGGGTGAAAGAGGAGAGCGCAAAATATGGTCTGAAGCTCAACATCAAAAAAACTAAGATCATGGCCATTAGTCCCAACACCTCCCGGCAAATAGAAGGGGAAGAAATGGAGGCAGTGAGAGATTTTACTTTCTTGGGTTCCATGATCACTGCAGATGGTGACAGCAGTCACGAAATTAAAAGACGCCTGCTTCTTGGGAGAAAAGCAATGACAAACCTAGACAGCATCTTAAAAAGCAGAGACATCACCTTGCCGGCCGACAAAGGTCCGTATAGTTAAAGCTATGGCTTTCCCAGTAGTGATGTGTGGAAGTGGGAGCTGGACCATAAAGAAGGCTGATCGCCGAAGAATTGATGCTTTTGAATTATGGTGCTGGAGGAGACTCTTGAGAGTCCCATGGACTGCAAGAAGATCAAACCTATCCATTCTGAAGGAAATCAGCCCCGAGTGCTCATTGGAAGGACAGATCATGAAGCTGAGGCTCCAATACTTTGGCCACCTTACAAGAAGAGAAGACGCCCTGGAAAAGACCCTGATGTTGGGCACAAGGAGAAGGGGATGACAGAGGACGTGGTGGTGGGACAGTGTTCTCGAAGCTACCAACTTAAGTCTGACCAAACTGCGGGAGGCAATGGAAGACAGGAGTGCCTGGCGTGCTCTGGTCCATGGGGTCACGAAGAGTCGGACACGACTAAATGACTAAACAACAACAACAACAAAAATGGTTGTGACCAATGGCTGTGACCAGTTGCTGGGAGAAGGCCTTCTTCTCCTGCTTGTGGGATTCCTGAAGGTGGTGTCTGGCCACTATGGGAAGCAGGATTCTGCACTGGATGGACATTCCGTTTAAACCAGCAGGCCTTTAATCCAGCAAGAAGTGATGACAGTTCTAAACCAAGGGTAGCCAATGTCATGGTGCCCTCCAGTTCTTGTGCTCCCATCAGCTCCAGCTGACATGGCCAACGGTCCGGGATGTTGGGTGTTGTGGAGTCCAGCAACAATTTGGGGGACACTATGTTGGCTGCTACTGCTTTAAACCCAAACAATAAGAAGCCTGCCCAGTACTACCATTGGTTCTTGGAGCTTCTGCTTATAACCATGTTCTTTTAAACTGATGAAGAGTGCATGCTGTTTGCCTGTAAATATTAATTCATTATTATCTTTTTTTTAGAAGATGCAGGTTCAATCTGCATTAAGTGTGGTTTAACTTCTGTTAATTCCACCAGCAGGTACATGGCTTTTTATAGCAAGGAATGGAGGTTATTAGACCTCACTCAGTTCGGATTCTTAATAAAGCATGAATATATTGAAACAACCGCTTTGCTTATAGACGGTGAGCATTCCGTGTCTGTTCCAGCAGCGAGGAACATCCTGGAAAGTTACTATAAATAGATACATTAAACTTTTCAGGGGAAATACCTTTCTTTCAGGTGTAATAAAAAAAAGCTTGGCATGCTTAGACTGCCAAGAGGCTGAGAAAAGGATGAACTTATATTCCTCACATTTTCAGGCCTTCATTATTGTAGCCTCTGAGTTCACTACAATATTTGGTGTAATCATCTTTGTAAACACTCTGGGGATCTAGAGCACAGGGAAAGCACTTGACTCTGCTGACGTCACTCAGGGTTCTGCGGTAGCAGACCGAGGTTCTGATATGGGTCTTCCCATTTTTTTATTGTGCTAATCCAGTCATTTCTTGGAGCTCAGTCAGGCGCTCCCCAACCCCCCAAAAGCAGTGGTATAGAAGCTCTGGAAGCACATTATCAGTGAAAACATTGCTATCCATCAAAAGCCTGGGGGAAGTTTACCTGGCACTATAAATATATTACCGTAGTGAAAGTACCAAGCAGACCTTAGTGGAGAGTGTGTTCCACAGACGGGGAGCCACAACTGAAAAGGCTCCCATCCCTTGGCATCCCCCTCCAAGCCACCCTCTAACATCCAGAGAATGTCCTCAAATAAAGATCTGGGGACCCGGCTTGAGACTTTCCAGAATATATTGGGGTCATTAGCTGTAAAGAGCTTTGTAGATTTAAACAAGCACTTTGAGTTGGTCTCAGAAGCAGCCAGGCAGCCAGTTTAGTTATTACAGAATTGCTTTAAATGATCTGTTAGCCTTTTAACTTGTCAATAGTTGGGCAGCCGCATTCTCTGCTAACTGGAGGTTTTGAAACAGTTTTTGAAGGCAGTCCTATGTGAAGCAGATATTAACAGTTAGGGAGACATAAGGGAGGGAGTATAAACTGTTGCGTGAATGCAGCCTCACTTAGGTCTATCAATTTCAGTGGTTCTACTCCTGAGCAAAACTTAGCTGGCTGCAATTCTGTGTTAAGACAGCAAATCAGTGCTTTCAGAGTGTTGGAAGCAAATAAATGTTAAGAAGTAGAGCAAGATAATATTTTCAGGTATTTTGTATACAGTGCTTCAGTATCTTTATATATAAAAAGAGTCTCTCTTGGATGTTAATGCAAGCAAGTTATATACACTGGTTGATTAAGTGGAAAGAGTGGTGTTTGCTTCAGTGAAACTATTTCATATTTTAAAAGAACTGGGAAGTGTGGGAAGTATTTCTTTCTGGCCCACTTGATAGAAGGTATAATTATTTTATGTGGCTGTCTTTGAACACAGATGAACATTCAGTTGTGCCTTTTTAAATGTATTTTTCTTTCGCATTGAGACGTGCAAGCTGTATATGCACACATCTGCTTTCCCCTTTCAGACTTTTCACGGAAAGTATCAAAAGCAGCAAGTTACTTGCGTATCCACCCCTGACTGACGCTTTTATCCATAGCTGCTGGAAGCAAAAACATCTAAGAGAGAACTGTTGTCTTTCAAAGAGCTACATTTGAGCAACTTCCATACCGTTCAGTGGTGCACAATAGGATGGGATCTTTTTCTTCTTCCTTTTTTATTTTCTGAAGTAGCAGAACTTCCATAGATTTCGGTGGTTTGCAACCAAACTTAGCAAACTGACAGTTTTAAAGAGTGAGTCTCAAACGAAGCAAAATGTATGTCTGTTACTCAGATGATCTCGAAGGACACTACTTGAGTATTTTCTGTGTGCACCATTAAATAAGTGTTTCCTTCGATTGCATGATGCAACAAACAGGCCTCCTGTGTAGTAACATTTACTTACAACAACACCAGAACCAATTTAATTGAACACAGCTCTGTGAGCCTTTAGGGACTAGGCCTTGTCTAAATGAATGGCTAATTCCTGCAGCTATAAAGCAAATGCCAACTCCCACTGGGAGGAGGTAAATGCTTGTGTTTTGTTGTTTGCTTTGCTTGTTCTAAACTATGCTATCATTAAGGAAATGTTTACATCCTGTTTCTGTTACATGTTCTTAACCATTCGGTGCGCATAAGATGTAAGGATCAAAATAAGTTTTTTTAAAAATGCAATAAATAAAGCTCTGTTTGCTTTTGGAGGGGTGGATTATCAGGCATTGTTTGTAATGGTTTCAGAAAGCATTTCACATTTCCCTTTTTGAAAATGAATAAATAGGTTCAAGTCCTCAGGTGGATTTGCATAGGTGGAAATGCTTGGGAACAAAGGATGCTTGGAGGTACATTTTTCTTATGCCTATTCATCAGCCAGGATCTAGCATTCACTAGTTAATTCATAGTTTGTGATTTGAACTTTGTTACCAGCAGATACGTAATATGTCAGTTTGTGGTAATGCCACAGTTTGCCCGGCACACACACAACCATTTCTCTCTGAATGTCAGCAGAGCCTGTGAAGAAATGTTGGTGATAGTGAAAAGATCACTTCAGGTATCTTCAGAGAATTATCTTCCATGCAGTGAAACCAACCAATATTTTTTCATGAAGAAATAATGAGGTACTCATATGAAAGCGTATTGTGCATATATTCATTAAGCAGGTATGTGTAGGGGAAAGTGCTCTCCAATCCTTCCTAAACAATACCAAGAAATCAAAATGGCTTTTCTTTATGCAGCAGGTTCTGAACCCACCCAACTTTCCAAATTGGCCAGTGAGGCAGAACCTGATAAAAGAGTTGACCTATGGGACCAAAAAGGTTTCTCGCCCCGATGTAGATAATAAACATGTTGGGAAATATTTACAGTTTTTATTTTAATTTGTTTTGCAAATGATCTCAATATTTATGGGAGGGGGCAGAGTCTGAGGGCCTCTCTGCATTTACTGTTTATTGTGGTGTAGTTGCCGGTTGAGCCAGTGTTTTTAGGCACAAATTTGTCGTTGATAGTTTGCACCTGTCACATGTTATTACAGAGACAGTGTGAGGTTTTCCTTTAAACACTAATGGAGGATTGTTCCCAAATTGATAAAACTTCCATGAATGTAGTCACACCCCTTACGTATCCTCATTTTCCTCCAGCTGATGAATTTTGCAGTTATATGCATGTACACAACTTTTTTGTGGCTTTCGTGGGGGGGGGTGCCTAGTTTTATGGAGTTTTAATGTTGTGTGAATATCAGATTTGTAACAGGAACTATGTGTTTGCCTGAAGTATGACAAACTTCGTTATTGTGATAATTCCCCCCCCCCCTGCAGCTAATGATTATTGCTTTTATGGGCAGTATTTTGACCCAGTACCATTGTCTCTGTCTGCCATACTCAACTCCCATCAGCTACCATGGCCAATGGACAGGGACGTGAAACTTAGGGAAAATGGCCAGCAGTTTTTGTTGCATTGACCTGTGGTCAGACACCTGTTTTGACTTGTTGAAGGTGACATGCCAATTGGGTAAGTATTAGAGAGACTTCCTTCTATTGCCTCCCCCCCTCTCCCCCCCCCCGGATCTCATGGGCCACATTCACACTACACCTTTAAAACACTGATACCACTGTAAACTGTCATGTCTTCCTCCAGAGAATTATTTTATTGTCATTATAAAGACCATTATTAGTTTCAGTATGAACAACAAGCCCTTGGTATGGTGCACAAACTGAAAGAACAGGGTCAACAGATAAATTTGCACTGTGTGATGCATTATATCTAGTGAAAAAGAGGAAAAATTTAAAAATACGCACTTCATAAAGTTTTATCTATTGTATGCATAACCTCTACACATTTTTGTCTGGAGGGCAAGGAGCAGACAGTGTAGTCATAGACAGGTTGGAGGTGAAATGTCAGGTTGGTTGGATAGATGAGATGAAGTCAGGTGACCCAGGTGAGGGCTGATAACAGGTAAGTTGAGACAAGGGGAGACATGGCAGCTAGATAGGTGAGGAAAGGAAAGGAAAGGAAAGTGTGTGTTTTGTTGCTTGCTAGAGTAGCCTAGAAAGAAGGGTTTTAAAGGACCTCCAATGTGTGCCTCCAATGTCATTTCTCTGACTCACCTATCCAAATGGCAACTAGCTTCACCTGGTGGGGGGATGGTGTTGGGGACAGGGAAAAGCAGGTTCACATATTGTATTTATGTCTTTTCTTCCATGGAGCTCGTAGCCATTAGGGGTGGGGACACTGCATAGTTGGAGATGGTAAAGGATTATAGTCCTGTTCTTTTGATCAAATCAGCTGTGCAATGGGGTTGCTATGAAGTGCAAAAACAATCTGATCCTGTATCTCAAACTCTACATCATGCTCACGGATATGTGCAGCAGGACGGATGAAAAGTACTATTTTGATAGAATAGCTCAGCATGGGCTTTGTGGTTTTCTGGATAGTAGCCGATTTACTGTCAGTGATGAGGAACCATCTGCCCCTCCTATTAGTGTTGGACTCCATCTCACATCATCCCTGACCCTTGGCCATTGCAGTTGGATGGTGTCTGGACGGCCTCAGGTTTTCCACCTGGTTTGTGTGGAACTTTATTGCTAGTCCTTTTTAATATATTGAATGTATTCATGTGGACAAAGTAATTTTTTTCATGGCTGTAGTCCAAAACATTTGCACACAAATACTGACTTAGGCAACAGTCCCCAAACTTCTTGCTTCATGTACACATGCACAGTGTTCTTTCCATTGGAGGGGGAAATGCACATGTAACTCTGAGTATTTTTATTTCTAAAATAAATTTGTTTACTAACCCCCCCCCAAAAAGCAGTAAGTTGCAAGATGATGGTCACTACATCTGTCTGTGCTTCACAGTATTGCTTCCCTTACATTGACCTCTCTCTTCTTATATGTTTTGTGTGGCATAGTATCTGTTAGAGCCACAACCCAGAAGAAGAAATGCACAGATTGGGAATTTATTCCCACCTTCACCTTGATGCAATTCCTTTTTTATATATAGTAAAGTGTTATAGAGAGGATAGATTGAATCCAGAATGAGTGAATAGCACTTCGTTAATTTTGAAGTCGATGGGATTAAAGTCATGTCCCATTTATATCAAGAGACTCGATGCAGCCTGTATCCAACTCATTGACTTGAGCCACATAGATCCTCCATACAACTTTTCTGTTTAATTTTAAGTTTTTTTATTAATATGAAATCAAAAGTACAATAAAGAAAAAACATAATGTAACCTGTTTATTGAGCATCCATCCTGATTTGATTTGCACAAGGCATATATTATATTTGGTCTTTATTGAGTATTCACTCTGATTTGTTTACAGGAAGGTTACTCACCGACAAGCATTCATCCCGATTTTCTTGTGGGGTGTTTATGCATCTTCCTGTTAATCAGTCATTCATTCCACACTTTTCAACACATTTCTCCATCACTTTCCTAACTGCAGAAAAGGCAGTTTCTTTTTAAAGTGGATTTATACAGAGCACTTCCATCCACTTTAATTGTGTAAGCCTTAATTCTGTGGCTTGAATCCCTCCTGCAAAACACTGACTGTCTGGAGAGGGGCCCTAGGTGAGCCACTGATTGGCTTCCATGAGGCACCTGTAACCTATGCATCAAACCTAAAATAAAATTAAAAAATGCTTCTTTTACAAAGCAACTTTTAGAAACAATTAGAAATACATAAAAGGGACTATTATATCACCTTGGATTTTTCATTAGTTATTTTAGGTTTGATGCTGAGTTAATTGGATCCGCTGCCTTAAATATTGGAGTAATAATTAGAATAACAAATTATTTTGAACACCCAAAGAAAGCATGTTTGACAACTTTTAATTTTTTCCCACCCACTCTCCACTTTTTCATTTGTCTCTTTAGCAGCCCAGATGTGCTTTTTTTTGCAGCAGAACTTACTTCCCATGAATCTGAGAAAGCATTTAAAAGGTAATTTGCAGATTAGTTATTTTATGAGTAGCGGGGACATAACATGCCAAAGAGGGAAAGGGTGGAAGTTCCATGAAGCACTTGAATAAGAAGTGCAGAGTGCCTTTGAAAACCTGTTGCACACAGGAGCATTTTGCATGCCCAGTGTTTGATGCCAGCCACTTTCTCACTGTTCGCCACCCCCTACCCCACCTTGACCTTGACCTCTGAAATGCTTAAAGATATGAGGTGGGAAAAATCCAAATAGAGAAAGGAGGAAGCAGCTCTGAAGCATAAAAACAAGCATAGGCAAACTTGGCCCTCCAGATGTTTTGGGACTACAACTCCCATCATCACTAGCTAACAGGACCAGTGGTCAGGGATGATGGGAGTTGTAGTCCCAAAACATCTGGAGGGTCGAGTTTGCCTATGCCTGCATAAAAACTTTTAACTGTGAGAAGGACTAGGTCAGGAGTGGGGATCCTTTATCAGTCAGAGGGCCACATTCCTTTCTGAGCAACCTTTGGGGACCATATTCCACGGGTGGACAATGATGACAATGATGATGATAAAAATAAACAAAGGAACAACCAGAAAAGTAGAAATAGTAGAGGTAAGGGTGGCAAAGAGTGGATGCTAGCAAATGCAGTTGCACAGACTTATGTGTGAGAGTTATTAGTATTAAAAAGGTTGCTTTCTGTCCCTAATACATAGAAATCATAAATGTCTTGCATAGTTAATCCAAGCCTTCCAGGGTACAATAAAACCCTGAAAATGAGCCAATTGCACCTCTCTCTTTCTTGATTATTTCCTCCTGAGCTTGAGGTGTGGCTATCATCACTCAGGGCTTTTAAGCACTTTCATTTAATGTTTGTTTTGAACTGAAAACAGATTGGAATTTACACCCCAGCGCCGCCTGAAGTACTAAATGATTAAGTTCACTTTTACTGCTTATCACAAACTGGAAAGGAATAAATCATAATTACATATGCCCATTTGCTTTGCTTACTCTTCCATCACATACTTTATCCTCCAGTGCTACAAACTAATTTCCTCCTGTGAAAATAACCACTTGCATGGATCAAATAGCATCGTGTCTGTGTGTCAAGTTGTTTATTTGCCTGGTGTTTTGATTTATTTCCATATTGTTTGTTAATTGCATTATATGCACCTTTATTTTTTCAAAACAGAATTCCACAGTCAGCTTCTATAGGGTGGTGTCTTACATTAAAAACAAGCAAACAACAAAAACCTTAAGACAGCTTTTTCCATGGATATTTCTTGTGCATGAAATCTGGAACTGGCTGTTGGTAGTCAGAAAAGAGAAGGCTCGGTCTTAAAAGAATCCAAGTTCTGATATTGCACTCTTCTTGTTGCATTTTCTTTGAAGTAAATTTAGTTTACCCTTTCTCTCCAAGGTGTGCTAGGGTTAGTATAAATACCAGAGGTAAAGGGACCCCTGCCCATTAGGTCCAGTCGTGACCAACTCTGGGGTTGCGGCGCTCATCTCGCTTTATTGGCCGAGGGAGCCGGCGTACAGCTTCCAGGTCATGTGGCCACCATGACTAAGCTGCTTCTGGCGAACCAGAGCAGCACACGGAAATGCCGTTTACCTTCCCGCTGTAGCGGTTCTTATTTATCTACTTGCACTTTGACGTGCTTTCGAACTGCTAGGTTGGCAGGTGCTGGGACCAAGCAATGGGAGCTCACCCCTTCGAAGGGATTCGAACCGCCGACCTTCTGATTGGCAAGCCCTAGGCTCTGTGCTTTAACCCATTTTCAGCCTGAGAGCCACATTCCCTAGTGGACACCCTTTCAGGGCCCACGTGCCAATGGCAGGTGGGTCAAACAATGCAACTCTTATCTTTGTACACTAGGTTACAGTCCAGACATGCAAAGACCAGAGATTTCTACATGAACACCTCTCATTCTGGGCCAGCAAGAGGCAATATTACTGTTTAAGCACACATTCCATTCCAGTTGAGAAGGGGGTGGAGCAGGGCTGGTGAGAGGTGTGGCCTGTGCAGAGTCCTGAGAGCCTAATAGAGAGGTTTGGAGGGTTGCATTTGACACCCCCTCAGCCCGAGATTCCATACCACTGACTATTACAATCCTGGATTCTATTACCAATATGTTTGCCAGTTGACCAAAATAGCACCTCTGCAGAAATCAGCTGCTGAAGGTTTCCCCCCCACCATGGAATCAAAGGCACACAGGAAGTTAAAAGTTGGCAATCCTGTTTACAAACTCTGGGGAGTTCCGTGTCAGCTTCCAAGCAGCTGAAGATTAATCAGCAATTCTCCAGCTAAGACCTGGTTGTGCCTGCAGCAAAATGAGGTGGCAATGAAGCTCATTTTTTGAAATGGGCTTTTACATGAAATCCTTACTACAAGCAGAAAATTAACCCAACTAAGAAATGATCTGGCTAGCATCCTGAGCACACTCAGCCCAGGACAAACAGCCAGTAGTTTGATTCTTATTGACAAAGCACACAGTTACAGTATCTTCTAAGGTACACACATACACACTTCTGGCAGCTAAGTGGCTGGCATCCCCTCTCCAGGCAGGGGGTCCAAGTTGGACTGTTGGAGCAGCACTGCAGCCCTGCCTCCACCTGAACTTCAGTACCCTTGTTTGATGGGGCGTGCACAAGCAACCTGTGACTTCTTCTACAGGGAAGTTGCCACTGTGCCTGTCTCTTCGACCCCCTCCTGGTCCTGGGAAACACATCCTCCCCTTTCTCCGACTGCTCTGACTATTCCCCTTCCTCCAGCCCTGGCTCCTGCCTCACAGGTGGCACAAAACTCCATAAATCACTGACCCCTTCCCCTGGATAAGTCTTGAGGTTCCCCCTTCTTCTGCCACACACCCCTCAGAGCCCAGTCAGTCCCTGACGGATAGATCCATTCACCACAACATGCCTTTTCTTTTCTTTTAACTTGGGGGGGGGGAAGCATTCAACAGTCCACTCGTGTTATTGCAGGATTCCATACTGGGGGGTCACCAACGTGGTGCCTTTGGGCACACATCACCCACAGTGCGAACAAACAAGGCTGCACATGTTCACAGACAGCAGGGAATGAAAACAACAGCATTGTGCTCTTACAGTGGGGAGCCTGCAAGCAGCACACTCCGCACCTGTGATTCCCAGCAGCTGAGATTCAAAAGCATAATGCCTCCAGCATTAGCAGGTAATAGAATCCAACATTGGCCTTTCTTTGTATCATCAGCTAAAAATCCCCACAAATATTCCTCCTTGTGTTCCCATGCCTGTGAATTCTGGGAAGAAGTTGTACAGAGACGGGTGAAAAAAAAAGCTTAGGTGCACTGATGTATGGCACTAACTCTTAGTTACTGTGAATAGGCACTGCCTGCCAATTGTTCTGAATTATACAGTGGCAGTTAGCTTGGTCTTTTGGCATCCTGTAGAGACTTGGAAGGGACCACCAAGCCTATTTTGACTATATGAACAGAGGAGAGAGAGAGAGAGAGAGAGAGAGAGCCATTACATAGCATGCAATCTAGGCTCAGTTTTTCGTGATGATTTTTCTTCTTCTTCACTTCCTACAGTGTCCAGATCTCTGAGGAGCTTCCTTTTCCTGTATCTATTTTAGGGGTGGGTTGTGTGGCATGTGTGTGTTGGAGAAACCTTTTTTTAAAAAATAAAAAACAACAGGGCAGAACCTATTTTTCCCCATCCTTCCCTCTGTCCTCCTTACCTGATGGCAAGTCTGCCATCAGAATCACACAAACCCTTTCTTAACTGTAGGTGGTTGTTCATTTATTAATGTAAACACCATGCGCCTTGGATGTGCGAGCACTAAAAATAAACTTGCAAAGATAAAAATAGATTTCTGTGAGGGTTTTTTTATTATAAAAAAAGATGCTGCTTAATCAGAACCAGCTGCAAGCTGTCTAGAAAATGTAAGTTATATGAGCCAGATGGCTTTTGCCCCTCCTTTATTTTTTGCTTTAGACAGCATGTAATTTGGGTGACTGCAGCTTCAATAATGTATTTTACCAGTCAAACTGTTTTGATAAACATATTTGTTTTAGAGCAGACACTTTTAATTAGGAAGCTAGTAAAGATGTTAATTTCTTTTAATCCTTCCCTTCAGGGGTAAGTCAAAAGAGGTTTTCAGCATGACATGGAATTCTTGAAGGCATACGACCTAATCCCAAAGCCAACATGTAAACATGTAGTTAACTTGTTTTTCCATTGGGCTGTGGTGTTGGTAAGAGCTGGACCTATATTTGTTCATGGGCAACCTGTATTCTTAAGAGGAAATGTGTAACACACACACACTTTCTCTTGACGTCAGACAATAAAAGGCTGTGTAAATCATTGGTAGCACTTGAGACTTGGCTAGGAGGCAGGACTGGCTTAAGAACACAGCCTTACCACTGCTTCTGCTTGATGCTGCTAGTATCTCTGGGCTGCCCGGCTGCCCACAGCAGTGGCTAGGAAAGACTTGGCAGTGGGGAGTGGAGTGTCCTGGCGCTAGCACTGATCTGGGACTATTTGCCTTAACTGGTTGGCACTGGTGTCTTTAAATCCACCAGCTCTGCACATGAGAACATAAGAAGAGCCTGCTGGATCAGGCCAAACACCCATCTATTCCAGTATCCTCCTGGTCATACAGTGGACAACCAGATGCCCATGGGAAAACTGCAAGCAGGACCTGAGTGCACTGCGCTCTCTAAACATGTGATTCCCAGCAACTGTTATTCAGAGGCATGTTGCCTCTGACAGTGGAGGAAGAACATAACCATCACTTTTAGCCATTGATAGTCTTATTCTCTATTAGGGATGTCGGAGAATTCTGTTGCAAATGGAGGTGGCAATCGCAACTCCCCCCACCCCCCACCCCAGGTCTGGAACAGAAATCAGTCCAGACAATATGATTGATGTCAGTCATATTGGAGAATACAGGAGAATACTATAAAGCAGGCACCCCCAAACTTCGGCCCTCCAGATGTTTTGGACTGCAATTCCCATCTTCCCCAACCACTGGTCCTGTTAGCTAGGGATCATGGGAGTTGTAGACCAAAACATCTGGAGGGCCGCAGTTTGGGGATGCCTGCTATAAAGCCTTTAAAGTAGAATTGTCACTATGGCTAACTAAACACTTTAACTCAGTGCTAAAGGGGGGGGATATCTCTTAAACTTTGCACACGTCAAAATTAACTTTGATATTGAAGCCCAAGAAAGACCCCACAAAACCTGATTCATATACGCCAATTTCTTTAATAAATGTGGACACGAAACTATTCACAGCTGTGATGGTTAAGAGATTAGATATTTTCATAGGTCAGTACATCACCACAGATAAAACAGGATTTACACCCTCAAGGAATATAAAGGTAAAGGGACCCCTGAACATTAGGTCCAGTCGTAACCGACTCTGGAGTTGCACGCTCATCTCGCTTTATTGGCTGAGGGAGCCGGCTTACAGCTTCCAGGTCATGTGGCCAGCATGACAAAGCCGCTTCTGGCAAACCAGAGCAGCACACGGAAATGCCGTTTACCTTCCCGCTGTAGTGGTACCTATTTATCTACTTGCACTTTGGTGTGTTTTTGAACTGCTAGGTTGGCAGAAGCTGGGACCGAGCAACGGGCGCTCACCCCGTCGCGGGGATTCGAACTGCCGACCTTCTGATCAGCAAGCCCTAGGCTCTTTGGTTTAATCCACAGCACCACCTGCGTCCCCTCAAGGAATATAGTAGACTCTATAAGGAGAGTCCTCAATGTAATCTATGACGTGCAGCCACAAAATGCTCCAGCGACATTAATTTCACTTGATGCTTTTAAAGCATTTGATAAAGTTGAATGGTTGTATTTAAAGCTCTTACTTTCTAAATTATAATTTGGAAAAAAAAATCTACATGATTCAACAAATTTATTCAAAATATTCAGCTATAATTATGGTAAATTGATATGATGCTGCTGCAATAAACCTCAGCGGGACACCCGCCAAGGATGCCCTCTGTTGCCACTGCTGTTTGCAATGGCAATAGAGCTCTTAATAATTGATAGGAGTTTCAATAAATGGAAAAGCATGGGAATCAATATGGCAAAATTCATCTTTAAAAACAATTCCGGCTTGCCTCCTGAAAAATTTCCTTAAAATTATCTTTTGGTGGCATTAGACCCCCACACTCCCTGCCAAGATAAATCCTTTAAGCTCACCATTATGTTGGAAAGGCTGTGGAGAACGAGGTTCCTATTTCATGTTTGGTGGGAGTGTGCCATGGTCCACACCTTTTGGGAAAAAGCATTTAGTCTGACCTCCAAAATCACTAAACAATATATCCCTCCTAAATCGGCACTTGCCTTATTAGCATTAGATTTGACCCCAAATTCTAACCTTAAATCTAAAGAATAAATTTCCTTCCTTCTTCACAGCAGCTGGACTAGTTATTGCTCAACGATGGAAGGAAACTTCTAAAATACCAATAGATGCTTGGGTTAATAACATCTGGGGCATTGCTCTATCAGAACGCCTCACATACCATCAGTGACTAATCAAAGGCATCTCCCAAAAAATACATTTGACACAATTTGGTCTCTCTTTTTCTCTTTTATTGGAGAAGAACCCGATATTTTAATACCACCAACAGCACAGAGGTGCCTGTGGAGGGGATATATTGATTGAAAATGTATTGTAACTGTATTGTAACTTTTGAATATATATTTAAAATGATTGGTATCAATTCAGTAAATATGGTCTGTTTTCACTCAAAAAATCCTGTTTGCTTTTTAAGCAAGAGAGATACACCTATTCCTCCAGACCATTATTATTCAAGTGGGTCCCAAAGCCTATCCTTTTGTCTTATAGCCTCACTTACAAAGATGGGTTCTGAGCATATCTCATGTGCCAAGAAGGGCTAGGAATTGCTTGTGTCCGATACCCTGCAGAGGTGTTGTTGGGCAGAGTAAGCAATGCTGGGCTAAATTAATGTTTCAGGTAGCTTCTACATTTTTCCAGACTTTCTGCTTGCAAGGTGACTTTCCTGCTTTGAGGCAGCAGAGCTCACAGAAGACGAGAAAGTCAGAGTTCAGGGGTGATAGTTAGAACCATGATAGTTGAAGAATACATTTCATTATGATTTATGCAAGTAGATACAAAAAGATGATGCAGATTCCAGAGGTTGGGAGAAGCTGGAAGGGGAGATAAGAGACTTGCTGGACCATGGACAGGTCACTGGGTGTATAAAGCTTGGTCTGATGACATCCCAGCTGCATTTGACAATCCTTACGTGGCCCTTTCTCCATATTTGAGTTCTGGTTGCTGCGCAGGACCAGATATATTGCAGTCACAAAATTATCTCACTGGTTGAAATAAATTAAAAAATTGTCCAGTAGCACGTTTGTTTGTTTTTTGGTCATCTGCATACTATCCCTTGCTTTTTCCTGTAGGACTAATTGCAGTTGTTAACAGTCAACAGGTTTACCATGCCCATTGAGTCAATCACCCACCTCCTACTACCCTTCTGAGAAAACCCCCACCCCACTCTCCCACTATATATAAGGGTCTGGTGACTTCTGTTTCAGTGCATCTGAAGAACTGTGCATGCACACGGAAGCTTATACCCAGAACAAACTTAGTTGGTCTCTAAGATGCTACTGGACAATTTTGTATTTATTTTTATTTATTTCGACTGCATCAGACCAACATGGCTACCTACCTGAATCTCATCTCACTGGTGTGTCGCTAACCACTGTGACTGGGCCCCCCGCTTGCTCTCCCCATCTTCCCTCCTCCCAGATACATCACCCCTCCCTTAATAAAAATGAACTACAGCAAGAAACCCACACGAACCAAAAACAGTTAAAACAGTTAAATAAAATATAACAAAAGTAGTATCGATTCAAGTTATTCTCAGCATCAAACAACTAAAAAGGCACCCCATATCCCACCATCCCTCTTCTGTTTCTGTTTCTTTCCTAAAAAAAACCCTTCATATCAAGCTTTCTCATTAAAATCTTCTATTTATTATTTCAACATTTTTGATAATCGTTAAAACTGTTGCTGCTGGTAATCTTTGATTCAGAGGCAGCATGACCCCTGTGTAAGTAGTTATCTGATGAACTGCAGGCTTTGAATGGTTTCTTAAGCCTTCATGCTAATACTTTTCTCAATTTTTTCCTTGTGTCACAATAATTATATTTTAAGTCTCATGGCAGTCTTCTGTGCTCAGAATGTGCTTAAAAGATCTTATTTGCATCTCCATCCTGAATAAATTAAAATAATGCTGTCAGAAACAGCTTCATAGGAATTGAGTTTCCATATCTTTCAATTCCTGTTCAAGTTTTCTAATCTGGTGAAAATGTTTAACAATTCAGATGCAAAAGAAATGCAAATACCTTTGATAGATGCATTCAGCAAGTCGTCTGGGTGCTCAGAGAGATAAGATTAATAATTAAATTTCTGAGAATTTACTAATGTTCCTGATCACAGCTGCAAGTTTTGGATTGTTGTTGCTTTCTTTTATCTTTAATCGGGAACAGGGAACATTTTAAAGTGGCAGTAGATCTTGCTGTCAGAGCAAGCTACAGTAGTAACGCTTATATATTGCATAATGATGTATGTAAGAAAATACTGAAGTGTTTTGAGTTCTTTGAAAATAGAATAGCAGATCTGCTGCGCTAGTTGAAAACCTACAATCACAGCCTGAATATTTTACCTATTTAAATACGTTGCGTGGAATTTCTGAATCTTACTTTCAGTATTTTTTCAGCGCGACCCTATGCATATCTACTTAGAAGTAAATCCCCTTGAGTTCAATAGGACTTAAATCTGAGCAGATGCTGTTAGGAGAATCAACCACCAAAGTATTAAAATGTTGTCTGGGTCTTTTTTATGCCAACACAAAGTGGGTGCTACAGTCTTAAAGATGTTGCGTGAGCAACTGTGACTAAATTCTGTAGAATTTACTTCCATGTAAACTACTTCATTTGCCTATTATCCCTACTCACAAAATAATGATATGTGCTTTGTTTATTTTGCGAGTTTGTGAGATTGTCCTGCTGACAAAAGTCTTCTTTACGTGTTACTCAGATATAGAGGACAAACATGGTGAAAGAGCCTCTGGGGCATCACATTTAGCATGCTCATTAACCCATATCACTGCTCCTCCCATTGCCACATTGCCTCCATCTACCATGAAGGTAGTGATGGTGCGCCTCTTCCTTAAGAAGACCTCCCTGGACCCAGACGTATCAAACAATTACCACCCAGTGGCAAATATCCCCTTTCTTGGCAAGATGCTTGTGACGATGGTGGCTGTTCAGCTCCAGGCATGGTTGGAGGAAGCTGATAACTTGTATCCATTACAGTATGGCTTCAAGCCTTGTCATGGCACCAAAAGTTGGTCACCTTTGTTGGTGACATTAATCAGGAGAGAGATAGAGTGAGACCTTGCATGTTCTCCTTTTTGAAACTATTGGCCACAATATCCTTCCAGAGTATTATTGGTGGTTGGGGAAACTGTACTTCAGTAGGTCCACTCTTGCCTCCAGGGCCATTTCCAGCAAATAGTCATGTGGCGCTCCTGTTCAGTGCCATAGGAGTTGTCTTGTGGTGTCCCGCAGAGTTCCATCTTGTCCCCCGTGCTATTTAACATCTATATGAAACCTATGGGAGCTGTCATTAGGAGGTTTGGAGTGAAGGGCGATCCATTTGCAGGTTACACCCAGCTCTGTTTCTCTGTTCCAACTGAATTAGAAGAGGCAGTGGAGGAACCAGTGCTTGGAGACAGTGATGAGTTGAATGTAGTTTAATCAACTGAAGCTGAGTCCTGAAAAGACAGAGGTGTTCTGTATCCTAAGTTCTCATAACTGGGAAGTGGGGAAACGGTTTGAACTGGATGGGACAGCACTCCCATGGAAACTGTGGTCTGCAGTTTGGATGTGCTCCTGGATTCAACACAGTCACTGGTCCCAGTGTCTTGTTTCCACCTCTGGTTGGTTCTCCAGCTACAGCCCCAATTTGGGCAGAGATGACTTGGCCACTGTACTTCATGCTGTGGCAACTTCCAGACTGGATTATATTGCAATGCACTCTACATGGGGTTGCCCTTGTAGAAGATTTGGAGACTTCAGTTGGATGGAAAAAATGCTGGCCGGGTTCCCTGTCAGATCTTGTATAACCCCTGTTTTTCAATAGCTGCACTGGTTGCTAGTTCATTTATGGGCTTAATTCAAGGTACTCACATTAATGTTTAAAAGCAGTAAACGATTTGGGTCCCAAATACCTGAAAGGCTGCCTCCTTCATCTTGGGTGCTCTCTAGGTGGTTCCTCTGCCCAGGAACAGTAGAGTAGCTAGCCAGGGGTGGGGTGGGGTGGTCCGCACTGGGCAGGGGGGCTGTAGGGCACCATGGGGATCTGTAGGGTGGCATGGTGGCTGCTCTGCGTTGGGGTGGGATTCTGGGCAGCAGAAGAGCTTGAGATTGGCACGTCAGATTTCCTAGCTCAACAGCTTTGGTCCACCCCAGGCACCATCAAGGGTTGCTTACACCGCTGCCCAGGAAAGGCAGAATACTGAATACACACCTCTTCACCCTGGCTTTTGACACTTGAGATGCATATTTTTAGGATCCACCTTATTTCTGTAATTTTAAATTGTTTAAACCATTTTTAACATTGCATTTTAATATTAATGTTGTGCTTTAATTGTTGTAACCCGCCTGGGGAGCTTCATGTGAAAGGCAGGTAACAAACTGTAATAGAAGTGGTATAATTAATGAATTAATAATTATTTTGCAGGGGTAGAAATCTTTTGAGAAACTGGTGGACCAGTTTCAGCACATCGCTAGCTTGTATCTCTGATGTTACTGACTGGCTGAGATGCATGTTATGTTGGATATGGTGGAGCAAATCCAGTGTTCGCTTTCAGCACTCCACGTTGCTTATGATCATTCAACAAGGTCTGGCTTACCGTAATTCCCACCAAAGGCAGCATTTAGGGATTTCATTATAACACGGGATGCCTTTCAGAATTTCAGTTCTAGAGGTACAGAACAAAGGGAAAAAATTAGGATGTGACTAATTCTTCACTTACCATTAACTTGCCTTTAATAGTGCGGTTAAAGGACAAAGAAGAATAGATGGTAGAACTAATTAAAAATACCACCAGGAAACCTGGATTAAGTATAGATTTGGATGAATAGCCTGAAAAATCCACTCTAAACTCAATAGGGATGTTTTTGCATTGAAATGGTGTCCATTATAATTGGAAGCAATCAGAATGAATTAATCTGTTAACTAATTGTTTTACCCTCCAGAACTGTTAGAGGAATGTGGGAGCATCTCCTAGGATAGCTTAGTGGCTTCTTTGCAGCTCAGGAACATCCCTGTAAGTAGACGGTATTTTGTACTTCTTCTCTCTAAGTTCTTTTTAAGTGGATGAGCTAGATTAGCTGTTTTAAACTTTTAGTTACAGAAATATTTCCCTCATGTACAGTAGTGTCCTGTATAATAGTAGATTGTTTCACTAGAGGAGCAAATTGTAACAGTAGCCACATGCATTGCCTTTCACCTTACCATTGTTAAGTGGCTGGGATGCCTCCCTGTCAGTTTAATTTGAGAAACTTCAGGGACTAAACTGGGCAATTAGTCAAGTGAGCTTCCATGTACCATGTGGGCTCAGACCTTGGAGCCTTCTTTGAAGATGTGCAGGGAATAGAAGTGTGCAGCACTAGCAAACAATATAAAGTCTGTTGTCAGGGAGCCGATAGGCAGAGCAGTTCACACACACACAGGGCCGGCCCTATGGCCAGGCTGGGTGGCGCAGGGCACCACGGCGCCAGCCCGGCAGGGGGGCACCGCGAGCTGCGCCTGCCCGCTGGTCGGCCGGTCCGCCGGTCCGCCGCGCAACTGCCTGCCCAACCGCCGCGCAGCTGGGAAACGGGGCGGGGCGGGGCGCCGGAGGGATCCGGCGCCGTGGGGCACTTAAGACGGCCCTGCACACACACACACACACACACACACAGAGAGAGAGAGAGAGAGAGAGAGAGAGAGAGAGAGGCTGGGCAGTTAGTTTCTTTATTAAGGGAAGCAAAAGAAAGAACACGCATAGACTTCAAAAGGGTAATCCTGTCTTAATGAAGCAGTTGTTTGAACTGTTGTGTAGCCCGTCCTTCACTCCCTAGCCCTCTGTGTCAGGCCTCTTCCTCTGTGCTCCTCTGCTGTGACAAGCTCCAAGGGACTCCCTCTGTGTCTGCTTGGCTTGCTGCTCAGCAACATGCAATAAGCGCCTCTTTCTAGGAGTGTGGCTCTGTCATCACTGTCGGTACCTGCATCCAATCTGGAAACCTCCTTACCCTGTCCTGTTCTAGACCTGCTTCTCACACTTCCCAGCTCATCCCCTCCTCTGAGGTGTGGCCAGTGTCCCACCACCAATCCCCAGGCTTGCAATCCTCTTCCTCTGTGTCTTCCCTGGGGGGGGGGGCTCTTGGTTGGGCAGATCCCACCACTGTTCCTCATCCAGCCAGTCCTTGACATCTGTGGGTTGTTTGTGCTCAGTACTGATGGTTGTAGCAACCTGTCGCTTGGCCACAGCATCTGGGCTGAGCTAGAGTCTTATTGCACCATGTCTTATCATTTATCCTATACCCTGCAAAGCAGGACTAAAATAAATTGTGCGTCGTATGCTACTTGTACATTATTTGCCTTTATTTATGATCTTTTGCCACTTTGCTGTTTGTGTGTGTTTTAAGTTTTGCTCTCAGCTAGAGTAGACTTGCATGAGTAACTATAGAAATGAAGAGTTCTCAGAGGCTTGTGCTTTTAACTTGTGATTACATTAAGCACTGGTGAAAATGGAAGATGCTAATTTCACAGCGTGGGATGGGAGATTCAGCAAGATAGAAGAGCAAAGACTATTTAGGATTAGAAGTAACAGTATGGCTGTGAGTGAAGTAATGACGATGATTATGTGATAATGGCACAGTTGCAATGCTTTATGAGGCAGTAATCTGGCTCCCCACTGGACAGTCTCGGCTTGCACCCTCATACTTTATCTCAATAAGGGGAATGGATTGTTTCTGAGTAGCGCAGCAGGACGACAACAACATTGCTTCATTTTACAAGCCAGTGCTTCGGCAAAATGTGCAACACGCCAGAATGGAATGAAGTGAGAATGGAGGCAAAAAAAAAAAAAAAGGAGAACCAGTACTTGTGGCCCTTGGGAACACTTATATGTTAGTTGAATGAATATGAGATATTTCAGAAGTCTAGGCAGCCAACTAATTAAAGTTAATTTCCTCTTTTGCTTCTAAATTATCACACTGATTAATTGTCTACTAACATAACTCCAAAGGTAGGAAAGGAGACTTCTAGGTTCAGCTCAAGGGTTGGCTCTCTTGGTAGTTCTGTCAGCTTCAGAACAGCAGGAAATGGCATTCTGGGAGAGGACTTTCTGTTGGAGGTGCAGCAGCAAGGATCATTCACTTTGTAGCTTAAAGAGTTAATTCTATTTTCAGTGTTAGTCAACTACCCAAGATAGGTGTGTGGAGGTGATGCTTAGCAACCAGTAAGCATGATCTTCACTGAGGTAACATGTGTCTTGATCATCTAGTTCGGAGGGACTTTTTCCGGCATATGTTTGGTTACATGTTTTCCCTGCTATGTACAAGGCCTGAAACTAGGAAAGACAAAAACTTACTGATTTATTTGTATTTATAGTTTTGGACTATAGTTCCTATCATTTCTGACCATTGGTCATGCTGGCTGGGGCTAATGGTAGTTCAAAACATTAGGTAAAGGTAAAGGGACCCCTGACCATTAGGTCCAGTCGTGACCGACTCTGGGGTTGCGCGCTCATCTCGCATTATTGGCCGAGGGAGCCGGTGTATAGCTTCCAGGTCATGTGGCCAGCATGACAAAGCCGCTTCTGGCAAACCAGAGCAGCGCACGGAAACGCCGTTTACCTTCCCGCTGTAGCGGTTCCTATTTATCTACTTGCATTTTGATGTGCTTTCGAACTGCTAGGTTGGCAGGAGCTGGGACCAAGCAACGGGAGCTCACCCCGTCACAGGGATTCGAACCGCCAACCTTCTGATCAGCAAGCCCTAGGCTCAGTGGTTTAACCACAGCGCCACCTGGGTCCCTAGGAGTGTCCAAAATGACCAACTAGATACCTCTGGGAAGTTTACAAACCAGGCACAATAGTGATCACCTCAGCCTTCAGCACTGGAAATATATTGCTCCTGTAAGTGATGTGTTTATTCCTAGGATATTTAATATGTACAGAGCATAATGACCTTTAATCCATCCGAAAAACTCATGGCATCCCCATGCTACCTAGGAGTGAGCTGTCACAACATGCACAATATACATTATATTAGTGACTCAGTATGCATTAATTACTTGATAACATGGATATGTGTAACTGCCTGCATTAATGAGTGTTAATACTAAGTGGCTGTATAGATAGCATCTGTTGATTAGTGCTTCTTACAGAACATCTTAAACTGGGAACAAACATTACAAACGTGATATGATGGCTAGTTTCTACCTCCACTGCCAGAGGCAGTACAGTGGTACCTCGGTTTAAGTACACAATTGGTTCCGGAAGTCTGTACTTAACCTGAAGCGTACGTAACCTGAAGCAAACTTTCCCATTGAAAGTAATGGAAAGTGGATTAATCCGTTCCAGATGGTCCGCAGAGTACTTAAACTGAAGCGTACTTAACCTGAAGTATGAGTGTAATTGGTTCTGGAAGTCCGTACTTAACCTGAAGCGTACTTAACCTGAAGCAAACTTTCCCATTGAAAGTAATGGAAAGTGGATTAATCTGTTCCAGATGGGTCTTAAACTGAAAGTACTCCAACCGAAGCGTACTTAAACCGAGGTATGACTGTATTCCTTTGGTGAGAGTTTCGGGTATCACAAGTGGGGAGAGTGCTGTTGCAACATACTTGCAGGCTTCCTATAGGCATCTAGTTAACTACTGTGAGACCTGGATAATAACAAGCCTTTGGCTTGATTTAGCATGTTCTTACTACTTTAGAGGGCCCTTTTTCTTTCTGTCCACCCCCCCAGCAGCCTGTTCTCCCCTCAACACTTTTCTCTATAGCTAAGCTATGACACCGGAAGAATCCTTGGAGAGAAGGTCTGTGGAGAGGTAGGGTTGGGGGTTGAGAGGATGGCTCTGGATTCCTTATCCTCACAACCCTTTAGCTCAGGCATCCCCAAACTTCAGCCCTCCAGATGTTTTGGACTACAATTCCCATCTTCCCCGACCACTGGTCCTGTTAGCTAGGGATCATGGGAGTTGTAGGCCAAAACATCTGGAGGGCCGCAGTTTGGGGATGCCTGCTTTAGCTGCCTCAGATAGATGCTGTCCCCCACCCCTCTTTCTATGTAATTGAGGCAGCTCCATGTTTAAACACACAGACTGCCTGCGAACATAATGGCTGGCATTGGTATGGAGCTACAAGTTTGAATGTATGAACTTACTCTAGATAGGCCTGGTTAATCTCCACTCAGTGAACATGCATAGACAATCACCGTCCCACTCATTGGTAATAGGAGTATCCCCCCCCCATAAATAAGTACAGTAAATAAAAACCATTACCACTCGATACACATGCTTGACTAACCTACCCTAAGCTTAGAGAGCTCATCACAGCGTAGTTCGTTGTATGGGTTGGCAATTCAGAGTAATGTTTATTGGTGTAATGGAAGGAAGAAAATTAGCAGCTAACTATTTTTATACCCAGGCCACGAAGGATTATACTGTAGTATTAACTGGGGTTAGGAGGGCATAGGAGCAGAGAACACAATAAACATTTCACATCCTTTGCTTGAAATCCCTTCTCTAACCTTACCCAGAGCACAGACAACCTGTTGCAAATACTTAGTGCCAGACTTTCCAGGAAGTACTGTTTCAGCAAAGTTTTACTCGAATAACTGGTTTGGCTAGAATAATTATGTGAGAAAGTTAATCAGAAATCCTCCAGATCTTTTGTAAAATAGTCACGCAATTTAGAAGATGATTGTTGTTGTTGTGATTGTTATTAGTATCTTTGTTGTAGTTCACTGGTGGATGTACTAGGGGGAGAAGGAACCATTTTAGATAAACATCTCCTTATGGTGAAAGAGGTTTGAAATTATGTGCAAACTAGGGAAAATAGATTTAAATTTAACTGCAGCAACACTTTCAACTTGGTAGCTGAATAACGGTACAAAAATAGCAAGGGATTCTGAGGAAGAGCATATGTTCTTCAGCAAATGAGAAGTGTATGCATAAAAAAGAAATTATATAGATAAACATAAATTTAGAAGGGAAGGTATTTTTCTGACAAATCAATAGAAGATGGACATAGCAGTGATGGCAAACTAGGATGACCACATAATGATTCATCCTTTCATTAAAGGCTGAATTGGGACCCCTACACTTCTGGCTTTCTAATATTAGAAGTATCTCACAGGGACTCAACCCCCAAAGAAACCCCAGGCAGCAGTAAAGCAATAAACAACACAATTTTAAAGAGTATTTAAAATCATGTACTGTATCTTCACAGCTAAATCATTTCAGTGTTGCCAGGAACATTATATTTCAGCCATCAAATGCCCAGATGAACCGAAATGTTTTGAATTTCAGCTGAAGGCTAGTAATGAGTGAGACAGACAGACCTCACCTGGAAGGGCATTCCATAAATAAAAGACCACTACCAAGGAGACCCTGTCATGAGTCAGCTCCATCCACATACAAGCCTGTTTTGTTTTTTTAAAATAAATATAGCATTCATGTTTCAACTGTTGTCTACCAGTTTTATTGCCTGCCTATCCATTCCCAGGTCCAATTTAAGGTGCTGTTTTTAAAGCTCTAAATCAGGCATCCCCAAACTGCGGCCCTCCAGATGTTTTGGCCTACAACTCCCATGATCCCTAGCTAAGAGGACCAGTGGTCAGGGATGATGGGAATTGTAGTCCAAAACATCTGGAGGGCTGAAGTTTGGGGATGCCTGCTCTAAATGGTTTGGGACCAGACTAGCTGAAGGATTGCACTTGTACCAGACTGCCCAGGCATTGAGATCAAGATTTAAAGCCACATCTGCAATTGTGTAGGTTTTTTTTTAGTAAAATAATTATCCACAGATGTCAATGATTAGCCTTTCTCCTCCCATGCTGAGAATGTGAGAGATACTGAGGATCCAATCTAAATGGCACATGAACAAGAAAGAGCCCCTGGAAAAGGTCACATTATTTCATTCTCAGATAGTGGTGGAAATCTTACAGTTCTTTTTCTCTTTGTTATTTAAGCTCTTTGGTAAATGAGACATCAAACACAGGGGACAGGATCCTATTAAGCACTTGCCATCAGTGCTTCAACCCTCACGCAGGAGTTGCTGATACGTATGGATACAACTATGAGGTTTAATTCATTGGAGGAAGAATGAATGAGGATTCGTGTCTTCGCTCTGTGTTTCATTTCCAAAGTTTTATTGAAATGTGCAGCTCTTCTGTAGCAGTTTTATCACCTGGCACTCCACTCGTCTTGTGCCATTCTCACCGAGTGCATGGTGTATGAGGTCAGATCATGCTGTGAAAAAAAAAGGAGATGTACGCTAATGAGAAACAGTATTATCAAAGAAAAAGGCTTCACTTTAAGGAAGGAAAAATGGGGGAATTATGAAAAGCACAGCAAGTTCTGGGACTTACCCGACACTATGAGAGTAGCAATTACATTATCATGACATAGAACAATTTGGGAACTAAAAGGGACTCCCATAATAATCACAAATTAAATTTTGCCATAGAAAACTCTTGTGGTTAGCTTTAGGGCTGGGGACTGACAGTGCTTCAAGAACCTACCGGTAAGAAGAACCTGCTGGATCAGGCCAAAAGTCCCATCTACTCTAGCATCATGCCACCCCACCCCACTTGGGAATACTGTACTGCATCTGACAGAGGAGGTAGCAATCAATAGCCTTATCATCCATAAATTTGTCATCATTGTCAAATTTTTGATTGTCACTCCCTTTGGGTATAAGCTATTTTTCTACATAAAGGAATTAGAAGGAAATTCATTGCCACAGGGCTGGAGATGGAGGAAAAAAGGCTCCAGATGCAGACAAACCCCGTATGTCCAGGCCTTTAAAGGGGCCAGCTTCCCCGCTCCAAATTGCTTTTGCAGTAAAGCATCAATGCGGCAGTGTAAATATTAAATAATGGACTATTGGTTAGCAAACTTTGAGAATACACGAAGAAGGATCAAGAAGCTGTCTTACACAAAACAGTCCTTGCCTCAAACACTTTTGGGTTTGGGTTCAGAATTCATTTAGAATGCTGTACTGAATAAATTCACATTCACCATCAAAGCACTTTCCTACTTGGCACAATACAACATTATTTTCTTGGTTTGGGACCAAAGCTGTAAACTGAAAAATGTTTTGGAGCCAATCACAGAGCATTTTGCTTCCATTCTCATCTGTTCAGGACTAAGTAATTGTGAGAATGAATAACTGATTTTATTTGCATTTTTTTTGTGTGTGTTAACATATACATCCTTAGAGCTTCTGGACAACCACTTCTTGAGTTAGGCAGATTGCTAGTTAACAGTCCAGTGTGGTTAATTGATGATTCCTCATGGGAGGTAATGGTTATGAGATGGTCTCTTGAGATGACCACTGGGTTGGTTTTTATGCAGTGTTCAGCCAAATCACCTGCTGGTGTGCTATAAACCCAAGAACAAGCTAAAGTTACATCTCATGGTTTGTCTTGAGTGAGACAAACCATAAATCTGGCCTTGGGTGGCACACCAAACCAGAACATGGCTATGGCACCATAATAACAATTATTATGAACAACTATCGTCATCATAATCACGTAAAGAAAGCAAAGGTTGCAATACAATGCACACTTACCTAGGAGTAAGCCCCATTAAATGGAATGGAACTTATTTCTGAGTAAATATGCATAAGCGTACATTTTAAATCTGGTTGCAATGCAGCCACATCTTCTCACTTCTGGGTGAAAGGGTGTATGTGTGTAACAATAAGTTGCCTGCTGTGAGCCTATATGATATGTCGGTGGGATGAGAGCTTCTTGCAGTCAGAGCAAATCTAGTTGTCTTTTAAAGAAAACAAAAAACAAACCTGAAGCATATGTTTTATGAGAATCTGCCACCAAAGCGTCTGAGATAAGAGCATATGGATTATATTTCTTTCCTTGTCACTTACTTTATCTCACCCATTACTGACAGCACGCAGCAAAATATTGTTTCTTGTGGTTTCTAAATGAGGCCAGGGAACAAACTCATGTGAAAAGGCAACTGTGTTGTGTGTTGATAACATTATAAAAAGTGGGTTGTCTCTGTCCCACAAAGACTCACACTCTGCATCAAGGACACCCCAGATTCTGGGCTCAAAATGAGATATGCAGATCATGTTTTTTTGTGTGTGCATAAAATTCCTTAATTGCCACACTGCTCAGACTTCAATATTTACATGGTGCTGTGTAGCATCTCTTTTAAATATTAACATCACAACAGACAGTGCTAGTATGCTTTGAACTTTTCTTTGCAACCATGAGGGGGAGACACTTGCAATTGTGTGTTTTGTTTTTTTAAAAAGCAAGCAAGCAAGCAAGCAGACAGGAACTCTTGGATTCTGCAATTGATTATACGGTTCAATCAAATATATGGCTTAGGCAGAAATCCTATGCACACTTTTTTTTTTTTAAATAATTTTTATTAAGGATTTTCTTGGTTTACAAAGGTAGTACAATGTCTTATAATCTTTCCCATGCATCGTTTTTACACATTGAACTTGACTATTAAGACATTAGGAAGAAAAAAGGGGGGGAGAGGTAGGTGGGTGGGGTGGGGGTGCCGATGTTTCTATTTTCCTTGGTATGTGTAGGGGTTCAGTGTCAGCGTTGGTCCTGCAGGTTTTCTGTTGTTCGCTTGTGCTCCTTTGTTAGTGAGAGAGGTCGGGGGTTGGCTTAGGATGCGCTTGTTCGTTTGTGTTTGGCTGTGATGGTCTTTGGTTTCTTGTGTGAGTGGGGTGGGTGGGTGCTTTGTTTAGGATAGCCATATTGATTTGTATGCTGGTGGAGGGTTTTTGTCATTGTCTCGTTGGGCTGTGTAGGTGATGAAGGGGAACCATATTGGGGTGAAGGTGTCTTCTTCCGTTTGTCCCCGTGTCAGTTTCAGCTTACTGGTTAGTTTTTCTAGTAGGGCTGTTTCCCATACTACTTGATACCATTGATCCATGTTTACTCCTGACAGGTCTTTCCAGTTTCTGGTTATGATGGTTCTGGTTGCTGACAGTAGGTGGGTTATGAGTTCTTTGTATTCTGCATGGGCGTTGTTGTCCTGGAAGATGTTTAATAAGACCAGTTCCGGGGTGATTTCTAGCACTTGCTTAGTTATCTTACAGATTTCTCGTATGGTTGTTGTCCAGAATGATTGGATTTTGGGGAGAAATCCTATGCACACTTAACTGGGAGTAAACTCTCGTGAATGTAGTTGGACTTTGACATAGGACTCTGACGTTAGCCTCTTACTCCTCATTCCAAAATGTAAGCTCTGATGGTAATTGGTCTTCATTTCTCTCTTTGTCTATCTCAGATTGTAAGCTTCACGGGGCAGGGACCTGTAAACCTTGCCCAGGAGAGGGCATGGACAGGGCTGAATAAAATTAGTAATAAATGAGATTTAAAACAAGCTGCTGTACTTTTTAGTTGCTTAATGGCAATGGAAGGAAGAAACAGGTTATGAGCACTTCTTTTTATCTAGCATTTGAAAAAGCCAAGCCATGGGGTCATAAAGGTTGAGCTATGAACTCAGCATTCCACCCTATTAATTGCTCCTGTCATGCTTCCCCAGTGTTGCATTATTGCTGTCTGGAAGGGTACTATAGGGCAATGCAAGCAGGGCAAAAAAAGAAAGAAAAGAAACTGAAACATTTGTGTATAGAAAGTTTCGTGATTTTATCAGGAAGTTACAGGACATGAACTAATTGGAAATGAAGCTGAAAAATTTGCAGACCCAACCAGCATAGTGGCATCGTGTATATCCAGCCCAATGCCATTGTGAGACAAGCCATCATGAATGTGCAATGAAAAGGACGTTTGGAGGGGCCCAAATTGGAATCAGGGGCATACTCCCCTGTGAGAGTGCATCCACACACAGGAGTATTGCATTAGTTTCCCTGATAATGATGCTAGGCTTCGGTCCCTTTTCCTGATGTTCCTATCACATTACAGTACCTGTAGTGCTTTGGAACTGTGGAGTTTTGACTTGTATACCAGCACATTGTGCTGAATTTCATTGACACCAGTGGGCATAGTGTGGCACAACAACAAATGCCATTAGACAATGTCACTACCCCCCCCCCGCCTATCTGCACATACGTGCTTCTATCCCCCATGATTCACCCATGAAAATAGTAGGAAAGAACTGTATGCCACCCCAAATTATGTTAATTTGCCCCTGCAATTTTCCAGGTTGGAAATAGTGTTTTTTTTTTAATCAACACAGAAATGAGCACAGAACATGTACTATATTAAAAGAAAGCATTTCTTCACACTCACTCCCACAGGAACTCACTCCCACTGGAGGCAATGATGGGCAGCAATCAGGATGGTCATTCATTCATTCAGCCTTATTGGCATAATAATCTAGGTGGTTTTAAAAGATTGGACAAATTATTGGAGGAGAGGGCTATCAAAGGCAGGAAGCAGGAATGCTTCTGAATGCTACTTGCTGGAGACCACAGGAGGGGAAACTGTTGGTCAAAACCAACAATTTTAAGGAACATCCTTGGCCTGTAGGGCTCATATATCTCCTTGTTCAGCTCTTGAGACTACAGGGGCAGGCACAACAGTAGGACTTAGAATAGCTGTCACATGGCTCAAGTTTGCTTCTGTGTTAATAACCTGGGAAGTGGCAACAAAAGACCTGAGATGGGTGATGGTAAGGTTTAGGGACAGAGAGGATGCCAAGGCAGGCAGAGCCAGAAGTCTGTGATATGTTAAGAGTGTCCCAGTAGACACAGCAGAGTGTGTCTGTGCCCAGACATGTGTGAGGTTTCTGTTTGCCTCTGCTGAAGAAATGACTGTCTTTTTTTCTCCTTTTGGCGGAGGGAGAAGGACAGGAATTAGAAGGTAGAGTAAATTTAGAAGGGGCCCCAAGATCAAAATGTTTGAGGAACGTTTCAAAGGTCACTTGAAAATGTCAATTTGTTTCCTGTCACCATGGATTTTGTTCTTTAGGAAGAAAGAAAAGAAAAATCTGTGGGCACACACATTTGAAAGAAATAGCTAGGGGAAATGAAACAGCACGTCCAAACTTCTAAAAGTTACACTTCCTCAAGGAATGACAGTAATGCATGACGACAAATCGGACTGAAAATGAGTTTTGGAACATTTGTGGTATTTTTGTTGCCTTTGTTTTTAATGGTTTTTTAAAGAACAGTTTCTCGAGAGAGCCATTATAGGCATTCTTGATCTTTGGCATGAAGTGAAAGCATTCTCCCCCTAATCTGATTTCAGTTTTCTGAATACAGGATGCAGTTATTTGCCTGTTCTCCCCCCCAACCCCCCCTCATCAGAACAGATTTGGGAAGGGAAGGTTCTATTGTGCAAATGCAAATCTTTGTCATAGCAAATCTGTTTAGCTGGATACTGCACCTGACAACGTAATAGTGGGGTGCTTCAAGGCATTATTTTATCCCCAAAGCTATTTAACATCTACATGTAGCTGTTGGGAGCAGTCATCAGGAATTTGGGGACATGCTGTTATCAGTATGGTGATTGGCACCCAGCTCTATTTCTCCATTAGATCTGTGCCAGGAGGGCGCACGCACAAGCCAAACCAGCACATGGATGCAGTGATGGGCTGGATGAAGCCCAACAGTTGAATCAGTGATGCTGCAGGTAAACAGTTCCCAGGTCCAGAATTGGGAATCTTGCCTGTTCCAGATGGGCTTGCACTCCCTCTGAAGAAACAGGTCGCAGCTCTTGAAGCCTTCTTTATACATGAAAGCAAAGGTGGTGTTCGTGATGAAGAGTGTCTACCACTTGCTTTGACTGTTGCATCAACTGCACAAGGGATGCTTGGCCACTCACGCCCTGGTGACCTCATGTTCGGACTACATAATGTGCTCTATGTGGGGCTTCCCTTACAGTTGGTTGGAGATTGCAGTTGTAGTCTGGGTGGTGAGTGGTGCTCATTTCTGGGGCCAAGGAAACTGCACTGGCTGCCATTAGCCACCAAGCCAGGTTTAAGGTCTTGTTGCCTACATATAAAGCCCTAAGTAGCTCTGGATCTGCTTACCTGAAAGACCAACTTCCCTTCCATCACCCAGTAAGGGCATTAAGATCTGCAGATGGTACCTAGGTAGCCTTACCATGGTCTGATGATTATTGGCTTGTGATGATGTGGAGGTGGGCATTTTCATTGGTGGCAACAGTGCTATGGAGTGCCCTTTTTGCTGAAATATGGGAAGACCATCTGTATTGGCATTCTGCCAGATTTTGAATACGCACCTGTTTACACATGCAATCCCTTGATCTCTCAACCTGTTTCACCTGCTTCAATTGCTGTGATGTTTTAATTGGTTTGTTTTATTTTATGTTTGAATCATGGAATTTATATTTTAGTGTTTCAGTGGAAATGCTTTACTGTGCATTTTAATTAGGATGTCTTTTCCTTTCTCTATTTTACAAATATTGTAAATATTGCAAAGAAGGAAACAGCAGCCAATGCCCAGAGAGGGCAATGCACGCAGGGGGAGCGGAGAGCTGTGCCGCCTCCCCAAGGCAGCTCCTTTCCTATTGCCGGGGGTGGGGGGGCAGCGAGGAAGGGTCACTGCCACTGGGCTACTCCTGCCGCCGGCAATCCGGCGCAAACGCCCCCACGCAGCTTCCTTGCAGCAGCCATGACCACCGCCTTCGGGCGCCCCCCCCACTCCTCCTTTGCGGGCTTCTGCCCACCGAGGCTGAACTGGCTCCTGTCGGTGCACTTCCTCTCCTGGCCCAGGAGGAGTCTCAGTAGCAACTCCTAACTCAGGGGGGGTAGGGGGGTGCGGAGGGGGGAAGGGGGCGATTCCCAGCCCGCGGCGCCGACGATCGCAGTGCAGCCTACCGGGAGGCAGAGCGCAGCAGCGGCTGCAACCAATGCAGGGAGCCGCGTCTCCTTCACTTGCCAGCCCAGCAGAACTCTTAGGCAGGATAGGTTGCCGCCCGGCAGGGCTTTCCATTGGGAGGCGCAGAGGCTTTAGTGGGTGGGAATTGGTGCAAATGTAGGCAGGGCGGGCTGAGAGGAGGAGCCACCACCGAGGAGCCACGGCACCAGCAGCGTTTCCTCCCCCTCCCCTCCTGTGTCAACAAGCGGGGCGCCTGCGCAAGGTATTTGCTTCCCTAGTTGGGCCCGCAGTTTGGTCTTCTAGGGGGGCAGCTGCACCCCCCTGCCCCATGCTGGGTACACCCATGCATGCACACCTTTCACCCCTGGGTAAAGACGTATGTGCTTCAAGACTTAGCTTGGGAGAAACAATCTGGGTTGGGTTCCCTTGAGCTTCCACTTCAGCCTCTCTCACGTTTCATCTGCCTGCAATTAGAGGAGGGGAAAGGAATGTAACAGCAGCTCTTGAGAAAATGAGACATTTAGAGAGCCAGTCTGCCACAGTGCTACCCCATCTGCCCTCCCTCAACACATTGTACTGTTTTAGGAACTTGTTTTAAAGTGTTTTAATTATTGTACTGGGAGCTTGTGGTCAAGGGTGGATAATAAAGTAAATAAATAATGGGCAGTATGCAGTGAAATACAGTCATACCTCAGAAGTTGAATGGAATCTGTTCCGGAAGTTTGTTCAAATTCCAAAATGTTCGGAAACCAAGGCACAATTTCTGATTGGCTGCAGGAAGCTTCACACACCCTCCCTCCCCTATTCTTCTCCTGTGCAGCCAGGAGGAGGAGAAGTTTGAAAGTGTTTGCTTAACTGTTTGCAGTTTCTTTTGAAACAGTGACATTGTTAGTTGAAACCAAGGCCAGGATAATGGTCTATGAAGCTAGTTTGTTGAACTGGTGGCACAAAGATGATGGAACTTCCTTGTGATGTCTGGTTGTGCTCCCTGCCCCAGCTTACAGGTGAAGGGCAATACCATTTTGCTTCACTAGATCTTTAGATTTGTTTGTTTAGTTGTTTAGTCGTGTCTGACTCTTTGTGGGATCTTTATATTATTTTAAGCAATTGTGTTTTTTGTGTGGCCATTCTTAATCTACTTAAATAAAGAAGGGTTAAGGACACAATATATTGAGTCAGGGGCTCCCAATCTTTTGTAAATAGGAACTGTAAATGAATACAAAAATTCAGTTAATTAAAATTCACTTGGTTATTAAAAACTGGATTAAAATGACAGTGAAAGAACAGCCTCAGGTGTGTGACTGTGCATTTTTAAAGCGCTACATTTAACATTTATGCAGGAGTCTTTTTTTGTATTTCAAAAAGTGATTAACACCTTGGCTGTACATCTCCCAGGATTTTTTTTATCTCCTGTAACACTGCATAAGATTTCGAGATTTTGCTTCAAAATCTGACCTACTTAGGAAATAAAGTTCTGATTAACCCAATATAATATTGTCCTTCTCTTTTCAAATGCCTCTGGGTAGTGTGTTGGAGGGTAATCTCATCAAAAATATAAATGTACCTATCACATTTTAAGGAAGAATGATCTCCCCCTCCCCTTGTTCATATACTTAATACAGGCTCCAGAATCCTATGTTTAATTATACCATCCTATAAACTGGGATACTTATTCTTTGCATACAACTTATGCATTTTTTTTTCATACAACTTAGTTTTGTATTGATCATACACTCTAGTTGTCTTCCCCATCGGAAAAAAAATACATGGATCTTAATACATTGTGAGAAGTTCCTATGTTTTGTTTCTAGGGCTGTCTCTGAATCCTTTAAATTTGCATAAGTGAGAAATTAGCCCTGAAGTAGCCTCTGCAGCACCTGGACTCTTTTAAACAGCTTTTAAACAGAAATGTATAGACAGGTGTACCTGCACTTGAATTAGAATCATCCAACTATTTTCCAGGTGCTATTTTACTTTAAAATATGACAGGAAATGCCATCGCAAATGCCTTGTATCAAACTGGACTTTCAAAATAGAAATTAGAAGGGCATTTCAGAATGTTATCTTTCTGCTGTTGCATGTAACCAAAATAATGATGTTCCTGCTTTCAGCTACATGCTGTAGTCTATTTTTATAGCTTACCTCCAGCAGCGTGTTTATTGTGGGCTTTGGGGAGACCACTGGGTTTTAAAAAGAAAACACACAATTCTTTGAAGGGAAGTTAAATGTCATATGAGAATTCAGGTGGAGAAATCCAGCTATATATGAAATTGAGTTTCCTGTTTTTGACTAACAGCTTTTCAAAGCTTGCGCCGAGACTGATAGATTTATTTTAGATGAGCATTTAGCTCAAACTTGAGGCCTCCAATGAAATATTAGTCTGGACAGTATCACCTTCTTTTTAATCCTTAGCCCCCTTTCCCTTCCTTCTCTTATCTTTAGATCCTCAACCCACTGGTGACTGACTTCCATATTTTCTGCCCTGGACATTCCACTCTTGCCATATACACTGTTCCTCTGGTTAATTGCAATATTATCATCATCAAACCATTTATTGGCATCACATACAATCATGCAAATCACATACAAACCCCACAACGGGGTGAGCTCCCGTTGCTCGGTCCCAGCTCCTGCCAACCTAGCAGTTCGAAAGCATGTCAAAGCCATAGCTGCCAAGTCTCCCGCTGACAAATGCGGGATCAGCAGCGGCATGGCACTGGAAGTCGCTTCTACGCATATCTGGACATGTGTAGAAGCAACTTCCAGTGCCGGCGCCGCCCAATTTCCGGTGCCCAGACATGGGTAGCGCGGCACTGGAAGTCATTTCTACGCATGTCCAGACATCTTCCGGTGCCGCTCTGACCGATTTCCGGTGCCCAGACATGGGCAGAGTGGCACCGGAAGTCGCTTCTACGCATGTCCGGACATGCGTAGAAGCGACTTCCGGTGCCGCGCTACCCATGTCTGGGCACCGGAAATTGGGCGGCGGCAGCACCCAAAATGGAGCCTCCCTGAGAGGTAGGAAATCCAGGGGATTTACGGGATTTTTTTCCAATCCGGGCTGCCAGCGGGAAACAGTTTAAAATACGGGGGTTTCCCACGAAAAAGGGAGACTGCAGCTATGGTCAAAGTGCAAGTAGATAAATAGGTACAGCTACAGCGGGAAGGTAAATGGTGTTTCTGTGTGCTGCTCTGGTTCGCCAGAAGCGGCTTTGTCATGCTGGCCACATGACCTGGAAGCTGTATGCCTGCTCCCTCGGCCAATAATGCAATATGAGCGCCGCAACTCCGGAGTCGGACCTAATGGTCAGGGGTCCCTTTACCTTTACCTTACAATCATCCATAACAAATCAATACAGAATTACCACCTCCCCAGTGGCACAAAACATTTGCCAAAAGAAAAGAGGCAAAGCAGTCTATCATCACATCTCTAGGTCTCCAGGGAGAACAGACATCTGCAATGTGTTTCGATGACAAAAAACCAAATAAAGATATTTAGCAACTAACTTGGTGAGCTCCTGATCATTTCCCAGTAATAGAAAATGTATGACCTCCAACTCTAGTTTACATTTGGGGATGCAGAGTTGATCTAGGAATTGCTGGCAGAGATCAGCATATAGTTTACATTTAAGAACCATATGTGAAAGAGTTTCCACCAGATTTCACATGGACAAATTCTTTCTCCTTCCACCATGCCTGAGAACCTTCCCCAAAGGAGGTTTGATGGATTTTAATTAAACCTGGCCAGTGAAAATGCCCTTCTTTCTTGAGGGTTAAGCAAAAATTCAAGATAATTGTGGTTAATTTCATGTGCCCAAGAAAGTTGAAAGTAAAGAGGGGGACATGTTTTCTCTGCTGCTACTGTTAGTTCCTGGCATTCAATATCCCACAACCTAGTTTTTATTATAGTCTTGGCAGATGGCAGGGACATCGATCAGAAAAGTTCCACTGACAGCCCAAATTGCTGTACCTTTATGTTAAATTGTTGTAGCCCTGGGGAAAGAAAGGGGTCTAACAAAACTTTGCTGAGGAGAGGATCTTTATCTGTTGTAAGGCAGATGCTTCCCTGGCCTAAACCCTGTCTGCTCTGGACCTATGATGTTGTTCTCATCAAGCCAAGTAGTTAGTTTATTTAACAGATGTTTAGCATTTCCCGATGTTTGACAATAGACTTATTGGCCGATACCCTGTTTCTCCGAAAATAAGACGTAGCCATAAAATAAGCCGTAGCAGGATTTTTAAGCATTCAAGGAATATAAGCCATACCCTGAAAATAAGACATAGTAATAGGCACAGCAGCAATGCCGGCCGCAACAGGAGAAGGAGGAAAAAATTAACACATCCCCTGAAAATAAGCCATAGTGTGTGTGTTTTTTTGAGAAAAAAATAAATATAAGACAGTGCCTTATTTTCGGAGAAACACGGTAGTTGGATGGCAGCTTTTTGTCACCCTTTTTAAAGATTGGGATAATTATATAATTGCAATATAATTAAGCTTATATTGTGTGAGCAAACATCTTCTGTGAGCTGGACTTTCAATCACTTAATACCCTCAGTTATGAGACTACAAGTTTTTATAATGGTGTTTTCTATAAAAAATATTGGGTTTTGGGGTCACCCCCCCAAAAAAAACCCCCAAAGGTGCTCCTACATTTTCATTTGGCTACACATTGTTTCCCATCTCCGAGCTATTGCAGTTTTGAAAACTGAGCATGCACATTAACCACAAATGATGTGCGAGGACATCAAAGCATGTTTTTTTAAAAATACCTTTCCCTTTATGGGTGAGGAAACTTAGGCACAGGGCCTAAATGTGGAGCTCTGGGACTCTCCATCTGGTCCTCAGCATTTGAACTCCGATAATACCTCTTGCTTTTCTGGATGGAGGATAGAGGGGTGTGTGTAGAAACAGACCTATTGTACAAAGATAAAATTTGCATTTGTTGCTCCTTCCGTCAGTGGCGGAGCTTCATGCTCCGGCACCAGGGACAGAGAGCAGGCGGGGGCGTGGCTGGCGCGCATTCTGGGGGTGTGATGCGCCGCCCGTAGGGGCGTGGTGCGCATTCTGGGGGCAGGGACCGCCGCCTGCAGGGGTGGGGCGCCCAGCACGGGCAGGGGGGCAGCCGCGATGGCGCCCTTGGGATCATGCTGCCTGGGGTGAAGCGCCTCTATTGCCCCCCTTCCTACACCCCTGCCTCCCGTTTTTCCCTCCGTCCTTGCCCAGCCCTGGGATGCTTTACATCCAGCTCTGAAATACTGTATCTACAAACTCTCAGCCTGGGAAGGACAAAGGGGTTATGGTGAGTCCATCCAAATCAACAAACCAATGAGAAAGGATCATGCCTTTGGTTGGTAAAAAAAACAATCTGGAACATATAAAGACTCTGACTATACTTCATTTCCTCAAAGCTACCTCTTCTTTGTTTTACTTTTGATCCATAAAAAGTTATGGGTAAGTACCCGATTATCCTGGAGCAACTAGGAAGCAGAGTAACCACCATCTAATTACTTATTCTCCATTTCTTTCACCGCCCTTCCAGTTGTTTTTAAACTCTCATTATAGATGTCATGAATTTCTACAGACTTCTCTGCAGTTCTATTTCTTTGACAGTGTATTCCCTTCAAACAGTTTGATGGAGCTGCTTGCTTTATGATATAGGCTCTCTGCAATTAAACATTGTGACATAGCACCAGATTTAGGCAACTTGGAAATATTTTGACAGATGAGAAACCTTTTCAGATTCATTTGGAAAGTAGCTAGATTCCACAAGTGGAATAATGGGGAAGTGATACATTAAATGCTGTTTTCAAGAAAAGTATCTTGTGTTCCATTATTACAATTTGGAACAAACTGGAATAAAAGTGGTTGGGTTATCCACACCCCTCTATGTGCTTTGTATTTTAACAAGAAACCTATGAGTCATAAGGGTTGTTATTATTGGGTATTAATAATTGTGAACCTCTTCCTTTATGCATAGGCAATGATTATGCTTTAGGGATGAAGATATCCTCTTGGCCTGATAAAATGAAGATGCAAGGACTCATTCTTTCCCCTTTTAACTAGGGCTGTTTACGTCTCATGAATTTAAAGCAACACTCCCCCCCCCCAAGATTTATGGGAACTGTAGTTTGTTAAGGGTATCCTGGGAATTGTAACTCTATGAAGGGTTAACTACAGTTCCAAGGATCCTTTGGTGGAAAATGTACTTCAAATATATGACGTGTATGCAGTCACCTAAACATCAATAACAAAGAGGGATTTCCTCCCGACATCCCCTTGCATATACCTGGAGAGATCCAAATATAAGGGAGTTCGTATAATACCTCCAGATCAGCAACAAAAAGAATGAGGCATAAAACAACTAAATTGTTATGCATTTTAAAGTCTTTGTGATAATTAATTTTTATGTTGTTATTTAACAATTAGGTGGGTAAGGAATGTTTAAAAGTGCCAGAAGGAGTGATATATATTGCTAGTGAAGCTATTTTGGTCTGAAATCAACATTTATTTAAAGAGGAAATTCATCTACCCCATCATCACTGATGTGTTGAAGAAAAACTTGGAAGACATGTAAACAGTTAGTTGCCCTTGAATAACCTTTCTCTCTTTCTTCACATTCATGCCACAACTGACGAATCCAACTTCCTCTTTAACTAAAACAGAACCTGCCTTGCATGAATATGAATTAAGGAATTGAGATATCATTTAAAATAATGTCAGTCCTCTCTTGAGATGTTTGTGAATGAAATGGACAAACTGACTTCTTGAAATGTTTTCTAAAAGGAAAATAATGTTCATTGACCCCAGAGTCCACTCACCAGACATTGTTGGTATTTCTCAAAAATGTGAGTACATACAGTATGTTAGTATGTGTGGGCATGTACATGAGAAGGGAGGGAGATTGCAGAAGGGAAAACATGCATTGCTTAAACTGCAGCACAAAAAGGAATCTAGATTATGTGATCGTTTTAATCACTGTGTCCTAATGCACACTTGTAACTAGCAGAGAGGAAGAGAAGAGTAAGACACGAATGGAGAATTGTAAGAAAACTGAACATGCGTAGCAATTAGAACAATGCCTAGAATTAATTTTTTGGGTGTTTTTTAATGGAAAAATGTTTGCTATTTTGCAAACAAGTTCGAGTAATCTGGAACTACAAAATTTTGTGAAAAAATTGATGCAGAGAAATTTGTGAGGATCACTAGCTGTGTAGAATATCTTGAGGCAGAATACTACCACTATGGCAACCACCACAGCCCTCAGTAATAGTTCTGATAGTTCCATTTCCAATAATTGTATGAATGAACTTGGTTGGTAAAATAAACTGTTGCATTGCTTCCTGGTTCACTTGTCCATTGCCCGCTGCCTATTTCACTTTTCCAGTGGTTTTAGTGACATTATGTGGCTCAGGACCTAATATTTTTTGGAGTGCCTCTCCCAGTCCAAACCTACTTGGACCTCTTGATCTTCATCAGGGGGCCTTTGACAGGTGCCCCCCTCCAAGGCAGGTTCAGAGGGTTGTGACAAGGGAGCTGGCATTTTCACGTGTGACTGCCGACGGTGCCTGAACTATCAGTAACACCATTCAACACCAGATAAAAACATATATTTTCTCCCATTCATTTGACTGATTAGGATAATGATGATTTTACTGTCAAACGATGTGGTTTTCTGCTGAGGTTATTCTGCTGTTTTGTTCATGTTTGTTTTATATTTCTTTACTGCATGTTTTTTTTTAATTCTAACGCGTTGTCCTTTTTCCGATTTCGTGACATCCTTAAGCTTTTAAGTTTTGTAAATTGCTTAAAGTGACTAATAAATTGAAATTATAATTAACAATTATAAGTATATGATTGCACTTAGCCTTTTCCTGAAGGCAGATTTTAGAAATTGTTAGAAAACTCCAGCTACTGATATTTGCAGTGCATAGAAATTATGATTTTATAGCTGTTCAGATGCTTCCAACCCATGCGTATAACAGAACCTGCTGGCCCTTGCCCTATAGGTACATGCCTGGCTGTGCTGCCGACCTCCAGTGGAGGGTTAGAAAAGGTTGGCTATAATGATTGAGATTCCCACTAGTGTGGACAGCTCTTTTATGTGTAGGTATCCCTTCCCAGTGGTCCACTGAGGTTGGAGCAGGGTCAGGGGGCATGCCCCCTTCCCTCTTCATTTATTAGGTATGTGCGCATGAGCATATGAACTGTTGGTGCAAGAACATATGAGCCCAGCTGGATGAGACCAAATACCCATCTAGCCCAGCATTCTCTTCTTACAGTAGCCAATCAGGTGCCTTTCAGAAGCAGACCTAAGCGCAATAGCAACCCCCCCCCCCCAATTATTGATCTCCAAACTGGTAGGAGCCTAATGCACCTGATGCTAGAGATAATATAGCTATCCTGACTGACAGTCATTGATACCCTTATCTTTCATGAATTTGTTTAATTCCCTTTCAAAGTCATCCAAATTAGTGGGCAGATCTACATATTGCCGGAGTGAGTTTGCTATTTTAACTGTTCCCCGTTTGAAGAAGCACTTTCTTTGGTCTGACGCTCCTATCATTGCACTTTATTGCCACTGAAAGACAAACCATTATAGTTAAGTGCTTTTAATTGCAATTGATTTCTATCAGAGTTAAGCTTAAAATCACTCTTGCTGAAATGAAGGGGACTTAAAGATGCTTATTTTGGATGAGGTTGTGCTGATGAAAATTTGAGATTTACTGATGAAAATCCTTTAAAACCAATAAAAACCTTCAGTGATTTTAAATGGGAGGGAAACAAGTAACATAAATAGGTGTTTAGGTGTGTTTGCATATTGACACTTCTGACATCAGCTGTGATGAGCTGAGTCAACATGGATCAATGGTTTCCATTTGGGGCATTTGCCTGCAATTGTGCAAGGGAGTCTTCAGTGGTGACTCGTCATGTAGTGACTAATGCCAGTAGCTTCACGCCTTCAATGCACTTACTAGTGTAACATGTTAAGTGTTAGCAATATCTTTCTCTACCAGTTGCAATTCATAAATATTTTCAAGCTATCGTCAAAGTCCTTTTAAGGGCTTTCCAGTGTGCCTTCTTGCAAAATGCTGGCTATAGACACAGATGAACTAAGAGAAGAAAAGAACAAAAGAAACACCCGGTGTTCTCTTTAACTTGCTTTCAAGTTATCATTACATTCGTTGACTCCTTATATCAATCACTGTAGTTGTTTTGCATCCTGACTAATGGGAAAAATACTTCTTGCACTTTTTTTTGTCTGCCCCGCACCATTGTGCTATGAAAACTCTTCTAAGAACTTCAAGCACAGCTTTATAATCCTGGTTTCATATACACAATCATTTTTGGATGGTGAACAGTTGTGATGACTGCTGCTGAGGTTGTACGCTACAATGAATGGTCGTAGTAGCTGTAGTAGTCATTGCTACACTGCATTATATAGCGGGCCAGCTGGAAGTACCTAGCATTGCCTGAGAATTCCAAGAAACCCCCCAAAATACTGAGATTTAAAAACATGATTTCTTAATTTCTCGGGGTGTGCACAACCACCCCTCGCAACCCAGATTAAACCTCAAATCTATTTAGGTTCCCTGTTCAGGGAGGCTTTTAATGTTTAATAGATTACTGTATTTTATTTTTCTGTTGGAAGCCACCCAGAGTGGTTGGGGAAACCCAGCCAGATGGGCTTGGTATAAATAATAAATTATTATTATTATTATTATTATTATTATTATTATTATTATTATTATTATTATTATATTATATAATGTTTAAGTCAGGAAGGGGGGAAGAGGTTGCTGCATCTCCTTCGCCTCTCCTCCTGACCCCATTTCAGAGAGCAGTAGGGTTCAATTCTGCTGGGTGCTGCTTGACCAGTGTGTTCCATGTGTGCAACACACTAGCAAAACAGATCTCTGCAACCAGCTGGACCGCATCCTTGGCATATGACTCCTCCAGTGCTGATCCATGTGTTCAGTTTCTGGGCCAGGCCTGCTTTACCTCCTCATTCTGCTGTCCCCTCCCATATTGTTGCCCCAACATGTGCTGGTACAGGTCCCAGCTGTCCCCATGACCGTTGCCACCACTTCCTCTTCCCAGTTGTCACTTACACAGCTGCCTGCTGCTCATAGGAATCGGCCTTCTGAGCGGAACCCAGCTCACTTGCCACCCACAACTGACTCCATCAGGTCAGCTGTTTAGCCCGCCATCGTACTGTAATTCAAATTGGTGTTTGGACCAAAATTCAAACCTCAATTTCAGGACCTGTCTTACCAAAGTGGGCAATGATATCTGTAGTTTGGAGTGGTGTTATCCACCATCTTGATTCAAGAGGCATCCACCTGTTTGTAAACAGACCAAAACCTGCTCCTTGTTCTTGAGAACTATCCTGCCAAATTGAGCAGTGGTATCTCCAGAGGTGTCCAAATCAGCACAGTTTGGAATGACTTGGTCCACCATCTAGACTCAAAACAGTGTCTGATGGTATCCAAATGTAAGCCAGAGCTCACTTCTCTGTCTTGGGAACTGTCATGCCAAGTTTACTGATGATATCTTGAGAAGCTTCTAAACTGCTATAGTTTGGAACATTTTGGTCTGCTGTCTTGATTCAAAATGGCATCCAAAGGTGTCCAAAAATTACAAAAGTGGCTTATCCACATGGGGAGCAGTCATGCCAATTTGGGTGGTGATATCTCAAGAGGCTCCCAGATTCATAGAGAACAGACAAACAGAAAATCACTTTCCAAATATGTAATAGAAGTAGATTATACCTTCAGAAAGAAAGTAATTTCATAATATATACAATAGCTGGAGTGATTCAATATTTGGCATTAACCTGTAAAATGGAATGGGTGAGTAACCAGTGCTCTGTATTACAGTTAGTGGTATACTGTACTGTTGGTAGTAATGCTACTACTGTGTGTAAGGTGGAGTCTTTTCTTTACTGGCATATCTGACCAATAAAAAACACCATCCCCAATGTTAGTCTAAGTTCCCAGTAGTATTTTCTTGTGTCTGTGGGCACCTCAAACATAGTTATCTGGAAGTGAGAGGAACATGAGTTATATATATCTTCTTTCAATCTCTCTCTCATGGTTTGGCTTTGACTACTGCTTTATTTTAGAGATAAAATGCTTCTTTCTTTTTAGAGAATGAAAGTACTGTTTCATAACCAGTGTTTGGTGGAATTCCCCAGCCTTCTAATGAGGACTTTGGCACTGCAGTTTTATAACTATGGGAAGAACTGCCAATTTGCTGGAAACCTTGCTGCCTTAATGGCATATAGAGAATTGGACTTAAATATGCAATTTTTCCAGATGGTCGACTTCCCTTCTAGATAATCACTCTGATTTATTTGTAAAAAATTATAGTGGAATATCACACTTACTCTGCATATGTTAAGTATATAAAGTGATAACTTTTACTGAAGTAGTTTTTTGCTACAGGTAGGTAGCCGTGTTGGTCTGAGTCGAAGCAAAATAAAAAAATTCCTTCAGTAGCACCTTAAAGACCAACTAAGTTTATATTTTGGTATGAGCTTTCGTGTGCATGCACACTTCTTCAGATACACTAGAAACAGAAGTGTCAGACCCTATATATATACAGAGGGTGGTGGGGGTGGGTGGGAATGGGTGATGGGCTGATGGGAGTGGTAAACCTGTAGATGGCTGTTAATGGCTGCTGATGGCTGCAATTAGTCCTGGGCTGAGGTGCTAAAGAAAGCTTGATCATGCATAATGAGATAAGAATCTGATGTCTCTATTCATCCCAGGTGCTTCCATGGTTTTAAGCTTGGTAATGATTTCCAATTCAGCAACTTCTCTTTCCAGTCTGTTCCTGAAATTTCTCTGTAATAAAACAGCTGCTTTGAGATCTTGTATAGAATGTCCTGGGAGATTGAAGTGTTCTCCTACTGGTTTTTCAGTCTTATGGTTCCTGATGTCAGATTTATGTCCATTTATCCTTTGGCGTAGGGTTTGGCCTGTTTGTCCAATATAGAGATAGCTGAAGGGCACCGTTGGCATTTGATGGCATACACAATGTTAGAAGATGAGCAATTAAATAGTCCTGAGATGGTATGTTGGATATTGTTGGGGCCAGTAATGATGTTGTCCGGGTGTATGTGGCAGCAAAGTTGGCATCTGGGTTTATTGCAGGCTCTGGTACCAGTGTCCATGTTAAGTCTGGTGGTTGTATTATTGTGGGTGAGGAGTTGTTTAAGATTGGGTGGCTGTCTGTAGGCAATGAAAGGTCTTCCTCCCAGAGCTTGAGAAAGGGAGCTGTCATTGTCCAGGAGAGGCTGTAGATCTCTGATGATGCGTTGTACTGTTTTAACTTGGGGGCTGTATGTGATGACTAGTGGTGTTCTGTTATTTTCTTTTTTGGGTCTGTCTTGCAGCAGGTTCTCCCTAGGTATCAGTCTGGCTCTGTTGATCTGTTGTTTAACTTCATCAGGTGGATATTTTAGTTCTAAAAAGGTTTGCTGTAGATCTCTTATAATCTCTTATAGTTTTTTGCTGTTAGAGGAACAAAGCCTTTTACTAGCTTTGTCTGGTTCAACAGCTGTGACTGTTTCTTGACAGAGACAGCCTGAGCAGTAGTCCACTGCTGGATTACTGCAATGTGTTCTGTGTCATTAACAAGACAGAGGAGGTAAGTGAATTTCTTGACTGTTGAAATCAAAAATTCAATTGATTAGACTAGACAGGGGTCAGCAAACTTTTTCAGAAGGGGGCCGGTCCACTGTCCCACAGACCTTGTGGGGGGCCGGACTATATTTTGAAAAAAAATATATGAAGGAATTCCTATGCCCCACAAATAACCCAGAGATGCATTTTAAATAAAAGCACACATTCTACTCAAGTAAAAAACACCAGGCAGGCCCCACAAATAACCCAGAGATGCATTTTAAATGAAAGGACACATTCTACTCATGTAAAAACACGCTGATTCCCGGACCATCCACGGGCCAGATTGAGAAGGAGATTGGGCCAGATCTGGACCCCGGGCCTTAGTTGGCCTACTCATGGGCTAGGAGCAAAAGAAGAGAAGGAAGCCTTGGCTAACTGAAGGACAGTTTTGCGGACTGCTATTTCTGACAGGTAGCTAGGCTGCAATCTTTTCCACACTTAGGTCTAAACCCCAATGAAAACAACAGTATTTATTTCTAAGCGAATATGCACAAGATTAGCCTGTACAACCCTGAAAGTTATTCATCCATTGGAAGGAATAGATAGCAGAATAGTTCCATGAGGCCACTAGGAATAGTGCCCAGGGTACTAGCTGGCACGATTCCAAGCCTGTAAGAAATGGTGCTAAAACAGATAAAACTTGAAAGCAGCCAATTCTTCCTGTTATAACTCAGGAAGCGGTAATTTACAGCAACTTCATATGTAATGAATTCCTACCCAAAGATCATGTCATTAAGGAAAACATCTCACAGACCACATTTTGTTAATTTGTGTTTGCGTAGAAGGAATGATTGTCTAGGGCTTTTCAAATCATGTTCTTTATGTGTGTGCACATATGACATAGTTGATGTTTGTGTGCCATCACAAGTGATGTAGTATATTTGATTTACACATGGTTTCCCAACAGTGAAGTACTGTATTCTCCCTATAGCAAGTATCATCCATGTTGCAAAGTGGTGCCTGGTCTCAAGGTTCAAGCCTTGAATATGGGATGGGTTCCATATTTTCAAAAATTGCTTCACATTTCTTTTAAAATAAGGCATGTTTCTGTTTTATGGGTTGCATAACCATAGCTAAATCCTGTTATTTCTGTGCTGAATGCAAGGCATCTTGAGTTGCAGTTACTGTATGGGTGATCAATCCCTAGCCACTTGTTGAGCCTGCCAGACCTCATATGTGTCTCCATTCTTTCTTGATGTTAAGAGGTAGGATGAAAATCAATATTGTCTTCAATAGAGAAAGGGAATTGTTGGCAATCCTATAGAAACACAGAAGAATGTATATTTTTTGGCTGTTCAAGACTTTTAATTTCTTGTTGTGAAATTTGGAAAAAGGAAGATGAGGATCACTTGCATGTTTGACCACTAATGGAAATGTTTCTTCTGGCAAGGTTGAACACTGTTATTTTAAGTCAATCCCGCACCCCACCCTCAACACCCTCACTTTTGCCATAGCTGTAAATGAGCAATATAATGGTAGTGTGTCTTGCTAGCGTTGGATCTGTTTTTCTCAGGTAGCAAGCTGTGACAAAGCACACACTTAAAAATGCTGTTGAGAAGAAGCAAAAGACTTTATTTTATTTGGGGAACTGCTGTGAAAGAAAGAGAGTGAACCTCTTGCCTTGTGAAAGGTGGGATAGCTATCCTTTATCTAAGAACTGGATGGTCTAGCTCAGGCATCCCCAAACTTCGCCCCCCCAGATTTTTGGACTACAATTCCCATCATCCCTGACCACTGGTCCTGTTAGCTAGAGATTATGGGAGGTGTAGTCCCAAAACATCTGGAGGGCCGCAGTTTGGGGATGCCTGGTCTAGCTATTGCTTCACTGTGCTTCTTTCTACAGCCTGCAGGCTGTACATAGTTGATGCTTTAAAACAGACTTATCCACTAAGGAACCCATGAAGGTGAGTTATTGTTCGAAGAAGTATTATTATTTGTTGGTCGTTTCTTTGTCCACTGGGGAGAAAGGCCCACTGGGTGCAGCATGGTTTACATTTGAGTAAGCCTTCATAGGGATGCACTATCAATCCAGTTACCAATTGATGAACTCTTCATGCAGGATATTAGTACAGTCCCTAAGATTCAGAGCAAAGCTCATTAAAGTGAAAGTTTGTTACCTGCCGGCAACACCTTATATTTTGGACCAGACCATCTATGAGTGCTTTAGAATGAGATTGATGCACCTACAGATGATTGGGTCACTTGAATTCTAAAGAAAAGGAATGCTCCATTTAGCAGCTTGACCAAATTGTTGCATTTGTCTTCTGGCACATACTTTGGTTCCCATGGTAGCATGCACTAGTCAGATTGGGGTGGAGTGAGGTCAGAGGAGGAGGTCAACATTGGCAACCCCACAGGTGCAGGCAGGGATATAGTACCACCACCAACCAGTAGCTCTCCCGACCTTACCATTGCTTCTTTCCACCCCCATCCTAACAAGCAGAGTGCCATCATCATTGAGAGGACAGTGTCTCTGCTCCCTCTGCCCCAACCACTGCTGAACCCCGGTTTGAATCCATTGCCGCAGGACACACTGATTTCGCTCCAAACAGATAGCTGGCTGAATCAACACTGACAAGGGCTAGACAGGATTGAGCCCTGGCCAAACAGGTGGTTGGTGCTCACAAAGCCGAGCATGCTAAGCCCACCATGCCATGACGATGTGCATGTCTTTTTGTAACTGCAGAAGCTAAGACAGCTGAGAAAGTGCTTGGCAAAGCTCTGCTTCTGCAGCTGGTTACTATTTTTGGATCAAGGTGTTGTGGCTTTCAAAAGGTGCTTCTAGTGACAGGACATGAGGTTGTCATAATCGGAATTCACTATGGTAACAAGCCACATGGGCAAAACCTATTGAAGCACTATTAAAATGTGTTCAGAGCATTCCACAGAACTGAACCAAAATGTAATGAGGTGCCTGATTTTAAGGGTGGGGGAAGAGATCTACTCCTGCTATTTCAGAGTGCAGTCTTTTCCTTAACTATCGTACGAGAGTTTTTATTTTGGTTCCATTTTGATTATTCCTGTACCTCTGGGTTTAAGCAAGTCCCCCAGTTCTAAGTTAATGCCATTTGTAAATGAAAATAAACACCGAGAAGTCAGAATTAGATTATTTCCTTTGTCATTATCTCTGGCTTATGATGATGATTTATGAAGCAGAATAAACACAGCTGGGTTTTGTTCATCTACATTAAGCCTGAGTTGCTGAGAATAGCAAAAAAATATTTCTCTGTGCTCAAATTGGGTCGACTGTGCTAGAAATATTCATAGCAGAAGCTAGATGTCTTCAAGGCGACACTTTTTATTTAGTACACATGGATGACTGGTTTGTGGTACTGAGAGGTCAATGGCAAATTTACATTATCTTCAGCTATCTTAATTCCTCTACACTTTGAACAGTGCAAGTTATTGTGCTAATAATACGTGCAGCATCTTGTCGTGCTATTTATTATCTACATGCAATTTTCTTTTTTCTTTTTCCAGACAGGCATGTAGAAAAAATGATTGTTGTCAGCTCTCCCACCTACGCATAGCTTATATGTGTCTTGCGGTGACATAAATGTTGAATCTGGCGAATAAATATATCCGAGTGAGTAAGTGTGCAAGGCTAGCTTCACATTTCTCCTAGCAATGCAGCACCCAGTTTTCAGGGGTGGTAAAAGGACCCAATAAAGCACACGTAATTTCATGTAAATATCCTTGACCCATTCTTTTCTGGGTATTACTGAAAGAGTAAAGGCACAAGCTGCAGCATGGCTCAATGGAGCAGCAAAGTCACTTCTGCATGCACTGCCCTGTTGATTACACTGGCTAGGAAAAGAAAGCTGTTTTGCTATACCAGCACCAGGACGGGTGTGGCTAATAGGCCTGGAATAGCCCCCTACTGCAACTTGTGGTTGCTGGGCCAGCTTACGATCCTTCTGTCTGAAATGACCTGTTTCAGAGCTTTATGCTGGCTACCAGCAGTAGTAATACCTCCAGCAGTAGCTTCAGCCCTCCTGAGCTTTTGGTGGATGGGGTGAGGAGTCTCCCTGCTGACGGAGCTCAGCACAGCTGGGCAGAGGAACGCCTCCACCCCACCCAAATCTCTTCAAGTATGGTGGCTCAGGGGTTGGATTGCTCAGTAAGTTTGATCAATTTCCTAACAAAGTAAAGGCAAAAATAATTGCACCCAGGTAACGCGGGTGGCGCTGTGGGTTAAACCACAGAGCCTAGGGTTTGCCGATCAGAAGGTTGGCGGTTTGAATCCCCGTGACGGGGTGAGCTCCTGTTGTTCAGTCCCAGCTCCTGCCAACCTAGCATTTCGAAAGCACATCAAAGTGCAAGTAGATAAATAGGTACCACTACAGCGGGAAGGTAAACGGCGTTTGCATGTGCTGCTCTGGTTCGCCAGAGGTGGCTTTGTCATGCTGGCCACATGACCTGGAAGCTGTATGCCGGCTCCCTCTGGAAATAACGCAATATGAGCGCCGCAACCCCAGAGTCAGTCATGACTGGACCTAATGGTCAGGGGTCCCTTTAGCTTTACTTTTAAGGACTGTCATACTGGAATATTGCCTTGGCAATATTCTCTGAAGGGACAATTAACACATTTCATGTTCCACCCAAATACTGTTCAGCTAGCAGACAGACAGTAGATGAACAAGGCAACTCTTAAGCATCGGAGGATCCTCGTTTAAGGAGGGGGGCAGTCCCTATGGGCAAGAAATGGTTAAACATTTGCTAGCTTCCCTAAACATTTACTACCTGCAAATGAAGTGATAACTCAGTTTCTTAGAGTTATTAGAATATCCAGGGGGGGAACGCTAGTTGCTTCTGAAACCTTGATTCACATTCATTTGAGTTTTAAATACATTTACCTGGAAGCAGACGTCTCAATTTCATTGGAACAAATTTCTTGGGGATCCCTTTCAACTCAGCAGACAAATGTTTCTTCTAAAAGTGTATGTGTTTTCATTCACCAAACCATAGTTAAGAATAACCATGGTTTGGCCAGGTTTCAGTGTCACAAGTAACCATGGTGCTCCTAGGTTTCCCTTTAGCGTCACTTAAAGTATTTGCCCTACCGCATACAGAGAATCTCGGACTTCTCAAATCTCCAAGGACATGCAGAGTGATGTGTAGAGCAGAACAGAGATTAGAGGTGCCCATACACAGTGTGAGACTCCTTGGGAAACATCTGGCAGAGGAGGAACCTTAGAGGGGGTTGAAGGTAGGGACCATCCGTCCTGGCAACTGCTCTATGGGGACAAGACTTACTGGGAAGTGTTGTTGAGTTGTATGTCATTTCTTTGAATAAAGAGTTAACTTTTCTGACAAACTCTGCTTCCTGACCTGCATCTCGCATAAGCCAGAATAAAAAAGTGCTCACTTTGCTGCAAACCAAAATGTGAATTGGGCAAATAACAGAATGTATGCGTGCGCATAAATCAAACAATGAAACTGAAATACAACACCATATAATAAAATAATCTTTAAAAAGGCAAAAGGCAAAATAAAAAAAATAGCAACACACTTAAAAAACATCTTAAAGATCAAGGAAAGCCTGTCAAAGCAGATGATTCTTCAGTTGCCATTTGAAGTGCATCATATTTGGTGCCTCCTGTTCTGCACAAGGGAAGGCATGTTATGCCTATGATTTTCTCTCGAGCATTAGGTAATTCTAAAGAAGTTAACAACAAATGTATAAATTACCCAGCCCTTAAACAGTTATCAGCTTGCTTTTACAGAAATTGCAGTGTAATCAAGTGACTGAGTAATAGCACCGCAGTAATTTCTGACTACAAGTTGCATAGTGCAGTTGGAAATTATAGGCATATGGAAATTTGCAGATCACTCAGAAAACATATCTCAAACAGCCCAGAAATCATATGTAACACCCACTGAGGTGAATGGGACTGCCCATGAATGAACCTGTGGGAAACCCCCTGCCCCATTCAAACTTGGAATATTCTTCAAACAAAACTTTCCAAAGCAACAGCTTCCGTCAGCTAGACAGATTCTCATAAAATACAGTGGTACCTCAGGTTATGAACACGATCCATTCCGGGACGCAGTTCGTAACCCGAAATGGTCGTAACCCGAAGCGCCATTTTGCGCATGCGCAAAGTGCAATTTTCATGATTTTCGTGCTTTGCGCATGCGCCGAATGTGTGCGGGGTTGAAAATACTTCTGAGTTTGTGGAGTTCGTAACCCGAGGTGTTCATAACCCGAGGTACGACTGTATAGATTTGGAGGTGTCAGAAGAACTGTTCTGGGGGAAAAAAACCTTCTCATATGCAACTCAAGTCTTCATGAGGATAAAATTAGGCCATAGGTTGTGCTGCTTTTGATGGGGAGGCCAAAAGTGCCAACCACAAGTGCCTTTGATCCTTGACCTTTTTGACCCTTGACTCTTTCCTATCATGGCTTGATGTCAGGATTGATAGATTACTTTCATTGTTAATGTGAGCTCGCGATGTTATTTTCTTCAGTATTTAGATTCACCTGTTTTGATCCTGGAATATGTGAGGCGGCTACACAGCAGCCTCTCCTCCCTCCCGGTTCCCTAGGTGTACACTGGGGAAGTAGCAAACTGCCCTGTATTTTCATGGTGTCTGTGTTTTGTATATAATGTGTCTATGGAAAAGATTTATTTCACTTTTGCAGTTTTAATATCCAAAATATGTAATAACCCTGCACAATCTGAAAAAGGCAGAAAGTTCATTTCATGTTGAGATTCGTTTTCTTAATACCTCAGTCTGCCAATATATATAAAACACACCCTCTTGATTAAGTGAGCCCAATAGGGTGGGTTGATGAAAGAGTGAGTTTTAGCAGAACCTTTGTGGCTCATGTTTCTTCTCTCCAAACCTCTGGAGTTATTTTAACCTATTTTCATGGTAACTTTTCACTTTTGTGTGTGTGTGTGAAGGAAGTTGAAACAATGCAGTGAAAACATTCTGGCGCAGAGGTGTGAGTGCTGAGACAACATTTTGGATGGATTAGAGCCATACATATAGCATGTGTGCATAACTATTATTATAATGGAATTGCTATTTTCTTTTTTTAAAAAAATGCTTTCACTGTGCGTATTTGCTTTTCAGGCTGCCAGCTGAATCTAGCTTTGCCTGATTAGTTCCATTCATTTCCCCTTATTCTCATTTTCGCTTCCCAGTTCTAATAAAAAGACAATTATGTTTGTTTCCAGGATTGCATGCATCTCTGTTTACCATTTCATTCCCCAATGCTGTTCCTGAGGGCATTACTTTGTTTCTTTGAATTGATGCTGTGGATTTCAAAGTTCATCCCCAAGTTTCTTACCTACACATCTATTTGGGACTTTCATTTTAGGTCCTAGCATAAACCTATTCCCCAAAACGTTGTTTTTGGTGTCCAGAGGTCCCAAAATGATTTATATGTCATGTACCACCAAAAGCAAGGCACATGATGGTACGATCTGAAGAGTATGAGGTGCATGCTTGTATTATTTGCTGCTGTAACCTTTGTAAAATGATATCACAGGAGACAAGTGTGGAACAAATGAACTTTGCCCAACAGTCCTAAATACTGCAGAACTCAGAAGAACTACTGCTTGAAGTTTCACTTCTCTGCTAGGGTTTCCCAGCATGGCATCCATCCTTGCATCAACCTACAGAAGACTTTGGTTCTTGCTGTCTTTATACTATTTCTGACCAGCTTGCAAAGTTCCAAAGGCTTTACATTACTTGAAACATCTGTTCTTATTCTTAGACCTGTATTGTTTGTGAACGTTTGCAACCCATCACCCAAGTAATGGCCTGGGAAGTGGTTGAGAATTCCACCATTTCTGCAGTCCTAGAAAGGCAGTAGATTCATTGAGCCTTAGAAATGGATTGAGCCTAAATGGGGACACGACTAAACGACTAAACAACAACAACAACAAAGGCAATAATATATGGGCAACCCCACCATTGGCATGTTGCCCTCAAAAGAGTGCCCAGAATGGAATGCAGCCCTTCAGCTGAAAAAAAGTTTTCTACCCCTGGGTTAGTGGTTCACATATTGTGCAGGCTTTGTTTGTATCAGATACCCACGTAGAAAATAAGGACCACATTCCCATGAACCTCTTTATATGAGCCACCCCCAGTGCCCACGTTCTTGAAATACAACTTGGCAATGCTAGTTTGCCCCAGGATGCAAATTTCGTTCCTTTGATTCCTTTGATACTATCAGAACAACGTGGACTAGACTCACATATTTGGAGACAGGCCACAGTCCCATGGTAATTACACACCTTTTACATGTACAAGAATTAGAACTAGAAGGGCTCAGAAATAGTTGCCTCAGCACCATGATTCTACCTAGGGTGACTTCCATTGGGAATCTCTTATTCCACCTTCTACTTCTTAAATCTTGAACAGAAGGAAACAACTGCCCTAGCAGAGTGAATTTGAGTGAGAAATTTCTGTGTGTGCACCAGGGTCAGAACCAAGAATCTTGGGTTGGCTGTGGGGTTGCCCTCTCTGGTGAGCTTTTGGAATTCCCACCCAGGCTCACTTTTGGATCCACCAGGACAGAAAGGGCTATAAAAGCCTTCCGGTTTAGACTGGGACTTTGCCTGAACAACAGAGTTTCCCTGGCTCTGCTTTGTTTCTCCACACTCCTCTGCTCTGCTTCCCTGGCTTATCTCTGTCTATGATTTTTCTAGGATGCTTGGCAGCAAGCCATGCGCCACCAGTAGCCACAGCCACCATAAAATGTTGTGTTCCATGGGCATGGCTTATTCACAGCGGCTTTGCTCAGTCATAAACCCTCTGCTCAGGCCGTGCTAATTTTTTTTTTCTAAACACAGGAGCTTATTTTCAATTTCTTTTTGTACTCTCCCATGGCGCTCAGAAACACGTCTTCCTAGCTATATGAAGCTGGCAACATCAGAAGCAAAACTCTGAATATAGAAAATGTTCCAGAAACTATCAGCTCTTATTTTCATTCTACGTTCCTTGAACATTTAAAAGAAAAATGGCAAAAACAATTTCCTTCCCAACATCTTCTAAAATATTTTTTTTGCTGAGTTTGATATTTTTTTGTTTCTAAAACGTGGCCTGGAGTACTTTTGTTTCAGAAAATTCTGCAGAATGTCACAATCACGGTTAAGGGCAGCTTTCATTAGATGTCTTATTAAGAAACCCATCCTACTTGGAGGGGGCAACAGGAAGTCTTGAGAACGTAAAGAGAACCAGGCTGGATCAGGCCAAAGGCCCATCTAGTCCAACATCACCCTTCCCACTTGCAGTTCCCAACAGCTGGTGGCAGTGAACATAGCTCCTGAACTAACAGTCCCAAACAGAGCCCGTCTTTGTGTTCACTGGTGTCCCTCTACCAGTTGCAATGCAACCTCTGCCTTTTTCTGAGTGGCCTGGGAAAGGAGATTTCAGATGTGGCTGCCGGAAAGGCATCTTGCTGCTTGAGGCAAAGCATCAAATGCTACCTTCCTCTCCTTCAAGACACATAGTGCAAGACGAGTCAAGCAGAAGTGGCTGGATATGGGCTTAGCAGTTCTGCTACTGCTCACTTATTGTGTGAAAGTGTGACAAACAATCTTGACAGGAATTGCAAGAGAAATTTAGATCAAAGCCTAAACATGAGCAAAAACAAACGATCCTGCTTGTGTTGACTAATTAACAGTGTGCTCCATTTATGCCTTGCAATCACACATACCGCATACAAAACAAGATGGGATGTCTTTGTAAACAAGAGCAAAAAATGCACTTAGGGCTAAATAGAAACAAGTCAAGTACTTATCTTTGTCCTGTGCTCTTTTTTTAAAATAAAAAAATAATGTTCCTTCATTACTATTATTTCTCATCAGTCATATTCAGATTAGTTACCTAATTTTAGTCAGGCAACCAAGTGTGTAATAATAAATGGATGAATTTAGTTGAGTTTAAATCTCCCCATTTAATTATCCTCTGCATTTGTTATTAATCTTAGATGTTTGAAGTATGATGGCAATTTCTTTCCCCCCATGGCAATTAAGGCGGCAGTGGAATTAAGGAGTTAGTGGAATGGTGAAGAACTTCAATCTATCACAGTTTGCTTCAGTGACATATAGAAGCTGCTGGCTTTAAATGTTATGAGATCTGAGGAGGAACACTTTGTGTTTTCTGAATGGGTAGAAGAAAAGTTGTCTTCTGCCTTTGGTCCATTTGCCCTTTGCTGGGTGAGTTTGTCTTCTTCTCTTTGAAACTTCAACAACACATTTCAGCAGGGCTGGAAGTTTCCTCATTTCCTTTTGGGAATAATAACTGCAGCCCCTCATAATAAGCAGGATGGAGGATGATCCATTAGAGCGTGTGGGACACTGCCCCGCCTCATTCTGCTCTTAGGCAGCACCTACCTGCCTGCCCCCTTACTTACAACCAGACAAAGAAGTAGCAATGGCTGTCAGCTTCCGCCTTAGAGCTGCCTTTGTAGAATTCAGCAGGGAAGAGAATAGGAACAAAACCAGAATTAGTTGGCTCCACCTATCCTTGACCTGATTATATTAATTTCAGGCCCCTGACTTCTCTCCTACCAGTCCCAACTGGCACCTGCCTTTTCTGATCCTATGATACAAGTTGCAGAGTTCTTTCCAGAAGAGAGGTTCTGAGATACAACATATTTCAGATTCTGTTTAGATGTTTCCAGGAAGGCAAGACTGAGAGTGACGTCTCAGTATTTATGGGAATCTGAGACCTTCAAAAGTCCCTTAGTAGAGATGGATTGTTCTTGGGCCTTTTCATGAGATCTGTTCCATTCTGAGTATCTGTAGAGAATCAGAAAGTTGCATAGAGGTTAGCTCCATTTTGCTAATAACTCTGAACTTAAACTTCAAAAGAAGATTACATTTTTGCCAGTTCGGACCTGTTGAGTCATTGTATAGGAAGGCTTTACTTTAAGACTTGCATTCAAAAAGAACGTCAAGAATAGTTGTCTATTCAGAGTTCACTGGGGTGTATATGTGTGTGTGAAATCCCAGAAATTCCAGTTGGCACTGTTGAGCTCCATCAAAATATAAGGTTTTGTAACAGGATCCTTAGGTAGGGTGGTTAAGATCCTGGACCAGGTTGTGCATACCATTCTCGGTCAACCATTGGTGGCACTTCTAAATGAATAAAAGTCAATCTGTGGCTGCCACTTTAGTGAATATTTGAAGCAACCCTATACTGAGTTAGACTGCTGGTTCATCTATCCTAATATTGACTATTCTGTTTGGCAGTGGCTTTGGGGGTCTTATGCAGGGGTATCTCCCAGCATCTCCTACAACTGGAGATGTTAGGGATTGAACCTGTGATCTTTTGTATGCAAAGCATTTGCTCTATCAATGTGCCATGCTTCCCTCACCTCTCCATCCCATGTTGTGACAGTTGGGAGGGCATGATGTACCTTCACATGGTCTTAAAGTGTGAAATATGTTGTGGGGGGCTGATGCCAGATGGGGAAGTCAATGGAAATTGGGGACCATCCTTTCATGACCAAGAGTGCCTTTAACTTGTGCTCTGATGTGTAGTGGTGGGAGGGAGAAGAAGAAGAAGAAGAAGAAGAAGAAGAAGAAGAAGAAGAAGAAGAAGAAGAAGAAGAAGAGTAGTTTGGATTTGATATCCCGCTTTATCACTACACAAAGGAGTCTCAAAGCGGCTAACATTCTCATTTCCCTTCCTCCCCCACAACAAACACTCTGTGAGGTGAGTGGGGCTGAGAGACTTCAAAGAAGTATGGCTAGCCCAAGGTCACCCAGCAGCTGCATGTGGAGGAGCGGGGAAGCGAACCCAGTTCACCAGATTACGAGTCTACCGCTCTTAACCACTACACCACACTGGAGGACAAGTATAGTGAAACCAGCTAGGTCTCATACATCCCTTTTCAACACTTCTGTATTTTTATTAATAGCAAAATACAATGGTCCTTTATTTCATCTGTGGTCAAAGAGGATGTTTGTTTTTGGAAACAAGAAAAAAGCATTTAGGAACAAGTCATAGGTGGGGGGTGGGGGATGCCACTAGCTCTCAGGAGGTTTCCATCGGCTTTCACTAGCACACTGGTTTAATTCAATCTAGGCCTAGGCTGCATAACCTAATTGGAACCGTGTCCTTTTTCCCCCTCTTTTTTTTGCTGTGTCTCTGTGTGTCTAATTCATAATTTAAAAACTCATTGGAAACTGGTAGTGGACAGTTTTTTGTTTGCATTTATCTGATTACATGAGATGTGTCTTAATTATTGAACTACTGACCATGCTTTTTGTAATATTATAATGTTGTTGTCGTTGCTTTAAATTTTAGTATGGTTTAAAATTGTTGTGAGTTGCCCAGAGGCCATTTGGTATTGCGGCAACTTTAATTAATTAGTCTTATAAATAAGGACATTTGTCGTATTTAACAATCACAAGGAGAAAAGATGAAGAATTGCTGTTGCATTTAAATAAAGGAGTTGGATTTGTTCTGAGGACCTCAGGTGCTGAACAAGCTTCTAGTAAATCTAATGCTCTCATATAATATGCTTTGGATTTAATAAAGTCATAACAAGGAAATTTTCCCTATTTCATGATGATACTCACACTGATGCAGTTCAGGGATACATCTTCATGGATTGAAGTAGCAAATCCTTTGAGAAGGGTGTTCATTTTTCAAAAAGCGATTCAAGCTCTTTTTTCTGTTTTCTTTCATATGCACTTAACTTCCCTCCATCCTATTGGCTGTTGCAGGAATGTGCTGCAAAACATTTTAACAGTGGCATTCCCTAAGCCTCTTAAGAATGAGCTAAATGATGTTTACCAGTCAGACTCGTGCTGCCTTAGCTTAACTTTAAACCATGGGTGCAGTGTAATCAAGTATTTCCTTTCTTTTTTGATATGGTAAACCAAACAGCTGCCTTTTCTTCTTATTTTTCCTCCTGAGAAATTTCACATTAATTTATCCCTTGAAAAGTAGCTTCTTCTTCTTTTTGCATCCTATTTAAATTCTGATTCTATCCCAAAAGACTGCTGTGGAGATAAGTACGTTCTGTATCCCACATTGCTTTGTTTAAAAGAGCTCTCTCTCTCTCTCTCTCTCTCTCTCTCTCTCTCTCTCTCTCTCTCTCTCTCTCTCTCTGTGTGTGTGTGTGTGTGTGTGTGTGTGTAACCAACCCAGCTTTTCTAGAAGGCCTTCTTAATGTCTTTAAATCCCTTTGCGAAATAAAGTCATAATGGGGTAGCGATGATTTTAAAAAGTCTCTCCTTTGTGGCACTGAATTTGTTCAAGCATATATACATTTGAAACTGCTTGCTGCATGAACGTGGCATTGAAAGTAAAATGCTGAACACAGAGGCCTTCTTCCAATCACGTTGCTGAAACCTGCAGTTCCTTATGGCAGCTTTCCTCACACTCTTTTTAAAAAGCAGGTCCATATCTTTTTGGCTTGGAAAATAATATGCTCCCTCAAAGCAGTACACCCCTAGGTTATTGCCAAGGTAATCGTGTTTCCCAGGCTTCCTCCCTACCCAATTTCATGTGCTTTTTCTCCCCCTGAAGAGATGCCTTTTTATTGTAATATTTGAAACACACACATGGAGATATACACTGTGACTGTGTTCAATGCAGTACATACTGCAGGAAAATTCATTTTTTAAAATGCATAATACTCCCTTTAAAAAAAGAGGGCGAGTGTTTAGGTTGGCGGTTCAAATCCCCGCGATGGGGTGAGCTCCCATTGTTCAGTCCCAGCTCCTGCCCACCTAACAGTTCGAAAGCATGTCAAAGTGCAAGTAGATAAATAGGTACCGCTCCGGCGGGAAGGTAAACGGTGTTTCCGTGCGCTGCTCTGGTTTGTCAGAAGTGGCTTAATCATGCTGGCCACATGACCCAGAAGCTGTCTGCGGACAAACGCCGGCTCCCTTGGCTTATAGAGCGAGATGAGCGCTGCAACCCCAAAGTCATCCGCAACTGGACCTAATGGTCAGGGGTACCTCTACCTTTATGGTCTTAGCAGTGCACCATTTTTGCCGCATTGAAACCCAGCATCCAGGCTCTCCTGGGCTTGTATAGCATCATCTCCTGCATTAGAAAATTTGAAACTAATTGTTCTATGCATTGAATATGAATGCTGTAAGTTGGTGTCACTGTGGAAATCCTATATGGGGGAAAAGTCTATTGGAGTGCCTTGGAAAAGCTGCCTGACTCCATCCTGCAGTATATACTGAAAACAGTATTGATAGTCACGGCTTCCCCAGAGACCCCCAAATTTATTGTTAAACTACTCTGGGAACTGCAACTTTGTGAGGGGGGTGGAAATCTCTGACAACTCGCAGCACTTTAAACAAATTGCAGCTCCCAGGATTCTTTGGCAGAAACCATGACTGTTTAAAGGGGTATAATGCCACTTTAACTGTCTGGTGCAGAAGGGACCTAAGATGATTATACTGTATATAACACTAAGGTCTCGCATCGAATGCAACTGATATATAGAAAATACTCTATGACCTGAAAAAAGAGGCAATGCATGTACTTTCGTAAGCAAAGAAAATCTTTGATATATATGAAGAACATATATTAGCATGCAGTACCTTGGGGCAGTTTGCAGCTTGACCCTAGATGGTTGCTGCCAGAGTAGACAGTACCGGGCTAGGTGGACAAGTAGTTTGACTTGGTATAAAGTTAAACAGTGCCATTTTTCTAGAAAAAGAGGTCCAGAACTCACGATGAACACCTCCCCTGTTCTCTTATAATGGCAATGGTGCCCATCTGAGAGCGGCCAGAACTGAGTTCAGGTGAGTTCTGGCTGATAAAAAGCCCTGGATATAAGGCAGCTTCCTGCACTCCTGACTTTTTTCTGGAACTTGCAAGGTATTCACTGACATAATGGAATTGTACGTAGGCCCTTTCCCAGGAATGTTGGGGCACTGAGGCTCGTGGCTTTAGTGTATCAGAATGTCAGAACTCATAAAACCAATTGACTTTTTTTTAGGGCTATAAGCTGCGCAGTTACACGTACATAATGCCAGTGAAGGACAAGGAAAGCTGTAGCTGTTCCATTTGTTTCCCTGGAACAAGCCCTAGAGTGCTTCGATTGTCTGGCAGATTTGTAACTTCTAATCCACTGATAAAAGAGGCTGGCCATTATATTAAGTAAATGATAAAGAACTAGCTTGCCAACTTCCAAAGGTAATGATTTTAGGCTTTAAGAAATCTGGAGCATAAAAAGCTAACTCTTGGGTATTAGCCAATCCTGAAATGCCATTCATTGCACCCACCCACCCACCCACACCAGTCCCCTTAGCCCCACTTTCAGTCATATTCCTAGGGCAGTTTACAAAAATATCCCCTCTCATACTGTCTCATTTTAGAACATCCTGCTATATTTCCTGGCTCAGCAGGCTGCACGTTGCTAATTGTGTGCAGCATTTAGAATGTATGTCATTATCTCCCTATCACATTTTTGGAAATTCTAGAGGTCAAGCTGGAAAAGTCAAGTGCTCTTTCCTTATAGTTGCATGAAGATAGGGGCATTGTCACCTGCCCATAGATATATCCCCTCTGTCAGAATGCATGCTTATATCTCACACTGATTATCCAGGCATTGCAAGCAATATACGCAACATGCTTTCGCTTAAATCACAGGTGGAGAACCTCAGGCTCAGGGACAAAATGTGACCCCCCCAGCCTCTCTTTCAGATCCTCAGAACTCCCCCTTGTCACATCTCCCCCACCCCAGGCTATGCCTCTCAGGGATCTGCTTTGCACCCCAGGTGTGTTTGTTTACCTAACTGGAATATGTCCTTGAATTATGGTAAGTTCTCTCATTTGCCCAAGTGGAGGATAAAGAGGTGTGTAGGTGTACACTAGCCTACTATGCACAGTGGTAAAAAATTGCTTTTTTGCCTCCACCAACATTTGCCTCTTGCATTGCCCACTACTGGGATATGGCCTTTGGAAGATTGCCTAGAAAGGAATACTGTAAAAGGTTCTTTAGCCCTGCTTTATATCCAGCACTGGAATGACAACAGGTTATGCCGAATCTACCCATATGAACAAGCCAGCAGGAAAGGATGGTGCCTTTAGCAGAAACAACCTGAAGTGTACAGAGGCTCAGAGTTATTGGAAGGCTTTCCAGAAAGGAATGCAGCTCTCAGGCTAAAAAAAAAAGGTTTCCCGTCCCTGGCTCACACCTTCTTGCCTACCAGATTTCTTCCCTCCATCCCCATACGTACTTGCAACGTCCTTCAGAAACACTGCTAGCTATTCCCTCCCTGCCATAGCGCAAGGGGAAAGTCCCCTGATGAGGCCAGTTCCTCTCTTCCCTCAGGAACACCCCAGCTAAGTTCTCTTCCCCTGCTACGCTTTGCTCCTTGTCAGGCACCACAACCACGAAGGAAGCGGTTGACTCTTAAAACAGGCAGGGACCAAGAATGGCAAAAACCAACGGCAGCTTCTCTCAGCAGGATGGCCAGAGTGCCCGGTGTCATGTCTGCTTTGGCAGCCTACCAGCCATCTGGCTACCCTTTCCAGGAATGTGCAATATTGGTAAGTGTCTACTGCCTCCCCGATCTTCCTTTCCAGCACCCACAAGCTGGTTGTTTTTGGTATGTGCCGTGGGCAGACTCAGTGGCAGGGCTCCAGTTGCCTCTGCTGATGCAGACACGGTGCCAGATGGCAGACATGTGGTCATGGATGGGTGCGGAGGGGGTGGGGGTGGGGACAGATTGACCATTGATTGTGAACTGTGGCAAATCTTGAAACACGGCGGTGTCGCACTGATTTCATGATGCTTCTGTAGCCTTTAGCAAACATCTGGGTGTCTCTTGAGCTAATTATGAAAGGGGAACAAGGAGGCTCATTCCCTTTCAAACTCTCCCCCCCCCCCGGTTTCTCCATAACAAAATATCTCGCACATAATTAGACCAAAATTGAGAAGCTAGTGGCAGAGAGAAAAGGGAAGAGAATGTAGATACTATTTTTGTCCGCTTTCTTTGATACGCTGTGTCCCCTTCTCCAACTGAATCCAAACCTAAGTGCTGCAGTTGTTCTCAGTCATCCCTTGTCCCATTTGCCTCTCCCTTTACTTCTTTCCATATATTGTTACCCCCCACCATTGGCATTTAGATTGAACTATCCTCTAGGGAAGGACTTTTTCTTTTGATGCTTCTGATGGGACTTGACCTGAATTGGCACAGGAGACAAAGAACTATTCTTATTCGTCAATCAGAGTCATATTGGGTCCAGGGCAGAATGGGCTGATCCTCCCACCACTGGTACCTGCCCCCCCTCTCAAGGTACCTGACCACTGCTGTTTAGATGGCAAAATAGCATTTTCCAGTTCTTCATGTCTCTGACACAGTGTAGATCATCACCATCTGTAGCCAGGTAAGCAGATGAAGTGGGAGATTTGGAGACCCACTGGCAGCTGTGAGGAGGGAGAGAACGAGTTGAGTTTTTATTGGGTTTAGATTCAGATCACTCCCTTCATAGAAAGGGTGAGCATTAAGAGCCACCCAAATTTCTATTCTGAGCTCAGGAGACAGCTACCGATACCAGAAGTGGGGAGCTACAAAACCCTGTTGAAAACCCCCCCTGTGCCTGTGGGTGGAATGCTGTGCACAACACATTCCCCAAACAAGTTATACTGGGGCAGTATTCAACTCATTTTTGTGCTAGTGTAGGGATTAGAACAGATTTGGGGAGGTGATGGGAGGAGAAGGGCATGTTGTTCTGCTGCGCAATGAGAAATCCATTCGCTGATGATAGAAGGATCTGCTAAGCGCTGCATTAGATACAACTCTTTATGCCTATTTTTTTTTCTTGCATCTCTGGGCAAACCATGTGTACTCAACAATATCTGACCTGGTGGCTTCAGGAGATGGAGAAAGTAACCCATTGTCACCATAGCTGCGTCAAACCTGCGCAAGGTTTTGTTGTATTGCAGCTAGGGTTGCCAGACTCAATAGCGGACAGGACTTCTGTGCCTTTAATTGCCCTGCTCTCTTTTGAGTCTGGAAACCTTAAAGAGAAACCAGCAGACCCTTTGCTTGGAAATTAAACAAAGGGTCTGCTGGTTTCTCTTTAAGGTTTCCAGACTCAAAAGAGAGCAGGGCAATTAAAGGCACAGAAGTCCTGTCCTCTATTGAGTCTGGCAACCCTAATTGCAACAGTTGTAGTGGCTTTCTACTCAGCAAAGGAGAATTAAAGGAGAGGCAAGGGTGGTTGGAAGGCCCCTTTGCCACATATAGAGAGGTTGCGTCTAGAACTGAGTGTCATTCTGAGGAATAGTTGGTGGGGTGTGTGTGTGGCAGGATAGTGGCCACCATTACAGAGTGATCATGAACATTTGGGGAAACTTCTTCAAAGTGGAATTCCTTTTCCCGAGAGAGCGGGGTGTGTGAAAAAGAAAAGGGAACCTTAGAAACTTCCCCAGAAAAAAAGCGTCCTCAGCGGTATTTAACAGTAGGTTGCAAAATAAAGCTCTGTTGCCGTTTTAGAAAATTGAACTGGGTGGTTAACTATCTGCATTCATAAATGCAGAGTTGTATCTCTCTGCTCTTTCAAAGGTTCCCATTGCCACACTTTTATTTTGGTGTTACATCCCCCCCTGCTGGCCACACCATGTCAGAGTCATGGTGCTGTGCTCTGTGTTTCCCATGCTCAGCGGCTTCGCTGCAAGTGCAAAGAGCAGCCCCCTGAGACATTTGCATTACAGATGCAATAAGAGTAAATTCGAAAACGTAATTGCACTTTGCAGTGTGGTTATACATTCAAATGGTTTCAGCATTTGCACTTGCTGTGGGAGCTCTTTTGTTGATTTTAAAAAAGCAAAAGCAAATGATAGTTCTGACAGAAGTGCTGAGACCTAGACGTTGTTTGCGTTCAGAAAGCTTCAGAGCCTTAATTTAAATCCTTTGTGAGCAAGACCTCAAGGGAAGACTTCTCTATTTCTCTCTCCTAAAAAGCTGGGTAGTTTTTACATAACCCACATGCAGTATACTTACAGAAACAAATAACAAGTGTTGTTTTATTTTATGTGTGTTGTTTTACCTACGGTATAGTGTAGCATTAAGTTTAGCTAGGAGTTCTCAAGTAATAAGGTTAAAGAAATAAACAGATAAATCCGGTTCCCCATCTGGTGCCTTCTGCTACTTCTCCGCATCTAGCCAGTCCATTACATTAGAGAATGATGCTTCCTTGGGCTTCCATTCAGAGCTGCTTTGGCCACGTGAGTTTTTCAGTAGGATTGTGGCATGGAAGGAAAGAATTAAACCCCCTCTTCAGGTGCCACAGCACCAATCTTGATGACCCCCCTTCCCATGGCAGCAGTTTACAGTAAAAAGACTCCCACTTCCAATGAGCTTTCACCACAGTTTCATCCATAGCTGGTTTCAATATTATCCTTAGGTAGAAAGTATGGTTTAACCCTATACAGTTGTACCTCGGCTCCCGAACGCCTTGGGAGTCGAACATTCCGGCTCATGAATGATCAAAACCCAGGAGTGTTCTGGTTTTTGAACTTTCTTTTGGAATGCGAATGTCTGATGGGGCTTCCGATTGGCTGCAAGAGCTTCCTGCAGCCAATCTGAAGCCACGCTTTGGTTCTGAACGTTTTGCAAGTCGAACGGACTTCTGGAACGGATTCCGTTTGACTTCCGAGGTACGACGCTACACATATTTCTTACAGTAACATAACTTGGTCTAAAAGTAGTAAACACACAGTGTTTTGAAACTGAATAGAACAGGGAAGTCTGACACATTTTCAAATGTTGCCTGGTTTGAACAGAGCAACTGCCCCAAGGATCAGACCCTGCATATTTCTCTTTGAATGTCAGACTTTATTCCCATTTCTTCAGAAATGCATTGTGAATGCAGGGAACCTTGATTTTCTGCTTACACGAGGAGGAAGGTAGCCGTGTCTGGAATGGTTCAGCTCCCACCATAGCCTGTGGCGTTTTCCCCAACCACCCCGTGTCAAAGGACCCTGAGAGTTATTTTATTTGTTTTCCCAAAGACTGTGATTTATGCAGGTTATTAACTAATATCATAACACACAACTTTGCAGGTGCAGCCCTGCTCTCCTGACCGGTCGCTAATCTCAACAGAAGCTGTGTGCGCACCACGGTTTTCAGTTTCAGAGCTGAAGGGGAGTAGATTCAAAGCTGCTTTGGGAGGGATTGGGTTTCCTCCAAGGCTTTCTCATTTATGTTTAAAAGATTGACTTAAGTTGTATCCACTTCCCATTAAATTGTGTATGAACTATTTATCACTCGTGATCAAATGGCCGCCTTGATAAATGTAACTTGTCCCTTCTCATAGTAGAGGGAATGCTCAGTGGTTCTGTTATGTAACAGGATATTGGCTATTTGCTTAAAACTCTGTACAGCTTGCTTTGGTGCTCTCTGTATTGCCCAGTGTGAAGAGGTAGTTTGGACAGAAGCCCAAACAAGCTGGAATAGTCATTCCCCCTTAATGATGGATAGAGCCAAGGGAAGTAAGTGCCTAGCTTGCTGCTAGCCTGAGTCAGAATTTATTTCTTAGGTTCTTTAACAGCTCTAGAACCAGTATGAAATCTGCAGTTGGCAGAATAGCAATTCAAGTAACATATTTCAGAAAATCACAGGAGTTGGATGTCACAAAATGTGTTCTCTGATTTCTTTTCAAAGAGTCTGGGATTAAAGTTTTGGAAGGCCCACTTTTCTCATCGAGATGGGGAAGAAAGTCAATTTTGTTAATGAGAAACTATTACCTAATTTGCACTTCTTAAACCAATAAATCAAAACAGCTATTCCTCAAAATATTCTCTGAATTTTGCGATGCATTCTCCAACCAATGTGTACAAAAATGCACATGCGAAGCTTGACTATAAGCTCCTTTGCATTTGTGAACTTCCAGGGATTTTCTCCCACTCTGTATAGGCTTCCAAAAGTCATGAAATGCGACTCTAATCAAGAAGGCAAGTTCCCTGAAGAAAATGCACAGGTATAATGGTGTGTCCTTTGCATGTAGATAATAATCACATACCACTAGGAAGTTCAAAATTGTCCTGCCCCACAAACCATAATATTTTTAAAATGCCATATGCACAGCCATTTACAATGCGATCCTAACTATGTCTACTCAGTAGTAAGTTCTGTTGAATTCAGTTGGAATTACTCCCAAGTGAGGTTAGGATTGCAGCCTGAATATTTGAGAATCTGACACGTTTGTTCAACTGTGCAATTTCCCCCCATTTCTTTGTTTGGTTCTCAGACTTGCTTTGATGTGGATCATTTTTATTTCTTGCTATGAGTCTGAAGCAAGCAGTGAAGCAGCTTTTGGTTGTTGAACTGTGTTTGTGTGTGCGCGCCTTTTATTTAGATTGTGTGTGTTAATTTGTCATTTTAAATTTTGATTGCGGGTTTGGGCCCCAAATGTTGGAAGTAACCTGGGCCCATCTGGACCTCCGAGAGGCCCTGCTAGCCACATTTCTGTAGAAAGCCTTGCCCTTATTCTTTCAGCTGACATCAAATCCTCTGTGTTTTACACATTGGTTAAGAACTGTTCTGCTTTCTTGGGGTTTTTATGCTCCCTAGCATGGCTTTGATTTTTCTGCAGCTTTTAATCTGCTTCTGGAACAAAGAGATTTCCATTTATATGAATCACAAAGTGTATTTCTCAATTATGGGTTGTGAAATAGCAAGGTAGAAAATTTTGCAGATTCGCTCTCAAAACAACAAACAAGCCTAATTTACTGTTAAATGAACCACCTCTAGAGGGCGGTGTAGCATTGCTGTTTTGTGATCTTGGTTTTACACCTCGGTTTTGTGGTAAATACCCAAATAAAATCTTCTAGGGTGGTATTTGCCATAATGCTCTAACTAATGACTGTAAGGACCAATGAGAAATTTGTTTCAGTTGTACCAACAAGTGTGGTGATTGTTTCCAATCTGAAGTATTCCAAGGAACCTTCATGAAAAAGCATATTTCAATATAATTATTAAATGCCCCTTTATTCCAGATCAGTCCCATTATACTCAGTGAGATCTGCTCCAGGCTAGGTAGATTGTATGTTGGAACATTTTATCATATGTCAGCTCATAAAAATGTACGAACTGGAGTCAGGAAGACAGGACAAAATTACTTTGTTGGAGGGAAAGGTCATAGCAAAGTGGTAAAACAACATACTGGTTCTCTCCCCCACTGCCCCAGCCCTTGTTCAAGTTGTATGCCCACATTTCTAGGGGCTAACTTTTAAATCTTATCTTCCATTTCTGTATTCTCTTGGTAGTATCCAACTATGCTATATTCAGAGTAGCAATGGCCCTACGCTGGTCATGTTCATTATTTCCAGTGAATCTACTCAAAATAGGACTAGCATTTGGTACAGTGGGTGATGTCTGATGTTAATCATACTCAAGAGTCCATTAATTTTAATGGGTCTACTTTGTATATCTTAGTTGGTTATCAGTTGACATATTTATTTATTAAAAATAAATAGCCTCACTCTTTTCTTCTTCTTCAAAAAATGAAATAGAGGTGGGGTTTTTAAAAAATAAAATACCAGTAAAAATAAAACATCGTACAGTGCACACTCACACACACACATGAACTAAGAGCAAAACAACAATCAATAAAACAGCACTCATGGAGACAACATCATTAATATAACAAGCTGAGGGAGTACTCAGTTGTGTTTCAACAAAACGTCTAAGTCAGGCATCCCCAAACTGAGGCCCTCCAGATGTTTTGGCTTACAACTCCCATGATCCCTAGCTAACAGGACCAGTGGTCAGGGAAGATGGGAATTGTAGTCCAAAACATCTGGAGGGCCGAAGTTTGGGGATGCCTGGTCTAAGTGAAGAATGTGCTGGTGCCTGAGAGGATCTCATTTGATAGAACATTTTACAAGATGGCTGCCGTATTGTTTTCTTAGGAACACCCCCACCACCCAGGGCATTTCTAGTTCTTCTTTTGAAACGCAACCTATGACTTTCTCCTTCAGACGCCAGCACAGTTTCACAAGATTATGCTATTGCTGGTGTTACAGACGGATGTGCCAAGTCCAATGTGTCGCTCTCCAGTAACTGTAAATTTTTAATCCAGAGTTTGAAAAATCTCGGTACAGAAATGTTCCGAAGGGAGATGGCTATCTTGGAGCTTTTCAGCAGGACAACATGTTTATGAGGGCTCTCAGATCTCATAACTCCAGAAGCACTTCAGAAATGAGCAGGTTATGAAAGGTTTCTCTCGCGAGCAAAATAAATGTGCTATTCAGCGATAAATCATGACAGGCTCCTGTTATACCACATAGAGCTAAAGAATGCTAAGCAAATGACTCCACCTCCCCTCCCCACCATGTGCTTCTGAGCCTCGTTATGAATGCTGGATTCCATTGCTGAGTGATACAAAAGCTACTGTTGCAACCTTCTATTCCCTGGGTGCCCATGAACCCTTTGTGAAGTAATTGAAGGAAATTGATGACATAATTGGGTATATCTTGGGTATCAAGAAGGCTGCAAGGGAAAACCAGAGCATAAAAGTAACCAGCTTTCCAAACCACTTTTACATGCAAGCTTCCGTTTCAACGAGGATTGTTCCTGAAACAGTTCATTGTGCAGGAAGCAGTGTTCTTTGGAATGCTACAGTTCATAAGTTCTGGCCAATGCTGTGTGGGAACAAGAGCTATTAGGTCTAAGCGGCTGGTTATGGTTTTCGACTCTTGTAGAATGTGCGGGATGGAAATAAAGCACCATTTTATTCAAGCACTGAGATTGTCTGTGACAACAGTTCCAAGAATGGTTTGAAACAAATAAACATTTAAAAGTGAATACCTTCAAGTATAGCCTGGATTCAGTTGTTTGTGGTCTGGTTATTTCCTGTCTGCAGGGCCGGCCCTATGGCCAGGCTGGGTGGCGCAGGGCGCCACGCAGCTGCGCCCGCCCTCCTGCCGCTCCGCCGCGCCCTCAGCAGCTGTGCTGCGTGCTGAGCCCGCCCACCTGTTGTGCAGCAGTGCCTACGGCAGACGCGCTGCACACTGTGCCCGCCTGCCAGACGCGCTGGGAAACGGGGCGGGGGGGGGGGGCGCCAGAGGGATCCGTCGTGCCAGGGCGCCAGAGGTGCTTAAGATGGCCCTGCCTGTCTGGACTACTGTAACTCACTGTATGCTGGGCTGCCCTTGAAGATGGTCTGGAGGCTGCAGCTAGGTTGGTAAGTGGGGCAGCCCGATGGGACTGTGTGCTACCATTCCTAGAAACTGTGTACTGGTGGCTACCAATGAGCAGATGAAGCTTTGGTGCTGGTGCTGTCACTTGGGGTGCCCTGTTGACATTGACCTGTGACAGGGCCTTCTCAGTGGTAGTTCCCCTTTTGTCGAATGCCCAACCTAGTGAGGTGCACCTTTTCCAGTAATTGATTTTTGGGGATAGTATATAAATTGCACACATAAGGAGGTGCCATAAAGAAAAACCAGAATGACTGTGTGTGACCAAGGGTAAAATTTTCTGAGAACTTTTCTTGGCAGAGGAAACATTTATTGCAAATTCTACCCTTTGGTCATAATTAGAGTGAAATTTTGAGGACAAAACTTGTTATGTATTCCCAAAGATTGGGGCGTTTCTGTGCAAGATGTGAGAGATAAAAAAGAAAAGAAAAAGGAATTTGAAAATTAAAAGCTTGCTTAAGATTTTATTTATTTGCTACATTCTTCTTGTTGATAATTCTTTTGGTTAGTTACATTTTGATGCCTATGCAGAGATTTTGATAGTAACAAACTACTGCAGTTTTCTTTGTAAGTAAAAATGTTTAAGGTTTCAATTATTACAATGAAGCTATTGGTTAAAAATAAATCTATCTGCAGTTTCCTCTGCAAGTGCTGATCACCTTGTCTTGACCCTCAGTGTTTATGTGTGAAGGTAACAATTATGCAACAGCTGAACTATGTAGACTGGACCTTATCTCCCAGAAAGAACTGCTGTCTTATGTAGTCTGATTTAGCACACTTCTCTGTTTATGAAGCTTCACTTCATAGCTTTACAAAGTCGGAGGGAAGTCCTGATGGGAGCCAAAAATACAGACTTTCGAACATGAGGATGCCAGATGTCATTTCCATCTACTTTGCTGGAACTGTCACTGGTTCTCTGTTAAAACTCCACAGCATGTTATGCGGTGAAATTCCTTGCCACGTTGTAAACTTATGCTTTAAAAGAATTCTAAGGAATAGTTTCCTTAGGATGTGTGCGTGTCAGCTGTTTCAACCCAGAAATTCCTCCATTGTATCTGCTTTGGATGGATACTAAACCCTATCACATCGCTGACTCGTCCTGTGTAATTATCTCATTCCAAGGCCAAATGAATATATACAAGTGGGGCCTTGCAACAAAATGTTGCAGTGTGGATTGCTTCTGTTTTGGGTCCCAGCCTCTTCTTCCCTTCCCTCTTATTTTCCTCCTCCCATAAGCATCACTTGACATCCCATGCCCATTGAGCAGGCTCAGTCTGTTTTGGGTTTACCACTCCCTTTGTTTCCCCTCCACCTAAATGGGGGTTGAATAGAGGGTGGGGTGGACACACTGGTGTCCGGTCAAAGCTAAATTCAAATCATTTCATTTCTCCATTGATGTTTATGGACAGTTCTGTCTTCTATCATTAGAACACTGAAAAAATCGCTTTTCGATATGAACTAGCAAGCGACTTATTCTGACTTATTCTTACTATACTGCCTTGGGTATACAGCCATACTTTGGTTTAAGTACGCCTCGGTTTGAGTACTTTCAGTTTAAGTACTCTGCGGACCCGTCTGGAACGGATTAATCCACTTTCCATTACTTTCAATGGGAAAGTTCGCTTCAGGTTATGTACGTTTCAGGTTAAGTACGGACTTCCGGAACCAATTACACTCATACCTCGGGTTAAGTACGCTTCAGGTTGAGTACTCCGCGGACCCGTCTGGAACAGACAGAGCTCAGCACAGCTGGGCAGAGGAACGCCTCCATCCCACCCAAATCTCTTCAAGTATGGTGGGTCAGGGGTTGGATTGCTCAGTAAGTTTGATCAATTCCCTAACAAAGTAAAGGCAAAAAAAATGCACCCAGGTAACGCGGGTGGTGCTGTGGGTTAAACCACAGAGCCTAGGGCTTGCCGATCAGAAGGTCAGCGGTTTGAATCCCCATGACGGGGTGAGCTCCCTTTGCTCAGTCCCTGCTCCTGCCAACCTAGCAGTTGGAAAGCACGTCAAAATGCAAGTAGATAAATAGGAACCGCTACAGCGGGAAGGTAAACGGCGTTTCCATGTGATGTTCTGGTTTGCCAGAAGCGGCTTTGTCATGCTGCCCACATGACCTGGAAGCTATACGCCGGCTCCCTCGGCCAATAATGCGAGATGAGTGCGCAACCCCAGAGTCGGTCACGACTGGACCTAATGGTCAGGGGTCCCTTTACCTTTACCTTTATACAAATTAAAATGAAATGAAATGAGATGGTCCATTCTAATATAATATAATAGTCTCCTGTTCCTCCCCCGCCTACTCAATCTTACTTTTCCCTGTACCCACTCATCAGGTTCATCCCCTGACCCATTAACGCAACATCCCATGCCATTAAATGGGGCTGTTTTCCCCTCTAGATGTTTCTTTCCGTGTGTGTGCATACCTTGAAGTTGCCCCAGATTTACTGAGACTTCCCTGTTGATCATTAGTGGTGTGGCTTTGGCTACAAGACCTTCTCCGCAGTCACCATCATTTCAGGCTGCGGGAGTAGCTGGAAGTGGGCTGCATTGCACAGGTAGGCTCATGTTGGGAGTGGGCACTCCAGTCCTGCAGGTACCCCAGGGCCAAACCGTACAGGGATTTGACTCATACAGAGTGTTTTTGAAAAGAGGCTTCAAGCCACTGGAGCTGTTGAAGATATTTCAATTGGCCAGGCCCAGTCAGCAGCTACCTAACGACTGCTCTCTAAACAAATTGCAGTTTCCAAACATCCATCAAATAGAGCCTCATATATCACACATCACAGTAGTCTATCTTGGAGGTTATCAAGAGCATGCATAACCGTGGCTAAGCTATCCACCTAGAAAAATAGTGTGAAATGCTATGTCTTCCAAAACAGTCCTATTAAAAGTTAGTGAAATGGCTTGGAAGGAAGTAGGCTGAAGATCACAAGACACACACCTATGTTTATATTTCGTTATGCTATTAAGGATGAAACCGTAGTTTTCATTTATATGATATGTTTATATCCTATTCTCCTCATTGGCCACAGTTTGACACAGAGTCAAATATATTAAGCCCATTCATTTTAGTGTGCTTACCCTCACTTAACTCTGTGTTGGATTGAGGCAAGAATGTCCTAGAAACAAATGTAAGCACATATGTTTTGATTTACTGCTCCCCTGCACCATGAAGTGCCCTTAAACTTCACAATATGAGGCTGCAGTCCTAAACACAGCTACTAGGAAGTAAGCTGCATTAAAAACAATGGAACTTACTTCCGAGTAAACATGCATTGGATTTCAGTATAAAATTGAGCCTCATATACACAAGTGCTGATTCTGAATTGGAAAATTGTTGTTTTATTACCATTTACGGGAACATTCTGAAACCTAATAGTCCAAATAAATTTCAGGTTCTTATGAGTGTAGAAACCAAGTGTAGAAACTGGCTATTCAATCATTTCAATTTTGATTCTTCCATACTACAATCAATCACACTTTGAATATAGGCTTTGCCTTGTTCTGGCTGTGGTGTGTATAAACTTTCACACCACTAAAAGATGAGACACTTTCACATTAGAATGAAAAACAGCTATCAGTATTGGGACACCTTAAAGACTAACAAGTTTGTTACTGCCTGAGGTTTTTGTAGACCAGGTTCTGCACTGTGAAATGCATGAATTGAAATCCTACATTTATTGGGATATTGGAACACTAGCTTTTACATTCACCTCAAATGATCTTGAATTGTTCAGTCTGCGTTGAAGCTTCCAAGATCTAGAGTTATGGGTCTACTCATGTGTAAGCAATCCCTTATTGCAGTTGGGGGTGTGATTTAGGAGGTCAGAGTACATAATGCCTTCCTCTGGAATTAACACTGGTCTCTGACTTCTTGTTCCTAGTCCTTCAGGTCAGTCTCCCTTCCTTGCTGCATTATACCTTGCCTGAATGCTTTGGGATGTTAACCTTGAACTTTGTCTCTGGATTATGTTTGGACTTTGACTGCTTTTCTGTGGTTGACCTTAGCTTGTTTAGACTGTGCTGCAGCTGCAACATTGCCTTTGTTGCTAAGTATTTGGTGAATGCTTATATCTTTAGTAACTGGGGCCTTAGCCCCCGAGAGCACCTTCCAGGCTGTGACACGTGTAGTTGTCATGCCCACATGTAGTTGACATGTCATGAACCCCCCTCCACCTGTGTGTTCATTTGGATTCTGAAGGGTCTTTATTCACATTCTTGATGGATGCAGAACTTTCCCCGTGTGAGGTGGGCCTCAACTGGGCCAGAATCCCTTGTCCTGTAGAGCCCTTTCACACCCTGGCTGAATGTTGTTCATAAACAAAACCAAGTGCAGAGGCTTTTGGCATTCATCAACTCTCAAATTTAACCCACCAAAGGTCCACGGGAAACTAAGGGACTTGCACTGTCCTTGCCCCCACCTGGTTCTCTGCTTCCCCCTGTTTTCTCCCTCCCAAGTCTATCCTTCCAAGTAGACCCTCCCTCCTTTTTCTGCTTCTGGAACCATCTGGCAGCCAAACGGGTGTTTCTCCTGAGACTTGGCTCCCTGCCTGGTCTGCCGCCACTCTTGGTCCTGAAGCTGGGGTGTGGGGATTGTAATGGAAAAACTGGCCATCAAGGTAGGACTTAGGAGTTCTTTGCAAACCCCAGGTGAAGCATGAGATCAACAGGTTGCCATTATAGCAATGTATGTGGGTTTCTCCATAGCAGGGTGCTCTCAACCCTCTTCCTCTGAAGATATCTCTCCATGGGCTAGGTCAGCTGGGATTCTGACAAACATGCAGTTGTTGTGGGAGGGCATGCCACTTAGGGTTGGGGTAGTCTATATGACCTCATGACCTCTCACACATTTTTCCAGTGTTGTGGGGGCCATCTGAATACTCCCCCACAACATCTTCCTGGGTCTGGGGATTTTCCTGTGCATTCCCATAGCTCTGACCCCTGACTTTGTTCTTCTCTGGCCCAACTCTTTCCTTCTGGTTCCCAGCAACTGACTTATTTATGACAAGGCTCTTGAAGGATTGACACTTCCATGTCCTTTGCTGATCTTCACCCTCTCTTTGATTTTTCTCTTAATTCCCAGGTAGATTTCAATCACAGAGAAGACTCTTGATCTGTACTCATGTGATCCCTCAAGCCTTTATCCCCTCAGTGCGCTGACAATTAAGTCATTGCAACATTGCTGATTTCTACAGGTGTGCAGAAGTGGTGTCATGCAGGGACTCCAGTTTAAAAATAATAATCCACTAACCGTTGATGAACTATATTTAGGACATTATGTAGTGATTAGATTGCTCACAGCCAAGAAGAAAGTTCAGTAAACTTGCTTCCACCCCCCACCCCAAATTACTTAGCCAAAATACTGCAGCTTGGAAGAAAGTGTCAAGCAGAGACTTGGCATCGCACTTTGGACTCGCCAGTGAAATAAGATGTATTGAGAAAACAGTGATTTGCAGTAACCTTAAAGATGATGGCTATAGTCTGTAAAGTTCCTTTAGGTGCATGGATGGCTTTCCAACTCCCCCAATTTCTAACAGCAACTTCTCATGCTGTGTCAGAGTCAGCTGCTGTGAACTCTATCCCCTCCAAAAGAAAGAAAGAAAGAAAAGCCAGCAGTTACTGTAGGGTTCTGTTATAGGCTATTACATGTATGACAAAGATATACCTTGGAAGTCCAGCTGGCCACGTAAACATCATCATGCTGTCCTCTGGCAAGAGTAAGCCGATGTTTTGTCCTCATTGTTGTGCTACAGCCCCCAAAGCATCTAGAGGGCACCAGGTTGGCCAAGGCTCCTTTAAAGCTAGAGGAGAGGTCCCACAGGCTCCATAGCTCTTCTGGCTGTAGAGAACTGCCTGGCTTGCTAGGCTGTTTTGAATGATCTAATATTGTAAGCTTCGCTACATGGTGTCAAAGGGAATGTGAGCTTTTTTGTCACACATGGCAGAGGCATAAATGAAGGAGCACTCTTGCGGGTCTCAAGTCAGCAAATGAAACTGAAATGCTAGTTTGTGGTGATCCCGGTTTGGGTATATTGTTTACATCAAGCGAGAATGAAGGCTGCACTATCCGCTTCATTCTGTAAGTACTAATTGTTTAGGTTATCCAGAGAATCAAAGAGATATGAGAACCTGACTGCAGCTCTCAAAGTGACAGCCAGACTGGTTTTAGCCCTCCGTTGGAGGACTGGTGGTTCCTGGGAGCTTCCTCTTCCTCTCTCCTAGGAAGAACTCCACAATTACTGTAAATTTGTGAAATCTTATAAGTGGCATGGTGCTCTCCAGATGTTGGTGGGTTACAACTCTGATCACCTCTGACCGTGGGCCACAGTGGCTGAGGCTGATTGGGAAATTTAGTCCAACATCTGGGTGGCACCATGTTGGCTACCCAGCATGAAAGATTAAACAATTTATTGTGGTGTAAGCCTTCATGAGCCACAGCCTACCTCATCTGGTATATCTGTCTATCTGAGTGAAGGCCATGAAAGCTTAGGCCAGGCATCCCCAAACTGCGGCCCTCCAGATGTTTTGGCCTACAATTCCCATGATCCCTAGCTAACAGGACCAGTGGTCAGGGAAGATGGGAATTGTAGGCCAAAACATCTGGAGGGCCGATGTTTGGGGATGCCTGGCTTAGGCAATAATAAACTGGTTAGTCTTTAAGATGCAACGAGACTCTTGGGTTTGTTTGTGTGGTCTTTTGTTTTGACTACCCGTTTGGAATTTGTTGGTTGCTCTGTGGCTACAGAAAAGGGCAGACGGTGTAACCAGAACTTCTGGGAGCTGGTTTCCCTCCCTCCAAGCAAGACACCTCTCTTGAGTCACTGGCTATCTGGAGGGGCATTTAGAAAAAGTTGGCTTGTTTCTTTTGCTTTCCTCAAGCCACCAAGAGGCTTAGGAACAGTGTGGAATGTATCTTCCTGCCAAAATATAGTCTTTATAATAGTGAAATCTGGGCCCAGTGTTGTACTCATTCAACAGACGTAGCACAGCTAGAAAGGTCATGGCAGCATCACCCACATGGAGGTAGGGGAGAGGTCTTTGCTTTCTCCAAAGGATAGTGTGCCCAGTAGTGCAGGTACAGTTGCAAACCCCTATTGCATAAAACGAGTCTATAAAATAGTGTGATTTTTTTTAAAAAAATTGTAATTGCCCTAAGCATTGTCATGTAATCATCAGAAAGCTAGAGAATATTACTCTCCATGGAGGCTACAAGCTTTATTACTCAGGTAGCAGCACAGTCTCGAAACATATCCTTAGTCTCTCAGGAGGTTACTTATCTATATTATAAAGAACCTTATAAAGGGGGGGGATTCTGGAGGTAGGGGGAAAGGGGGGATTTTGTTTCTGTGCCTGTTCTGTTTAGTTGGGTTTTTTACTTAATTGTTGTACATGTACAAATCAATAATAAACTTTATTTTTTTTTAAAAAAAAGGAGGTTACCTGAGTTACCTTGATATTTTTGGAAATGGGTTTAGATTTCTTTCATTGCTGGTTTCAACAGAAGATGCAGCTTGTACCATTGGCATGAACCAAAGGTTGTGGCCCCCCTTTCAGCCTCTGTTGTTTCAGGACTTTAATGCCTTCAACCTCCATATCCCTGATTACATTACAGTAATCCTGATACTTTCCCAAAATAGAAAAGGAGATTTTTGCTGTTTCTGATAATCATCCAGCTTCAGCATAAGGATGCTGGCTGGGGCTGATGGGAGATGTATGTTGGCACCTGTCTGTCTCAAGAGATAATGGAAGACTGCATCATTTTTTTGGGGGGGGGGTTAAGTTAAACCGCAGGACCAGATCCAGTTTTGGAAGAAACTGATTTTCTTGATTCATTTCAATAGAGGTTTAGGCCCGGTATTGACAAAGAAACTGCTTTGGCCACCCTGTATGATGACCTCTATCAAGAGAGAGGCAAGGGAAACATGTCCCTGTTAATTCTCCTCAACCTCTTAGTACAGGGAGGTCAAGGAAAGAACATGGAGGGAAGAAAGTTGCATGGAGGAAGTGGTGGCTGTGGTTAGACTTGTCATTCCACATTGGGGCCCAGGATGGATCAGTGAGACCCGATTCACTACTCTCCATAATTTTATCTTCTCAAAGTGACCCTCCTGTAAAAGTAGTTGATGACATGATTGCCTTTTACAGTAAGCTTTTGCTGTCATGTTTGTTCAGATGTCCTCTGTAAAGCGTGGTAGGTAAGCTCTGTTTCCTGAACTGGAGGTATGTTAAATGCATTGAAGCACATGGAGGTGTGTGTGTGTGTGTGTGTGTGTGTGTGTGTGTGTTTGTGTGTTTGTGTGTTTGTGTTTGTGTTTGTGTAACAACCATTTTACTTGGATTGTATTTTCTAGGATTGCTAATCACAAAGTTGCAAAGTTATGACTCGAAGGATGATAATTGCTTTGAAAAGTTTTTTTTAAATGTTTTTAAGTTTAAAGAGGTTTCTTTAATTAGAGCCTTCACAAGTTCATTTAGGTCAGCTTTTGAAGTCTTTTATCGCAAACATTCGATTAGCCTCTTTTCTGACATTTATACTTTTTATTACAAGTTTCAAAATTTCACCATAATACTCACCATAAAATTACAGAACTTTGTAACAAAGGCATTCTTTAGGGGAGGTTCTACCTTGGAAATATGTAGCTATTTCTGAGAAGGCAACTCAAGTCAAAACACCGGCAAGAAAGTTAATGAAATCATTTACCGTATATTCTGGTGTATAAGATGACTGGGCGTATAAGACAACCCCCAACTTTTCCAGTTAAAATATAGAGTTTGGGATACAGTATACTCGCCGTATAAGAAATACGACCCGGCGTATAAGACGACCCCCGACTTTTGAGAAGATTTTCCTGGGTTAAAAAGTAGTCTTATACGGAGGAATATACAGCATTCCTCCTCCTGTTTCCATAATCCCTGTATCCCAGCACTGTAGGAGTTGCCAAACTCATATAGTCAGCTTTCCATTCTTTAAATATCAGCAAGTCTTGAGGGTGCAGCTAGTTAAAATTAGGACTGAGTTTAAATTGGGATGGGGAATGTGTTTTTCATGAAAGCTTTCCCAAGACTAAAAAAAAGTCCCGTCCCCCCCCCCATGGCAGTGCCTATTCAGAATGAGGACAACACTATCTGCCCTCCTGAGTTGTCTTCAAGAACTCACATTGATGACATTGATGTTGTCAGTTTAAATATGTGGTTCCTACTTGGCTAGCATTGTAGTCCAGAAGGAGATTATGAGCTGAGTTCAAACTTTAGAAAGGTTTGGACTGCTGGTAATTAGCTGGAAGTTCTGAACTAGGGGAGCTCATACAGTGAGCCATCCAATTCTGAATTTTGGCTGCATCTTTAGCTAGAGTTAATTCACAAATGTGTAAGAAAACTGCTGAACTAGTCATTGCACCCCACCCCATAAAAGCTTTTCTGAATTTTGTGTTTTTGCAACCCCTTGAATGATATATTTAGCATTGAGGCCTGCCAGTACAGAAACGGATTGAGCCAGAATAATTGAAATTAACCAGGACTGTAGATTAGGTCATTAAAACACACACACACACCATTTGTTTAGCATGTATATAGTGATAATTGTCCCTGCCAGATCCTGTTCGCAATGCATTTCATCTTTGTTTTTTCCCAATGCATTCGAATATGAATTGAGAAACTGTGTTTCATCCATAACATTTTGTCTAAAGAGCTCTTTGTATGGGGTGAATTACATTTAACTGCTACAAGGGGTCATAATAAGATGTCAGGTGAAATGCACTGATTGGCACTGATGAACGGGCTTGTTGAAATACTGGAGAAGCTCTTATATGGAGGCACGGCTGCAGAAACATTGTTTAGAGCTTCTTCTCACTTAAGGGCCCGGGCTGTAATTACATAAACAGAACCACTTCAGCCATCCCAACATGTCATCGTGAATTTTCCAGCTAATCTGTCCATTCATCTTAATGGCCCAGAACTCACACTTTATGTCATCTCCGCCCCCCAGTCTTTGTACCCTCCTTTGATCTCTTGAAATGTCTGTCACAGGGAACACGTTTATCTTGAATTATGTGGGGAGGAAGGGTTAGGGAGCACACTTCTGAACCCTTGGCATGAAATTCCTAAGCAAACCTTTCTAGTTTCTCTGTAAAATAAATTAATATAATATAATATAATAATAATATAATAATAACAACCAAGGGACGTGTTGATTTTTAAAAAATTGTTTTGAAATCAATGACAAAATAGACACCAAGCAAATGAATCCTACTGAATAACATTCTCCTTAGTACTACTAAGTGAGAAGCCCTTCTTAACAAAAAAGTATCCTCCTCGTCCTCCTCCTCCTCCTCCTCCTCCTCCTCCTCCTCCTCCTCCTCCTCCTCATTCTATCATTTATGAATTGCTTCCTCTGAAGCATCTCAGAGCAATTTTACAATACAATAAAAACCATATACAAAACAATTGGATATATAAAATAGTTAAAACAACTGTGTATACCTTAGAAGGTTTGTTGAAGGAAGAAATTACAACTAAGCATTAGGATTTTCTCCATTTCCCAGTTTTGTGCTGGCCGAGCCACTTGCTTGCATTTTGTTGCGGTTGAATGGCAGGAAAGAATAGCTCTTTTGTACCTTGTGTGTGTGTTCTGTTGTACTAATGCTGGTATCAGGTTGCTATATAAACACATAATAAAAAGAGATGTGCAAGGAAGGTGTTAAGGATAAAAAGATACCTGAGGGGGAAACATGCAAGAAGCAGTTGAGCAGGAAGGACTTGAATCCGGAGTGAATCAGAGCTAATTTGGGGGTGGATAATAGGTCTGTGCAGTCCACGGCCATGTCGTGGGTCTTCAATCAAAAGTTTGTTCTGTCCTGTATCCACATTAATCTGCAAATTTATTTTTTTATACCCACGCAAGAATTCTATTGAAATGTTTGCGAAGGTAGATCAAGGACTATTTATGATGCCACAGTCGCAGTGAGAACTTTATTGGCCCAAAAGTGGAAGTTACAAGAGGTACCTACGATTGCAGAGTGGCAGGCGAAGATGATGGACTTTGCAGAACTGGCCAGACTGACTTGCAGGATTCGAGACCAGGGCGATCCAAAATTCCAAAGGGATTGGAGTAAATTCATTGTATATTTGAATAATAACTGCAAAAATCTGAAGACACTAGCAGGGTTGAAATAAATCATACAATGTGGATAATAGGTTAAAAGAACTAAATTGTGAGACTGGATTTGAAAATGGAAAACCTGTTGAAGGGAAGGAGGTAAGATGCATGAGTATCAGAAGGATGGGACCTTATCTGTTAAAACCAACAACAGATAATAACGTAAATTCGGTAAAAACAGGGCCTAATATTTTGGGTCAGAGAAAGTCTGGGCAAAACGATGTATATTTGCAAGATGTTTGAAACAACTGATGACTGATGTTTCATGTATGGCAGAAAGAAAAACATTCCAGAGTCCAGGGGTGATACTGGAAAATGTCCATTTTCAGGTCACCACCTTGTGATATTCTATAGGGTGCCACAAGTAAAAAAAACTTCCCAGAAGATCTAAGGATCTATAGAGGAGCAGGTGGCCCTTCAGTTAACCTGGTCATCTCTCTGATCCTGTGTTAACTTCCTTACTCTGCAAGCCTTACCTGATTCCACAGCCCAATCGGCTTACCTAGCTGCTTCCTTTCTCTATGTCTGCCTTACCTACCTGAAACTAAACTCAGCTTGCCTCTCCAAATGATAGCCAGCTAAGTTATACTCAGAGTAGATCCACTGAAATTAATAGACGTGACTCATTTAGCTCCATCAATTTCACTGGGTCTATTCTGAGTTGAACTTAGTTTTGCCTTGACTCTTGGCAAGATGCCTCAGTTTGGCCATCTTGGCTTAGAACTGAAGCCCAAGGCCTTCTCCTCCTCCGCCAGTGCATGGCACTGGAGCGAGACCATTTTCACCATATCAAAGTTTGCTGGGATTGAAATGTAAGTAACTGATGCGCACACAAGGTCTCCAAGAGTCATGTGCTGAATGCTACCCCCTCCCTTTGAACCTGTGAGGCAAACTCTTTATTGATCATTAACATTCCTCAGCTGTTCCTTGAAATCCCCGTTTTCTACGGACAAAGTTATGATGATATATATGTGAGTTCTGCTTTTAGGATCATGACAGTTCTTGTAAGGGACTTTAAAGAATTGCTAACAGATTTACTCCCTTGCTGTTCCTGCTCTGTGAGCCAACCTGCCATTTTCCTGCTTTCATTGCTTCTCTATGAAATTTAACTCTTTGGAGATTTAAGCTCTCTCCTATTTTATTATATTGGAATCAAGTCTGCTTCCAGGATTTACATTTTTTAAAAAACCCAGCCGTATGAATATGCCGTTCTCCATCTCTGGGCAAGCCCCATTGATGGATGGAGGCTGTACAACAGCAAGGCTTGATGGATTTTGCCCTATGTTAACAGACACACATCTAAAGTGAGGCTACATGCTTATTTAATCATCTGAGGAATGTCGCATACTATCCTTGGAGCAACCGTCTACTAGTAAAGAGGAAATCATGTTTGCTTTCATAATAATACATCAATCAGGCTCAGGGACATTCTTTCTTACAAGTCACCTGCTAGTCACTTTAATATATTAGGCATATCAAAAACAAACTGTCTCTGACTGTATCGTTTCATTTATAAATCCCTTCACTTCCTGTGGGGTGGAGAACCAGCCACCAAATAAACAATGCCAAACCTACAGACATCTCCCCAGTGTAAACCCCACTTTCGGTCATGCCGAACATTTAAAGAACATTTGGCGGACTGTAGTTTGTTAAGGGTGCTAGGAAATATAGCTCTATCAGGGGTAAACTACAGCTCCTGGAATATTTTGAAGGAAGCTATGTGCTTTAATAGGGACCCAGGTGGCGCTGTGGTTAAACCACCGAGCCTAGGGCTTGCTGATCAGAAGGTCGGCGGTTCGAATCCTTGTGACTGGGTGAGCTCCCGTTGCTTGGTCCCAGCTCCTGCCAACCTAGCAGTTCGAAAGCACGTCAAAATGCAAGTAGATAAATAGGAACCGCTACAGCGGGAAGGTAAACGGCGTTTCCATGTGCTGCTCTGGTTTGCCAGAAGCGGCTTTGTCATGCTGGCCACATGACCTGGAAGCTACACGCCGGCTCCCTCGGCCAATAATGCGAGATGAGCGCGCAACCCCAGAGTCGGTCACGACTAGACCTAATGGTCAGGGGTCCCTTTACCTTTACCTATGTTCTTTAAATTTATGATGTGGATGCGACTGGCGTTTCTTGGAGGCTGTTTAGATTGCTCCACATAGTAGTAATTATCATATAATGCAGGGGCGATGTTGTGATAAGTTGTGATGTTAGGACTGTGGGATGCAGGATAAAGTCCAGGTTTGTACAGCAACGTTGTTGTTGTTGTTGCTGTTGTTGCTAAACATATTTATATCCTGCCTTGGGATTCAGGGTTGCTGAATGCTTATGTTGAGTACAACTCTGGTGAGCTGTAGCCTAAGTTTGATGCAGCCCCTGGTGAAGTGGTGAAAGAGGAGCAGAGTAGACTTTGGGACTACCAAGAGGGCCAGGGCCTGGAGAGTTTTGACTAGGTGTTGGTGAGGGGCTACTTTGGGACACTGGTATATTTAATGGATGAGGATTCCCATACAGGCAGGAGCAGCAGAAGTAAATGCTGCTGCCAGCCATTTCTCATAACCACAATTCTACAGGTGGTTATGAACCCTATCATCTGTGTTACGTGGAACAAAACATCTTCCCTGTTCAAACTAATTGTGTATCCTCTCTTTGAAGCGCCATCTTATCATGGCCCTGTGTAAACAGGGTTGTCTAAATACCGAAATTGTTGGGATTTGTAACCCATAAAATGGCACATCAGTTGGCATGCAGTTGAGAAACCTAGGCTTCAGACTGCCTTCTCCACTGAAGTTTGAAGGGCTTGCGATTATGCCTCGATGTCAAAGGCAATTTCAGTGCCTCACTTTATTAGCCGATTAATGCTAATTCTACCAGCATCTGATTCTACCACTTACATTTCCTAGCCTCCCAATGGGAGGAATATGTCATGGCACATGTATTCAGTCCACAGACACATTTTACACACACTTGCAAGGCCCAGATGCTCTGGACTTGAAGTTTGGCGTTTAGATTGGTCTAATAATAGAGCAGCAACAAACCTTTAGGCCAATTCTATTCTCAGTTCTGTGCACTTAGATCCCACTGAAGTTAATGCCAACCTTATGTACTAAGCCAAGGACAGATTTTGTCCTTCATTTTCATCCAGTGTTGGATGATCAGCCTGGGAAATGGGCTTCTAAAGTGTACTTATTTTTTTATTGTTAACTTGGTAGCAGCTCCTTACTACCCGTTGAAACATAATATGGCAAAGAGCTGTTTTACTGCATTTTAGCCACTCTTAAAGTTCTGAAGTATGGAGTTGTGTATGTCTTTAGAGACACCGCCTTTGCTGGAAGAAAATAAAAATCTCACTTTATTATTTGAAACCATTTTACTATAGAACAACAAAAAAAAAACCTATCTGTGCTTCCTTTTGACCTTCTTTTGAATTTACTAGGGCAGGTTTGGATTTGAGTTGCGTCCATCTGGAGAAACAATTTGTCCAGATGTACAAACCTTTCACTATGCAATTGGATGAGGTTGACTGTATAAATGGTTGTGGATCCCTGGGGAGTAGACCAGCTTGTATCTAATCAGTCCTTCCAAAGCTAGGCATCCGAGTATGCAGAAATTGACTAATTGGAAGAGCAGCGTTTTATATACCGCTCTGTATTCTGTTAACACAGCCACTACCCACTTGGGCATGCATGCTCACAGATTTATACACAACACACACTCTTCTCCTTTTAAATGTAGCTTTTACAAAGTAAAGTGACAGGTGTCCTTGACTTGGAATGCTAGCGGCAGAACCCAGGTCCTTTACTCACTTTGCAACCATGGCAACGTGCCAAAGGAAACTTGCTGCTTTGCTGTAGTGCCACAGTGCCACCACAGTAGATGGGTGAAGCATGATATTGCAGATTTGAATCAGAAGGGATCAGGTGCCCCAGTGAGCCAGTAGGGCTCCACTTGTTTCCATAAAGCTGTTGGCTGCCCTGGCTCCATAATCTGGTCAATATATTGCTCAGACACAGCATTGAGTTTCTCATGGACCTTCATTCTGTGGCTCTAGACCAGACACCCCCAAACTTCGGCCCTCCAGATGTTTTGGACTACAATTCCCATCATCCCTGACCACTGGTCCTCTTAGCTAGGGATCATGGGAGTTGTAGGCCAAAACATCTGGAGGGCCGCAGTTTGGGGATGCCTGCTCTAGACTGCATAGAAGATAGATAGATAGATAGATAGATGATAGATAGATAGATAGATAGATAGATAGATAAATGATAGATAGATAGATGTGTGTGTGTGTTTGTGTTTATTTTGGCCTCTTGATTTTTTTATCCAGAAATGGTAGGCACTTTGCCACCACTGTGCTCCTATGGAAGTCTACCCTAGGGAGAGAAGTAATAATAGAGAAACTTATACAGTAAGGAGGTCTCTCACCAGGATTTGGGCAAACAAAATGCTGATACTTTCTGACTGGGATCATGTTTTATACATCAAAATGTGCTCAACCATGAGTTTTGTCAAGATCCCTAGTATCTAAAGCCATTCTATGGGGGGGGGGGGAACCAATCCACTTGAAAAAGGGAAAATAAAAGTACTGATAGAAAGTCAAGGAAAAACAATCACATATCCAGTACATGCAGAATGTTGTGCTGAAAACATTTCTTTGCCTGTAAATTTGTTTGGTTAATAGAGGTTTGGACTAACCGACTAGGTTGGAAATGTGATGTTTCTCCTGCATTATAAATGATGCAAAGATCAGTAGGTTGTGTTTATGTGTCTCTCACACACAAACCCATCATAGCTGCCAAGTTATCCCTTTTTTACAGGGATTCTCCCTTATGCTGAATAGGCTTCCTCGCGAGAAAAGGGAAAACTTGGCAGCTATGAAACCCATGTAGATTTTTGCAATGGGGTGACAGGGATATGTGTGGTTCTGGCATAAAAAATATCAAGTTGATTCTGCTATTCATATTCCCCCTCTTTTTTGGATGAAAAATATGACAGCAGGAATGGTACTAGGTATGCAGATTGTAAGGGTCTCTAGAAAAGAGCGAGGACCTGCTGGAGTTTGGCTATCTGAAAATGTTCCTTTTTTGTGTCTCAAGTTCTTCACAGCTCAGAACATGTTGGCAGTCACCATGCTATGAAATCATTTTCTTACAGCTGTGGGGAAATTTGAAATACTGATAGCCTGCCCAATATTTACTACATATAGCTTGTAGCGATGCTATTGAACTTCATTTTGTTTACATTTTTAAGTGAGCCAATCTATTTCACACTTTCCAGACTAAAAAATGCATTAGAAAACAATTCATCATTTGGTTTGCGTACTGAATTTTGCAGTGCAATTGTTGTTTTTTAAAAAGATACTTAAATGTGTATTTTATTGAAAGTTGCATACAAAAAAATGCATTGGAATTGCATATTTTGGAGGCAAATGCATGGAAAAGACATATGTAATGTATATTTTAAGGGAAATGCATACAATATGAATGCCAACTTTTGTGCTGTTTTTATTTTTAAATTCACATCCTTTGGCATAGAACTGATTTATGATTGAACACATTTGAGGCAAAGGCAGATCAGAAATGGATGGATAACTGAAAAATTTGAGATGTACTAAAGAAAAAGTAAAATGAGGGGCTGTTACTACCGTATTTAATGAAAAGTAATGAGGCGATGTCCCACCTTGTAGTCCAGACAGAGCCCTGAAAAGTAATCTTAACATGTTGCTAACTGTATCCATAATAAACAGACAAAACAGTAAAGTCATGCACAGGTCTTTAAGCTGCTGATTTTTTTTCTTGGTACTACCTCTCTGATTCCTGTAGAGGGAGCTGTAGTAGAAGACTCACCTTTCCATAATTAATACTGTATTACTTTTATCAGCTGGTGAAAAGAGTATAGCTGAAAGTTGCAGAAAGTCTTTTGCAGATAGCCTTTCTTCGCCTGGCCCACAAACTTGTAAATCATCTCAAGACATAGTTGCCAACTGCATTAGCATTTAAAATAATAATAATAAAGGAAATGACTATATTTTTTTGCAGCAGACATCCTGGAGCCCTCTGTTTTAGATGTTATAGGCATCATACTGAATAAATGTGTGTGTGTGTGTGTGTGTGTGTGTGTGTGTGTGTGTGTGTGTGTATGATCAAAATAAATCAAGGACAGGGAAAATTTCAAGAAATTAGCTTAGTGTGTTACACTCAGTACTTTTTTTATTAAAAACAAAACAAAAAAGAGGAGCTTTCCCCCTCTCTCTTTCTCTCTCCCCACCTCTCTTTTCTTCCCATGATGTTTGTGGCTTCCCCCTCACTCCCTTAATGTAATATGCCGGTTTCTTTTCTTCTTCTTTTAAGAGCTGCACACAGATATTTATGACATTCTTAAAATACGTGTTTGGTTTTCAGTTCGGGTTTATTTGTTTCCTCCATCAGCCAGAATAAATGGTTACAGTTGATGTTGGAAGTGTGAAGCGAGTGACTCCCGAAGGAAGCAGCTGCAGTTTCCCCCAGGAGGATAATTGTCCAGATGGGGGTGCAACTTGAATACAATATGGGGGGGGGCAGGTCGTTCGCACCCCATTTGAATGGCAATGCTCATCAACTTTGGGAGCCTGACCCCCTCAAATGTCTTAATGGGGGTGGTGGCGGGACCTCAGCTCCTAGGAGTTGGCTCCTATGGGTCCAGATACTCTTAATGAATGGAAATTGGATGTTTTTTTAAAGTGTCCTAGCGCAGCCTGCTTTGACAGTGATGCTCCTGATAAAGGATGCAAGTAGGAGGGCTACCAAGACACCCCGCCAATAAATCACACCTCACAAAATCTTTTAAGTTTAAGGTTTTGGGCATTAATTTGGCCACAACTTTATTTAAATACAACTGAATGTGAGTGGTTGCTTAGGCATTGGTTCTTGCCGTCTGTCCCTCGCCTGACCTAGTAGGGGAGCAAGTAGGTAAGCACCCTTACCAGGAGAGATCGGGGCAGGGGCCACGCCCTTCACCTCATCCCTCAGATGCTTCCCGATGCTTATGCGTGGCCCTGGCCCCTGCGGGGATATGCGGACTACATGTATAGCCCCAGGATTCCTTTAAAGGAATACCCCTAAAGGCAGCAGCAACCATGAGGGGCAGGCCCAACCAAATCTGTACCCCTCAACCATCCAATTTGAACCAATGCCTAACCGCCAACCTTACAAGTTGTGACTTATTGCAGCGTAGTAGGCAAAAACCACCTGGCACCAGCCAATCAGCCAAGTGGCAAAATTCCTACCAGGCCCCTGATCCAAAACAGGTGACCCCATGAGAGGCGCAGCAAGGTCAATGCAAAAACACCTAAAATTAGAGGAGGGCGGGCGGGGGATTAATTGCGAGCAGCAAAAGTGGAATTGAAAGCTGCTCTCTAAGCATATATAGGGTAAGGCTGTCAATCAATCACTTGCTACAAGCAAATTTCCCCAGCAACAGCACACCCACCAATCACACATGTGGCCATCCAAACTGACCCGCCTCTCCCACCCTGGGATGTCTTGTTAACCCTTCCGCAACCCATGCTCTACTTTATGGGAGAACCTGCTATCTGAATTGAGACATTCCCACAGGTGATTGCTGCTGTCGAATTTGACTATGCTGAGCATCTGTTAGTGGGAGCAGGTGAGGAGTCTTATCCAGCAATGGGTCTCTGTATGGCGACAATTTACCAGAACTGCCCACTGTTGTTGTTGACGATGTATAATTCCTGTTCCAGAGGTTTAGAGAGATACAACATCAAACCCTTGCTCACATTGTTCGAATTCTTCACATTATTATTTAGTAGAGCTGCTCAGGAAGATCCACCAAAATTTTGTTCTCCCTGATTTTATCCATTTGGGGCATCTTGCACCCAAAGGTTCTTGCTGGAATGCACCTAGACTGTAATGAAGGAAAAGCAAGCACAAATCAGGGAAGTAGTACTAATGCACTGCAGATCTGATAAAATGGATTTGAAAATGCCTAATTGCTTCGTGACAATTAAACACTTGGTATTGTATATGCCTCCGTTGCTGTTTATTTAAAAGAATATTCTGTTCTATTAATTAGGCAGACTAAGACCAGTAATTTGCAAAGAGGAAACCCGAGCTTTTACAAAGCTGACACTGACATTAAAGCACAATATCACTTTCACTTACAATAATATTTCCATTTGCCACTTTCCACTGACATGTTCCTTATGGAAACTCTTCCGTTTTGTATCAATCTCATCAGAGGGCTCTCGTTTCTTTTGTGGAGTGTTATAAGTCAGCCAAAGTGAGGATATTGTGATGCCTTTAAATGCCAATTTAGAGCAATTCTTTATGTTCATGAGAATTTCTTTTCAGAAAATGAAAGTGCAGATAGCTCATTTGAAACTTGCATGTTACGGCCGTGCTGATATTTTTACTTCTTATAACATGTTTCTCTCAAACCCAAATTATCCCACAGACAGTGGGAGACAATCTGTTAATTGAAACCTAGACTTCTTTCCTCCCTTTCTGAAGGCCTAATTTAGACTAGTTCTCAAAAACTAAATAAACAGCAGTCTGCCTGCCTATTAAAAAATGAGTGTGTCAGGTTTCTGTGTATTTAAGTCCTCGAGTAAATCTCCATTTAGCGTCTCACAAGGGGCCTTGAAATATTAGAAAGAACCCCTGAAATTCATATAGTGCCTACTAAATGAAGGGTGGGCATGAGATACCTTGTCCTGGGAGAACTAGAAGAATATAGTTAAAGCATGCACACACACACACACACAATTTCCAAATGAATTATTAGGGGATGGTCCCGGCCCCCCCCAGATCCTACAAGCCCCTGTCCTTTTGTGCTGGGCCTTTCCCCTCCCGTTTCTAAAACCTTTTTCAAGTTTTATTTTGCTGAGCGCACTGCAAAGTGCAGGGCTGGTGATTCCTCAGCTACCTGGTATATTCAGTTGCCCAGAGGCACACATATGCATATAAACCAGCAACTGTAGTAATAAAAATAGGTTGGTGAAAGTACTTCTCTTTTATTGTGAATTTGTATATGTTCCTGTCTCTGAATCAAGATTATGTTAGAACAATTCTGTTGAGCCTGATGCCCTCGGTGTTGTTTAGGACTACAGCTCCCTTGACCTTCCCGCACCAGATCAGTGAAGGTTAGGCTGCGACATTTAGGAGCAGGGTAATTATTAATAATAATAATAATAATAATAATAATAATCTCTCTCTCTATATATATATATGAATATAAACTGAGCATGTGGGTTACTTTTCTCCGAAACCGCTTCACCGATTGCATTCAAATTTGAACACAACGTCCAAAGCGAATGTCCGAAGGCTCTTATAAGGTTTTCAAAGACAGATGCCACACCTCCGCCAGGTGAAACCCCCCAAAACTCCTGTTCCAGAATGCACCACTCAGCCGAAAGTGCATGCTGGGAAAAGAACCAGGTTGCAAACCACCGCCCCCTAGCGGCGACTACACTGGTACTACACCTAGAGAACCTTCCTTCTCAACAGCACCTCAGCTGCCGTTTACATAACTAGGCTGAAGCCTTTACAGACTAGGCCGAATGGAGGTACTCACTCGCCCGGGTGGGGGGAGGAGGGGACGGGATAGGTCAGGACACAGTGGGGCCAGTCACAGGGATGACCCGGGGGTAGGGGGAAGAGGGGGCGTGATACGTCATGGGTCGGGACAGGGTGGTGGCAGTCACAGGGATTAGCCACGGCAACGCATGGCAGGGCCAGATAATAATAATAATAATTAATAATAATAATGTTTAAGTGCCCCATAGAGGTATTTGTAGCTGTCTGACTGCACACCAGGATATTAAAAAACACACAAAAAAACCTGGACTCTTTTGTACCTTCTTATTTTAATTCTGCATACCCAGAGCTGAGGATTCTCATGTAATATTTTGAGTCTGGCTTAGTTTTTATGTCTAAATAATGACCCTCTGGAAATCGTTTTTTTTTTTTATAGGGGAAACTGCAACTTAAGCTTAACCGGGGCAGCACCTTACAATAACACATTTTTTTGGAAACAGCACAATCCCTTTGGTCTCAAGGGTGCAGTCATAGTGAGAAAGTTGTATAATATAGTTTAATTTACCATAAATACATAACATATTTCATAATGATTTGAACATGCTGAAAAATTCACCATATAGATTGTAATAAAGCAGCCTACTAGTGAACGTATTGCTCTTTGCTTCCCTCACCCTTCTTCCCAGTGGTCTTAGTGGGGTAAAGCATGAGGTTTTTTTAAAAAATAAAATAAAAATATGTTGAACATTTATTTATTTATTTCCTCTCCTTTCGACTTGTTCATGAAGCTGATAAATTGCTAGTCTGGCAGCTCGTTAGTGTGCAACAAATTCATTCTCTACAATCCTTGATGCATACCTGCCAAGTCTCCCAAGAAACCCCCATTTTTAAAGCCGTTTCCCGCTGTTGTCCTGAATGGCGAAATATCCCGTAATTCCCCTGAATTTTCAAAAATCGGGAATTCTACGACATGCATAGAAGCGACTTCCGGTGCCGCTCTGCCCATGTCTGGGCACTGGAAATCGGGCAGCGCCGGCACCGGAAGTCGCTTCTGTGCATGTCTGGACATGCTTAGAAGCAACTTCCGGTGCCGCGCCGCTGTTGATCCAGGATTTTTCAATCCGGGAGTTGATGGGTATGCCTTGATGTGGTATTGAGTCAAGCAATATGGTAAGACACCCAATCCCTCCCCATTAAATATAACAAGTGTTCAAGCCTTCTTAAAGCAAAAGGCAGCTTCTCCATTACTTTGGCTGCTGATGTGGTTGTCACATGGCTGTTCTCAGGATCTTGGTAAAGTCCAGAAATAAACAGTAAATTGCAAGAACTCAGGCCAGAAGAAAAATGGATTTCAAATAAATCTTCACAAGGTTTTATTTGTGTGATGAGTTCAAATAGGAATCAATCCCAGTATTGAAGTCAAATAAAGATAAATTCCAGTAAAAATCAGGACAAGGCACTGTTTCAACAATTCTTCGTCAGCAAAGATTCACAGGTCAGAGTGTACCAAGTCAAAGATTCACAGGTCAGAGTGTACCAAGTCTGTTTGCCTTGCACTCTGGGTGGCTCCCAACAGAATAATAATAATAGTAATAATTGATGCTTTTGAATTATGGTGCTGGAAGGAAATCAGCCCTGAGTGCTCACTGGAAGGACAGATCCTGAAGCTGAGGCTCCAATACTTTGGCCACCTCATGAGAAGAGAAGACTCCTTGGAAAAGACCCTGATGTTGGGAAAGATTGAGGGCACAAGGAGAAGGGGACAACAGAGGACGAGATGGTTGGACAGTGTTCTCGAAGCTACCAACATGAGTCTGACCAAATTGCGGGAGGCAGTGGAAGACAGGAGTGCCTGGCGTGCTCTGGTCCATGGGGTCACGAAGAGTTGGACACGACTAAACGACTAAACAACAACACCAACAACAATAGTAATATTAAAGAGATAAAAGATCAAACATCAAAAACTTCCCTAAACAGGGCTGTCTTCAGATGTCTATGTTGCATTCCGACAAATTACTAAAAATGCAAAGGGGGAAAAGGTGAACACCAAATTATAACATAATATAGTATAATATATTCAATTGCTTACATGCCCTTTACCATGAGGTCCTAGGGTGGGTTACCACTCTCTCTCAGGGTTAAAGAGGTACACTTTCAGCATAGGAAGAATGCCAAATGCACCTAGTGAAGGTGCCAGCTTGGGCTGCCACAGAGAATGCCCTTTCCTAAGTTGCTGAACTTCTAACTTGAGAGGACTACCATCATGGATTACGAGATGGAATACGGAGCAGATATAATGGATTTCTATATGGTGGTAAATCAACCTGTAATGCAAATAACAAGGTGATACTTTAAGATACGCTATTCATTTCAATACAGTTGTTATGATGGTGGATGATTCCAGACAAACTTCCTCTGTGCCCAGTGGTTGGTTCAATAGAAAGTTTTAGGGGAGACTGGACCACCAGGGGTTGCATATTTGGAGAAATCTGAGAATTGGTTGTGGGCACCAAAAGAAAATGGTTACCATGGGCAGTGTGGCTGGCCACAAAATACAAGAAACCTTGTGCCACAATCTAAATAAGGTCATCTGATGGTGATCAGAAAGGGGAGCTTTTGTATTGTGGCACCCGCTCTTTGGAATAGCTTCCTCCCAGAAGCAAGGTGATGCAATTCCAATTCATGGCGACAACTTGCCTGTTTGCCGAAGCCTTTGTTGGTCACTGATACCAGCCACTTGCCGCAACTTTTTAAAGTTAAACTTTGTACCGACCGTTAATGCCGCTTGGTTTATTTTGTTACTGTATTTTTAAATTGATTTCATTTGTAAACAGCCTTGGGGTTCTTTATTCATAATGCACACTTTAAATAATTAAATAAACTTGAGTACAAGACAGAGTTTGGGAAACACAGTCATTAAAAAACATAAAAATAAAGCAACAGTCTTATTGCACGTCCCCCGTTTCTCCAAGCAGGGACAATGTCAAGGGGCAATAAGTGGAGGGAAACAGCAGGGGCTCCTCCAAGATAGCATAACTCCTAGCCATCATTATATTCCCAGAGAGAAGCCAAAAACGTTGAGATGCCTCAGCCAACTGACAGCTCTTTCTCTCTTTGTCTCCTCATCTGTCTCTTCCAAACTGCTGTTTTTATGCACACACACAATTTATTCTCTCCTGTTAGCATGGGTGTGTGCCTTTTCCCCAGGGTCTTTAAATCTTCCCCAGAGGCAGGGAGGAGGGGAGTGGTTACTGCACACACCCACCCCTGGTCTGCACCCTTGGTGGGGTCAACCTGGCCAACTCCTGTCCCCAAGCTGTAGAAATTTTATTCTAGTGCCCAGAGAGAATTCCAGTGATCTTTTAACCATTGGCTCCCATTAGCATGACCATTCTGTTCTATTAAGCAGAGTGGATGGGAGCCAATCAGATCAAGTTACAGGGAACCAGGCAGAGGGCCTTCTCGGTAGTGGCACCCACCCTGTGGAACTCCCTCCCATCAGATGTCAAAGAGAAAAACAACTACCAAACCTTTAGAAGACATCTGAAGGCAGCCCTGTTTAGGGAAGCTTTTAATGTTTGATGGACTATTGTATCTTAATATTCTGTTGGAAGCCACCCAGAGTTGTTGTTGTTGTTTGTTGTTATCACAGGAAAAACTGGGGCAGGGGGAAGTTGACCTTTTTCTTGCCTTCCATGATGGCTAGCTTGTTGAGGCTTCTGTCTTAGAAACAAAACAAAATACATTTTATTAGAAATTTGTGATTTTTATTTTTTTGCAGCTTAATACAGAGATCACATACCCCTTTTCCCTTCTGAAAAAGAAATAAAAAGAAGATAATTTGGATAATATGCTTGCCATTATGGATCCAATATGCTTTTGTCACCTGCAAATGAAAATAATTCTAACATAGACATTACTTTTTATGACAGTTTGCCATTTTTACACCTGAGAGTGTTTTTTTCTCCTTTTCTTCCCTTCCCTTCCCCACCCTCCTAGTTTTCATGCATATAAATCACATCAAAAGTATGACGGAAGGCTTGAATGAAATATTTTCTGCAGTTTGTGGGCCATCTAAATAGTTCATGCTCTGGAACTTTACCTAGTTGTTAATTGGCAGGTTAAACTTTTATGGGTTTCTGGTACCCTGGTGATACACGACTATTAAAAATTGCAGGTGGTTCATGGGGGAGGGAGAAGTAAGTTCCTGTGCTAGCAATATATAATAAAACTGTATATTTCATGTGCCTCTTGTGAAAGTGGAGACGTTAATACTCTCGTACAATGCCAGTCAATTAAGGAATCTTTATTGATCTCATTAAAGTATCCCCCACCCCCTGGAAATACTGAAAAGAGCCCTGCTTTTGGAGAGAAAAAAACACACAGGAAAAAATAATTAGCCTGAGTATTCTCTCCTTTGAATTAAGAAACACAGTGGGGCATTTAAATGCACCATTCAGTCCTGAGCTCAAATGTTTGTTATGTAAAAAATTCTGCCTGTGGTTTGAAAGGTTTCCTTTTTGATTTTTCTGCCATCAGATCAAGCCCAACTGCATGAGAGGCTGTTGCATCTGCCCCATCACACAAGGAAGCCTCTCTGCAAGTGCTTCCCGTATTTCAGGATTTACAAGTTGTTGGAAACTCTGTTCTGCGAGTCTGCTGGTTTCTGAATTTATGGGTGTTCAAGCCTAAGATACTCCATTGGGTTTCCTTTTGCAGACGTATGCGATCATATTGCAAGTTCTACAATATTTTTTCTCAAAAACCAGTGTTCCTAATTTTCCCTTTGGAGAAATAGTCGCACTGTTACTATGCCAGTTTAAATTCAAACTCTAATAGAAACTCGATATCTCACACAAATATGTCTCATAGAAGTATTCAATCTTTTCTCTTCCTCCTTCCATGTTATTACTACTACTACTACTACTACTACTACTACTATATTTGTATACCACCCTATACCCACAGGTTTCAGGGTGGTAAAGGTAAAGGTAAAGGTAAAGGGACCCCTGACCATTAGGTCCAGTCGCGGACGACTCTGGGGTTGCAGCGCTCATCTCACTTCACTGGCCGAGGGAGCCGGCGTACAGCTTCCGGGTCATGTGGCCAGCATGACAAAGCCACTTCTGGTGAACCATAGCAGCACACGGAAACACCGTTTACCTTCCCGCCAGAGCGGTACCTATTTATCTACTTGCACTTCATGCTTTCAAACTGCTAGGTTGGCAGGAGCAGGGACCGAGCAACGGGAGCTCACCCCATTGCGGGGATTCGAACCACTGACCTTCTGATCGGCAAGCCCTAGGCTCTGTGGTTTACACAGGATAAAATCACAATGTATTGCTTATTGAAGTGTAGTGGACATTGTTCATTGCCTAGATTCGAACTTAGCACTCTGCTTGATTTGCTCCCTATGACTTTAATGAGGCTTTTATGTGAATTCAGTGTTGCTGAGTCCCAATCAGGAGTGTAACAATAAAAGATCAGAAGTAGTCATTTCCAGAAGGTCTGCCATGTTACTCTCAACAAAAACAGTGAAGGGTCTTGCAGCACCTGAAAAAACTGAATGGTTTAAGCTTTTGTGGACAACAGTCCAACCATTAACTGAATGATGAGTTCTCCTGAGTTACAGACATATCTACATATGGTTGGCTGGGCGTGAGTGAGGATTGTAAATCATTAAGTTAGAAGAACATGAAATGCAGAGAGTGCAGGTTTATTGTGATTATGTTATTAATAGTGGCCATTCACAAAATGTAGTTGATGATGAGACAGATATCCTGGCGGTGGTAAATCAATTAGCAAATGCAGCGTGATGAAAGCATTCAGTTCACAGGACAACATCTTGATTAATTGTAACCTAGCGGTTTCACATAGCAGTCTCCCTTAAAACTTCCCTAATTCAAATATGGTGACTGCTATGGGAAGCTGAAATGTCCCCCCACTGGTTTTTGGATGCTGCCATTTCTGGTGTCCAATTTATATCCCTCTGTTGTTTTGCATAGTGACTGGCCTGTTACTTCTATGTGGAATGTAGAAGGGCATGGCTGGCAGATAATGGACAGGGCAGGGAGGGTGGTGCTGCCAGTTCTTGAGATGGAGAGGGGAAGGGGAAGGTGTAAGGAGTCGTCATGGCAGCAGGAGCAGCAGGTTAGCTCTGCTGCTGTGCACGCACTGCGCTGAGCTCCTTGCTCCTTTTCCTCTCAAGAACTGGCAGTGATGCTTGCTGTTGAGAAGGCAGGTGAGCAATGCCTGTGCCACCCTGTTGACCACCGTTGACGATGGCATGTAACACATTGGAAGATGAGCTGGTGAACGAACCCCTGGGGGTTGTGAATTACAATATAGCATTATAGTACAGTTGTACCTCGGAAGTCTGTTCAACTTCCAAAACGTTCAAAAACCAAGGCACAGCTTTCGATTGGCTGCAGGAGCAAGCCGCGGAAGCCACGTCAGACGTTCGGGTTCCAAATAAACGTTCAAAAACCGGAACACTCACTTCTGGGTTTGCGGCATTCAGGACCCAGAATATTCGACTCACAAGGCATTCGTCAACCAAGGTATGACTGTATTCCTAGAACAGACACGGGGGCAGAATATCTGAGTTTGCTGCTTGGTTTGGTCCCTGTGGCTGTATCTTTTTATAAAGCTCACCGCTCTATTGCTTCCTTCCTTCAGTCTTTTCTCCTGTCTTCTGTGGGACATAGAGACCTGCTTGGGAAAGGTCATAGCACTTGCTTTGCATGCAGGAAGGTTCAGGTTCAGTCACCAGCCTCTGCAGGACTGGGAGAGGTAAAGGTAAAGGGACCCCTGAACCATTAGGTCTAGTCGTGACCGACTCTGGGGTTGCGGCGCTCATCTCGCGTTATTGGCCGAGGGAGTCAGCGTACAGCTTCCGGGTCATGTGGCCAGCATGACAAAGCCGCTTCTGGCGAAGCAGAGCAGCGCACGGAAACGCCATTTACCTTCCCGCCGGAGTGGTACCTATTTATCTACTTGCACTTGATGTGGTTTTGAACTGCTAGGTTGGCAGGAGCTGGGACCGAGCAAAGGGAGCTCACCCCATCGCGGGGATTCGAACCGCCGATCTTCTGATCGGCAAGCCCTAGGCTCTGTGGTTTAATCCACAGCACCACCCACTGTCCCAAGACCTGCTTGGGAAAGGTCATAGCACCTGCTTTGAATGCAGGAAGGTTTCAGCTTCAGTCACCAGCCTCTGCAGGGCTGGGAGAGACCCCTACCCCAAATCCTGGAGAGCTGCTGCCAGTCAACGTAGACAATGCTCAGCTAGATGGACTGATGGTCTGACTCTGTGTAAGGCAGACTTCTGTGTTCCCAACAGGAAGAATTGGAGTTTGAAGTCCCTTACAATAGTGGGAGGAGTCACCGCAGTGTGATCTGCTGCTCCCTCCAAGCATTTAAAAGGGAAGAGCCGTAGAGAAGTAGACAACTGGTGACAGAGCTGCAGAGTTTTACTTGACCCCAACACTGAAGGCTTCAGATGTGATCTGTGCCTACCAGGCTAGAAAGAAGACAACTCTCCCTCCAGTTCCTTACCCTCACCAGCAATGTTGGTTTCAGATTTTGGATACATTTTGGGTGAGACAGACAGATGGCAATTGCTGAAAATTGTACATGGCTTAAAGGCCTCTTTGATTAAATGGTTTATAAACCTTTCTAAAAACAAATTGAATGAATTGAATGGGCTTCACTCAAAAAGGGCAGTATCTCATTGGTAGGACAGATGTTTTGCATGCAAAAGGTCCCAAATTCAATCGCTGGTATCCCCAGGCAGGGCTGGGAAAGACTTTGGTCTGGAACCCTAGGGAGCTGTTGCTAGTTGATGAAGGGGTGTACACCATTATAAACCTGCATGCGTAGCAGCTTTTATGGATATCTTTGTCTGCACAGTTAAAACCAGCATTCATTGGTCATGATCTGAGAGCAGAATGCAATAGCTAAAACAACAATGAGTACCATCAAACCATATAAACATTAATCAAAATGTAAAAAAAATGAATCTCACAATGATGAAAGCACGATGGTATGCCTGACCTTGAGCCATATCAAACCCTTCCAAAGGCTTAAGTGATATGTTAATGGTCAGCCATGCAAATATGGTAAATAAAACAAATAAATAAAATTTGCCCACCCTTGATTTCTAAGATTGCAATCCTAACCCCCGTTTACCTGGGAGAAAGCACCACTGAAATTCAGTAGGATTTCCCTCAGAGAAGACATGGTTTTGATTGCACTATAATAGTCTTGTCATGTCATTTTGGTGTCCTCAGTATTGTTCAGTACTTACAGTACATTCCACAGTAGGGAATAGGTGAAATAAATGATGTACAGTAGAATTTGAAACTCGCAAATTCATTGTTTTTATGTCAAAGTAGCTTTACAACAAGACACTATCAAGTTGGTGGACTGTATGTTTCTAAATTACAGCAAGTTTAACCTTGTGGAACATTTTTATTAATACTCATATTTGTTTTTACAATCCAATTACCTCAGAACACAGCAGTTTATTCAAAACAGGTATCTTGGATTTCATTTCTAAAAATATTTTGATAGATTTTTATGAACTTTTAAAACCCCAAAGCTGTGTGTGTTAAAAACAGAACCTAGAAACTTTATGACTTTATGAGGGAGGGTTTTTTTTCGTCAACTTGCTGTGCCAGACACCTGAATGAAGGTGGCTCTGGTAGGGAACATAAGAATTAAATAAGCCTATATTGGCAGTGTGTAGTCTTTGGTGTACCAGGCTCACCAGGGATAGCTTCTTAAGCCTGCGTATATGAAACGGACATAGCTGTGTTATTACCTTGCTTTTCCTGTGGGCTAAACTAATGCAACATTTGTCACATAGTTTGTCCTCGCCGAGTCCCCCCCCCTCTTTTTTGCAAATAGCTGGCATGGGGGTGGGGTGGGGAACCAAGCTAGATCAGAGCGCTGTTGTACTGAGTGATCCCTTTAATCCTTGACCTCTGCCATGGTCCTGACTGGAGTTGCCTACACCCAAGATTTGCAACAAGGACCTTCTGTTCACAGAAGGTGTCGCGGCCCAATTTTCTACAGTCTCCCCCTTCCTCTCTGTTCCAGTGCCCTATCCCATCCCATTCAGCATGGTTCCCTGTCCTTTGGCAGATAATTATTTGGGGGTGGGAGTTTCAGGGCTTCTGGGAAGAGGAAGAAACAGGAAAGCTTCTTTTTGGCCTACTACGTCCTTCCACGGGTTCTACGAATGCAACCCTATTCATATTTTTCTTGCGTAGTCTTTCATCTTAGCATTAGAGCCACAGCAGCTATTGAACTGAAATCTATGGGCACTGATGGCCCACTGTGAGATATGATATTAATTGTTGTTTTGCATTGAAACCTATTATGCAAATGTAGATATTGTTTGGGACTTTTTGTTGCTCGTGCACATTTGTGCGCATTTATTAACATTCCACTTTTTTTACTCACAGAACATCTATCATAAAATTAAGGAGAAGAAACAAATAATGGCACTTTTTATTTATTTATAAACTGCTTCGCAGAACAATGTAGTAGGAGATGATAAATTACCCCCAAAGTCTCAAACAGGATTCCCCAGCCATTAGTGATAATTTTATTGTTTTATGTTATTGTTTACCTCAATGACCGCCTCTTCCCATATGAACTGACCTGGACCCTGTGATCATAATCTGAGGCTCTTTCTTGTGTGCCTCCTCCATGAGAGGTCTGGAGGGTGGCAACACAAGAATGGGCATTTTCTACAGTTACTCCCTATTTGTGGAGTGCTCTCCTCAAGAAGGCTTGCCTGGCGCCTTCATTGTGTCTCTTTAGGCACCAGGAGAAAATATTTCTTTTTAACAAGCCCTTTGGCTGATTAACACTCTATGTCCTTTAAAATGTGTTTGTGGGAGGGGTTGTTGGATTGTTTTTGTTCTCTGTTTTTATTATGCATTTTGTGTTCTCATTTTGTATTTTTATATTGTGACCAGCCCTGTCATCTTCGGATGAAGGGCAGTATAAAAATTTAATAAATATATAAATTAAATTTTTTTTGTATTTTTATGCAAACAAACACATCATTTGTGGGAGTTCTTAAAGCTCACAGAACTTCTGTTCTGCCAGAAGCTGCCCTCTTTGTCATGTACCTCAGGCAATGGGGATATGCTGCCAACTGAGCCAGGTTTGTTATGACTTACCAACACAGTGAGGTCCCAAAAGATCTCCTTTTTTTTATTTGAGGAAGGCCACTTACAACTTTATTTGAAAATCCCCTCTGCACATCAAAATCTGATTAAATGCGTAATTGTACCTACCTTTATGTAATCTTATTTTGTAGAAGTCTGGAAATGACGTATGCAGCCCACAACATGATTTTCCAGGTTATGCCTATTAAAGTTTGTGGGATTATGTTGGCATAAGTAGCTTACGGGTTGCAGACAAAATGTTTTTAAGTAAGTTTGTGATGTGGAATGTTGGGGGGTAAGGAAAATAATCCTCCTGTTGCTTTTATTTACCGCTATGCCTTTTATTTGCGTATGGTTTATGAATCCACAAATTATTGCCTTTTATTGAAATGGCTATGCGTTATTCAAGATTACTTGTAAACTTTGCTCAGTCTTTCTTAGTAAAGGAAACAGGAAATGCCAGAGAACATTAGACTCAGTAAACCTATAAAATTTGAGAATGCAAACCTATTATTTCGACCAACTTTTCACATAACACTTGGGGAAGCAATGACTAATTAGTTTTTGGCTTTAACAATAACAGTTTCGGGGGCTTTTGTGTTTTGTTTTTACGGCTTTCATATTAGGTAGAAGAGGGGAAAGTGGCTCTGAGTGATGAAATATTGGCAGGGCATACACTTGCTTCTCAGTAGGAGCCCAGCTCTTTGATCCCCAATACAATTATATGTGTTGCCCAGGCTTTATTGCCGTCCCAAAGAGCTAACAAGCAGCTGCCATATTCACTGCCCTATCCTAATAGACCTTTGCTCAAGAGCCAGTCAAATACTTCAGATCAACATGAGAGATTCTCTACATTTTGGGCAACAGCTAAAGAGTCGCCAAGAATGGACCACAATAACAATAAGTTGTGCCACAGCAAGCTGGTTGTAGCTGCATCACAAAGTTGCTTTCCCTTATTTTCTGTAAATATTGCACCTGAAATGTTCCTAATATGCAGGGCTTCCCCCCCCCCCCCCGGGCCAGAACTCAGTTTTGGCACCTCTCTGGTGGGCGCCATTATAAGAGAACAAGGGAGGCGTTGATGGTGGGTTCTGACACCTCTCTTTTTAGAAAAATAGCACTGCTAATGTGCATTCGTGGCCTTGGGGGGGTAGGTTTGGGGGTGCAGGTTCACTGGGTGCACACCTGCCCCTCCCCTCCTCAAAAGCTGTGGTGAGAATTGCACCATTACGCAAATGAATTGCACTGGGAGCCGGTGTGGTGTAGTGGTTAAGAGCAGTAGACTCGTAATCTGGGGAGCTGGGTTCGTGTCTCCGCTCCTCCACATGCAGCTGCTAGGTGACCTTGGGCTAGTCACACTTCTTTGAAGTCTCTCAGCCCCGCTCACCTCACAGAGTGTTTGTGGTGGGGGAGGAAGGGAAAAGGAGATTGTTAGCCACTTTGAGACTCCTTCAGGTAGTGATAAAGTGGGATATCAAATCCAAATAAATGGCTGTAGTTGCTCAGTAGTAGAGCAGCCCCTTTGCATGCAGGAGTTCCCATGTTCAATCTCTGGCACACCCAGGTAGTGCTCCTGACTAAAACACCAGGTACCCTCCTGCTGCGGCCAGCATTGCTGCTGCGCCTATCACTATGTCTTATTTTCGGGGTATGGCTTATATTCCTTGAATGCTTAAAAATCCTGCTATGGCTTATTTTATGACTATGTCTTAAAATAGGGGAAACAGGGTAGGACTCCAATCTGAAACCCTGGAAAACCACCACCAGTCAGTGTAATGTAGATAATACTGATCTAGACCCTTGTTTGGGACGCGGATGGCGCTGTGGGTTAAACCACAGAGCCTAGGGCTTGCCAATCAGAAGGCCGGCGGTTCAAATCCCCACGACGGGGTGAGCTCCCGTTGCTCGGTCCCAGCTCCTGCCAACCTAGCAGTTCAAAAGCACGTCAAAGTGCAAGTAGATAAATAGGGACCGCTACAGCGGGAAGGTAAACGGCGTTTCCATGTGCTGCTCTGGTTTGCCAGAAGTGGCTTTGTCATGCTGGCCACATGACCTGGAAGCTGTACGCCGGCTCCCTCGGCCAATAATGTGAGATGAGCGCCGCAACCCCAGAGTCGGTCACGACTGGACCTAATGGTCAGGGGTCCCTTTACCTTTTTAGACCCTTGTTTGGTTCCGTATAAGACAGCTTCCTCTGTTTCTCTGTAAGGCTTTTTACTGTAAAATCTTTTAAGTTAGCCTTCCCTAACCTGATGCTGTGCAGCAACTCTCATCCTCAAGCATTGGCCATGTTGGCTGGGACTGATGGGAGTTGTAGTCCACTAACAGCTGGAGAGTGCCATCTTGCAGAAGTCTCCTTTAGTGAAATCTGGTCAGGATGAGGGTTGACATGGCCAATCCCACCTTCCTATGAGTAGGCAGAAGGGGCAAGGCAGTGGGGTAGGGCTAAGACAACTTCTGTCTCTAGCACACCCTCCTTGCTGCTTATCATCTTTCTCTTGTCAAAAGCAAGGCTTTATTTTCATTTACATGGGAGGGAACTGGGAGAAAGCGTGTGGGGGGGGCGGGGAATGGCGAACCTGGATTCAAGCTAGATATGGGGGAGAATTTTGATGCACTTTGCATTTAAAAGCAAACTTACTAGATTTCCACTTTCTTGAAACAGCATGTGGACGGAAACACAGCTGTACTTTTCCAAATTTTTGCAATGCTTCAACCAAATAATGTGTATAAAAATGCATTAAGTAGGGTAAACTGCATAAAGATGCATATATTGGTGAAAGGAATGAATAGCATTCAGGGAAATTGCATAAAAACGAGCATATTAGAAGAGGTTTGCAGTGAAATGCTGATGAAGTTTCATGACTTTTTTTAAAAAAAGGGAAAGTGATGTGGAAATGAGAAACTGCGGGAACCCAAAATTGACAGATCTGCCCGCCACTAGTGGAGGAAGCAACAGGTGGTGGGAAGGGCTGAGACATCTTCTTTCTCTAGCAATCCCTCCCTGCTGCTTGCCATCTTCCTCTTCTCAAAGGTCAGCTTTAAAAAATAATAATGTTTCTTTGGATGGCAACTGGGAGGAAGTGGCAGGGAAAGATGGCAAAGCTCAGTTCAAACTGAACCTGAATTTCAAAGATTTCTAGGTTCCATTTTTTTTAGTGGAATGAGGCTTTTTAAATGGGAGGATTTTGTATTTGCTCACCCAATTGTTAGCTTGAACTAGCTTTCGAGTAGCTAGTTAAGACTCAATGTAGTGATGCATTGTAGAGTGTCCACAGTAGGTTCTATGCAGATCCTCCATCAACAGTGGTTTGAGCTGCACAGTCAGTGCAAGACAGAGCCTGAAAGTCTACTGTTCTATTTGTAGGTCCTGTTTATTTGGGTCCCACTGAAAATAATACCAGAGCAGATAGCTTTTTGAAATTCCATCTGTCTTGATAATGAACGGCCGTGCTGAATTTAGCTAAAATGGTGGTGTTATTGCTGTTGGATGGCTGCAAATCTTGATTTTTGATATGTGGGTATTTACTTTCTAAAAGGCAACGGCAGGAATGTTTGAGTCAACGTAATATTTTGTCGTGATACCTGCTATGTATAAGAAGTGGCAAGAGGAGTCCTTTTTTGGACCAGGTGGAGGCTGAGAGGTAAGGTTGTTGCACCGGAAACAACAGACTGCACTCCTGAAATTCTACACTAGATTGAGCTAATTCACTAGTGGATGTGCCTAAACACATTAATAAGGTTAAAATAGTCAGAGGGACAAAATGACGCAAGCTGGGCTGGGGATAATGGAATAGTAGAGGGCTTTACTGAGGATCCGCTCCGCTGGGAACAGAGACTTTATATCCTAATTAAAGCCCTGTAAACCCCCATTTAGCTCTGGAAATCCAGTATCAAGTGTACTGAGCTGATTTTAATTAAAGCTGATGTTAGCCCCAATTTCATTTGGATTCCTGGCTAAAATAATCTTTTGGTAAGTAAGCTGTTCTATAAAAGAGGATGTATATATCTGATTGCCTCTGATGTGGAATGTATATTTGTGTGGGTGTTTGCAAGTGGCTGTACGCTTTTGCCATCATCACATTTTATTTTTTCCTTCATTCCTTTAGTAAGTATCCAGTAAAAACTGATTTAGTAATACAATAGCATTTTATATCTACCAGCTCTCCTTTTTTAAAAACAAATAAACAATATTCATGAATTATATACAGATAAGGAGAGAAACACCTATTTTTTTACACTATATATTGAACCTCACTAGAGTCCTACTGATAATAGAAAATGCACATATTTATATATGACAGTTGAAAAATTGCAGTACGGCAGCTTCTGTGCATCCATGTGTCGGGATTGCTGCAAATGGAACTGTTTCCGAAATATTCCCGCTTCATGGTGGAAATAGATGGGGCCGCCCATTATCTCCAGCATTACAGCCTCCATTTCCCCACTGGGAATGTTGCTGTGTCATAACATAGCTTCGCTGTAGGGCTTAGGGGAATTAAACATCATAGCTGACAGCAATGACAAGCTGATAAGTTTCATGCTCTCTACCTAATATTTCTTATACACCCCAAAACTAATTGAAATGCCCGCTTTCTCACTCTGCAGGTGGTGGGATGGGACTTTTTGTCCAACCTTCTTAGCACTGGGAAAGGGAAGCTTATAGTCATGAACTTCACTTCACTCCAGGAAGTACAAAGGAGAAGTCAGTCCAACCTCTCCCCTGCCGCTGCATCAATCCATCCCTGGCATTAGCAGTGATCTTTATAAAGAAGCCAGTCAGTATTTATTTTGCTTACAGTTGAACTCAAGGCTTCTGTACAGGTTCTTTACCAAGACTACTGTTACTGCCAATAATTGGGTTTGTGTATGTTTGTGTGTTGTGGTGCTGGTGGTGAAGACTGCCAGGCAAGAGATGACAAGCCAGTAAGCTTCACAGGCTATTTGGAATGCTGATGACACAAAGAAGTCATCAGAATTGCATCAGAGGAGGGCTTCTGTCTCCTCTGTAGTCCTTGATGAGTAGCCATTTGCTATATTAGAATTGCCAGGCATTTGAGTTAGTAAATATGTACCCAGTCAAAGCAAGAGGAATCATTTCCTGACCTCTGAGGATCAAAAGACAACGCAACTTTGCAAGCTAATGCAACTAAGTGCTTTTTATTTGCCAAACATTAAAATAAACCAGCTTCTAAGTACCATAATGACGTACAGTCATAGACACTATGGTAGCATCATAGAACTGTAGAGTTGGAAGGGACCCCGAGGGTCATCTAGTTGAACCCCCTGCAATGCAGGAATCTCAACTTGATCATACATGACAGGTGGTCATCCAACCTCTGCTTAAAAACCTCCAAGGAAGGAAAGTCCACCACCTCTTGTGGTAGACAAACAGTTCTTGCTGTCAGAAAGTTCTCCCTGATGTTTATTCAGAATCTTTTTTCTTGTAACTTGAATATATTCAATCAGGTCCTAGCCTCCAGAGAAGGACAAAACAAGCTTCCTCCATTCTCCATGTGACAGCCCTTTGGATATTTGAAGATGTACTGAGTCTGATCAGAATTTATGCATGTATATTGCTTGCATATTTCAGTGCTCCACCAGATGGCAGGAAGTTATGGCATATTGAGATTCTTGAGGTACAAGAAAATTCTTCACTGGAGTAATAATAATAATAATATTGGAAGACTCTACTTAAATGCTTTAGAGCATGTCATTTATTTGAGGAGATCCCAAAGAGAATAAACAACCATACTCTTGGAATATATTTTCCTGGAGAGGAGAATAGGTGTGATGTCAGAGCACTCTTACATTTTCTATCCTCTCGCTCCCATTTTGGCAGTATTATCCTTTGGTATTATCTTTGTCATTTATAGACCTGTGCTGGAGGTATCCTTCAAAGTGTGCACTGGAGAAAATAAAAGAGAAAGTCCTGATGACATTTACTTCCTGAATACTTGATTTGAAAAAGCTCTTGAATGTGTGAGCTAATGAGCCCTTTCCGTGCTGTTGTTCAAAATTTCATTCTGTATACTTTGGAAAATTCATAAATGTGGTCCCTTCAGTTTGTATGGAATAGCATTTAGGTTGAGAAAGCCATATAGAACTTCTAGTATTAAGGCATGTTTAAGAGAGATGTACTGCAATTGTTTTCCATATCTTCATAGAATCATAGGGACATCAATGTGCTAATATATCATTTCTGATAGATAATCGTCTACCCTGGTTGGGTATATAACAGTAACACAAGTTTACTGGTAACCGTATTCCATGTCCCCATTCGTTCACTGCAGTACTATTTATTGTGGATTAGAGAGATATATTTTTCTCTCTGCAGATCTCAATGGCAAAATTCCTACTGAGCTTTTATATGATTATTGAGGTGAATGTTGCAAATACTCAAGAACAGCCTCCCAGAAATCGCCGCTGAAGCCTGCTTTTGTAAAGACCTTTTGCATGTTTGATCTGGATAACTTAAGTCTAATGGTGAAATGATTTCTCATATTGACCCAACCAGCATGTCCAATGGCCAGGGATGATAGGAGTTGCTCTATCCTCTTGCATTAGCTGCAAGAATGAAGCCCGTTGTTTGGCCAAGCCTGATATAAAACGAGGAGCCCAGTTTGTGGTCTTTGCTTGGTCAGTGCTGCATATCTTTTTGCTTGATGCACTTTTGCTCAAGCCATTGACTTCAGGGGTGATGAGTTGGAGAGCATATCTTCCTTGCTCTGACAACCTCCAATCTTGAGACTTCCTTCACTTTCTAAGTTCTCTCAACATGTTGTTGGAAGAAACAATGAGTAGAGGTGAGAAATCTCTGTTGTGCTTCCAAAGGACTCTTCCTTCTGTTTCTGTCCGTTTTACCCACACTTGCCTATTTGAACAGCCCACGAGCCACACTACCCAGCCGCAAACATCTCTTGGGATTTTATTACATAATACTGTACTATTTCTTGCATAGGCATATGTGCTGAAATACAAGGGTGCTTTCGTTCCTGGGCATTTCATAGGATACGTTGAATGGCACAATAATGCCACTGGTGTTTGAAAATTGGCAAATAGTTTGCATATTCTCTGAAAACTGGCAAACTGATTCTGATTGTATTCTCCTTATATCAATAGGCTTATATCAATGGGACAATACTTCATCATGCCAAGGTTTTTAATATATTAGTTGCTGGGCAGCGGACCAGTATCAGTCAAGATCTTAAGGGAGAAATTCACAGTTGCAACAAAAACCATAGTGACCCCCTCCCCAATAAAATAACAATCACGTCTCAGGCAACAGATTACCTGCTTAATCAGGCATAATCAGCTTTCACTAATCACGGAAGGTAAATTTAGTTATTAGTGTCAGGACACAACTTTCTTTAAGTAGCACAGCCAATCTAATTACAGTAAGTTATTCTAAACCTGTCGTTTAATTCTGCATTGTTGTTCACAGAAGGCTCTGTAGAACTAGGGGCTATTTATAGATAGCTGGATAAATTATTCTTTTCTGCCTTTGCATTTTCCCCTCACTGAAAAGAACAGAAAGGTCAGTGTTTCTGCATAAACGAATAGCCTTATAAATAATATATCAGAACATATTTTGGAGTGGTGGAAATTCTCCATTGAAAATCAGGTCATACATAAATATGCCAACACACACACACACACACACACACACACACACACACACACACACACAGCAGCAGCAGCAGCACAATCTTTTATGTGTTCCCTGTGCAATTGCATACATGGGATTGTAAATGGTACAGGAGTGAGGAATCTCAGGCCTAGGGGGATAGGGAGGGGACAAATATGGCCTTAAGGCCCCACTCAACCCCTTGGAAGGCTGTCTGTGAGGGACTGTGACCCCCTGGCTAAAAAAGGTCCCCCAATCTGATGTAGTGCAAGTTTTCCAGATTGGCGGCAGAACCTTCCAGAGGCTTTCCTTCCCCTTCTCAGATAATGTTTCGGCACCAATCACTTGCTCAGTTCCTTTTCGAACAGGGAAAATTTAACTTTTCTTTTTAAGTCTGGGGTGTTTTTATTTATTTTCATTAATGTTCTTGGATTGGATTTGCTTTAATTAAAACTACTGTCACTCCCTCAAAGGGTGATTCTTCTACAATTTGGCTAGATTTTGTGGCACAAAGAGGACTTTTCAAAATGTGTGGCAAGTGTAGAAATCAGGTTTCTCCAACAGACTGGCATCACTGTGCCTCTGGGAAGAGCACAGTGTTGCAACTTGTGGGCTCGTCCACACTTTGCTTCTCCCGTGCCTAGGAAGCATGGCTCTGAAACAGTTTCCACTTCTCCTGTGCTTTCTAGGCATGGCTCCAAGCAAATTTCCATTTTCTCCACCGCTTTCTCTGGGAAAACCTGCTCTTTACCTCTAAATTGGAGCAAATGTCAATCCATGGAAAACCCAATTGATGTTTGCTCCAATTCAGCAGGCTTCCCTGGGGAAAGTAGGGAGGAAAATGGAAGTGTGGATGAGCCCATTGTATAGTCTGTCAATAGAACATTAGATATGTACAATCTGTGAGCTTGTCAAGGCTCAAGATTGTCCTGGAGGAGAAGGCATTGGCCACCCAATGTCTATGCACTTACCTAGTAAAAATGGGCAAAAACGGAAGGCTTAGCTTTTGAAGGGCCTCTCTTTAACCAAAAGATTTTCACCTTAAATGGTGAAAAAGTAACCCTGGGCTCGATTTATAGCCCAAGTGTAGGGCTTTTTGCTTGAATTTGTACTAAATAAATTGAAGGTTGGCGTTGCAAGGCTCTGGCAGAGTCCTAGAGTGCTCCCCCTTCCTTCCCAAAGCTGGGAAAGCCTTATTGCCTCCTTTCCAAAGCCTGGTGGCTCACTTACCTGGCTTTGGGAAGGCAGCACAAGGGCTGAGGGTGAGGGATCATCAACTGTTGCCAAGGGCCGCCAAAAAAGGCCTCAAGGGGTGCTCATTGGACCACCCTGATCTGGACTGTTCTACTCTTCTCTCTAGTCACAGTTTCCTCTGGGGGAAAAAGATTCTAAAATTAGGAGAGGTTAGAAAGTGAATGGCCCAGTGCTGCCAACACACCCTGTGACAGCAATTCAAGTTGTGTGCAGTGGAGGTTGTGTACTTGCTTGCACAATAAAACTGTGAACACTCTAAGATTTCTTCCACATTCCCCAGGTAGGTGTGCACAGGATGTTTTGTTCCTAGTTTTACCCAGGAACAGTTTCCAGTGCAATTTGCTCACTAAGATTGTGTACACACTATTTCTTTAAAGTGTGTGTGTGTGTGTGGGCACTGTGGTTTGTAAGAGTTGCTGGGAATTGTACCGTAACTCTCTGAGGGGTAAAATACAGTGTCTAGAAATCTTTGAGGGAAAGACTGTGCTTTAAATGTACTTTAAAGGTATAGTGCAGGCACCCACAAACCCGGCCCTCCAGATGTTTTGGGACTACAATTCCCATCATCCCTGACCACTGGTCCTGTTAGCTAGGGGTGATAGGAGTTGTAGTCCTGGAGGGCTGAGTTTGGGGATGCCTGGTATAGTGTGTGCGCAGGCTCTCTACCAATCTATTTTTAATACTTGGTGTGGGTAAAAAAAAGGTTACTTGGCACCCATTGAACCAACCCATGCTGGGAAATCTCTGCTAAAGAACATTAAAGAGAAGTCCAAAGAACATGAGTAGAGTTGAGGTCTCCGGATGCGGAGCTGGAATCTGGAACACAGCCTTGTTGGTGGACTGTGTTTCTTTATCACTCTATAGCCAACTAAGATCTGTATTTCTTGCTTTTAACTGTAGTTTTTAATAATTCGAAAGGAGCACACTGTTTCAGGGCTATTAAAAGAAAAGAACACCAATTTCTTATTTGATCCATGCTCAGATTTACTGAATTATTATTGGGAAAGAAAAACTTGCAGTGTTGTTTTACGTGCTGATGTCTGCATTTTGCAGAAACATTTCACTGAATTGTTGCCAATGCTTGGGTTTATGGGAATATGCTGTTGTTCTTCCACTTACTTTCTACCTCTGTTTATTCTCATCCTAGTTCTTTTTCTAGTAGTGAAGGTGCTATGAAAGGGGGGGAGGGTAAAACAATCCCTACCATTATTTTCTAAATGACATAATGTGCCACCATAATGTTGTGACTGTGTTTTCGTTGTTGCCTATTTTTACCTGTTGCCTGTTTTCTCAAGTCTACTCTTAATTACTCCAGGATGCACTAAATGCTATGTTGCACTATATATGGCAATCTGATTGCTACAGAGCAATCTCACATTATGATAATAAGTGGTGGACATTATAGTGCCCAGCAGTACAGCAGGGCCTTTTGCTAAAAGGAATTTTAACAAGATGTGGGGGGATGAACTCAAAAGGGAACTTTAAAAAAATCATACAAAATGGCATTTTAATCTTCATTTTACATATTCAAATATGTATTTTAATAGGAAAATTTAAAGGAACTTAGCATTTAAAATTTAACTAAAAATGTCCAGCATGTGTGTTTGTGTGTTTGTGTGTGTGTGTGTGTGTGTCTGTTTATCTGCAAAGAACAAAAACCTGCTTAACATAAACATCCAGAATGACTGACACTGTCTCCTGCCTCTGGTTGAAAGAAAGCAAACAACAGCAGGCCAGGGATCATAACAAGCTGTGCCAATCCCATTCAGAGCTGTTTTTGCTGTGCGTTAACTGTGTTGTCCTAGTTGTTTCTGTGCCATCCACTATAACAGAGATGGGAAGCCCTTTTGACTTTGTGGGTCAAATGCTGAACCTGGCCCCATCTTCACAGGCCGACTTTGACAGTGGATTGTCCTGCCCATCTGTCTATCATAGGATGCCATTAGGATACTGTATGAGAGACAGGTTGGGTGTCCTCCCTATGTTCTGTTCCATTCTGTTCTGGCAGATGCATTAGTCGGAAAATAGTTCTCAGGTTTCCATTCGTTATCTTCTATTTGTTTGCTGACAGTCTGAATGCCAGACATTCATCAAACATTTTTCTAGTTCTTTTTAGTTTTATGGCATTGATGCACTCCAGCATTTGCCTGTACAGTCATACCTCGGTTTAAGTATGCTTCGGTTTGAGTTTCAGTACTCTGCAGACCCGCCTGGAGCAGATTAATCCACTTTCCATTACTTTCAATGGGAAAGTTCGCTTCAGGTTAAGTACGCTTCAGGTTAAGTACGGACTTCCAGAACCAATTACACTCATACTTCGGGTTAAGTACGCTTCAGGTTGAGTACTCCGCAGACCCGTCTGGAACAGATTAATCCACTTTCCATTACTTTCAATGGGAAAGTTCATTTCAGGTTAAGTACGCTTCAGGTTAAGTACAGACTCCTGGAACCAATTGTGTACTTAAACCGAGGTACCACTGTAATCTATAGGATCTCTATAGTGTAGGCCAGAAGCTTCAGGGTTACTACCTCTGAGGGGAACATACACAAACACAATGGCAGAATCTGTTCAATTCTTCCTGTCACTAGATGAGGAACATGACAATAGAGAAGTTCTCTATTCTGCGTCAGAAGGAGAAAAAGGAGTTGGAAAGGGAAATCCACTCCGTCCTTTAGGATCTAGTCATCTTCTTCCCATCTCCCCAGTTGGGTCTCAGAAGAAACATTGGGAGTCTTGCTCATAATGATTTGAGAGTTTTAGTTAGTAAACTGGAAAGCAATTGAATTTCTCTTGAAGCCCTTTCTTTACCCTTTCATAGATATACTTTTATGAAGTTATTTTATTATTTTTAAAGGGTTTATGTTGCACTGTTCTGTCAAATATCTGGCTTTTCAAGGGGGCTATAAGCAATCAGAGATCAATACAGCGACTGAAAAGCCAAACAACGTTGCCCTCAACTATTTTCCAAAGCCCTCCTAAAAAGCTAGGTTTTGATCATGAGCTGGAACACAGGAAAAGATTGTACTAAATTGACTCTCTAGGGTGTGAGTGCGTGTCCATGGATGTATGGCATTTCACTGCTGAGACACAGTGATCAAGGAGGCCCCAATATACCATGAAGCCATCCATCAGACCTGAAATGGTGGTGGGACATGGAGCGAAGTGCGTTGGTATATATGAGACAATGTGGTTCTTCAAGCTCTTTCCATTTCAAAAACCCAGGAAAGCAAGGGTCCATTACTGCCTTAATATTCTTCTCAAGAACATTCAATAGTGTCTTTTCCTTACTACCGAGTAACAACATCCGAAGTGTTTTGTGGCACCTCGAAGGTGCATGTGATTAAGTGGACTCAAATCCACAAAAACCTGTGGTATAATAAATGTGTTTAAGGTGATACAATACTTAGTTGTTTTTGATGCAAAAGGCTAAAATGGATACTCCTCTGAAAATTGTTAGAGGGAAGAAGTTATGCTTTTAGGGAAAGACCCTCTCCACATTTGAACCCCCACATTTCAATATAAAGCCCTAACTGCAGAGAGGCTTCTATACAGATGCCCTTGCAGTGATGATACTATGAGCAGAATCATCTAAATATTTTCTGAGCAGCCATACAAATGCACGCAACAGAAACCAGATTTTTTTCATTTATCCTCATTTTTCATTTGTTTTTCATGTAAAGAAACCTATTAAAATAACTCCATGACTTGACTCACGCAGGCGAGCCTGTCATTAACAATCCTTCCTAAGCACTTGAAATCCATCCTTTGAAAATGCAGCCCTTGGTATACACAACAGTGTTTCTCTCTGTGATGAACTTCGTAAATATTTACTTTCAAATCCCCTCGGGTGCTTTTCTGAGTACTTTCATACGCAATGGAACCGTCTCTACATTTAGTAACAGTAAACAATTGCATATACACATGAAAAGTTATCCTTTGACCTGTAAATGCAGATGTTCGTTTGCTTTCTAAGCAATTAACTAAAGCTCCAAATCCTACAGCTCTCTTTGGCCGAAATGAAAGAGTATCTTGTTTCTTTCCAATGATGTGCTAATAGAACATGGGAAGCTGGGGTCAGAGCAGTGGCCCCTCTAGTCTAGCTCAGAGCTGTCTATGCTCTCCAGGAGCTCTCCATGCTTTCAGGCAGCAGACCTTTCCAAGCCCTACCTGTAGACGCCAGGAATTAAAGCTGGGTCCTCCTGCATGCAAGCCATGGGCTGTGCTACTGGTCTGTGGCTGCTACCTACCCAGAATGTGTACGAAGGAGCTGGGAATAGCAAGTGCAAAAGGGTGGCTATTCGGCTCTTTACTTTACTCTGCTTTATCTTCCTTAGGTTCAGGGTGGACAATAGAAGCCAAAGGATGTTGGTGGTGGTTATTATTATTTATTAATTTTATGTACTGCCCTTCATCTGATCATCACAGGGTGGTTACTGGTATAAAAACACCAAAATACTGTTTCGTTTGTTATTGCTGTATGTTATGTATTCCCCCTTCCCCATATTTTTAAAGGCTATAGGTTGTTTAATTAGCCAAGGACCTGGGAGAAGAGGAATGTTTTCGCTCAACTTCTAAAGATACGTAATGAAGCCACCAGGCAACCTCCCCAGAGAGAGATAATAATAATAATAATAATAATAATAATAATAATAATAATAATAATAATTTATATCCCGTCCATTTGGCTGGGTTTCCACTCTGGGCAGCTCCCAACAGAATATTAAAAACACAAGGCGGGGAGCCAGCGCAGGAAAGACCTGCTAGCGACTCAGCGACATTAGTAAAGAAAAAGTGTTTTACATGAAGTATTGCGCTGTGGAGTTCTGCCTTTTGCCAATTTGATTTCCCACTTTGAGGTTTACAACGTGTTTTTCTGAAACCCTTTTTTAATGTGTCTAGATCCAGTCCAGGATAGTTATGATGAGGGGGGGAACTATGTGAAACATCTGCTTTCCGCACTGCCATTGTAGTGTCCAAAGGAATAATATTCCCATCTTTCTCCCCAACTTCCATCCTAAAACATGTACTGGTATGTGTTGCATGTTGGAACTTCCACATGTCTTCAAAGGGGAGATATGGAAGCTACTGCTTTGTGTGCGCTCTGGATGTGCACAGCACCATTTTGGGCTAATCTGATGTATGATAAGCTACAACATTTATTTATTTAAACATGTGTAGCTCACTTTTCTATGATCAGTCATTGAGCAAAAAAACTGTTCCCCAGCATCATTAATATTGCAGACTCAAGCGAGATTATGTTAAAATTCCCATATGTCAAAAAAGCAGTGCTTATATACAATGCTATAATAATGATTACTAAAAGAGATAAGAAAATGCGTATAAAGGGACATGGCTTATAGGAAAAATCTGAACAAAATATCATGATTTTGAACTTGAAATTGCACGTGACTCATTTTTATACAGCTTGAGAGGGATGTTTTTTGTTTGTTTGTTTTTGTCCCTAAAGTTGTCATCAGGGACCTTTTAAAGTCAGTTTGTACCAGGTGAAGGTATTTTAGCTACTAGGCAACTGCAAATCCTGGCTAAATTTTGAATATAATAACCATTCCTCGGAGGGGGACATAACTTCAGAACTCATTTTCACAGTGATATAATAAGGATGTAATTCTTCCCTGGGGATCAAGCAAGTTTGACGTAAATGTTTATTCCTACTCAGTTGTGTTGTGCACTGATTTTTTAATTCCTTATTTATTAAGTGTCACATTTCCTTTAATTTGAAATTTGGCTTAATCACAAATAAGTGTATGTGTCACAGAAGGGTGCCAGCCTGTGAACAGGGTCTCCTTTAGCAGTTTTAGTATCAGTGCTAATGGTCTCAGACTTGATGCCAGAATTACTTGAAGGCACTTAGGCAGTGAATAGTATGCGAAGCACAAAAATTGCTGACCCTTTTGCTCTTCAAACTCTGTGATTTCTGCCCCCAACACAATTGTTAGATCCCACGCTATCAAGGAAATTTAATTTCATCTTTTGTTTTCGTTTTGTTTTCTCGTAATTGCATTCGTGTTTTTTTACCTTTGTTTTGCCATTGATTTCAAAATGGCATGGGATTTGGAAACTTTGCACCCCTCCCTCAGGCAGATTGGGCAAAGATGGATGTGAAAAACCAACACCAATGCCCCTCCCCACATTTTTTCACATTCGCTTTTATTTTTACATTTAGCTTTAAGTTAAAATAAAGGATGGTGCGTTCATTTCCTCTTTCATTTGCTTTTAAAAGAAATTTACACTGGTGAGTCTTCCCTAACAGCAAGCATTGCCTCTTTTGCCAGGAATTAGAGGATGCATCCGTTTCCTGTACTTCAAAACAGTAATATTAATAAACTCCATGTTAATTAAAAAGTAACTATTTTCGTATGTACCTCACTCTTTCTATCCTAGCCTACACGTCCCCACAATCACATGGCCAAGAAAGGAGTATTTGTTGTTGTTGTTGTTGTTGTTGTTGTTATTCTTATTTGTCCCTAGAGGTTTTCTGCAGCACAAAAGTGGCTTTGAAGTTGCAATTTAAACTGCCGCGGCTGGGAAAGCATGACTGCTCTGATAACACATTTCCTAAAAAATGTCGGTTCTCTAGACACTATAAAAGGCAGAATACCTGGCTAGAGAAATCAGCCCATTCCTATGCAATGCATTTTCAAATGGTCTATATCTTTATCGGCCATTGCAGTTCATATTACCTAGCTTTGCCCAGCTTTTAAAATCTAAACAGTATAATAAAAGAAAGAATTTCATTGTTGTTGTTGGCAGCAGACTTCCTAGATTTGCGTTCAGATCGGGGAATTGCTGTCTGCACTGGCTTCCAGTTTGCAGAATTATGGCCCCCCAGAGCTTTTAAGGTTGTGCCATTTAGAAGAGCCTTACAAGGTGTTCTTCAGCAAAGGGTTTAGCTAGAGTGAAACACTTCAGATATGTATATTTACAATGGGACAGTTTTATGAGAGGCATGCCATCATACATGTCTCCTGAAACAGGGACGCTTATTTCCACTCACAGCTGTCCCGTGCTAAGCTCTAGCACTTGAAAATAAAGTAAGTTTTTAATAAATAAGTACTGTAAAGCAACACAAGAGGGAAAATGAAAGGTTGTAAAACAAAAAACAAAAAACCCCTGAAATATAAGATTTTATTTATTGCATGCAAATACTGCCCATCTATCAAAGTCCTAAGATTAGCAGTGCTCTTCTGTCAGCAGGAGGTGAGTCTTTTCTAAATAAAATCGTTAGAATAGTTAAGGGAGGAACTGTTTACAGCCAGGAGAAGATAGTGCCATGTATCCATTGTGCCCCTTGAATTCGGTTACCAGAGGTATATTTCTCTTTAAACATTGTTGTTGTTGTTGTTTAGTCGTTTAGTCGTGTCCGACTCTTCGTGACCCCATGGACCAGAGCACGCCAGGCACTCCTGTCTTCCACTGCCTCCCGCAGTTTGGTCAGACACATGTTGGTGGCTTTGAGAACACTGTCCAACCATCTCGTCCTCTGTCGTTCCCCTCTCCTTGTGTCCTCAATCTTTCCCAGCATCAGGGTCTTTTCCAGGGAGTCTTCTCTTCTCATGAGGTGGCCAAAGTATTGGACATAGACACTGCTATAAGTTAATTATGTCAATGTGTGGCCAACAAGCTGGATTTTTTTCTTATCTCAGCTGTGTTTTAAAGTCATACCTTGTGTTTGCAAATGCAAATTTGACAATATGATGGCAAAAATGTTCAATATATACCCTGTCCACATTCAGGGTACCTACAAACTAAGGATCGGAAATTTACTTTTGGCGCACCACCCCCCCAAAAAAAGTTGTAGTCAAAGCTGTAAGTATGAATCCATGGCTTTGGGCTTTCTGTACCTTATCCATTAAAGTAAACAATGAAAAGGAAATCACAATGAGATTACATGAGTAGAGGGAAGATAAAACAACCAGCACTTCCTCTCTTCTGTGCCTAAACCCTCTCTACAGGGTTGGGGCTCATGAACTGCATGAGTGGGAAGCATAGATCATAGAATCATAGAGTTGGAAGAGACCACAAGGGCCATCCAGTCCAACCCCCCACCTAGCAGGAAACACCATCAAAGCATTCCTGACAGATGGCTGTCAAGCCTCTGCTTAAAGACCTCCAAAGAAGGAGACTCCACCACACTCCTTGGCAGCAATTCCACCAAAGCAGGTAGAGACATCTCTGCTAGACATTGGAGCTCCTCCATCAGCCCCCCCCCCCAACAGGCTGTTCAGGAGGACATCCTGAACCTCCACAGAGACTGAAAGAGGAGAGAAATTACCAGTAGATGCTATTTAAATCAGGCTTAGTGTACAGCTGAGCATCACAATAACAAAGCCCTTAGAGGTGTAGTTTGCATAGATCTGGGACAAGAGGGTTCATTCGCTAAAATAATCATTAACAGTGCCATATCTTCTCAGGAGCAAGGAAATGACAGGCTGCATGCAGTCTCAATCCCACTCACTTGGGAGTAAGCCCCGCTGAATTCCATAGGACTTACTTCTGAGTAGACACGGTTAGAATTTCACTGTTAGGCGTGAGTGCGTTCTGTCGGATTGTGCCCCTTGATGTTTACTATGCCTGCCTCTAAACTTGTGTGCATAGACAAATATCAGCAAAGCAAAACATTGTGAACCAACGATATTCATTCGTGAGTGTTTGCTAGTAATAAAAGAAGCTATTCTACACTGCTAATACATTGGTTTTGCTCAAAAGTTCCATGAGCAATGAATTCCTGCCGTGACACTATTACAATAAATTTTGCCTTCAGAGGCTTCATTAGCACTTGAAGCAGCAATAAGCTGTGCACCAGCTCTGCATAATAGACCTCTTTATTGTGGTAGATTTAGAAGGAAACTAACAATTACCTTGTCAGCTCTTGTCTCCAGGTGGCACAATAAAACACTTGGATCTTGTAGCTTTACTATTCAGGGATACTATTCAGAAGTTGCTGAACTGCAACTTATCACCAAGCTCAAAACCATGGAGGGACCTGGTTTGAACAGAGATATCGGATTTTTATCTCATTATACATGATAAGCGATCTTCAGCCATCTCAACCCTTGCTTTTTCATGCAAAACCATTTGCAGTCGTTTGCGGTAATCAACAGCTATCAGTCAGTCAATCACCCATTTCCACCACCCTTCTGAGTGATCCCCCCTCCCCATCCCCACCCCTCCCCACCCCTTCTCTACATAAGTGCCTGGAAACTTCCATTTCACTGTATCTGAAGAAGTGTGCATGCACACGAAAGCTCATACCAAAATAAAAACTTAGTTGGTCTTTAAGGTGCTACTGAAGGAATTTTTTTATTTTATTCAGGGATATTTATTTATAACCCCCTTCACAAAAGAATTAATATTTATTTCTATCCTCACATATAAATATATTTTCAGCCAGTCTAACTTGCCCTGCGGAATGAGTTTTATTGCAGTTTTGAAACTAGCTTAGAGTTGGGATATATATAAATATATTCCTACGAGTTCCATAGAAGCAACCTGCATTTTCAGAATACAAGTCCTTCTAGAGAGAATGATGGGAAATAGAGAAATAAAAATGCTGGGTTTGGGAGCGGGGCAGTGAGCAGCAGTGGCCTGTTAATTCCCTGCTATACGACCCCCTGTGCAAGCACAGCAGCAGCTTTGTGCCCAATATTCCCAGTTCTAGAGGACTATCCATAGCGTCCAGCTTTTATCACAGGTGAAGGAGGGCAGTGTCAAAGTGTGGATTTAGGTAAGATGGAACATAGCATTCCAGGAGTGTAGGAGACCCCCTTAAAATGTGTTCTGCATTTTATGGCTTATGCCAGGTAGGGCAATCACTGACTCAGAGGCTGCCCACCGTTTGGGGCCAATGGGCAGATTTGGAATGTTGAGAAGGTATTGTGGGCACAAAAGGGGGCAAGGCCTAACAAAATAGCTTCAGGGTGTGTTTGTCCCAATGGCACGAATTGGCTGCCACATATGAAAGAGCAGAAAGAGAGACAGGAACACAAACGGCACAGTTATGCCCCTCATCAGTCATGTCACTGGAACGAAAGGGACCTATATCAGCCACCACCATGTCCGTTCACAAAGAGAAGTGGTAAAGACCTTAGGACTTGGTTCAGACAATTTAAAGAAACATCTTCATCCGTATGAGCCTGCCCCAAATCTTTCCTTCTGCAGTCCTGCTTTGGGCCCTTTCACCATCAGAAATGGGGTGAATGGATAGCTGAGACATAATAATAATAATAATAATAATAATAATAATAATAATAATAATTTATTTCTACCCCGCCCATCTGGCTGGGCCTCCTCAGCCACTCTGGGCGGCTTCCAACAAACATTAAAATACAACAATCTATTAAACATTAAAAGCTTCCCTAAACAGGGCTGCCTTCAGGTGTCTCCTAAAAGTCTGGTAGCTGTTTTTCTTTTTGACATCTGATGGGAGGGTGTTCCACAGGGTGGGCGCTACTACCAAGAAGGCCCTCTGCCTGGTTCCCTGCAACTTGGCTTCTCGCAACGAGGGAACCACCAGAAGGCCCTCAGCTCTGGACCTCAGTGTCCAGGCAGAACGATGGGGGTGGAGACGCTCCTTCAGGTATACTGGACCGAGGCTGTTTAGGGCTTTAAAGGTCAACACCAACACTTTGAATTGTGCTCGGAAATGTACTGGGAGCCAATGAAGGTCTTTCAATGGCCTTTTCAGGTGTGGTGTCCCAAGATCTGGATGTGACTCTCAGGCTTCCCTGCCTGGCTCCATCATTGCTCGGTGGTGCAGCAAATGCCATTTTATTTTAGGGAGTTTTTTGGAGCCCCCTCCCCACAAAAGTCCACCCTTCTGTTGTGAGGTGGTCGTACTACAACCCTTTTTTGTAAATGGATAATTATCAGATTTTCAAAACTGCAAATGCCAACATTTGGACTTACTGGTGTGCCCCTCTAGCCATCATATTTTTCAATGTATGATCAGCTGTGGCAAAAAACCCTTTACTCCCTTCCCAGGTAGCTGAAGTTGTAGAGTTCAAGTTTCAGTCTGCAGTGGGCTTTCTATAACCTTGGGACCCTGGCATTTTCTTTAAATCCGACGAGGAGGAAATTGCAGCACTATTTATCACATGTGGAAAGGAAAACATTTGGAGAGATTCCTGAGATGCGATGTAATGCTTCTTGCCAGCGTTCTTCTCCACATCCTGAGCAGCATGCTTGTAGAGCTCAGCACGGGAATAGCTGGAGCTGAAAGCAAAAATATGCTAGGTGTCGTCTGCATACCTCTTCCATGATGCCACAATGCTTATCTTTTTATATAACCTACCAATTTCTTGAGTGGTTTTTTTTTTTAAAGTGAACTGGCTTGGCCACAGCACACCTATAAGCATTAACCTCTGCATATCCGGGTGGTTTTGTGGGCCTCACACGTTTATTGTTGTTGCATTAGCTATAAATGCAGGGTGAGCTGTAGGACCCAGGCTGTTAAATTCTGGGCAAAGACTAATTCAGTTCAGAGTTGTTATGTTTTCTTGTTGCTGGAGCGTGTGGGAAATGGCAAGCTCTTTTGTTGGTCCATAAAGAGCATTACTCCAATCAATGAGAGAATCAAGCACAAAATCATGAATAAGCAAGGAGAAAACAGTTCCCAGAAACTTGACCACAACTCTAAAAAAGCCCAGAGAAATTAACTGTGTCTCATCTGAGCTAGGAAGCATCTAATGTGGCCAAGCAATGGAGGAGCCAAGAGGCATACCTACCAGGTTCCTGTGGGAGAAATAAGGGACCGGGCCGGAAGTAGCAGACCAGAAGTAGTGCTGCCGCCATTTTGGAACTGGGCGGAGCATACTCAGAAGCAACTTTTGATGCTGCTTTGCCCAGTTCCAAAATGGCCACCGCGCCAGAAGTCGCACTGCAGCCATTTTGGAACTGGGCAGAGCTGCATCAAAAGTCACTTCTGAGCATGCTCCGCCCAGTTCCAAAATGGCCGCCGTGCCAGAAAAAACAAACTGGGAAAAAACAAAAAAATCTGTTTTTTCAGCTGAGAACAGCTAGAAAAACGGGGGTTTCCTGGGGAATACGGGAGACTTGGCAGCTATGCCAAGAGGCCTCTCAGATAGCACCCTGATCTGTTATTTCTCACAGTGGGGCGGAAGGCCCAAGGAAGTAGCCATGTTTGCTATTTGCTTGCACTTTGGTAGAGCATAAGAAGGGTCTTGCTGGATCAGGCCAGTGGCCCATCTAGCCCAACATCCCGTTCTCACAGTGACCAACCAGAGGCCTTGTGGGAAACTAGCAAGCAGGACAGTAATATTCTTCTTCTGCAAAATTCAGAAGCTCACTGCATCCAATTGTGGAGGCAAGAACAACCATGACTGAGTTGCCATACTAACTTGAGTAACTAACTAACCATGTTCCAGTTGGTTAGTTAGTTCAGGGATGAGGAAACTGAAGTGCTTTCCATGTTGCTGGACTCCAATTCCCCATCATCCTTGACCATTGGCCACACAGAGGCTCATGAGAGTTGAAGTCCCAACGAAGCCTTGAAGGCCACAGCTCCTCCACATCCTTGAGCTAGTATGTCAATTGTTCAATGGGACTAATCTTGAGGAGAAGGAGAAGCAATTTCTTTGTTCAAAGCCACCTCAACCTAATTGTCACTGCTAGGAAATCAGGCTGCTCGGAAAAGCAGGATTCCATAACCAGAGGGAGTATAGCTGCATCGTATTGTATGACAGCCGTCTTCAAATATCACATGGGAGATGGAGCAAGCTTGTTTTCTCCTGCTCTGGAGAACACAACCCAAACCAATGCATTCAAGTTACAAAAAAGGAGATTCCAGCTAAACATCAGGAAGAACTTTCTAACAGTAAGAGCTCTCTGATGGTAGAACAGGCTCCCATGAGAGGTGGCGGACTCTCCTTCACTGGAAGTTTTAAAGCAGAGTTTCGACAGCCGTCTGTCATAGATGCTTTAGTTGAGATTCCTGCATTGCAGAAGGTTGGACTAGATGACCCTTAGGGTCCCTTCCAACTCTACAATTCTATGATCCCTGCTCCTACTAGGGAGGGGCTGCCCATTTTGATTTATTTTTTATTTATTGAATTTATGCACCGCCCTATATCCAGAGGTCTCAGGGCAGTTTCTACATTTCTACAGCAATTTCTGTGTTGCTGTTTAAAAACAACAACCCTATCTATGGCTACATTTCTCTGAATTAACACATATTGGTATGCAGTTTTGACTAATCTACGTATTTTATTTTATTTGCAAACAATGGTTTTCTGTATGTTATTTTCACAAATACCCACTTCTTGTGCACATTTTCATCTACTGTATGCATTTCTGTACATGCGCAGTCCGTTCGGGGTGCCGCTGGCGTGCGCCGGCTCCACGGTGTTCCGCATGTGCTCAGCGGCACCCCTTAACGGGTCACCGTGCACGAGTGGCACTCCGTGGAGCCGCCGCAGGCCAGCAGCACCCCGAACGGACTGCGCAAGTGCCGGATCCAGCACGTTCGCATTCAGCATCGGGTCACGGTGACATCACCGTGACCGCGTGCTGACTGCGCACACGCTGGATCCGGTGCTACGTAATGCATGTGTTGTTACGTAGCGACACCATGCCCCTGGGTGCATGGCAATTTGCCGCTCCGGGTGTCTCAGCATCTCCCTACGCCCCTGCTTCACCTGTTAGGGGGAAAAAGTTCAGGGTAGCTTTGCTCGCCGTTCCAACTCTGTACCGTTCTATTATTTTTGCATCATGTTATTTTCCCTTGCAGAGCAAATGAATCATGCAAACTAACCACAAATTCCCCAAAGATAAAAATACCTTGAAGTATTTCAGTGTGAAAAGGGGAGGTAATAACAGCAGGTTAGTAATTATCCTAGCAGGTCAAATGATGCAGAAAATCTCACACGCTCAAATATCCTTAGGAGACACAGCTAGTCTCAGAGCTGTTTAACACTGTCTCTCTCTCTCCCCCCCCCCACAAATCCTCTAATTCAGGTTTGATTACTCTAGTCTGCCATGCCAAGGTTATTGAATGATTTGTAATTTCAGTTGCTTCTATGTCTTATATTTCTTATACAGAGCAGGCTACAATTTAGGCTTAGTTTACCCTTAAAATAACTCCATGATAAGCTGAGATGAATTGCCCCAAGCTACCCAGTAAGCTTCATGGATGAGCAGAGGTTTGAAAGTTCCTTGAAAGTCAAAGTCTCCATCTGCTGAAAAACAGAAATCAGTGTTGAGACCATGTATTATGTTCATGAATAAGCATGTACAGTGGTACCTCGGTTTATGAACACAATTGGTTCCGGAAGTCTGTTCATAAACTGAAGCATTCATAAACTGAAGCGAACTTTCCCATTGAAAATAATGGAAAGTGGATTAATCCGTTCCAGACAGTCTGCGGAGTACTTAAACTGAAGCGTTCATAAACTGAAGCGAACTTTCCCATTGAAAGTAATGTAAAGTGGATTAATCTGTTCCAGACGGGTCCGCGGAGTACTTAAACTGAAGCGTTCATAAACTGAAGCATGGGTGTAATTGGTTCTGGAAGTCTGTTCATAAACTGAAGCGTTCATAAACTGAAGCGAACTTTCCCATTGAAAGTAATGGAAAATGAATTAATCCGTTCCAGATGGGTCCGCAGCGTTCATAAACCGAAAATTCATAAACCGAGGTGTTCATAAACCGAGGTTCCACTGTATAAAACTTTTCAGCATCAGATATATGGATTGCTAGCTTATCAAGTACAGTATGCAACAAATCTGGAAAACAAATAATCAGGCCCATAATTTTTTTGAGGATAGCCATCCAATTCTACGTTCTAGAATTTGTGGTTCAATTTACCATTCAGTTCCCACCTTCAGGCATGTATGCCTCATTTGGAGCAGGCCTCTCTTACCTGACTGTGCCTCGAAAAGGACGGGAGCTGAGTAAAGCTGAGAGATTGGTACCAACTTGAGCTGCCATCTGAAGGCTCACACCCCCGAGATGTCAGACCTTCCCCATTTTTCTGGTTCTAGGGAGGGGTTTGTTAGCCTGCTAATAGTTTAAAGTTGGCTGCCAAAGGACAGTAGCATCTAGCATGGAGTACAACGATGTTTTTAGGCCCATGGACACAACCTAAATTTGTGAGCAAGTGCACTGGAAGGACAGATCATGAAGCTGAGGCTCCAATACTTTGGCCACCTCATGAGAAGAGAAGACTCCCTGGAAAAGCCCCTGATGTTGGGAAAGATTGAGGGCACTAGGAGAAGGGGACGACAGAGGACGAGATGGTTGGACAGTGTTCTCGAAGCTACGAACATGAGTTTGACCAAACTGCGGGAGGCAATGGAAGACAGGAGTGCCTGGCGTGCTCTGGTCCATGGGGTCACGAAGAGTCGGACACGACTAAACGACTAAACAACAACAACAAGCTATGGGCAGCACCCCTTCCATTTACTTCTCTCCCTTCTCCCTCAGCCCACAGATCACCCCTCACCACAGAGAGAGAGACACAGAGAACCCACACATAAACATTTTCTTTTCCAGGAGTTCTGGGATCCAGTAGAATTAATCCGAGGCTTGAAAAGGACATAGAGCTGAAATAAGTGGGAAAAAGTGTCACTTTTCCAGCTTCCTTCCTCAGGTCAATTCTCAAGGGAGAAAAGGGTAAGCACCCTCACCACTTACAGATCCTCCAAAAGTGTCCCTATTTTCCAGGGACGTCCTTGATCTGGAGAAGCTGCCCCAGTTTCTGATTTGATCCCAGAATGTCCCACTTTTCCTTAGGATGTCCCTATTTTCATTGGAGTAATGTTGGAGGGTATGGAGTTATCCAATCCCTGAGTTGTCTGAAGGCAATCCTGTATAGGGTTGTGCTGTGTTAAGTTCCCCAATACCCCCTCCATAACCCGGGGGGGGGATTTCAATGCCCGCACAGCCCCCAATTGGGACTCGACGACTAAGGCCAAGTGGTGGGTGGACCCCTGCTTCCAAAACTACGATCTAACTTTTATTTCATCAAGAACTTTTAAAGATACTAGAGTTAATGAAGCAGGAGTTCTTCTTTATCAAATGGCCATTTGCCTGAATCTAATCATAATGAATGGCAAATGCCCCCCTGATATACCGGGAGAGTTTACCCACCTGGGCATAAAATCTAACAGTGTCCTCGATTATTTTTTAGTCTCAAGGGATTTATTTTCGTGTTTTTCCCTCTTCAAGATAGATAATGTACAACCTAGCGATCATTTACCTCTAGTTGCCAAACTTATTCTAGACTTGCAGTTGGCTGATTGCAGGCATCTAACCCGCGTGGAAATGAATGCTGCCACCAAAGTAAGAGGAATTAAATGGTCAATGGCCCAGGCACAAAAGTACTCGGAATTTTTCCTAACTGAGTCCCAGCAGCTCCAGTTTGACACGGAGGTAGTTCCATTTGATCCCAACACGATTCTAAGACTTTTTTTCACTTTTTTTTAACGGATCTAACCGTCTTTTTTACATTACCATCCCATATAGTAAATCGGAGTCAGTTTAATTCTGTTGCACCTTGGTATAACTCCTTATGCAAGCAAGCCAGATTCCAGCTCTGTGCCATCTATAATGAATATAAATCCTCAGGCGCCTCTGTCCTCCTTTCAAATTACTCTCAGGCCAAAATTGCCTATAAGCAGGCACAGAAAACAGCCAAACGTGAGTGGCAATTAAATCACTGGCAGGCATTGATTGCCACCTCTAAGTCGCGTTGCTCACGTAAATTCTGGTCCTTAATCAATAGAAGAACAAGGAAATATCCCTTGATGGTCATTTCCACCCCCATATGGGAACAGTTCTTGAGGAAATGCTTTTCCCAGGCAGAAGTCCCTGTTGTTCATCTGGATCATTTATTTAGTCATCTACCCATTTGGCCAAGTACGGAACCAGAAGAAATTCTAGAATTAATAGCCCAGCTGAGAAGGGGCAAGGCCCCCGGGCCCAATTTGGTCCCTGTGGAGGCCATTAAACTTCATCTTGTATAGTGGGCCGAAATTCTAGCTAAAACCTTTTATGCAATCAATGCTACCGGCCTTGTACCTAGAGCGTGGAAGGAGGCCATCATAATTCCAATTTATTAAAAAGCCCCCTCAGATGATCCCGGAAACTACCAGAATAATAGCCTATTATCGATCATAGGGAAAATATATGCACGTTTTTTTGTTAACGAGACTGACTCAGTGGGCTGGTGAGTCCAATCTGATTGGACATGAACAAGCTGGGTTTAGACCTAACCATTCTACCACAGACCATGCTATAATCCTCTACCATTTAGCACGGAAATACTCGGCTGCTTGTCGTGGTCAGCTTTGTGCCGCCTTCATAGACCTGAAGGAAGCCTTTGATAGCACCCCCAGAGTTCTATTATGCGGAAAACTTGCGTGGTGGGGTATTGATAGAAGACTTATGTGGCTCACAATCCAACTACACGAAGGATCGGCCGCCAGGGTGTGACTTACCCCCGCGGGAGATCTCACTAAGTTAGTACCAATAAATAAAGGAGTCCGCCAAGGGTGCATACTAGCACCCTACCTATTCAGTTTGTTTATCAGTGATATGAGAAATCCACTAGTTGAGTCCCATCAAACCATCCATGCCCCCCGTCTCGCGGATTACCGCTGTCCCTTGCTGTTATATGTGGATGATGCAGTGATCCTTTCCTACTCGAGAATTGATCTTAAGAGGGCGCTTAAGATTTTTGCTCTTTATTGTCAATCTAATTTGCTAATTATAAATCATTCCAAATCTAAAGTACTGATCTTCTCTAGAAGTCGGAAACTTTATAAGTGGAAGCTTGGCGGGAAGGCAATTGAACAGGTCCTTAAATTTCAATATTTAGGAATTTACTTTCAATATAATACGGGATGGAAAGCACAAATTGAATATTTACATAACAAGGCCAAAGCCTTGTCCCGTTCTCTGCAGCGTTTCTTTTTCTCTGAGGAGGCCATGCATGTTCCATCGGCTTTAAAGGTATTTAATGTAAAAGTGGTTGCCACAATGGCCTATGCCGCCCCGTTATGGGTCGCGCTGGCTAACCTTGCGCCTTTAGTGACGCTGCAAAATCAATTTCTACATTGGCTCCTAAAGCTACCGTCGTGTGTAAGTAATACATCCATACGCTTAGAACTGAAGATCCCTTCATTAGAATCTCTCTTATGGAGGCATGTCTTTAACTATTGGCTGTTTCTCTGGCATGGATTATCCAGTCACTATCTTATACAATGCCTATGGCGAGACGAATTTGCTAGCCCATGGGCGAGTAAAATCCATGCCAAACTCCTATTTTATGGAATTTCTCCATCAGACTCCCTAAACTTAGACCTTGCTTCAGCCAAAAGGTCCATTAAACAAAGACTGGATCAGTGTTTCTCAACCTTTTTTGGGCCAAGGCACACTTGTTCCATGAAAAAAATCACGAGGCACACCACCATTAAAAAAGTTAAAAAATTTAACTCTGTGCCTATATTGACTATATATATATATATAGAGAGAGAGAGAGAGAGAGAGCCCAGTTTAGTTTGTGGGGTAAGTCCTAAATCTCAGTGAATTATGACTGTAAGAAACACTTGCCAATTGCTGTGTTGGTTGCAATCTCCTGTAATAAGGCTTCACAAGCCGCTGATTTCTCTGCCAGCACGTGCTTCTCGCCGAAGAGGCCGCTCACTCCCTCGTATACGCTGCTGGCTGCCCTCCGGAGGCTGTTCTGCTTGTCGGCCCGTGACCTCGCGCTGATCAAGCCCCGGGCGCCGCCAGCAAGAGCAGCGAGACCAAGACAAACAGCAGCAGCAGCACCCGCCGGCCGCCTCTCACGTCCGAGGCCGTGGTGGTGGCTGTTGAGAGCTGTGCTCGCCCCGCGTCGTGACCCGGCCGGCTTCCTTTCCAGTGGGTCAGTGCTGTGTATTGGTGGCCGCCAGGCACGTGACAATGCAAATCGCCCTTCTCGTCACGGCACGTCGCGGCACACCAGCCAGCGTCTCGCGGCACACTAGTGTGCCACGGAACAGCGGTTGAGAAACGCTGGACTGGATGACATTGACTTACAGTACAATCTTATGACGGGTGGAGAGGTCTGGTCACCGTTGAATATTGGTATCACCCCAATTTATCAGGTTCCAGCATATCCTTCCTCTCTCTCTGTTGCATCGCATAGGTTTGCGTTCATCAAAGAAAGATTTAATGTATTTCCCTCAAATGTTTTGAGTCACAGATTTTCCAAAGGTCATGTCTCTGCTCTATGTGGTTGCGACAATAGAACGATAGAATCTCTCCAGCATATAATGTTCAACTGCCCCTTATACAGTGCGGCCCGCACAAATATATTGAATTCAATAATTCAAGAAATTGCGGATAAACCACCAGAGTCCCATCTTGCACTCGTTTTGCAAGACAATGACTCGAACAGAACTCTGCAGGTGGCAAGATTCTTAACCTCAGTTCTCTCCCACAAGAGACGAACCAGAATGCTGTATGATTATTGAAACCTTTTAAATATATTATTTTATTCTATTATTTTTTTGGCAATTTTACACATATATAGAAATTCGATTGCGTTCACCCCAAATGGCTGTGGTGTAACTTTTATAGAGAGGCTGCCTCTGTTTGTCTTTGTTTTGTTTCTGAAATGCAGTTTGTTTGTTTTTTGCTTTTGTGTTTGCTATATTTCGCTTGTGTGGGCTTTTAGAATTTATCCTAAAAAAAAAAAAATCCTGTATAGGGAAGGTGTTTTTTTTTAAAAAAAACATTTTATTATGTTTTTTTTAAAAAATAAATAAATTGGAAGCTGCCCAGAGTGGCTGGGGAAACCCAGTAAGATGTGTGGGGTATAAATAGTAAAATTTCCATTATGGAATGGGACGTCCCTATTTTCATCGGAGAAATGTTGGAGAGCATGCACTTATGGCCTAGGGCAGGCCTCCTCAACCTCGACCCTCCAGATGTTTTTTTGCCTACAACTCCCATGAACTTTAGCTAGCAGGACCAGTGGTCAGGGATGATGGGAATTGTAGTCTCAAAACACCTGGAGGGCTGAGGTTGAGGAAGGCTGGCCTAGGGCCTTAAAAACCCAGTGAGCACCAGGGAAAGACCTCAAGAGTGCTCTTGCACTCATGGGCATCACATTACATCACATGGGCCTCAACTAGGGCCAGGGCCTTTTCAGTATTGGCCCTGATTTGGTGGAACGCTCTCTCACAGGAGACCAGGGCCCTGCAGGATTTGACATCTTTCCGCAGGGCCTGCAAGACGGAGCTGTTCCGCCTGGCCTTTGGGTTTTGATTTGGGCCATTTTAAAATGAGGCTGCATTTTAAAACAAGTTTTAAATCTAAATTGTATTTTAATCCGCATTTTAATCAATTGTTTTTCTTTCTTTTACGTTTTACTGTAATTTTATTGATGTGAGCCGCCCTGAGCCCGGGTCTCACTGGGGAGGGCGGGGTATAAATACAAATTTTATTATTATTATTTGTCACGGTGGCCGGAGTGGACTACTTCAGAGTAACGACGCCACGCAGCTCTGCATTTTATTCTTTTATTGGTGCTGCGTATTTACAGTGCTCAAGTCATTGCTATTTACACGGAGTGATGTGGTCAGTCGGTTTCAGAACCTCCTAATGGCTTTTGGCGCGTCTTTCTCCAACACAAAAGCTTTGGCAGACCCATCCTCTTGCCCCTCCTCTTCCTGCGTAATTCTGGAGTTGGGGGGATGGGTCTTCCCCCCTTGCTTGCCCCTTCCTGTCCCACCTGGGACCCTGGCTCCTCTACCTTGCCTGAGCCTCGGACACGACTTCCTGCTTCCCCACTGGAATCGGAACTCTCCCTGCTTTCCCCTTTGCTCGGGGACGGGCTTGAACTCAGGAGGGGAGGGACTTCGCGATATCCCCTGTCCCTCACATCCACCCCCCTCCCAAGCTCTCCTTCACCCCTCCCCAGGCCCCCCCCATGTGTCGGTGACGACTGGAAGCCTAAGAACTCAGTGCTCTCCGAGCCCGTTGGTGTGAATACCTCCCCCCAGTCCTGCGAGCCCCCCCCTTCCGCCTGGGCGGACGGGAATCCCAAAAAGTCCGTGGCGTCAGAGCTGGTGGGGGTAAAAACGTTCTGCCAATCTGCTCCTTCCTCTGACTGGGTGGATCTCGGTGACACCCATACCTCATCCTCTGGTTCCTCAAACTCCGCTTCCCAGCGCCATGGTGAGCTGCTCTCCCGTGCCTCCTCCTCCTCCCCCTCCCTTTCCATGTGCCAGGGCTTGGGTCTGTGGGGAAAGAGGGCGTGAAATTCTTCCACCAAGAATTCCTCCTGTATCTGAGTGGCTGGGACCCATTCATTCTGGGACAGTGGAGCATCCTCCCATGCCATGAGGTACTCCAGTCCCCCCACCCCCCACCTTGAATCCAGGATGGCCGTGGCCTCATTGAGTTGCTCCCTGCCTTCCCTCTCCCCCCCTCCCTCGGGGGTTTGTTCGCTGTCTCGGAGCCTGCTGCTTTCCCTGTACGGCGACAGCAGCGATCTATGAAACACTGGATGCACCCTCATGTCCTCTGGCAGTGCCAGCCTGTATGCCACCGGGTTTACCTGTTGCGTGACCGTGAAGGGGCCCAGCCTTTTGGGTGCCAGCTTTTTGCACCTCCCTCTGGTGGGAAGGCCCTCCGAGGACAACCACACCTTGTCCCCCACCCTGATGACCTCCCCTTGTCGCCTGTGGCGATCTGCCCCCTTTTTGTACGCTTCCTTGGCCCTCTCCAAGTGTTCTCTGAGCTGCTGGTGCACCGTCTCCAGTTCCTCTGCCCAATCCTCAGCCTGTGGGCCCTCCTCCTCCTCCTCCCCCTCCCTCTCTGGGAAAGATCTGAGGTCGCGCCCGTAATTGGCCTTAAAGGGCGACACCCCTGTGGAGACGTGCACTGCATTGTTGTAGGCAAATTCTGCTAGTGGCAGGCGATCCACCCAGTCCGTTTGCCTCTGGCTGACGTAGCATCTCAGGTACTGCTGCAGAATGGCGTTGACCCTCTCCGCTTGTCCGTTGGTCTGCGGGTGTCTAGCCGTCGACAAGCTGACCTCCACCTGCAGGAGGTTCATGAGCCGCCGCCAGAACCTGGAAACAAATTGGCGGCCACGATCCGAAATAACCCTTAAAGGTAATCCATGCAGTCTGAAAACGTGATCAACAAACAGTTTGGCTGTCTCTTCTGCAGAGACTGCCCTGGCACACGGTATAAAGTGGCACATTTTGGACATGAGGTCCACCACCACCAACACTGCGGTCTTACCCCGGGAAGAAGGCAGATCTGTGATGAAGTCCATGGACAGCACTTCCCACGGCCTGTGTGGCGTGGCTAAGGGCTCCAGCAACCCTGGTGGCGCTGCTCTGACCACCTTTGCCCGCTGGCAGGTGTCACAGCCCCGTACATAGTCTCGAACATCTTCCCTCACCCCTGGCCACCAGAAGTGTCTCATGACTAGGTGAGTGGTCTTGTCCCTTCCAAAATGCCCCGCCGTTGGGTTGTCGTGCATCTGTTTGAGGACCGTACGTCTGAGCTGGGTGGTGGGCAGGTACAGTGCCCCCTTGTAGAAAAGCAGCCCTCTGCGTTCTGCAAAGTCTTTTGCCTGCTCCCTCCCCCCTCTCAGTTCTCTGAAGATGCGGTTGGCAAAGTCATCCGCTGCCGTCAGTGCTGTGAGTTCTGCCTCGCTCACCACTGCTGCTCCGCAGGACCATGCCGACGGGGGGAAAATGTGCCTTGGGGCTGGTGGCTCCTCCTCCTCCATGTACTCTGGCTTGCGGGAGAGGGCATCCGCCCTGACGTTCTGCTCTCCCGGGATGTAGTGTATGGAGAAGTTGAAGTTCGAGAAGAACTCTGCCCACCGTATCTGCCGCTGGTTGAGCACCCTGGCAGTTCTCCAGAACTCCAGGTTCTTGTGGTCTGTGCACACCTGGATGGGGTGCTTGGCGCCCACCAGGAAGTGTCTCCAATGTTTGAACGCAGCGTGGATCGCAAGAAGTTCTTTGTCAAACACGGTGTAGTTGCGCTCGGGCTGTGTCAACTTCCTGGAGAAGAAGGCACAGGGTCTCCACTCCCTGTTGGCGTCCAGTTGCAACAAAATGGCGCCCACAGCTTTCTCAGAAGCATCTGTCTCAATGCGTAGGGGCGCGTCCTGGACCACGTGGAACAGGTTCTGGTCCGAGGCGAACACCCTCTTGAGGCTTTCGAACGCTGCTTGCGCCTCTGGTGTCCACCTGAACTTCTGCTTGCCTCTCAGGCAGTCAGTGATGGGAGCCGTAACGCGAGAGAAGTTCTTGATGAACTTCCTGTAGAAGTTGGCGAAGCCTAGTAGGCGTTGGGCATCTTTGCGCGTCCTGGGGCTGTGCCAGTCCAGGATGGCCTGTACCTTGTCCTTGTCCATCGCTAGCCCCTTGTCTGACAGCTTGTAGCCCAGGAAGTCCACCTCCTTGGTGTGAAACTTGCACTTCTCCAGCTTCACATACAGGTGGTTCTCCTTCAGGCGCTGCAACACTTCCCTGACATCTTTCACATGCTGCACTGGGTCATTGGAATAGATAAGGATGTCATCCAGAAAGACCAGGCAGTTCTTGAAGAGGAGGGACCCCAGGACGTGGTGCATGAAGGCCTGGAAGCAGGCTGAGCCCCCTTGCAACCCGAAGGGCATCACCAGATATTCAAAAGAGCCCAGAGGCGTGAACATCGTGGTCTTCCATTCATCGCCGTCCCGGATCCTGATCAAGTTGTACGCCCCCCTCAGGTCTAGCTTGGTGAAAATCTTGCCCCTGCGTGCTGCTGTCAGGAGATCATCCACTCTGGGCATGGGGAAAGCCACTGGCTCTGTCACCGAATTCAGCCGTCTAAAATCCACCACCAGGCGGCGCTGTTGCGTGTCTTTCTTGTCCACCCAGAAGACCGGGCTGCCCCCTGCTGCCTTGCTTTCTCTGATGAACCCCCGCTTGAGGTTCTTGTCGATGAAAGCGCGCAGATCCTCCAGTTCCTGGTCTGACATGGCGTACAGCTTGGCTGGGGGTATAGTTGCCCCTGGCACCAGGTTGATCTGGCAGTCAAAAGGCCTGTGTGGGGGTAGGTGGTCGGACTCCGCTTCGCTGAAGACCTCCTGCAGGTCCCAGTACGGCTTGGGTATCGCCTCACCCCCTTTGACGTGCATGGTGGCCACCGTGGCTATCGGAGGCCCCTCCCCTGGTTGGTGCTGCATGCAATGTTCCAGGCAAAAGTCCGATCCAAAAGTGATGCATCTCTGGTGCCAACTGATGGAGGGGTCGTGGCGCGCCAGCCAGCTCATGCCCAAGACGATGGGGGGGTCTGAGATGGTGGTGACGTTGAATGCCAGTGTCTCTGAGTGCCTTCCCACCGTCATTCTCATGGGGGGGGTTTGATGAGTGATGGCCCCCCCCAGCAGCTCTCTGCCGTCAATGGTTGCCACGTGAAGGGGAAAATCCAGCTGCAGAAGCTGGATCTGGTGCTCTTCTGCAAAGTTTCTCGAGAAGAAGTTGGCTGAGGCACCACTGTCAATTAAGGCAAGGACTGTCAGGGGATAGCCATTTGGGAGCGTTAGCGTGACTTCTAGAACCACTCCTGCTCTGGGAGGGGTGGGCTGGCTCTGCTCCTCTCTGTGCGGGTGGGTGGGCTGGGGCTGTTGTCTGCTGACTGTGCCTGGCTGCTGCCCCTTGTCTCCTGCAGCCAGGCTTTCCCGTTTCCCTGCTGTGGTGCTGCGTCAGTGGGGGAGGGCACCACCGTTCCCGCCCTTCCTTGCCACTCCCTGCGATGTGGGCAGTCTCTGACGAGATGCTGGGGGGAGTTGCAGAGAAAGCAATTCCCGCCCTTTCCCTCCTTGCGTCTTGGCGCCGCTGGGGTTTGAAAAGCCCGCGCGCGCGCGCTATCAATCTGCATGGGTTCCTGGTCCTGGCTGGCCCCAGGCGTGGCTTGAAAGGGTTGTTGGGGGAGTGGTTTCTCCTGCGACCGTGGGAACCAAGCCCGCTTTGCGCGCGTTGCTTGTTTGTCGCTCCACCGGGATTCCTGTCTCACCCCCACCGCCAGAGCCGCTTTGCTCAGCTGATCCATATCACTGGGCTTTGGACCTCTCGAGAGCTCATCCTTCACCTCCTCATGCAACCCCAAGTAGAACGCCGCTTGCATTGGGGGGGACCCCAGTTCCCACCCCAATCTGTGCACCAGCATGGTGAATTTCGCCCAATACGCGCGAACTGTCATATTTCCTTGGCGTAAATTATGAAGTTCCTCCTTAGTCTGGTCCATATGACTATCGGACGAATACATCGTTTTCAAACCTTCTAGAAATAGTTTGACATTCTTCATGCAAGGATTCCTTGTTGCAATTAACGGTCTTAGCCACTCCCTGGCTGCCCCGGTAAGGTGCTCCACAATAAACGCTACTCTGTGCTCATCATCAGGGAACTCATCGTGGTGCAGCTCAAGAGCATACACAATCTCAGTCTCAAAGCCTTGAAATTCCTTCGGGTCTCCATTGAACTTGCTAACTAGGGTCCCAGCTCTCCTTCCTGGCAGCACTTGGACTTGGGGTGCCCCTCCCGCCTTGTTTTTCTCTGCATCCAGCTTGTTTTGGAGGTCTACCGCCACCGCCCTTAATTGCTGCTCTTTTTCCTGAAGCTCTCTCACCTGTTCCGCAAGTTGTAGCCGGTCGTCCTGGACCTTCTTAGTCTCCTCTTTAGCTGCCTTCAATTCTCCCTGCGCCTGCAGCGACAGCTGCTGCAGTTCTAGCTGGGCTTGCTCCGCGATCTGCCGCCACTTCTCCGCCTCTGACACGCTCATCCCGGCAACTCCAAAGTAGCCCAAAAATGATTAGGAGGTTGCTGTCACGGTGGCCGGAGTGGACTACTTCAGAGTAACGACGCCACGCAGCTCTGCATTTTATTCTTTTATTGGTGCTGCGTATTTACAGTGCTCAAGTCATTGCTATTTACACGGAGTGATGTGGTCAGTCGGTTTCAGAACCTCCTAATGGCTTTTGGCGCGTCTTTCTCCAACACAAAAGCTTTGGCAGACCCATCCTCTTGCCCCTCCTCTTCCTGCGTAATTCTGGAGTTGGGGGGATGGGTCTTCCCCCCTTGCTTGCCCCTTCCTGTCCCACCTGGGACCCTGGCTCCTCTACCTTGCCTGAGCCTCGGACACGACTTCCTGCTTCCCCACTGGAATCGGAACTCTCCCTGCTTTCCCCTTTGCTCGGGGACGGGCTTGAACTCAGGAGGGGAGGGACTTCGCGATATCCCCTGTCCCTCACATTATTATTATTATTATTATTATTATTATTGACATTTGGCAGTTAGAGGGTAACAGAGTAGCATAACCTGGGTTTTGGAACTAACAATGAGTTTCGAAATGGTGCTGCCTTTGTTTTGAGTTGATTGTTAGTTACCTGAACCTTTTGTCATGGTGGGAGACAGCAGTCAAGGAAAATAAATAAAGCGAGCTTTCCCTTTGCTAGCTTATCTTCATTTCCTGCCAATCCAAATGCACAGCCCATTGAGGAGGACTTCTGAATAGCTTCCACTTAAATTAATGGGTGCAGCACAAAGGCACTCCTAGATTTTCATTCTTATCAGTGGGGGATAGAGATAAGCTCCTGCTGAATTGTTCCTGCTATGGATAGCCATGCCATGCTCTGTAATTTTCCTGCGTTCCACATGGGAATACAGAGAGTAGGTGCCAGTCACACCCAGTGTGAGGACGCAGTGACATTTTAGATTGTCTTGACGTCACTAGAAAGAGTGATCCATACAGTTTGGTCACTTTGCTCTGCTTCATATTGATTTGTGAGCAACCACGCATGAGAAGAAACTAGTAAACAAGAGAGCTTTATTTATACAAGTCTGCCCCACTAATTATTGTTAAATAATGGTGATTTCAGGCAATATTTAAAAAGGATTGGTTTAAGACGCATTTGTGGAGTGTGATTACATGTCTCTTGCATTTTGACCAGTTATTCTTTTCTACATTATTTGCAACATATTGTAGGATTGAAAAACGCACTATGGATGTTGCTAAATCAGGCACCTGCCATGGAAGCAGGACTACAGTCCCCTATATTGTGCTTAGGATAACTGCCTTCATGCGTCTACAACCTCCCCCCCTGGTCTTTCAGCCCTAGCTCTCTTCCTCTGGCAAATGGTGCTGGGTTTTTCTCATGTTTACATCCATACTTACCTCACTCTTGATTCTCTCTCTCTCTCTCTCTCTCTCTCTCTCTCTCTCTCTCTCTCTCTCTCTCTCTCTCTCTCTCTCTCTCTCTCTCTCTCTTTGATATTATTATTGTTATTATTGCTTGTGATTTGTTTGGAAGAAACAAATTATGAAAACTGATTTGCACATAACACTATGCCGACACTGTAGTTTGTTCTTTCCCACCATGGGAAAGGGGAGAAGCAGAGCAGGCATGATTTGAGCAGCATGCACATCCTGCCCATTTGTAGTAAACCATGGTTTGTGCTTCAGTTCTGTGCATACAAGGCCATTATCTCATTACATCCAATATATGGAAAGCTACATGGTGAATTTATTTGTCTTTCATTGGCTGGCTCCTTTGCTAAGTGAGGCCCCATTGGCCCTCTACATTTAAGGCATTATTGTGCCACTATAAACAGTCATAGCTTCCCCCAACCCCAAAGCATCCTGGGAGCTGTCGTTTGCTAAGGGTGCTGAAAATTGCTTAAAGGTAAAGGGACCCCTGACCATTAGGTCCAGTCGTGACCGACTCTGGGGTTGCGGTGCTCATCTCACTTTATTGGCCAAGGGAGCTGGCGTACAGGTTCCAGGTCATGTGGCCAGCATGACTAAGCCGCTTCTGGCGAACCAGAGCAGCACACGGAAACGGCATTTACCTTCCCGTCGGAGTGGTACCTATTTATCTACTTGCACTTTGAGGTGCTTTCAAACTGCTAGGTTGGCATGAGCAGGGACCAAGCAACGGGAGCTCACCCCATCACAGGGATGCGAACCTCCAACCTTCTGATCGGCAAGCCCTAGGCTCTGTGGTTTAACCCACAGCGCCACCCGAGTCCCAATTCCCCTCACAGAGCCCAATTTCCCTCACAGAGCTGCAATTCATTCAGTGGCTTAATCAATCCCTCTCCCTAAGGAATGACGACTGTTCAAAGTGGTATGATACTGCTTTAAATGTGTAGTGCAGACGAGGCCTGAGTCTACGATAGGAATGGGAGACTCTCCAGATGAAATTGCGATTAGCTCTCATTCACTCCAACCAGGAGGCCCGGTGGCCAGGGAGTTGTAGCCCAACAACATATGGAGAAACCATTAATCATGGACTGAGTTTGGGAACTGTTGCCTGGCAACTGGCATCAAAGGGAAGTCTGCTTCCATCGTGGCTAGGGGGAATCCAACAGCTCAGCCCCACTCCTTGGCCTCAGAGGAGTCTTTTGTGGGAGATGCTGTCTGGTATGCTGTCACAAAGAACAAAGTCAAGAGCCTGAATATTCCTGGTTCCGTATAGACACGCTGTGTGATTTTTTTTTGGTTGTCATTCCTGTCCCAGAATTGAGTAGGGTTTTGTTTTGAGGACCTTGCGTAAACTACTTTGAGAAGCTCTTGGAGCTATAAAGCAGGAAAGAAATACTCCAGATAAATGAATAAAGTACTGAAAGATAATTAGTGACCATTCTTGAGTGTGTATGCAGCAAACTGGAATATGATTACTTGACATGAGGAAAGGGCTGTGGAGAGCAAGAGATATGGGAACCTTGGCTTTCCTCTGGGTGCTCAGTTGGCACCACTGAATGCAGGCTGGACTGCAGCTTTATCCAAATGTTAGGCAGGTGCACAAAAATGTAAGCAGGGAACCAGGTCCTTTCTAAGTATAAGCAGATACCGAAGCAAAAAGCATATTGTCACACACATACCATTCAGAAGGAAGGCAATGAGACTTTGAGTGACGCACGTGACAACAACAGACTTGCTTTTGTTATCTGCTGCTTCGCATTTGCTTAGATGGTCTCGAATCCCCACTTGGCTTCTGTGCCTCTCCCTGCAGTGTAAACCACGAGTGGCTCTGAAAGACAGGATGAGGCGTGCCAGTGTGTATACCTTTAAACATTGCTATGCGACTCTGGAAGCAGCTATTTTAAGACAACACTTCCTTTTATATTTAGAGCGCTCTGCAGTATAAATTGTTTAGCACTTCCCTCCTCTCAGATGGAGGGGTATTGTAGCTTGCAGCGCTTAACACGCTGTGCTGCAGCTGAAAACTGACATTAAGGGGAACAATCTATTCAGAAATCAAAGTACAATTCCTTGTTGGATGTGCTTTCCCTTCCCTGGGGAGTGGGGCACGGCAGGGTGGGTGGGTGGGTGCGATGGCTTTCAGCTGGCTTATTTTCTTTCTTTCTTTCCTTTTTGGTTCTTTCTTTGTTGTCAGTTGCCTGTACATCCTGCAACTGAGCGGCGAGATAGTAGGGCTCCAGCCAACTCTCTGCAACACAGCCAGAGAGGCAGGCAACAAAAATAGGCTTGCTGCGCGTGGGAGAAGCAGAAGCCACATTATGAGCAGAACCTTCCATGGTATTATTTTAGACCCAGCATGGACCTGTTCCCCTTTTCCTCTTTTGTCAAAAGATGACACATAGTCCACTCAAAAGGAGCGAGGGCATCAAAAACACAATCGAAACGCAGGTCTCTCTCCATCACACATAAACATGCAGGGAGGCACAGTAACATAAACACATAATACAGACAGAGGCAGGTTTGGCAAGGTAATTGCTTTGGATAGGATCACGCTGGAAACCTGCAGCTTTTTTTTTTTGTGAGACAGGGACTGGCCAGCTGGGTGAGCCGAGGTATTTTTAAATGCATTCATGCAGGCTCCAATCATCTGGCCATGCTTGACCTATTTTTGGCTCAGGCCAGCCATTGTTCTATTTCTGTTGCCTGTGGGCCAGGCTGTTGTTGATCCGTATGCAAATGAGCTCTCACAAGCTCCGGCCAACTTTGCACACACACACAGAGAGGCAAGCAGGCAGGCAAGCAGGCAGGCAATCAAAGAGGAGGAGGAGGAGGAGGAGGAGGAGGAGGAGGAGGAGGAAGAGGACCCAGAGACAGAATCACTTGCCAGGGCTGGGAGTAATTGAAACTTAAACCCCTAGGGAGTCAGGTCCCTAGAAACTGTGCTTGCTTGTTTTTGTTTTTAAGTGGTTTTATTTCTCTCACTCGACTCCCAAGAATAACCTGAGGGAGAAATATATCCCTCCTCCACCTGCTCTTGGCTTCCAGAGCACAACTAACACAACTAGAGAGGTGCATAATAATTAACAGTTTTATTTTATTTTTATTTATTTTTTTAAAAAGTACCTGTGCATCATTGTGCCTTAAGCTTCTGCGTCAGAGTAAAATGGTTTTTAAACTGGATTGCTGTCATAGTTGGTACTTTAGAAAACCCTGCGTATAGAAATATTTCCTTTATATGTATACATATGCACATGTTGGTAATTTAGTGCCATTTGGTATTGTTTTTGGTTTGGCTTTTTTTTTTTTAACCACTCATCCTGGGGAGGAGGAAGCAGGAGCAGAAGGGGTCGTTTCCAACGCCTCTGAACAGTTGATGATGAATCTTTCATGTAGCAGAAGTGCAGCCTGATTGGAATATGCTGAAGACAATTTACGAGAGTGAATCGTGTTTTTCCTCAGATGGAGTTTCGGGACGTGACCAGCTCTTGGCTCAGCAAAGAATGCGCAGCATGATCAGCTCAGGTAAGAAGCTCTTTGCTGACTCAGCTTCTCGATCTGATAGTTGCATATGTGTGTGTGTGGCAGTGTGTGTCTCCATATAGAGTATATGTATGCATGTATTATATACCCATATACACAGAACCTGTCAAGAATTTGTTGCTGAGTTCTGCATCTGCATCTTTCGTTTATATCCAGCTCCTTGTTCAGCTAAGAGCTCTGCTACAGCATTACTTCCGAGATATAATGCTAGTTTCCAAGCAAAAGAAAGTAATTTTCTTTTCTTTTGCATTTTCCTGTCTTGCTTACAGTGGGCTTGACGGGTGGTTGTATTATGAAGCATTTTTGCTTGGAAGTAAGCCTGCACACTCCCAACCACAGTAAGGCAGCCATCTGAACCAGTGAGGCTTAGGGTTGCGGTAGCTGTTTGCAATCCTAAAAAAATTGATTTCCTGTACGGGCTCAGACCTCTATTGCAGTTGCTAGGACTACTTAGGTTTTCTCAGGTTTTTTTTGGGGGGGGGAGCGCGGAATTTACCAGTAGACAACAGCTCAGAATTGGAAGATGTAACTCATCCTATCCGGTGCAAATAAGCTTAAAGCTGCCTTCTGTAATGTTATCTCTGAAAATCGCAGACAATGAAAGATTTCTGCTAGCATGCTTTTCTGATTCCCTAGCGGTGCTTTGTCAGCTTAGTTCTAAAGTGCATCTGCTTGTACCAGATTTGTAGTTCCTTTCCACGGCTTGAAACATATTTGGGAACATTGAAGTGAAAGTTAGGTGCGATGACTCGCTGAAAGTATCTAGTGAACAGGTGTTTTAAAGATGCAGCTACCAGATTGTTGAAACTACCCCCCTCTCCAGGTTTAGAAGCTCTCCTGGCTACTGTCATCACCTGTTTGCAATGCATGGTATGTGAAAAATCACAGAAGCTTGATGAGGCCATAGGAAAAATCACATGTATTATTGCTTTTGGACACACATTTTAATAAACTGAGAAATACATAAATGCTCCCGAATACAGTACTTGCTTGGCACTGTGCGGTGCTACAGTGGTACAGTGCTGATTCTTAAATCACAATGAAGTTTTTCGTTTCCATGCCATAACTCCAGTTTTTTCCTTTCATTCATTTTACATTGTGTAAGGCTTGCTCATCTGAAATGTCTGATCAGTTGCATAATCTTATTCAAGCCTTCAAGTGGCTGCAACCATAATTAATGGAGAGGAAGCAAATGTTTGGTTGACAGCCTGCCCATTACGATGTCCATACTCCCAGGGCACCTGTTGATCTCTATGGGATTTTATGATATATAGGCTATGTGATAATCTGTTGCCCTTCCTGTTTTATAAGTAAAACTAAGCATGGCGATGGAATCTCATGGTTATGGTCAGTTGGGCAGTTTGAACAAGAACTGCAGGAAGCATGCTGTAGTGAGAACCCTGAAAAGCCTACACTTTTATTTCCTAATTACTCCCACCTTGTTTTTGTAGGTTCAAATCATGGTTTGTGCCATGTGCATTTTTAAAGTACCATTTTCTGTACCTTTAGCTAATGCATAGCAGGTAGAAACCAGCAGCAGCTGAAGCTTTATCCATCAATGCATCCCCATTGCCTGTTGGGCTTCTGTTGAAGCACCAGGACCTTTCCCCATGTGAAGGTGAGCACAATGCAGTGCATGCCCTCCATTGGCCCCACAATTGTTGCTATGTGTGATGTAGATTTAAAGGCGCACCTGGATTGCTGAGGGTTCAGGTTCTCTGGGTGCTTAGCTGCCCATCTCCTCTTCAAAGGCTGTGGTGAGAATTGTTGTGCGGATAGTAATTCATAGCAAAAAGAGGGGGGGGGGTGCCTGTCATTGCCCTGTGGTAGAGTGCCTGCTTTGCATGCAGGGAGTCCCGGGTTCAATCCCTGACCTCTCTGGGTAGGGCTGGGGAAGACTCCTGCCTGGAACCAGGAATAGCTACTGCCTGTCAGTGTAAACAGTACTGAGCTAGATGTGCCAGTGCGCTGACAGTATAGGGAGCAATGTTTCTATATTTAATTGGGGATGGGGTGAGTTGGCATTTCGAAAACTAAATTGGGTACATGGGCATTTATGCGGGACTTATGGACTTGTTGGTGTGTCTTGGTTTATCATAGGCTAAGAAAAGTGAGGAAAGTTGGACAGAGTTCTCCCTTACGGATGAGCAAAGTTTCAACACAAAGACTGCACTCCTATACTCACCGGGGTGCCAGCTCCTTGGGGCCCCAGTCTTTGGGGCTCCTCCTGCTCCTGCCACGGAGGGGAAGGAGTGTTGAAGAAGCCTCCCACCGGTGGCAATGCCAGGAGGAGGCAGAGACGGAGTAGAAGCCATTGAAGCTGTGCAGCTGCTCGGTTTGGCTCTACCTCTGGCTTCTCCCGACATTGTGGATGGCACGTCCGTTCCCCCCCCCCCCATTGCCCTCACAAGCTGGAGCCTCTGTATACCCACTTACCTGAGAGTAAGTGCCACTGAACACTGTGGAACTTGCTCCTGAGCAGACATGATTAGGATTACATTGTTGGGCTCCTATACCAAACAGATATATGGAAAACGGACTTTGGGCAGGTGTAGCTTTTCAAACTCCTGCAGGCCTTTGACACAAGAATCAGCATCTGCCAAAATAATCTCTTCTGTACAACAGTTAAAGTTGCATGATCCCTAAATGTTTGACCAGTGCTCTTCTACGTAATGTCATCTGTTGGAATGGCTTGACAGGATAATAAAGTTTCTAGGTCTTTATAGCCAGGCTTCTCTCCCTCTTGCAATAATAAGGGTGTGTCCATTGTGGGGTTAGAATCATAGAATCGTCGGATTGTAGAGTTTGAAGGGATCTTGACAGTCACCTAGTCCAACCATCTGCAATGCAGAAAGATTTCACCCAACGTGGGGCTCAAACCCACAACCCTGAGATTAAGAGTCTCATGCTCTACTGACTGAGCTATCCTCAAGTCCTTTGTGTCCACTTGAATAGTGCTTTTTTAAAAGAGGACTTATGTCACTTGGCGGGGAAAGGAGAGTTAGGAGGGGCCATAGCTCTGTGGTAGAACAACTGGTTCAGTCCCTGGCATCTCCAGGTAGAGCTAGACTAAAACCCCTAAAGAGCTGCTGCCAGTCAGTGTCGACACTAGATAGACCAGGCAACTTCTTGCGTTCCCTGAAGGGGAAACAAGTCAACAGACCAGGAGGGCCTAAGAAAGAGAGGTCCTGGTGGGCAAGCAGTGGTGGAGCTGGCGCAGCAGGGATTTCGCGAAGGTAGATCTGGTGAAGTAAAGAGGACCAAACAGCAAGGAGGCACTAAGGAAGCAGTGGCGTGAAAACAAGGCCACCGACAAGAAGAGCATGAACCTAGAGTAGGTCCCAGGGCATTCTTACTATTGGCCGCTGCTATCAATTCTGCTTACACAGCTGATCAAGAACCTTCAGCCCTCATCTGGGGGAGGTCATGGCAGGAGAAAGCATGTAGAGATGGTTGCCTGGCAACTGCCAAAATGCTTGCCTGCTGTTTCTGGGTAACCACATGCTTTCTGCTTTCCCTGTCTGTCCTGGAAGAGACCCAGGCAGACATGGCGCTGAGGGCTCCAGTCTGCTCAGTGTAGAGCTCATGGATTGGGTATGTGCATCCTATCTGGTCACAAGGAATTTCAAGGGACTTGGCATATTGCCTGTGCTTTTTTGACCACAGGTGCCAGCCATTAGATCCCGCTTTTTAAAATAAATAAATGTTGTGAGCAATCTAATGGATTTTTTCATGTAACGCAGACTTAAAATTCCACATGCTCCTTTATGTTCACGATGTACAGTTTGGATACCTGGACGAGAAAGCATTGGAGCGAATCCTTTTTCCCTGACCCTGATTGTGTGAGTCTCTGGATAACAATATCCGCGCCCCACAGCGGTTCCTCTCACCTTATCTCCATGGTGACTTCCTGCCTGCCAGGCTGCTTTAAAACTTAAGTCATCGAAACCAGGCCAGTGAAAAGTTGGCAGCTTTGATGGTGAATCCACCAACCATCAAATGCTAGGGTTTATTTGTTTCATTTTGTTTACCTTACGCGATGATTATAACCGCACTTGGTTCGAAACTAAGTTCCATTGAAATTGTTGAGCCTTGCTTCTGTATGGGTGTGCGTTCAAAGAAATGAGCTGGTTTTCTCTTTCACATAAATAACTTCACGGCTGTGCATTGCACTCTTTGTTGGACGATATAATTGCTTACATTGCCCTGTGGTTTGTCATGATACAGCACAGTGGTGGTGCGTATGATTTGCAGGTAAAAAGCCCCAGGTTCCATCTCTGCCCTCTCTAGGTATGGCTGGGGAAAGCCCTGAAACCCTGGCGAGCTGCTATTCAGTGTAGACAGTCCTGAGGTAGATGGACCAGTGTTCCAATTGCATAAGGAAGGTTCTCTCACGTGCATTAATTGTGATGGATAAACAGTTCCTTTAGCCAGAAAACGCAACATGTCCCATTTACACCACCTACCCACCAGCCATGAAAAACAATTAGGAATTTGCACGAATGAAGCACATACTAAATGGGTTCTGTTTCAGTCACAAAGCCTTAAATAAATTGTACAAGCATTCCTCAGCTCAGACGACTCAATCTTAAAAAATAAAATGGAATGGGTTGGCACTGGATACACATTCACAAACTAAACTGTCACAGGAGTTTCTGAGGCTACGAGGCTCGTGAAATATTGCTGTCATTTGAAGCAGCAGTTCTAGAATTCCCTTAATTACTGCTTCCTCCATTTGCCTCCTTCTCTGTCTGCAGCGTCTATTATGAATGGGCTGAACTGGAGATCAGAAATCAGGTTATGAATAAGACATTCTAGAAGGGTGCTAAGTAAAGGCACCTGCATGTTACTGTGGGATAATAATGACATGACCGTTATTATTTTGTTTTTTTTTAAATAAAAAAATCAGGTGGTAAAGTTCTCCAGGAAGAAAAGAAAAAAAGATAGAGAGTGACAGTTTCCAACACCCGCTAGTTCAAGGATCAGAAAATGAATTTCCATCATGTTGTAAAAGATAGAGAGAGATACTAGTTTCTTTTTTAAAATGTTTATTGCAAAAAGCTGCTCCCAGTTCTCCCTTCGCTCTCTCTGTCACTCACATGAACGTGTGGGATCTAAGTATAGATAGCTAGGCTCAGGACTGTTGCATCAGTGCATAACTTAATGTAAGTTAGCAAGACCAAACAGCAGAGAAAAGGGTGCGGTGGCTTGCAGCACTATAGGAAGATGAAGTTGGCATCCATGGCTGATATGTGTTTATTTACTGCATTGATACCCCAAGGAGCTCAAGGTGTTATCATCACAACAACCCTGTGAGGTGGGCTGTTCTGAGACATTGTTCAAACAAATCGCAAAAGAGTTGGAGGGTGACCAGAGTATGTGCAGATGGTTGGGTCACCAGATCAGTAGTGCACCTAGGTAATTTTAGATGCTGAACTTAATGGCCTTCTTTCTTCAGTTGCAAAGCACTCAATTAGCATTTATCTCCCCCATGCACACTGCCATTCCATGCCTTTACAGCCATTCTTACCTTCCTGATATGTCAGAACAAAAGCATTTGGCTAACCCTAATTAAAAGAGGCAGAAAAGAAAGTCTCTGAGCATATGCAGTTTTGCATTTTGAACTCGCTTCAGTCATAGCACCACTTGTGGAGCATAAGAGTAAAATGTTGTTGTTTTTCTTCTGCCTTGGCTGCTAAGCACATCTAGCTGGGAAGAAGACCTATTTTGTTGTAGAAAAGGATGATATGTTTTTTAAAATAATAAAATATATGTAGCCATGTATTTGCCTGGCTGGCCATTGCCCCCTGATGATAAAGCACTTAGAAAAGTAATAAACCGAGGATGCTGTGGCAATCAGTGTCAGTTCATAGGGTGGGGCTAGTGACTGGCATGCCGACACCATGTTTGTTTGCCATTGCCCCTGTCTTCTGATGGTCTTGAGGAGCAGTGGTGAAGGATCTGGAGTGGAGACCTGAGGGCCAGCCCTAGCTGCGCTACTGGACCAGACTGATTTAGCAATCCAACCGCAGGGCACCACACTGCAGAAAAGCAAATAGCTCAGTGGAGGAGCCAAGCTAATAAAAATATGTCCTCCTCTGCAATTGTCTTCATTCCATTTGACCAAATAGAAGACACCTTTCAAATTTGCCCAGGCTCATGAGAAAGCCACCCACCTGGTTTTCGGATGCACAGTTTTGTGTTTCTTAGTGAGGTACGGTATTATTCCTGTCGCTATTCTGCTGTGGCAATTTTTGCCTGGTATTGCTGCATATAGACACCCAGAAATGCTGTTTTGCTTCTGCTGTTTGCAAGTTAAGTACTTATTTGTTCTCTTGCTCACATTTCATTGTGCCAAGGTATTATTCCAACCTCTTTTTCAACAGGTTGGTAAACTGCTGTGTGCCTATCCTTTATTCAGCTTTATTCCTTGGGTCTCAAAACTGCACATACATTGAACATCAGGGCTGGTTCCAGAGGTTGGCAAAGACTAGCAAGGGGCCCACCGCCCTAATAGTGCTACCCTTTTCACTTTGCACAGAATATCCAAGAAGATGAAATAGTTCTCAGATTGCATGTCTTTTTGTCTTCCAGGTTAGCCCCCCCCCCTTCCCGGTGAGGATGCCATAACCGAGGGCCATTAATCCCCTATAGGATATACTTCTAAACATGGTGCATTATGCAAGGCTACACACAGAGACCACTTCTGAGACAATCTGGAGTTGTTGTTTTTCAACCCAAGCCATTCGGAGAAAGTCCCGAATGCACATGCTCCCATCATAGATATTTCCAGGCATGTGCCATTGAAACTATCCCCATTGAAGCTAAGCAGCAGTATTTATGAATGAGCATCATGTGTCCTCTCTTTTCTCAGTTTCTAAAATGGTAGAAAATGTTGCTGATACAAAACACTGGGAGTGAACTGAATACCAACTCTTTTATTGTTAACACTATTAACAGGAAAACTCATATTGAAATAAAGGAAAATTTCAAGAAAAGTTTGTTATTAACATTTTATCCCCCCCCCCCGGGGGCGCATCATGTTTGCCGCTCCGGGTGCCTGAGCGGCTTCCGACGGCACTGTCCCAAACAGGATGCGATCATTTGTTCACTGCTATAGCTTGCTAGACATATATCACAAGGCCTCTCATTGGGGAGAGTCATCTGTCTATTAATGGAACGGGGGGTGGGGGGAGGTGGTGGAAGATGTGTTAAGGCAGAGGGTTGATAGCAGATAACTACTTTCTCCCATAGTGCTTCCACAGGAATATGCTTGGTTTTGTGACTTATCTTTTTGAATTTTATGTCGAGGAGCTGAGCTTTTTTTGTTATCTGGGCTCCAGCCTAGGATAAACTGACTTGATGGCAACTTGATATGGCAAGCTCTAGAGGAGAGTTCACGCAGAGTTCTTCCCTTCCAACCACTTTGCCCTGCAGCAACTCATCTTGCTCAGCCTACCTGGGACCATGTGGCCACCGGCTTTACGGATTCACTAGCCCCTTTCTGATTCATTTTCTCCCTTCCCCTCACCCTCCCACACCGCCACTCCCAGCAAGAAAAAGCCCAAATGAAACAGAAAAGAAGAAACCTTGGCAAAATGATGTGCTTTGATTGCCATAGCATATGTGCTTCCTGTAGACTGCTGCATAGATCACAGGCTGGAGAACCTATGCTCCTCCACTTGTGGTTTGTATCCCTTCACCCCAGCAAACATGGCCCACGGGCATGGGTGATGGGAAGTTTGGTCCAGCAACATTCCCATCCCTGCTACAGGTGATTGGGTTTTAGTTGAGGGCCAAATCATGTTCTGGACCTGTGATGAGCCATTGGGGGGGGGAGAATATCAAAACCCCCCCAAAGAAAAACCCCCTTTCTGTATGTTTTTTTTACTTCAAAGAACTCCCTGCTCCCCCAACCATTGGTGATATTTAAGTGATGGAACTGGTGTGGAGGGAAATCTGCAGCCCTTGCTTTTCAAAGAAGAAAATTACATTGGGAATTCCAAACATGGAGCTTCGTTCAAATCTGTAGTTAGGCCCCAAGAAGCCTGGATTCCTCAGGTATGTACACTTTAAGCAGGATGCTACCTCTCAGCATATTAAGCAGCAGTGCTGTGCACTTCAGTTCACAAGCATAAGTGGGGCTGAGGGGCCTATAGCAAGGCGAAGGAATGCTGTTTTGCTTCCCTTGCCTGTAAAATGGGAATACAGTGGTACCTTGGTTCTCAAACGCCTTGGTACTCAAACACCTTGGTTCTCAAACGCAGAAAACCCAGAAGTAAGTGTTCCAGTTTTCAAACGTTTTTCAGAAGCCAAACATCCGATGTGGTTGTCGGGTATTGTTTCCGGGGCGCCTGCACCAATCAGAAGCTGCACCTTTGTTTTCGAACATTTCGGAACGCAAACGGACTTCCGGAACAGATTAAGTTTGGTGCTTTTGCTTTTTGCTATTTATTTTGCGTTTTTCTTTGTGAGGCTTTTTTGGTTAATTTGTGTTTGTGACTGTGTGGAACCCAGTTCAGCTACTGATTGTTTGTGTGACTGCAGAAATGGATAAACAATGACTATCATCAGTGCAGGTAAGGAAACAATAATAATTTTAATTTTTATCATCTACAATACTGTTTTATTTATTTTATAGTACAGAACTGCTTTCATTTTATGGCTCAATAGTAAAATTCATGTTAAATTGCTGTTTTAGGGGTTGTTTTTAAAAGTCTGGAATGGATTCATCCGCTTTGCCTTACTTTCTATGGGGAAGCACGCCTTGGTTTTGGAATGCTTTGGTTTTGGAACAGACCTCTGGAACAGATTAAGTTTGAGAACCAAGATAAAGGTAAAGGTACCCCTGACCATTAGGTCCAGTCGTGACCAACTCTGGGGTTGCGGTGCTCATCTCGTGTTATTGGCCGAGGGAGCCGGCGTACAGCTTCCAGGTCATGACAAAGCCACTTCTGGCAAACCAGAGCAGCACACGGAAACACCATTTACCTTCCCGCCAGAGCGGTACTTATTTATCTACTTGCACTTTGGCGTGCTTTCGAATTGCTAGGTTGGCAGAAGCTGGGATTGAGCAATGGGAGCTCACCCCGTCACAGGGATTCGAACCGCTGATCTTCTGATCGGCAAGCCCTAGGCTCTGTAGTTTAACCCACAGTGCCACCCGCGTCCCTTTTAAGAACCAAGGTACCACTGCAGTAAAAACAGTAGGATTGATGTGTGGAAAAGCAAAGTAAGGAAATGCTATTCCTGAGCATTACTCCTATCCTTTGAACGTAATCTGCAATCCATTAGACCTCCCTTATCTTCTGTTTCGTATCACGTTAAGGGGGAATGAGGGAAAACGCTTGCTTACTATAAATGGGTATTGAGTACCTGTCCGTGTTATGGATACGAATGCACACACATTGATTTTTATTACTGTACAAATACCATTGAAGCGATGTACCAAATTATAGAAAGTGTTTGTTATGCAGTTACACTGCATGTTCTTCAACTGCTTGGCTGGTCCCTCATGATAAAACGCCTCAAATAAACTGGTCAGGGATAGTTGCATTTATTATCTGGATTTTTTTTCTCCATGTCTTTACATGCTCACATTGTTTTCTTTAAAGGAAAACAGAGGGAGGGAGGGAGGGAGGGAGAGACGCCCTGATGAAATAAGTTGACAGGAATTATTCTATACTGGATGCTGATCTAAAGCACAGTCCTCTAGAACAGCCTGACTCCTCTGGGTCAGTTATTCTTAGCTTCGTTTATTTATATCTTATGGCATTACAGGTCTAAGATTAGTTGGTTAGGCGTTATCATACCATCTGAGTTACCTCCTAATATAACTCTACACCGGAATGATTATTTATAGAGGGAGCATTCTGTCATTTTTTTGAGTTATTTCTAGTGGTTTAAATAGAGAAGAGTAACAGTCAAGAAAAACCACAGATTCCTTCCTGCTGCCAGAGCAGCGCAAAGATAACTGCTTCTTGAGGGGACAGCGATATTGTTCCAAAACGTGTGTTGGTTGCAGATGTGACAACCCTTTTATCCCCACTGCTTTAGAGTAAAATGAGATGCCCGGGGGTATAGCTCACTCCTGCTTGGGCAGAGGAAGAAGACCAAATTGAAAAGCCTTGTCAGAAAGAACACATTATCCTGGCTGATGATGACAATGTGTAGGGACTTGTAAGCATCTCTCTCTCTCTCTCTCTCATATATATATATCAGACACGACTGGGCCTGATGGTCAGGGGCCCCTTTACCTTTATATATATATATATTCCTATGAAGCCTCTAAAAGTGATTTCATAGTATAAGAAACACATATGTTAAAGCAGTTGCCTGCTTCGTCAATCTATCTGCATATTTTCTTTTTTATTTATATACCACCTGACTGTAGGAAAACAAACAAACCTCAAAGAGATTTACAAGAACGGTAAAATAATAAAATGATCACTTTAAAATTTATATTCATAATTTAAAACATACAGGAGGGTAAGACTGCAAAAAAACAGTGACTAAAACAAATTAAAACCCCTGCAAACTTTCTAAACATCCAGGTAGGCTCGTCTAAATAAGAATGTCTTCAGCAGACACTGAAAGGAATACAGTGAAGGCTGCTGCCTGATATCAATAGGCAAGGAGTTCCAAAGTGTCACACTAAGCTATTGAGTTCTTACAGATGCGGTGCCAGGTATTATGTGGTATGCATAAGAGCGCCCATTCTGCTGAGGCAGCCAAGTGGGCACATACTGGGTAAGGCAGTCTCGCAGGTAAACTGGTCCCAGCTTTATATGCTGGGATGCATTAATGTTTTTTTTATCACCCACCCTTTTTCAACACTGATAGCAGGGCGGGCTACAGAACATAAAATAAAATAAAAACAAGCAACCACACCACAAAATAAAAAACAATGCGTACTGAAATATACCAGCTGTTCAACTCTTGTTTGGGTAGAAGAAGAAGACCAAATTGAAATATGCTGTCAGAAAGAACACATTATCCTGGCTAACGTTGATGACTAGGATATGTCCATTGCCTATTTTTAGGGGACACCTTGGTTGACTTCTGCATCCAGCCTAAGCAATGGCACATACACACAGCTCCCCCCCTCCCAATTCATAGCATAGACCTTTCTAGTGAAAATTCACTAACTGCAAGAGCAAAAAGTTAGCATTTAATGCAGTGTTTGGTTTTACACTTATTATTTTTTTCTGTTTTTTTTTTGTTCTTGTCCCATTTTTCTATCGATTGCTTTTTATGTGCTCCGTCTAGAAAGGCAAATAATTAAGCAATATTCAGCTGCCTTAAACTAAGAAATAAATAAAAACGTCTTGCTGCCGTAGGTGTACATTGTAACCAGGGCTTTATTTCAGCCGGAACTCAGTTCCGGCACCTCTCAGGTGGGCGCCATTGCCATTCTAAGAGAACAAGGGAGGTGTTCACAGTGAGTTCTGGCACCTCTTTTTCTAGAAAAATAGCAGTGGCTGTAATTGGATTTATTTGCTTATTTCAAATGTTTATAAAGGGGTCCTTAGACCCAAAATAGATTAGCCAACCAAGTGATATGTTGTTGTTTTTAAAAATAATAACAATACAGAGCTCAAATACTGCCGAGAGTAGACACTAAAACGATAATGAATGTTGGCTTTAAGCTGTTAAAAGGCCTGAGTGAACAAAAAGGTCTTCGCTTAACACCAAAATACGTTACTCTAGGCACCTGGTAGGCCTTTCTGGGGCAGAGGGCACACCTTTTCCCTTGTATTTGGCTTTTCATCATAGATGCCATTCCCAGTAGAAACTAAGTACGTAATCACTACTTTTTTTTCTGGGGGGGACGCAAGGGTAAGCATACCCCTAAACATTTTGTGAAGTTTGGCGTCATTGAGGGCCAGTATTTCAATATACAGTGGAACCACAGTTTGCGAACGTGATCCGTGCAGGAGGTATGTTTGCAATCCGCAGCGCCGCACCTGGGCATGCACGTGACGCGATTCGGCACTTCTGCGCATGCACAAAGCGCAATTTAGTGCTCCTGCGCATGCGCGAGCGCTGAAACCCGGAAGTTATCTGTTCCGGCACTTCTGGGTTCGGCGCGTCTGTAACCCGAAAATGCGCAACCTGCAATGATCGTAACCCGAGGTATGACTGTAAGTAGGAAAATGAGAGTACCCCTAAACATTTTTTAAGGGAAAAAAAGCACTGTACGTAGTATTGTATTCATCCCATTGCTTTAACTTCTCTCTTACCCACAGTCTATTGATGACATTATTTAGGAATGGATGAATGTTTTCCTTTTCCCACAGTAAACATTATAAAACAAAACAAAACCCCTATCAAAATACATATTTTGGAATACATATTTCGATGCACAAACTGTTGGGTGGGAGAGAGAGAGTTTGAGCTGTATTTTAACTTACGTTGCAGTGGCCAGTGGGATGGGTTAGAACTGCCCCCTCATCTCTGGTACCACTGCAGTTTACCTGGTTGGGAGTGAGTGGGTGAGAGGGAAGGAGGGGGAGGACACAGTGTGGCACAATGTGATGGATTGGTTCCAGTAGTGCTTCTGTGCAGCTCCAACCTCATCATTGCCGTGCCCAACGACAGCCCTTTTCCCATCCATGGTAACCAGCAGCAGCTCCAGTGTCAGGAGGGCAGCTGTGTGCCAGCACTTTCCGCTACCACACTTACATGCTCCTTCAGTACCTGAATGGTATTTTAAAATTTCCACAAATATAAAAAAATAATTCTGTGACGTATTATGTCTCACCACAGATGTAAGGTGGTGATGATTTACATTCCAACTTGTACCCATCACAACTAATGGCATTTCTGTTCTGCTGCCGTTCGGTTTCCGCCAAATGCTACATAACTCATCTGGCTGCCCACTATTTAACATAAGATGCGTAACTATTTGCACATCTTACATTCATTTCATTAGTACAGGAAACATCAAAACTATGCAAAAAAGAGTCAATGTTGTGAATCAATGATGATTATATTTACTTGGCTGGTTTATGATTTAACTTCTGCTTAGTTTTCAATTTCCAACAGAATTCTTCAGCATCCATGTCTCACCCATTCTGAAAAACTCTGAAACGTTCCCAATGTTCACATCATCCAAGTGAAATTTTGTTTTTCCTTTCCAGTTTCTGATCCCTCTCTCAGTTGCTCCCTCTACCATCAATAATTTCATTGCAATCTTCACAGGAAAGAAAAATATCTTTTTTTCCTTTACCATTCTGCAAAGTACCAAGAACGCAGATGGTATAGTGTAAATATTATTATTAATAGCAACAGCTTGCTACACTGCTTTTAAGCAAAGCTATATCTCTGACCCTCCACCGCCACATCTGTAATATGAATATTGTAAATATGACCCTAATTTGCAGGATTGTTGTAGTATTACTGAGACACTGTTAGAAGCATTTGGAAATTTTAGGAGAGCATCTTTTGCCAATAAAGAAAAGAGGGGCATGTCTCTTTGATATTTGTAGCTGTTGTAAATTATTTATATTTATAAATCACCATCTGATTAAAAAAAGATGGTGTGCAATGAAATCATTAAAACATATTAAAATTATAAAATAACTACAGAGCATATTATGCATACTATCTATGAAGACAACATATTCTTAGACAAATAATATAATCAAATTGAATTCAAAGAGGGGAGGAGCAGGCAAGCAGGCAGATATTTCTGGAAAACTGATCCGGGTCCTAATTAGTGTTGCCAGAATTGGTTCTTTTGCCCAACTTCAACTGATCATAGAACCAGGCTTTCAGCTTTCTACAAGCCTGTTTCATCCTTACTTTCACTTAATGCAACCTGATCTTAGCTTTTTATAGCTCAATATGGAACTACTAAGCAATCATGAACACAGACACAAGCACTGCTATTTTGACAGCCCTATACAAAATTGTAAAAAAAATTACTTGGGAGCTGCGTAAAATGCATGCAATTGTATTCAGATTACAAGAGTAGCAAACACAAGATTCCTCTAAATACAAGCTTTCTTGAATTTGTGCTGAGATGAATAATTTAATGGCAACATTCATACCTTGGCACACAAGTGATGGAGGAGAGAATGAAAATTACCACAGCGAGACTTCATGAATATAAACAGCAAAAAAGAATTATAGGTAATGTATGGATGGATTCATTACTTGCTGTCATTGTTTTCTTCAAGACATTTCCTCACTGTTGCATTTTCAGATTATCAAAAAGTACTGACTTTTTTTGTTTAAAAAAAAAGGAAAAAAGACTATTGAGTATAGCCGCATATTTGCTCTCAGGGTTATATCCGTATTTAATGATGCCATATCATATGAATTGCAGTGCTTGATGGAAACAAATGAGAGCAAAGATTAAGAAAACAGGTTCCAAAATGCAAAATTATAACAAATCAAAAGAAAGCAATTTGCTATCGTGAGGCTTGGAGTTGAAAATGGAGGGAGACATGTTGAGAAATAAGAAATTAAGAATGTGTGTAGATCCAAGAGCTATGAATAAAAATTATAAGAGAACATTATTCACCTGCCTAATGTAGAAGAAATTCTCAATAAGTTAACAGGAAAGGGACTTTTTATTTATTTTTCTGTTTTTATATGATAGAATCATAGAATTGTAGAGTTGGAAGAGATGACAAGGATCATCTAGTCCAACTATTTATTTGCATAACTTATATACCACTTACATTTCATCAAAACTCTTCAGTGCTTTACAACAATGGTGAAAATATCTTAAATGAACAACAGCTGCAAAAAAACAACAACCATGGAATTCCTTCCTTCTATAAAACAAAATAAACACTAGACATAACAATCAAAAATACAAGGGAAATTCAAAACTAAACTAAAGAGCCTCTAAATATCAGATAGTAAAATATTGCAAGTGAAAATCAGTTATATAACATATTGGGCAAAAAATATATAAATCAACTCTTTCCAACCATTGTATAACAATCCATCATACCATTAAACAAAACAGTCAGATTAAATTTCTAGCACCCTACAGCAATAGACACAAATATTCAAGTACAACTAAAGCGTATACCATTCACTTCCACTCAAGCACAACTATATACAGTCCTAATTCAAGGCAACTCAAATTTGGGCAAAGTGACATGAAAATAAGAGGACATTCTAGGAAAGGGGCAAGGAAACACAGGGGAAACGGCCAAATCCCAGGGAGGAAAATCTGGCATGTATCCCTAGCTTTCCAAGCCAGCTCTTGAACCTGCTGGGTCCAGCTGTGAAGACTCATATATGGATCCTTTCTGATGCTTTTCCATTCTTCACCTGCCTCTAGTTTCAACTGGGGGTGGGCAAATATGATCATTCAGCCACTTTCCCATCTTAAATTTGGTTCCCACGCTTCCACAACAGTTTGAGGGTTTTTTATTTCAAAAAAAGTCCTCACGGAAATTCACCGCCATTTCAGTGCAAAGTTGTCATAATACCTTTATATGCATTTTTTTACTAATACGCACATTTTTCCAGAGCAATTTTCTCCGATATAATGCATTTTATGTTATTTTCACTAATATGCACACTTCACTCTAGTTATATGCATTACTTGGCTGGAGAACTGCATTGCAAAATCCAGAGAAGCGAAAGTATCAAAGGGTGTTGACAATGATGTTGATGGCTTATTGTGTTTATATGTAGCTTTTCACACTGTAGTGACATACAGAAGAAGAAGAAACAAATAACAAGAAACTTTAAAGCTAAATATAAAACAGCAATAAAATGAGACCTAAAACTATATAAGGAACAATTCTAGCCGACTTAGGGATGCCTGTGGTTTGGTTTGCATATTCTTTTGGAAGGTGCAAATTAGGTTAAGTTCACCTTAAAATGTGAGTTCAATCAGATTTCTACCCCATTCCTTAGTTTCAACATAATGGCTGTAGATATTGCTTAGAAACAGTATCTGCTCTTAGTAGGACATTCTAGCCAGAACCTAATTCTTCTCTCCACCAATCTGTTCCTACTTACCTTTGTACCTTCTCAGCCTGCTGCTCAGGTACTAACTGTTGATAGGCAACTTCAAGGTCACTTTTCTCCCTTATGGTTCTTTACCATTAAACAGGACTTGAATCAGGCAGCCCTTCAGAAAGAGGCCTGATCCTTTGTAAAGGAGGACAGATGGTCACTGTACCAACACCCCAGACAGAGACAAATGCTGCAAAGATATACAGAATGGGCAGAGATCTGTTTTAGTGTGACATCAGCCATAGCATAAAATCCTGTTCAACAGGATTGGGGAAAGAGTGCCAAAAATGTGGCACAAATAATCATTTTCCTAAAATATGTAAAACTAGGAGCAGGAAAATCTCCAGCCAGAGATATGTTCCCGATGACAGGAACAGGTGAAACAGTTTCTTCAGTGAATTTCTCAGTTCTGGGAGACAAGTGCTATGTGGATCTTCTCATCAATGATTAGAAAACAATGGGTTTTAAAATAGATACAGGAGCCTGTTAAAAGTGTACAAAGCACTGCATGGTGAATGACTTCAACAGTAAATTATGATATTTGTAGCGCACTCTGGTTAAAAAAACCCAACCCCATTTCAAATGTAATATGAATTTGAGGTTTATTAGGTTTTGGTATATGAACTAAACCACATCTTAAACACTTCGGCTAATTTAAATTTGATGCCAATACAGTACATAATTTAATAGAAATAAAACCACAAAATCAAGGGGATGCTGATACAGATTACAAAGACGTATTTCAAGACCTAGGTTGCTTACAAGACTGGCAACCCATAAAAATGCATCTCAGAAGGGTCCCATCTGCCAGAGGCACCAGGTTGACCCCAAGATTGGGAAGGCCCAGTACACGTGTGCACATGACATTGCGCGTGCAACAAGCATTGTGCGTGTGTGATGCCATGTGAGCAACGCACGCACAATATGTCATCTAGAGAAGGCTGTGGAGGAGCTGGCCACTGAAACTGCAACATGCGAGATGCACACCAGGCTCCTTCACATTGAGGTGCCCTGGCCCCTTTCCAACAGAGATTGAGAGGGCCAGAGACATGGCGGCCCCCAAGAGTTGGTGCGCTTGCCATCTGCACTATGCATTTAAACCTGTATCATACCAGTCTAGACAGTCATGACTTCCTCTTGGGAACCACAGTTTACTATGGGTATTAAGAGTTGTTACGAGACCCCGCCTTCTCCTCACAGAACTACAGTTCCCAGAGTTCAATGGAAGGAGGGGTTGATTGTTAAACTACTCTGAGAATTGTACCTCTGTGAAGGAAATAGTTCCAAATACTTGATCCATTCTGTTCTGGGCAGATTCCAGGGTAATATAACTCACTCCCTGTTTTTGTCTCTTATTGGCACAGTTTAGCATATTTAAGGAGGGTCCTACTGTAGTATATAGCAGTGTTTCTCAACCAGTGTGCCTCCAGATGTTTTGGGACTACAACTCCCATCATCCCTAGCTAGCAAGACCAGTGGTCAGGAATGATGGGAGTTGTAGTCCCAAAACATCTGGAGGCACACTGGTTGAGAAACACTGGTATATAGTTCAGTGGGTGGTGATGACAGCAGTTTGTCTTGGATAAATGACCCAGTGGAGAGACAAGGTTATCACATGCATATCTATTTTGGATTACCCATTGACCAGGGTTTTGTATGATTCCTCACGGAAGTCACAATTAGGCATTATTTTTACAAAATTTGCAGGGGTTATCGTTATAGGAACTGCTTGTGGTCATTATGGTTTGCAGTTGACTCTCCTTCCCGACCCCCGACCCCCCAAAAGTACTACCCTAGTTTCCATATAATTTCAATTCATTTTTACAGTAAGCAATGCAAGAAAATGACACCTGTATTCATTCTTTCCTTCAATTCTTCCTATCAACGAGTGAAAAGGATTACTGTTTTTTTTAATGTGATAAATTGCAGCTTTTAAAAAGCCACTATTGAACCATTGAAACCTCTCTCTCTGGTTATGAGAAGTACAAAGACTAGTTTCATTCAGTATTTCTTAAATGTCAATCAGATTAAAATAAGCCAAGTGTAAATGAGGTTGCTTCAGCTGTTGCTGACTTATGCAGAAGTGTGTGGGCGACGTGTATCTCTTTATTCATAACACTTGCAAAAATGGTCACATACATTTTCCTAGAAAAGTGTTGCTTTTTCATGCCAATAGAGCTTTGTTTCCCATGAGAGTTTTAAGATAGAACTCTTAACTTTTAAATGTGCACACGTATAATACATTTGTACATATCATTTGTGAGGATTCTTCCTTTTCTGCCCTCAATTTTGAATGTAACCCCTCAGGGAAGAGATCTATCCCTTTTGCGTTTGTAAATTCTATTACTACTGCAGTTATGGGTTGAATCCAAAAGCGGTCATACTCATAGTAGACCCATTGAAATTAATGGCTATGACTAACTTAGAGCCAAGTCTTTTCCGAGTATGACTTACTTGGAGCTCACCTTAATATTGCTGAGTGAGATCCTGTGTGGAATGAGCAGGTTCTGCTTGCACAAAAGGACCATCATCTCCAGATGGTTGGTGGAGCCTCGGGAGTTGATTTGTGGGGATACAGGGGGCTGGAGGTAAAGAAGAGAAACTAATAGTCCAGTGAATTTCTGTTGCACAGGCAGATGGACAACACAGGATGCGACCCACTAGTACAGGTCAATGTGATGTGGATGTTCTCCCTCTTTTTCTGGAAGAGGAGCAATCCTATTCGAGAACCAGCTGTTCATCATTAAACTGAAAGAGAACGGTTCGTTTTATATCCAGAATACCAGGAAAAAATCATTTGTGATGAGACCTTCATGGATATAAAGAACACTCTGCTTTTGTTGTTGTTTTATTTTCCTGTACTATAGAGATATTTGTTTCAGGGCAAAATAATAATAATTCTGCAGAAGGTCCAGGTACTTTTATAAGGATGAAGAAAAATCATTGAAAATACAGAAGAGAGTTGCAAAAAGACAGGAGGATAAAGCATGTGCATGGGGATTAAGGGATCTCTATTTATAGTCTCTAAATGAAAAAGCTGGTGGTTGGAAGAGAAAGCATAATCATATGCTATAAATAACTTCAAGGTAACAATATAAATGAAGGGTAAGAATATTGGTTCTCTCAAAAGATGGTGTGAGATGGAAGGCTGGCCTAAAGCTGGTTTTTAAGGCTTGTGTGTGTGTGTGTGTGTGTGTGTGTGTGTGTGTAATGGCAATGAAAGCTAGCAAAAGTTGTAGCACATCACACTTAAGGCCACACAATCTAAATGCAGAACACAAGGATCACATAAGCACTGTTGCTTCAGTGGATTGTGTACAGCTATAATTCCCAAATATTGGGTTTAGACGTTGATTGTGTTGATGATAAACAATAAGCAATACAAAAAGGTTTTAACAACCGTAGCAAGAAATTAACTGTCACCTCCCCAGATAGCAGCAAATGATTAGTATGCTAAGGCTTACTTTGATCATTAAATTATTCCTATTATAAACATCCCTAAGAATGTATGTGGATGAATATTTCCTTGCATTGTATTGCTCAAGTATATTACAAACACACTCCGTTTCTCAACAGGTGCTCACCATTACTATATTAATTCTCCCTTATTCACTGACTCCCAGACCCTCAAACCAGATACCTTTTTTCCCATTTAAGACAAATTCTCACATGTCCCTTTGTTAATAGATTGCCATCTCTATATCATCTAGCCATGTTTCCAATCATTTTTGTTTGCAAAATATTTATGTAGACATCAGCTCTCTGCCTATGCACCGTATGCAAAACCTCTGGTTGTAACTATATGTGCCAATACATGGTAAGGAACTGCTGTGGTGGTACTATAGCAGGAAGACTAGAGCTACTTTGCCAAGTTCTGCTGTGGTACATTGACACAGGCTGCCTTATTTTCTAATTAAAGCTATTCCATCTTCTAGGATTATGGGACTTTCCTATGCCTCAGTTCCCCAGGTGGTGAGAAGCTTCAGGGGCACAGTGCTCACCTGGGTTTAGTTTTCTTTAGAAGGAGGGATTGCTGGAGGTTTGTGGTGTTTTGGCAATATTTGAGCTTATTTTCAGATCCTCGGGTTGAGCATAACTGAAGCCCAGATTGGGAAGCTAGTGGCCCTCTCTGTGTTACTGGACCCCTACTCCCATCTGCCCCAGCGGCCACTCCTGGTGTATTGTTGTATAGAAATGGAAGCCAATCCAGTTGTACCAATCATGGCATTATAGCAGGTGTGGAGAAATGTCACTACAAGGATGTAATTTTCAGAAGCACCCCTGTGCCCAAGGCAATGTGTCTTCTGCTCAAAGACACACAGACACAATTGAAAGCTCTGAACCTTTCCATGTAGGAGTTATCCGCATGTAGGGCAGGTGTGAGGGTTCTGTGGGCTTCCAGATGTTGCTGAACTACAACTCCCATGTTCATCGAACTTGCTTGCTAGGGCTGATGGAAGTTGTAGTTCAGGAACATCTGGAGGGCCAAAGATCCCCCCCACATTTATGTAGGGACTCTCCTATTCTCTCCTGTATTGGGAGAACATCTGCACCAACTATTGGAAATCGAGGAGCATTCCCACTCTGGAATGGAGCATTTTATTTATTTTTACCTTGTGAAAGTTTAGAATATGTTTTAGGATGTGCTGTACAAAATAAAGGTACTGTGCAAAAACAAAGATCCAGTTATTAGCATCTCTGTCCTCAAACATAAGGAACTCAACAAGAGAATGACTATTATATGCTTTGGTATTCTGGTATCATAATAATCAGATATAATATTAAACAGGGTCCTTTCAGACGGGGTTTTAATATTGTAAATGAACATTGAGATATTGCAAATTGGTCATGGGTGGCAGGTACTTTTAACATCAGATTTTACTGGAAGGAGTCAATCTGGATTGAAGAGGAGCTAGCATTTTGAGGACAGCGATGTTGTGTGGACACTGCACACACATAAAAGTGAACACATTATTACCACCGATCCCATAGTAATGAAAGCACCTCATAGTTGGTTTACTGTAGAATTCCTCTCCCGAGAATTAGGTGCACAATTGAATTTATGCCATAATGATGTATTGCTCTGTTAACATTTTCAGATGTGTTTTCTCCCATATTTCTATTTTTGCTTAAAGAGTGAGTGGCAAATACACACCTTCATTCTGACAGATTTCACAAAACGAAGGTGGCCAGGGTATGGAAATCCAGTTATCTTGCATACTGCTTGGCATATAGCAATGTTCTAATGCTTATTACATTTTGAATGAGCCATCCAGAATTGTTTTCCCATTGTCTTGACACCAAGAGGCAGCTGTCATTTTCTGTAAAGTCTTTATCATTTTGTTTACTCATTTCATGTTTGTGATTGGCAGAAACCTTGTCTTTATATAAGTTCACATTTTCTTCTTTTTCTCCCTGACAGTCTTCTCTATAGCTGCAAAAAAAAAACAATTATAATGAGGTTTTGAATGCCTGGATTTTGTTGTGTTTATTTTGTGGGAAAGATTTTATTCGCACGAGTTATTTTATTTTATTTTAAATTCATTCCATGCGACATAGACGTGGATATAAATGTGTGGGTGAGGAGAGCGGAGGAATGGGATCATGAGCATTAGCCCTGCTGCTTACCTCAATGCATTTTGCTGAAGACCTGAAAAGAGAGAGAGTGTGTGTGTATACACAGCAGTAGATGGTCGGGGATGTTGCCTTTTGCAGGGGTCCTGGTCATATGGGAAGAGGCTGTAAATACTATTCAGACCTTTAGCTGAACACACCAAGGTCAGGGATGGGGCCAATGAGTTGTGGTCTGCTATCAAAAAATAACAGTATCATAAAATAAAATAAAAGCTACCGTAAAATAACAGCATCTGACCAACATGATAGCTAATCAATTTTTATATGGTCCATTAAGTGGTTTGACAAATGCTCCACTTCCCATAACACTTAGAATTCTCAAGGCATTGCCAACCAATTCTATTGTTGTCTACACAGCACCTGAATGCCTAGAACTGGTATCTTTCAGAGTGAGAGTTCAACCCTATACCCACTTACCAGAGAGTAAGCTCCACAATGAACGCCTTGAAGCTTATATCTGAGGAGACATGCATAGGAGTGTAAAATTGAAAGGGAACATTTTACCATTAGATACAATAAGTCCCATCCAGCAAGTTGTGTGTACAGCTCGGTCTCACTGTTGCCTGCAAAATATAAAGAACCTTGAGCCAAAGATGTTTGGTAGGCAAGGCACAATCAGCACCTTGGAGAGAAGCATAGGTGTGGTGTGTGTGTGTGTGTTAGTTTTCCAATACAGTGGTACCTCTACTTACGAATTTAATGCGTTCCGAACACACATTCATAAGTCGGAAAAAATTCCTTCAGTAGCACCTTAAAGACCAACTAAGTTTTTATTTTGGTATGAGCTTTCGTGTGCATGCACACTTCTTCAGATACCTAGTGTGCATGCACACGAAAGCTCATACCAAAATAAAAACTTAGTTGGTCTTTAAGGTGCTACTGAAGGAATTTTTTTATTTTACTTCGACCCAGACCAACACGGCTACCTACCTGTAATCGGGAAAAGTCGAATCCCATAGGAATGCATTGGGAGAAAAAAATCCGTTAGTCGAAGCAACCCTATCTAAAAATTCCTAAGTAGAAAAAAATCCTATCTAAACCGCATCCAAGATAAACCGCATCCAAGATGACGGATGGGGCTCCGTTTGTAAGTAGAAACATTCGTAAGTAGAGTTATTTGTAAGGAGAGGTACCTCTGTATACCTAGGTGTGGGTTTTAAGAGAATGGTTGTCTCAGCAGGGTCCTCAAAATGCAAGGGTCTTGGACCACCTGACAGATCTCTATAACCAGGACTAAGTATTCATTGACTAGGCCTTCGTATTAATGCTGTATCTGGCCACTTATGCTGCTGCCTTTCTCTGCAGCTGCTGGCTTCCTCTAGGCGTTCAGGTCTCAAGTTATGTGAAAATCTATGAACCAGTTATTGGACCCTGGTGACCAAGATGTACCCTTGGCGTCCAGGGGAGGAGATACGGGCTCTGGTGGCTGTGATTCTGCATGTGACAGACTAGGCAGTGGATCCACCTGCTCCTTGGAACTGCTGTCATTAGAGGGCTCCGAGGATGACATAGTCTTCATCTATGGCAAGATCCTTGCAGTCATCCAGCAAAGTGAAATAACAGTACTTGGATAGCATTACTGCAAATCACAACTGTGTGATTATTGCTTTCTAGCGACACTTGAAGATAGGAGGGGTGCCTACTCTCCACCATTTTTCACATATATTTTTATCTGGTACATTAAGATGCTACTTAATAGCTTTCTTCTTTCATCTCATTACCATTTAGTGCCATTTAGGCATAGCAAATTTCTGCTGTGTTTCATTCTATGTCAGGACATGTATTGCATCTGTAGACTATTCCCCAACTTAGAAGGAAACAAGCAGTTACCTTCTCATGTTGAACCCCAGCTGTGCATATTATATTACATTTATCCAATTATCAAGTGACAGTAAACCATAGATAACAGTTTGCTGTGAATTCACACCAGAGGGAGATTTTGCTCCTCCCTGCTAGCAGTGAAGGCAAACAAACTACCGGTATCATTTCTGGCTTCCTGTTACTCTTACTGTGGCTTGTTTGATTCATAGGCCAGATTAGTTCTTGGCTTAAGGATAAGGGTTTGTTGGAGTAAAAAATACAGTACCATAATTTGGATGTAATGTGAAATCAGTGATCATCCTTTGTTTTCTTTGAACAAGTTAGGAGGAGAGAAAGAATCCCCTTAGGTATGATAATGGCAAACTATTAATATGAAATAGTATCTAGAAATTCATTTTGTAGCTGCTATATATATATATCTGGAAACATAGTGAATATCATGTATTAATAACATAGATAACCACTAGGTTTACAAAACAGATATAACTTCAGTGGAAGTCAGACCCCAAGACATTATCTCCCTGTAAACTAAACATAAAATACTCATTTTAACTTGAATTAAAATCGTTTAATTAAAAATGTTGCCTTCCAGAAAGCCAGTGGCAGTTTGTGGAAATGTTATTGCTCCCTGCAGAAAATGATGTTAAGTTTATGTATATTTCCCCCCTGTGAAATGCTATAAGATGGTTTTAAAAACTCATTACTATCTAATCATTCTTCGTGATGTATATTAAGAACCAAAGTGATATGAGATTTGTTACTTTGGGGTCATACTGGAAGGGTTTAAATGCAGGTCAATATTAGACAAGCACTTGTAGAAGGAAGATGAGATATAGGCCATATTCACACTCCACATTTAAAGTGCTGTGATGTCACTTGAAACAGTCATGGCTTCCACCAAAACATTATGGGAGATTTAGTTCATTTAGGGTGCTGAGTGCTGTAACAATCAATCCCCTTTTCAGAGTAAATACTTTGAACAAGCTACTACTGTACATTTAGTTGACAGACAGAGAATCAGAAGTCTTTTCATCTTTTTCATTTCTTCTTTCACTTTTCTCTTTTCTCTTTTTTCTCATTCAGAAGTGTTTTTTATTTGTTGGCTTCTCTTTGAACTATTTGGCATGCAAATAGTGGTTCAAAAGTACCAATCCTCAAACATTTAATGTGAAACTAAGAAGTCTGTAGTATGCGCAAAGGAACATGTAGAATGCATCTGCATTTTACAGTGATTTTAAATCGGAAAACCAGGAACAATGGCAAACTATGAAACTCAAGACTATGGAAAATGTATTGCAAAGTGAGAATTCCAGTCCGTGTCAATGGCAGGCTTTATTCTCCCTCACTACCTGGTTGACCACACCCATGGCTTTCCAGATTGGACACTGTTGACACTTGGAGGACAACCAGTTTAGATTTCTAGATCATTCTTCCTTGTCTTCCAGTTCCTATCACTGTCTTCCTATGGATAGCCTTCTTGGCGATGACCCTGGCTTCTCTTCTGTAGACATCCATTGATGAACAACAATGTTTCCTTTCTAAAATAAGTGCATCACTATGACTCATTTCTGGCAGCAGGACTGTTTGCCGACCTGTTGTCAGGCCCAGCCATAACTTGGGGGCAATTCCACCTGCATCCTAGAATTCACCCCAGAGAGACACATCTAGAACTCAAGAGAGCAGTGGGACACTTTCGGAATCCCGCTCAGGAGTCCCACCAAATACCAAAAGATCTAGAAGGAAAGAGTTAATTAAATTATACGCTTGATTTGGGGGAACAAATCAGAAGTGACACTTTTGCTTTAAGGTCTACTATAAGCTGCTGCAAAGTAGTGAAGTACTATCTGCATTCTATTTTTTCCACAGCCTTGAGAAAACCTGAAAGCTGCAGTGTCACAGCTAATTTGTTCTTACATTTTGTGCCGTTTGAGTCTCTCTCTCTCTCTCTCTCTCTCTCTCTCTCTCTCTCTCTCTCTCTCTCTCTCTCCTTTGAAATCTTTCCTTTTTATGCATGGTGCACTTGGCTTGCAAGGAGAAGAGTACCAGCTCTGAAGTGATGCATGATGTATGTTTTACCATGTACACCATGAATAAGTGTAAAAGCTTTATACCAAGCAAACGCCATCACTTACAATACATTAAAGAGCAACATTTCTGACATAGTACAGTGGTACCTCTACTTACGAATAACTCTACTTACGAATGTTTCTACTTACGAACGGAGCTCCGTCCTCCATATTGGATGCGGTTTAGATAGGATTTTTTCTACTTACGAATTTTTAGATAGGGTTGCTTCGACTTACGCTTTTTTTCTCCCAATGCATTCCTATGGGATTCGACTTACATTTTTTTTTCGACTTACGAATGTGTGTTCGGAACGCATTAAATTCGTAAGTAGAGGTACCACTGTATAGGTAACGGAAATAGTCCTGTTCAGATGTGTAAAGGAATAAGGTGTGCAGGGGAAACACACCTCAGCCCCAGTGTCTTAGTACACACCAACTCCACCCACTCCACGTTGAGTGGGAAGGTCCGTGGAGGGTTTCTGAGCACCTTCAGCTGAGCACAGTTAGAAGCCTCCCTGCAACTGGGGATCCTGTCTCAGACCTCCTCACTAAACTGGAGCAAAATGAAGGATGAGCTGAAATACATACAGCATAACCACAAATAAGATAAAACAAGTCAGCAAAACAGATCAAAACTCACCAGTAGAAGGAGCCAAACTTGTCTCCATTGCCCTCCTGGAGACCAGTAAAGATGCATCCAGGCTAACCTCCCAATGGAGGATTTTCCAAAGAATCAGTGCCATGATGAACCATGGTCTACAGTTCTAAGGGTGCATCTGAATCTTAGTGGGATTCTTAGCCAAGCACCCATGCTGCTAGTTAAGGCTCTGGGCATCTAGTTCAAAGTATTCTCAGGATTCCGGAGCATAAGTCATACCACATTTCAGTTCACCGAGAACTGAAATAAAACAAGTTTTGTAAAAGAAGTTAAGTATGACCTTAAGGATGTGTGATTTCTATATGAGACATGGCTAGATGTCCTGTTCCCTCTGGTATATGGATTAGAAATTGATGCTAGCCCTGTTTGGAGATTCTGTTCCACATAGTTAACATCATATAGCTTGTGAGAGTAGGCCTTGCTTCTGCTGCCATCTCCCCTTTGGCCCTGTGCCTCACCATAAAGGGCAAGGTTAGAAGAGGTGAACCTGCTCTATACCTGTACGCTCCTCCCACCATTTAGAATCCTGATTGCATGGGATTCTAAATCACAAGGTGAACCCTATGCACATAGATCAGGCTAGCTTCTCCATACCTCCTCCTAAATGCATTAATTGTAATGCTGAGACCCAATGGCAACGCAGGGGTGGAGCCTGTAGGGGCAGCCCTGCTGTCCTGCCCCACATCATGCAAATTATATGGAGCAAAATTCCTGGATAGGGCTGTTCTAATTCAGTCTGCTTTCAGCACAACCAAATCTCTTCTCTAGTGTTAAAAAGTCAGTGGTTCAATAACCCAGTGAAACCTTTCATGGTTGCTCTGCGGTGTGTCATTGAAATCAGCCTCTGTCATGCAGTAGGCATGCATGGAGATAGTAAAGGTAAAGGTAAAGGGACCCCTGACCATTAGGTCCAGTCGTGACCGACTCTGGGGTTGCGCGCTCATCTCGCATTATTGGCCGAGGGAGCCGGCGTTTGTCCGAAGACAGCTTCCAGGTCATGTGGCCAGCATGACAAAGCTGCTTCTGGCGAACCAGAGCAGCACATGGAAACGCCGTTTACCTTCCCGCTGTAGCGGTTCCTATTTATCTACTTGCATTTTGACGTGCTTTCGAACTGCTAGGTTGGCAGGAGCTGGGACCAAGCAATGGGAGCTCACCCCATCACAGGGATTCGAACCGCCGACCTTCTGATCAGCAAGCCCTAGGCTCAGTGGTTTAACCACAGCGCCACCTGGGTCCAACATGGAGATAGTAGGATCTGATAATCTTTGGGTCGCTTGTTGGCCTTGCAAATTTTACGACCCATTAAGCATGGGTGGCTGTTTATTCAAAAATGGGGAAATATGTGGCATAATTTTTGCACTTGCATAGTAAGGATACAGGAACCAGTGACCATATAATTCTCAGTGCCCTCCAAGAATAGATAGTAGCCAGTATGGGACATTTGCAAGGGAACTGAGTCTAATAGTAGTGTTATGCTTTATGTAAGGAGATACCTTATAAAACTGGAGCACTGCTTTGCTGCATTGACATATCTGGAGCTCAGAATAAAGCGGAGGTTCCTGCTTTAGCTATAGCCAGATCCTAAAATAACCCAAAGAAATTATAGCTCTGATTACATAGAAAGTAAAGGACTTTGAGCATTTTCTTAATAAAGACCCAGGAAGACACAAGTCTTGACTTCTTTGTGGTATTTTTGTAGCAAGCATTTCAGAGCGAAAAGCAGAACCTTAAAATTGAGTTATTTAATTTGCAATCAAGCCTAATCTTGTAAAGGACTCTACAAACCTCCTAGCTTTTTTGTTTCTAAAAAAGTTTTATAATCCAATTTGGAAGCAACAGGGCTGTAGCATTTCTTTGTAGTCTTTTCCAGATATTTTTAAATTTGTGAATTCTTTATAGGGTCTATTTTCTACTTAAATAAAATAAGCTTATAATTAAACCAGCTCTTTCCCATTCTTTCCTGACACTCTCTCCAAAATACCTACTTTCCTACATTCAGCTCCATAGCCCATTAGTGTTCTACGATTTGAAGAGTTGCAGCACTACATTGAATAGATTCAGAGTGAGAAAGCAGAGTGAATCTCTATTCATATTTATGAAGGAGAAGTACTTGTTTTGGCAGTTCTTATTTGCCTGATGAGATGGAGGAGTTCTCCATGTTATCATGCACCGTCTTTGTAAGATTCAAGAGGTTCACGTAACATTTTTAGAAATTGCCATGGATGAGGGCCTTCATAGTTTCTTTTTTATTCATTCATTTATTTAAACAGTGGTTCTGAATTAGCCAAGTACCGCAGACCCCTTGTGTTTTGTTTTTTTAAAAAACTACTTTTGAAAATTTTGATATATCTGTGGTACTTTTAGTTTTGTGAATGGTGCCACGGATCCCCTGGGTGGATTACATGGACCTCCTGGGGTCCACGGACCACCCATTGGGAGCCACTGATTTAAAGCATTCATAAATATTTCCAAGTGGTGTACAACATAAATGCAGTGTGTGTGTGGTGGTGGTGGTGGTGGGGAGTAAGTAATACAAAAATGTAACTTAACACCAGTAAAACAGTAGCATGAAAGTATATACAAACAAAAGCAGGAATTCATATAGATAAGAACAGGTCTGATCTATAGGTCAAGGAAAGCCTGGGCAAAAAGAGATGTCTTTGCAAGATGTCTGAAGCAGCTGATAGTTGCTGATTCACATATGGCAAAAGTGGAAATAGTGGGTGTGAGGGACAGGAGCTATAGACTACCCCCTCCCATCTTGACAACAAGCTCCTCCCCGAGCACAAGCGGGAGCGGGAAGGGAGATGAGTCGAGCGGGGAAGCAGGAAGTAGAGGGCAGGGCTCTGACAGGGTCACAGAGCCCCTGCTCCGCCCGGGAAAGGAAGGAAGGGAGAGGGAAGAGGGGAGGCAGGAAAACACGGCTAGAAGACCCCTCCCTCCAGTTCCGGAACTGCGCAAGAAGAAACGGGGGCGGAGATTGGGGATTCCCAGACTACTTTGTTGGAAAAAGACGCGGGAATCGCCATTCCGGGGTACTGACCCAGACTGAGAACATGTACACTGTACAGCTTCTGCACTGTAAATAGTCTGCACAGAATAAAAGCATGAAAAGGCAGTGTGTCTGAGAGTCGTTACTCTAGAGTAGCCGCCAGCGATCCTGTGACAGTGGGGAAAGAGCAGTAGTGGGAAAAGAGGCAATAGTGGACAGAGGCCAACTTTGGGTCACCACTCTATGGCAAGCTATGATGAGTAGAATTTCCCGCATAATCTCAGTGATGCTACAGGTCTATACAGGGACAGGTAACCTTTCAGATAACTTGGTCTTGAGTGTAGTGTTTATGTACATTATGGTGCCTTTCTCAGTAAATTCTTGTTTTTTCTGCTTCTGTTTGTCAAGCGATCTTACGTTGCACGTGACTGTGAAGGTAGACTTTGCATTTCTGAAAAATCCGAGTGAGCGTCAGCCTCCTAATAGTATCTGTCTGTAGCAAAGCTATAACAAAATTAGCCTGTGCAACTATTCTCGGGGCCAGACTTCATCCTGCGACAATGCAGTGAATGCTGAGAAGATGATGATAATAAGTCTTGCTAAGGAGGTGTCTTGTGTTTTCAGCTGAGAAAAGGATTCATCTCTCACCCGCCTGCACCACAGTTTCTTTCATTCCGCATTTCATGAAATTTGGGCCCTGGAGCTGCTGAACTGGGACACTTGAGACTGATTTCATTAGGCGAGCAAAGTGCTTGTTGCGTGCTTTATAGTGCAGTGTTAACATGTTACACCTGCTGAGGGAGACGCCAGTGTTACACCTGCCTTCTTCGTAGCATGTGGGGAAGTAACATATGCTCTGGGAACCCTAGCAGGCAGTGTTTAGAATGCCTCTTAGATGCTTATAATTATATTGCAGTGAAACAAGCTTTCGTTGCAATTTCTTGCTGTTTTACAACAGAAAAATATTCTCTAGGAATATTGTTGTCTTGTGTGGAACCTGAGATAATTTAAGTTGCCATCGTTTCTTTTTGTTACAAAGCTGTTGTTTCAAGCTCCCAGAGTAGCTGGCTAAATTCAGCATCAGGGAAGCCTTCAATTAAATGTTTTGCTTCTATTTCTGGTTGCAAAGCTTATGAGCAAACCGTAGAGCAAAGACAAAGGGAGGCTGAACAGAAAAGCTGCATGTTCCAGAAACACCCAGTAGATCAGCGATTGTCATTATTTAGAGACAGTGGATGTATTTGGATTGTGGGAAACGCCTTCAGAGAATATCAGGCTTGTGTGCTTGTCTCCTCTCCTCTCCTCTCCTCTCCTCTCCTCTCCTCTCCTCTCCTCTCCTCTCCTCTCCTCTCCTCTCCTAACATAGCTGCTTCTGTTTCCATTTTGGATTAACATTTTGGTGTGTCATCCTAATGCAAACTTAATAATGGTTTGTTGACGCAAGCCAGCTTCATAAACTAGGAATGAAATGTGGCATGCTTCAACCAAGCAGTTTAATCATTCGTTTCATTTATTTAATCAAAATACATCAATAATACATCAATAATGTATAAGAAATTAGTAAATAGAAATCAGGCAATTGAATGACAATGAAACTTGAAACAAGGGGACTACAAATTTGGGTTGTTGAATTCACAGTCCTTGGGAAGAATAATAATTAGTCATACTGGAGGGTGTTAACAAACCATAGTTATGTTTAACCATGGTTTGGCCCAATTCACATATCTGTTGAATGTGAATGCACGGTGTGCCAGTCCATGCTGTTGACACGTTTCCGCTCCATTCCTGCTGTTGCTGTGCCACCAGAAACCAAATGTGACATATGAACCTGAGCTTGTGGTTTGTTTCCCTCAGGCAAACCACAAGCACAGTGAAGAGGAGTTTAGAAGCTTGAGGTAGAGTGTTAGACTGTATTGAAAGACGAGAGCCGAAAATGGTGGCGCTCTAAACACTTTAAAACTGCATTAGGAGTGATGAGCAGCTGACAGTACAGGGATCACTACCACCTGAAAGAAAGGAGGAATGCTGGAAGTGAATGGGCTGGCGACATTAGGAGCGCTCTCCCCTCTTATGTACAACCACAGCCAAATGATTCAAAGATTTCTGAGGTGGGAGGCGACATCAACCAAAGCGTGTCAATGCATTCTAGCACCATTCTGCTTACTGCCTGGGCCATGACCTGTATGGATGTATATACCATGAGAGAAGAATAATGGCTACTGTAGGTCCGGGATAGAGAACCTTTCACCCTCCAGATAGTCTTGGTCTCCTACTTCTATAAGCCATGGCCAGTGGCCAGATATGGTGGGCGTTATAGTCTAGCAACATCTGGAAAGCTCCAGCTTCTCTATGCCTGCTTTAGGTGCTGGCCCAAACAGCCTGAAGCAGCCAAATCCCCATCTAGGGCCGACACTTTAGAAAGATGTGCTATACAATTGAGACACCGATTTCAAGCTCAGCGGTATACTTTGCATGCAGAAGGTTCAAGGTTCAAGCATCTCCTGGTAGGGCAAAGAGACAACCCTGTCTCTGAAACCCAGCAGAGCTGCTGTCAGTCAACAAGGAGAATACTAAAGAAGCTGGACCAATTGTGTGATTCCTTGTAAGGCAACTTCCTATGTTTCTGTATTCATCTCTGCTCTCCCTCTCATTATGCCACCTGAAGCAAGTTGCTTCATCGTGCCGGCCCTGGAAGTGATGATGACCTCATATATAAATCTAACAATCATAGCTGCCAAGTTATCCCTTTTTTACAGGGATTTTCCCTTATGCTGAATAGGCTTCCTCACGAGAAAAGGGAAAACTTGGCAGCTATGCTAACAATGGGATGCTCTGCCCTAACCCTTTATAGTGCATCACTCTGCCTGTTTGCTCAGAAGTAAGTTCCATTGAATGCAATGCAGCTTACTCTCAAGTAAGTGAGTATTGGATTGTGGCCTACACCTTTCCTTGCCACTGAAAGCAGTCCTTATTTTTTGTTACAATAGATGTAGTGGCTTTACTTGGGTGTAAATTCAACATGTACCAGGACCCAGTGCAAGAATAAAGGCAAATGTTGTGAATATTTGCGAGGCTAAGATGGGGGAGAGGAGTTCTAGTTAATCCACCTGACCTGGACCGCTTTTGTCTTCAGTCTCTCACTCCAAAGTCTGATTGTTTTATGGTAGCACTGAAACTCAACACTTCTGCCACTTTAACTCAGAGTTGTGTTTATTTGCTTGTGGCAGGTTTTATTATAAAATAAAAAAATTAAAGAATCCTGCTTTCAGGATGTTTCACACACACACACACCCCCCAAGAAGATTATAGTTGCTCTGAAGAGTAAATGGCTGCATTTTAATGGCACACAAAAAGATGCTGTGGAATATAAATCAAGGTAATTGTACATTTCAAGAAGAAACCTTCAGTGGGCACATTTTTATGGAAACACAAACTGCAGTCTCCAAAATGCCCAATAAAACCATTAGGAACATACCATGCTGGAGAATACAGGTATTTTGATCCATTAATCATTTTACCCAGCAGTTGCGGTAATGTGCTGACACTTGCGTGACTCAAGAGGCTGTGGCTTAGAGTCTTTGGTTTCCGTGGCGGAGCTGGGCCTTGGGGCTGCTGCAGTTCAGCAGGAATTGTTTGCTGGTACAGTGGTACCTCTGGTTAAGAACTTAATTCGTTCTGGAGGTCCGTTCTTAACCTGAAACTGTTCTTAACCTGAAGCAGCACTTTAGCTAATGGGGCCTCCCGCTGCTGCCGCGCCGCTGGAGCACAATTTCTGTTCTCATCCTGAAGCAAATTCTTAACCTGAGGTAATATTTCTGGGTTAGCGGAGTCTGTAACCTGAAGCATTTGTAACCTGAAGCATTTGTAACCAGAGGTACCACCTTATTCAGCTTATGTTTCAAACATTGCATTGTCCCACTACAAAAAGAAAGGGAAATCACAGAGGAATAAAATAAATCAACTCTGCATTCCTGGACCAACTTTACAGGGCTGCTCACAATGGGAAAGGTGGCAGTGCAATTTCACCATTAGACCATCTAGAGATCCTAAGGTGATCCAAGAGAGGGTTTTTTATTTTATTTTATTCCCCATATATCCTACCTTTCCTCCAAGGACCTCAAGGTGGTGAATATAGTTATCCTCTTCTCCTTTTTATCCTTGCAATAACCCTGTGAGGTAGATTAATCCACATAGAAACCTTTCACATTGCTTCTTGCTCCATTTTCAGCTTTAGTGTGCGTGTATCTTATTTTCTTCCCTGAATATCTTCTTCAAGTGGCACTTCAAAAAGTCAAGATGTGTGAGCTCCAGTGTCCCATTCAGTAACATTAGGGTGAAATTTATTAATGACTTCTAAATATGATAAATGTCTCCCAAAATGATGAATGTGAAAGAGATGAAGATATGCTATATAGGTGTAGTAATGTATTGTTGAAAGATTGGAGGTTGGACAGCGACTGGAACTGGAACTGTTCTGGAGGGTTAGTGGAACTGGAGGCAGCTGCCTTAAAAAATTTTAAATGGAGCAAATGGTTTTGTATTGTTTCAGTCCACTGTGTTTCAATTACTCCCCTTCAAAGAAGAGAAATTGTGAGGGTATTTATATATCAAGGACATTGTTTTCTAAAACTACAAAGAATGATTGAGCAGCATGAACCATAAGGAATTATTAGGTCACAATGACATCAAAATTAATTATTGCTAGAACTGTTCTCAGTAGTGATTATTATGGAAAAACTGAAGAGGAATATGATTTGGCCCAGACTGTGTAATAAAGTACAAAAAGTCATCTGTGGAGACAGAGTTTACTAATTAACAAACTTAATGTCACAGTGGCAAATATCAGAGACATTGGCTGGGTTGGTAATTTTGTTGTCTCATTCTACTGTAAGAGAGAGTTTCAAAGCCCTGACACCAATGGGTCTTGCTACCTTTCACAGAAGATAATTAGGAGGATTGTAGGAGAATCTGTTTAGAAGACTGAAGGCCATAAAAAAGTTGCACTATGTTCAATATGTCTCCCAAATGCATCCTGATTTAGCAGTTCCATTGCATATACAGGAGCTTGGAATACTACTCCCAAACATTAAAGTGGATGGTGTAGCAACAGGCTGAAATAGAGCTGTCTGTGCACCAAACCCCCTGCAAATCCTTTTTACAGTTAATACATGCTGCTCACTGGTTCATAATGTTCTCACAAAAGCCCTATGAGAGGTATGTCATGTTGAGAGATGGTGACTGTTCCAAGCTTTATGGCTGAGTGAAGATTTGAGCCTGGGTCTCTCTGAACTTAGACAAATGCTCAAACCACTACATCACACTGGGTTACAAAGAGCAGGCATGACATTTACATTAGATAAATTGAAAATCTATTAATTGAAGAGTTAAGGAAGAAAACGAATATCTTTACCCAAGGCAAGAAAATGAAAAACTAGGTTGTTGCTACCTTTGGTGGCCACTGGTGCTAATGTAGTTACTAATATTTTACAGTGGTTTTCTTGTGGATATATTCTGCTACATGTCATTGATAAATAATAGTTCATTTGTGTTGGATTTACACTGGACTGCCTTCATATCATTCTGTTTTATTAGTTCTGCAATGCTTCCCTGGTGTCACCACAGAAGTATCAGTCCTGCAAGAAATGGTTCGTGACATGTGCAATAAGTAAAAGCACGCCAGAAAATCTTTCTGTACATTATAAAGACGCTGGAGCCTAGTGATAGCAAAGGTCATTAAAGGCAAATATATTCTTGCAATGATTCAGTTTCTCACTTAAGCACCACAATTTCTCCTTCTACAAGCATATCATTGCAAAGCAGTTTGCCTCATACGATGCATTTTGTATGTTACTTTCACCGATTTATCTATTTATATGCACACTTAAAAAAAAAAACCAACATCAAAGAAACCAAGATCATGGCCACTGGTCCCATCACCTCCTGGCAAATAGAAGGGGAAGAAATGGAGGCAGTGAGAGATTTTACTTTCTTGGACTCCTTGATCACTGCAGATGGTGACAGCAGTCACGAAATTAAAAGACGCCTGCTTCTTGGGAGAAAAGCAATGACAAACCTAGACAGCATCTTAAAAAGCAGAGACATCACCTTGCCTACAAAGGTCCGTATAGTTAAAGCTATGGTTTTCCCAGTAGTGATGTATGGAAGTGAGAGCTGGACCATAAAGAAGGCTGATCGCCGAAGAATGGATGCTTTTGAATTATGGTGCTGGAGGAGACTCTTGAGAGTCCCATGGACTGCTAGAAGATCAAACCTATCCATTCTTGAGGAAATCAGCTCTGAGTGCTCACTGGGAGGACAGATCCTGAAGCTGAGGCTCCAATACTTTGGCCACCTCATGAGAAGAGAAGACTCCCTGGAAAAGATACTGATGTTGGGAAAGATGGAGGGCACTAGGAGAAGGGGACGACAGAGGATGAAAGGGTTGGATAGTGTTCACAAAGCTACCAATATGAGTTTGACCAAAGTGCGGGAGGCAGTGGAAGACAGGAGTGCCTGGTGTGCTATGGTGCATGGGGTCACGAAGAGTCGGACATGACTAAATGACTAAACAACAACAACATGCACACTTTACCATTGCATATGCATTTTTGTATGCATTTCTTTGCTGAAGGACTGTTTTTCAGATCCCAGAGGAGTTCAAACTTGAAAGGGTTGGAAAGATGTGTTTAAATTTAATATTGTTTTGGAAAATGTGAATCTGGTAAGTTCACATTTAAATGTAAATTGAATCAGATTTCTGACCCAGAGACTGGAGGTCCCCATAGCAGCTTCCAGGTCTCCTAGCTGATTCTCAGAGCCTGATTCTCCCCCCTGTTGCCACCTTCCCCAGGGCCAAAAGATCAAATGAGATGGTAAAACAGGCAGGATATTTTTGCATATATTCCCACTTTATATAATGCAGTTTTGTATGCTGTTTTCACCAATACATACTGTCAGGGGGACTTCCTACAGGGAGCCTCCCCCCACCATCCTGACCAGCACTTCGCTCAGCAACAGCGCTAGCAGCGGGTCAGGGGGAAGCGGAATGGAGGAGAGAAGGCTCAGCGAGGCATCAGAGCCCTGGCAACGCTCTGGGGAACAGACGGTGGAGGGAGGGCTCAGCAAGGCATCTGAGCCCCTGCACCACTCTGACCAACAAGTGGAGGAGGGACGGCTCAAAGATACGTCGGAGCCCAGGCACTGCCCCAGCCGGCCAGGGGGAGAAGGGGCACTGCTCCTTCCGGCACCCAAATTGAGGCGTGTGCCCAAACACAGGGTGAAGGGGCGGCGTTTTGGGGTGCCCAGGTTATTTTGCTGGCCCCAAAGCCGACGGGTGCCATTGCTGGGTTCTGAGAGTGACTAGGAGGTCATGTTTTCTGCTACCTCTGCACTGTAAATAGTATGCACAATAAAACCTTCAAAGACACAATGGACTGGAGCGTCTTTACTCAGGAGTAGCCACAACATCTCCCTGACACATACTACGGACACAGGGTGAACATTTGTTGAATACTGGAATATACATTTCCAGGAAAATATCACAAATGGCATTTTAAATTATTTAAATCCTTCGTATAATTATTGTAATCTGGTAATTATTGTTGGTTGGGTTGTTTTATGTATAATTATGTATACTGTGTAATCATTTATGTATAATAATTATGGAACAATTCATTGAAATATATCCGAAATAGAACATTAGTTTTGCTAATTTGCTAAGAACTAATTTCTTTTCCACTGATACAAGGCCCTTTTCTTTGTGATGTTTTCTATTTCTCAGATGGGTCCAAAAATGCTGTGCATAATAAAACTAGCAGTCTGTGCTTCCGATTAGTCAGTTAAATGACCTTTTGGAAGGTTGTCACACATTCAGAATTATGTTTATTCCAAAGTTCTTCATCTAGTGGGGGATCTGTGTAATTTGTCTTTTGATTAAAATATACAAAGATAAATCACGAAGGGCAAGGCTATCAATGGCTACCAGCCACAATGACAATCTTCCACCTCCTCTGAATGCCAGTTGCTGGGAATCACAGATGGACAGAGTACTGCTGTTGTGTCCATGTCAGGCTTCCCATGGGCATCTAGTAGGCCACTGTGAGAAAAGGATGCTGGACAAGATAGGCCATTGGCTTGATCAACTACAGTGGTGCCTCGCTAGGCGAATGCCCTGCTAGACAAATTTTTCGCTAGACGAATGGGTTTTGCGAGTGGAGGTTGCCTCGCAAGACGAATTCGTTTTGTGATATTTTTTTCTAGCGAATCGCAGTTTCCCATAGGCATGCATTGAAATTCAATTAATGCGTTCCTATGGGCAAAAAAAAATCAAAAAAATCAATGCATTCCTATGGGATTCGCTAGATGAATTTTTCGCAAAACGAATTGACTCACAGAACAAATTAAATTCGTCTTACGAGGCACCACTGTACATATACTCTAGTGAACTTGAAGCTCATTTCTTGTTTGTATCCATATGTTCTGTTCAAGACTGTTAGTCTTACCAGAATACATACCTTATTTGGCCGTAACTTGCGAGTAGGATTTATTCTAACATTGAAATTTATGGCCAGAGTTCTTGGTGTAAAAAAACCTTCTTTTCGGTGTATCTACAATTAGAACTCCAATTTATTGAACATTGGCTTGATCCAGCAGGCTCTTCTTGTGCTTGCATGCCTGCCCTCTGATCATTCCCCAAAGCCATAATTCACATAACACATGCACAAATGACAGAGATTGGAAGTAGACTGAGCTGTCATTTGATACTTGAAAGCAATCTGGATTGTAGTTGCAAACACACACGTCCCCAAGCCCACCATGGATCAGGAAGAGGTTCCTTACTTGATCTGGCAGCAGTCCAGTATTTCACAGGCAGTAGCGAAATCCATAGCTTGCACTACCAAAGCATCTCCTTGTGAAGCGCAAGTGAGAAAAAAAATATAGGGAGCCCTTAGAATCAGGAATGAACTGAAACTTAGAAAGTTACCTTATACCAAACCAGATCATTGGTCTATCTAGTGGTGTATTATCCACACTGATAGCGGCTCTCCAGGGTTACAGACAGAGGATGTTCCCAGCCCTACCTGGAGATGCCTGGGATTGAACTGGGGACTTTATGCGTGCAAAGCAAATGTCCACTGAACTACGACACTCTCATAACTGCGAATGAATGTTGGATTGGTTCTCTCGGCTACACTCCTTCCTGCTTGGCAAGATGGGGACTGCCAAGGCACCACACTGGTGTTCATGATGGGTTCTGTAAACAAAATGGCATGCCATGTTCGGCTTGCAATGATGTGGCTATGTGACACGCTTCCTGGAATCAAACTGACAAAGAAAATAACAAATCTGTTCTCTGTGGGTACATGGTTGAAAATCTGTGGACTTTGGCAAATTCCAAAGAGATTTGTAAAATGTGGTGGGTGGGAACTTTGGCTCAGCTATACTTCGCAATTCATTCACTGAGTATCCCCTATTAATGTCAGTTGAACTGCTCTAAAACAAATGATGGTTGCTCCAGATGATTGTTGTGATGTACTCAAGGAGCTGAAAGCTTTTCAGAGCTATTCAAACTGTTAATTGCTTTCATACTTCAACCCCAAGTTGACCCCCCCCCCACCCTGAAGATTGATTCTCATTGTGGCAGTTTTATCATCAATACATACTGACTTAGTTGTAAACAGAACAGACTGTGTTAAACTAGCATGGCCGCATTGCAAGAAGTGCAGAGCGCACTGTTTGCTTCCAGGAAGTCCCAAGTCTCGTCCCTGGCATCTTCATGTAGGGAATGGCAATATTCCTGCCTGGACTCCTGGAGAGCAGCTGCTAGTCAGTTTAAGCAAAAGGGAGCTAGATTGGCCTATGTTCTGACTGAGGCTGTGCACACTCCCCAAAGAAGCCTGGGAACTGTAGTTTCTTAAGGATGCTGGGCATTGTAGCTGTGTGAGTGGTAAACTAGAGTTCCCAGGATTATCAGGGGTGTTCATGTGCATGCTTGAAATGCACGGTTCATATGCCGCCTCAGTACAAAGCCACTTCCTATGTACAATTTGCTACATTACCTGATTTTTTTTGTGATGGAAAAGTCCCTACAGGTTGCCTTTTTTAAAAGTAGGCACAAGATTGAATGTGCTTCTGAAATAACCCCCCAAATGAAAAGATCACAAGTTGCTGCAGCCTCCACAATGGAGGAGTGAAAAACACATCCATAAGGGAGTTGCTTCTTTCCCCTTCCAGGTGTGTCCCCTCGGCACCTGCTCCAGAGTGCTCCCCACCCTTGGGGGGGGGGTAGCTTCTCAGGGGATTAGAAAAATCTCTCGCTTACTTGTAGTGTACATTATTCTATATTTTAAAACAAGGTTGCAGCTAGTGATGCATGGTTCTTTCAAAAGGACTTTTTTACTGTGAATATGGAACATTAGGAACACAGGAAGCTGCCTTATGCGGAGTCAGGGCATTGGTCCATCTATCTCAGTATTGTTTACATGGACTGCCATCAGCTCTCCAGGGTTTAAGGCAGCAGCCTTCCCCCAGCCCTGCCTGGAGATTACAGGGACTGAACGTGGAGCCTTCTGGATGCAAGGAAGAGCCACAGCCCTTCCCTAAAAGTAGAACTTTGCCCATACTTATCTTGTGCATTCAGAAGTTTTCTTGTTAGTGGTTTTTTTTAAAAAAAAAATGCTTACAGCAAATTATTTTAATTTGCATTTGGCAAACTATCAATATTTCAACGCAGGGAAAACCTATCTGCTTCTACATGGAGGGGTGCAGCGTCTCATCTGCTGTGTATATAATGACATGTGGGAAAGCGGGTACTTCAAGATGCTCACGTGCACATAAGCTGAATCAATGTGCCTCGGAGAAGGGAGAGCTGTACTATTCTGGCATCCGTGAGCAGAGGCCTCCATATGGAGCTGGCTCCTCACAACCTTTTTCATTATGTGCATTGTGGAAACTCGGCCACTTCTCCACCTTAACAAGGAGGACCACTACCTGGGAAATGTATCCGCAAGACCATACGGAGACGTCCTTACTGAATCTTCTTAACTGCGTTGCCAGCAAATAATTGTGTAGGCTTGGGAACAAGGACTGCTTTGGCAGCGCATTGCCATAGCATGTGGTGCTGTACTGGCATCACCAAGCAACTCAGGATGTGGCACTAAGATGGCTTGATATACTATATATATATATATATATATATATATATATATATATATATATATATATATCCCCACCCGGAGGCATCTTAGCATACACGATTTTGCTTGCCAGCTCGCTGGCATAATCATGGCAATCTAGTCTTTAAAGCACTCGAGTAAATTCAAAGGTTAAAACCCACATTTATTTCTGGACTATTTTTATCTCACCCTTAGCAGAAGTTGGCTGTATGAAAGATGCTCAGATTCCTTGTAAGGGAAAAAAGAGCCCTTTTTTGAAAAATGAGGGTTGCTTGATTACTTGGCAGGAAGCTGCATGCAGGGAAGCTTTAAAGGCTCTGCATATATATATATATATATATATATATATATATATATATATATATATCACACACACACACACACACACACAAACACACACACACACTGAGAAGCGGAGATATATTTCAGGTATTCTCCTGTTGACATATTTTTGCGGTTTGTCATGAGTTACTTAATTTGTTTCATCATGCCCCCCAGGTTCCCTGCTGGCAAATAGCAGGAGGCTGGCTTGAACCTCTAAGGCAGCAGGCAGATAAAGCCTCCTTTCCTAAGTGCTCGCTAAGCGATGGAACTCCGTAATGCAACAATTAGGAACTTGTCACATGTTTGGAATTAGGGGGCCGTTCATGATTATGCTTGGGTTTGTTTGCATATTTCCAAAGAGCAAGACGGATCTTAGAGAATCAGTGAAATAAAGCCATTAGTTTTCACACTGCTTGCCCGCCAGCTCTCTTTAACTTCAACAGCTACAGTTTCAATGCATCTCAGCAATGGTTTACTAGTGTGGTGTTGTCTTTCAGGCTATTGGAAGGAGGAAGGGAAGAGCTTTGCATATCAAAATTCTGATAACTGTTTACAGTCGTTTTAATTCTCATTTTTTGGCATGCATGCATTTGAAAGAAAGCATAATACAGTAGTAATAATAATAGTGGACAGGGAATAATGTGGTGTCCTTGGAGATATGCTTTTAGTCCTGCCCTCCACCTGGGGGCATCTCCTCACAGCTCCCTCGAAGCCCCCTCCACAAGGTTCAGAAAAAAGTGAAGAATCAGCCAACATTGTCCTGTGAAAACAGCATAGGAGCCAACTCCTATGGGTTGAGAGGTCTTCAGCCCCCCAATAAAATATTTGAGGGATCTGGGGGCCCCTAAAGTTGATGGGCATTGCCATTCAAATGGTGTGTGTGCACTGTGTCATGTGATTGATTGTGCAAGGCAGGTCTTATCTTCACACACACACACTATTTTATGCAAATTGGCACCCCTGGCAAACACTCAGTATTATTTCCTTATATATTAACCTGAAAGTTCCACATCTGGGATCGTTAGGAAAAGGAATAGAAGTGAAACTGCTATGCAAATCTATGGTGTGACTGTACTTGGAACATTATGTCCAGTTCTGGTTGCCACCCCTCAAAAAGGGGGACAAAGACAGAGTTCAGTCAAAATTATCAGGAGGCTGGAACAACTCCCCTGTGAGGAAATGTTATAACATCTGGAGCATTTTAGTTTGTAGAAAGGGAGAAGAGATAAAAGGGTACAAAATGATGCTAGGTGTGGAGAAAGTACACTCCTAATCTTATTATACTAGAACCAGGGGTCATCCAGTGATGGTTGATTTCGGATAAACAAAAGGAAGTATTTCTTTACGCAGCATATAGTTAGATTATAGAGGGAACCATATGTATCTGTCCTACACTGACAAATCTGCACAGAAGGATACATCCGTAGACCTCTGAAGCAGCAGAGGACAATTGAAGTCAACCCTTTCTAAAATTCTGCAGGAACCTTTTGACAATGTGCCCCAGAGACGGTTGTAAAAGTGAGGATCTCATTCCTGACCCTCCCTACCTCTCCATACACAAAGCTGCCCTGTATGATATTTCTATGCCTAGCCAGCTCACCTTTCTGGTGTTTTCTTTATCCGCCCTGTAATGGATTTTCTGCCCAAAATACGGGCACTTGCTTACCACCATAGGTCAGTGGTAGAGCATCTTCCTTGCATGTTCAATTCCCGCCATCTCCAAGTAGAGCCGGGAGAGATCCCTGTCTGAAACCCTGGAGAGCAGCTGCCAATCACTGGAGACAATACTGAGCTAGATGGACCAATCATCTGACTCCGTATAAGGCAGTTTCCTATGTTCCTAAGCAGGTAGACACCAAGGGGGTTGGCTGTTTGGGACTTGTGGTGTTAGAAACAAGCCTATAGAACAGGCACCCCCAAACTTCGGCCCTCCAGATGTTTTGGACTACAATTCCCATCTTCCCCGACCACTGGTCCTGTTAGCTAGGGATCATGGGAATTGTAGGCCAAAACATCTGGGGGGTGCCTGCTATAGAACATTGGTTCTAGAAAAAGAAGGAACAAGGCCAAATAAATTCTACTACACCTTGCAGTCATCATGTGACAGTTTTGTTTTGTTTTTAAAGAGATCCATTGTAGCTCCATGAACATATGTGGCCTGCCTTTGTGGCAGGATTTGTCCCCCACGCTCACAGGTGTGTGTCTGTGTTCTATTTTGGGCTTGAATATTTTTTTTTCTGTCGTCAATATTGGGAACGTTTCAACCTGCGCAGACTGCAGGCAGTCCTGGGGAGCAGGGTTTTTGCTCGGCTCTGGCATCTTTTATTGTCCCCAGTGAGGCTTATTATGTGGCACAATGGATAGAAGAAAATCCATCTCTCCACTTTAAACATGATAAGCCTTTGTCACCTACAATGCAATTAATGCTAAAAATAGACAAGCGGCTGTGATAAGGCGGTGGCTTGAAGGGGATGAGCCACTACCAAATAACAAAGACTTATCTGGAGGGCCTGAGGAGTCAGCTTCCACTGAGCTGTCAGTTTGCTGATTGCCATTTCTCTGTGAGTTTGATGAAATATTCATGCCTTTGCTCCGCTCGCTCTCCAAGCACTATTGATTTCTTGTATAAACGCTGCTATATTTAGTCTAGACAAATGGAATGTGGGTTGCTGCAGAATAAATTGGATGAAAGGGCTGGGATCTCGCTGTCCGCTTTTCTCTTGGTCTGGGACAATTATTTATAATCAAGGGGAGTTTTTGTAACTTAAGGGTGATTTCTTTCCTCCTTTTTTTTTTTTGCAATTTTGCCTCAGAACAAAAGCCAGGAGTTGGGCAATATCCTTCTGGCAGGTTTAAAAATGCTTGGTACATAAACTGTGCCTTGAGCTTCACGATAGCTGTTTCTGAAAGTTGAAAAAGAGAGAAAACCCATTATGTTTGATAGAAAAATGTAAGAGAGACTCAGCATCTTCTATCATCCATATGTTCTTCCCTTAGGCTAGAGCATTCCCAAGTGGTTTAAGGGCCTAAAAATATGTATGCAAGCATTTTTATTTTTATTTTTTAAAAAGAGCCTTGCATTTTTATGCTGCACGTTTCTTTTTGAAGAGCCAGAACACTAATATTATGTTTTTATAGTCCTCCGTTTTCCTTGTATTGAACTGTGGCAGTGAAAGAAAAGTGAGTGAAACAAAGAAAGGGGGTGTTGATTTAAAGGGATGGGATATTCTTCCAGTGCCCACATGCACATACTTCTGATATACGGATCTGGGCAAAGAGACTAACTCATAGTTTTGTTTTTTAAAACACTGTCTGGTATAGTTGGCTGCTTCTGCCCTCTACTGGATCTACTGTGCACCATGGGCCTTATTCTGCTCACAAGAGAAGAAGAACAATGCATAAAATTCTAAAGAGTAGATATGTGGTATGAATTCATATGTTTTCCAGCTGCCAGGAGAAAATGTCAGAAACTTTGGGGGATTCCGGAACTGCAGTCTGTAAAACAACGGGCATTTGTTATGTTCTGTGACTCTGGTGCTGTTGAATTAAATGGCATTTTAGGGGACTCTTAAGGGCTGCCTCAAAATAACCCATACGTTGGCTTTCCCACTGGTTTTATAATGGTTGCCAGAGCTCCCAGTTCCCACACCATAGCACTATGAGAGGACCCTGCTGTCAACCACGCTTAAAGATGGGAGCATCCACACATACCCCACCACTAAATACCCTGCTTCCCAAAGCCATGGTTCCCATTGCCTTCTAGAAACAAAAGGTGATACTGACAAAGAGTCTTCAATTTCCTGTTCCCTTCTTCTTTCAATTTTGTGGGCATAGTCTGGACTGTAGGAAAACCTGCAGGAAGAAGTTCGGCGGGAATGCCAAAAGTTGGGTGGGTGGGAATGAAAGGCAAATATTTCAAATTTCATTTAGTCTTGGAAGCCATGCTGAAATTCCCATTCTGACAAGAAATCCCTTCTCTGCCACTGGAAATATAGCACCAAATTCTGAAATCCAGAAATGAATTAATCCTGACAAGCATGGGTTTATGCCTTGTAAATGTTTCCTCATTTCTCTTCTCATTGTTGCTTCCAGAGGTGCCGAGGAGTATTACAGCAGCAATCCCAAACAGAGAGAACACCTCATATCAACATAGGAAGCTGCCTTATCTGGACTCAGGCCATTGATGAGTCTTGTCAACACTGATAGGAGCAGTTTCGGCCCTCCCTGGGCTTGAACCTGGGATGTTTCATGTGCAAAGCATGAGCAAAGCACTGGGCTGCGAAATAATGAAAGGCACCCAGAAGCCCACAGAGGTCCCTAGCCACCGAGAAGGAGCCACCCAGGCTGGCTGGGGGAACCCAATCAGATGGGCTGGGACAAATAATAAAATTATTATTACTATAAATTTATTCTGTACGTCGAAACAAAATTTTAAAAATCCTTCCAGTAGCACCTTAGATACCAACTAAGTTTGTCATTGCTGAACTTTCGTGTGCATGCACACTTTTTTACTTTTCTGGCCTTACCTTTTTCCAGTCAGCCTCTGGCTAGGACTGGTAATTCTTCCCTATCTCTGCAATTGCTATCATCAATCATTCAATCATTCCACATTTGGAAATGTAGTAGGAGGACTCCAGAAGAGGAGTCATTCCTGTTGCATCTCTGCATGTGTCGCTGCTTGGGGTGGCTGAGCACTTGTCTGTTCACCTTGCAGCAACCATCGCAGGAAGGATCTGTGGCTCAGTAGTCCAGTGCATGCCGAAGGTGCATGCTATCCCTCTCATCGCCAGGCATGGCAGAGAAAGACCCCTGCTTGGAACTCTGCAGAATCACTGTCAGAATGGACAATATTGAGCCAGGTAGACTAAAGGTCAGCTTGGTATAAGTAGCTTCCTGTGTTAAATAGCAACCTATATTCTTCTGGAAACCATTGGTGATTTGTGAGCATGCGTTGTTAGTGCTCACAAAGGATGCTCACAAACCCTCAGTGAGTCATTCCTTGCCCTCTCCAAGCTGGCCATGAAAATAAATGCTGCTTCCTGTTTCTATTGCTGCCAAAAGGTGACATTCAACAGGCTGTATGACTGACGATAGCTGGTGAATGGCAAATATCATGATTTTATAAAAACTCCTATCTGATCTTTCCCCTCCCTCCCCCCTACCCTTTCTGTTCCCACCTCCCCCCCCTTGTATATCCTTGTATATCAGTGGATGTGAAGTCAGAAGTTCCTGTGGGATTAGAACCTATCACGCCATTAGACCTGCGGACAGATCTCAGGATGATGGTTCCCATGGTGGACCCAATGATACGTGAAAAGCAGCTTCAGCAGGAACTCCTCCTGATCCAGCAGCAGCAACAAATTCAGAAACAGCTCCTTATAGCAGAATTTCAAAAGCAGCACGAGAACCTGACGCGACAGCACCAAGCTCAGATCCAGGAACACATAAAGGTAGCAACATGTTTCTCCTCTTCCCAGATTGTGCCATAACAAGCTAAATGTTCAAAGACTTGAGGGCGTTGTCTCTTGGGGTGCCATGCAGCAGAATGAAGCTTCAGCTATATGAGCAGCGTATGTGGTGAAAGTACACATTTGTTAGCGTGTGGATATTACTCCAAATGTGTTCATAAAAACGTTTGCAGGGCTGCACAACAGAGGGAGCCATCTGAAATTCACGTATTTTGCAGAAATGCATAGTATTCCAAATTGGAATGTTCTGAAAATGTTCCGGCCAATTAGTGAACACATTGAGAGCCGTATCAATCTGCTTTAGAAATGCATTGTTTCCTTCTCTTTGCTTATGTATGGGGTCACAGATTGATTCAGACACAGAAGACCTTCTTTAAGACACATGGCCATATTTTGCACTGTACTATCTTCAACCAGAAATTCGGCCAGATTTGTAAAAGGCACAACTCCAAAAAATAAAGGTGAGATCTTCAGAAGAGTCACCAAAGGCATCCAGTTGTGTTTAGCTCATAATTGTGTTAGCTTTGGAGAGTCTCTTTGTAAAATGCTTGTTAGTTTTGGACTGACTCTGCGCCTGTTAAAATGGAAACAGTTAATGTGACCTTTTAAAGTTAGCTCTGCTGAAGAGAATGAAAAATTAAATGGGGGCTTTTGCTTAAGCAATGCAAGAAAGTCCAAGATGGGCTTTTGCCTCTCATGCTTATAGCCTCCATCTGTAGCTCACGGTGCTTCAGAGCTGTGATTAGGTGGGCATGAAATAATTGCTTTTTGCTTGGTGTGTGAGAAGAGCAACCAGAGCCTTTGGTCACAATGGCAAATGTGCAAAAATAGCACCAAAAATGTGCTTACAAAAGAAAAAATCTGGTTATATGGAGATTAAAACACTAAGAAAACAATAATTATTGAGCTATGTCACATTTTATGGCACTTTTCTTGAAAATAGAAAAATCAGAATGCTGGACTGGAAGAGCAAAAGACATCTGAAGGCAAAGAAGGAAATTACTTTTCTTTTGGCCCTGATCCAGCTAAAGGGGTGCAGCAATCTTGTCCCCATGATCTGTGCTGCTGGCAGATGTTAAGATTCAGCAGAGATGCCTCCACTGCAGTCTGGTGGACTCTGCAGCTGTGGAAGCTCCTGCTGAGCCCACCGAAGGCATGGTGGGGCACACACTACTGCTGGCAGTATCTCCCATTAATAGTAGTTGTCATATGGGCTTGAAATGGGATATGGTGGGATTGCAGCAGAGCAGGACTGGTGGCAGATCCACTGGATCCAACGTCAGACCATTTCCTAGCAAGGGACCCAGTGAAGACCCTCTACTGCACCAGCCTGAGAGTTGGTACAGCAAGAATAAATAATCTGCTCACCACCAACACCTTCCACCCGGGTCATCAGGAACCACCACCACATTTATGAGTGCTTGCTTAACAATGATATATACTGCCATCAAGTATATTCTTGATTTACTTGGGAGTAAGTCCTGTTGAAATTGGCTGAGTGCTGCTGAGTCAGCACAGGTACTGAATTCAGTTGAAATCGGTGGGACAAGTTAGTCCCGGAGAAAGTAATTCATGTAGCTTTCAAAGGGACTAATGCACAAGTGATTTTGTTTGCTATAGGACCACGGACTGCAAGCGGGGTGGCGGCTTGGCATGTCCACCTCCAGCCTTAAGACTATACTTTCTTATGACTATGTCTTCTTTGCAAGTTACAACAGGAACTCTTAGCCATCAAGCAACAGCAAGAACTCATTGAGAAAGAGCAGAAACTGGAGCAACAAAGGCAAGAACAGGAACTGGAAAGGCACCACAGGGAGCAGCTTCCTCCAATCAGAAGCAAAGAAAGAAGCCGCGAAAGTAAGATCTGTTCAGCCAAGGTCCGGTTGAAAAACGCTATCTAACTTCTGTTGGCTTGCTCACTACTGCCTCCTCCGCCACCACTGCCCCCTCAGTAAATGACTGCATATATAAAAATATGGTCTGGCAATATAATTCCATTCAGGTCCAGGGCACTTCCAAGTGATTTGTTTATTGAGCATTTATCCTGATTTGTTTGCAAGGAGATTAGACAATGCTGGCTATTTAATGAGCATTCGTTCTGATTTGTTTGTGGGGAGGCTAGAGGATGTTGTGCTAAAGCAAGTGTTATTCCATCATTCCCAGTGCATTTTCCCATCGTGTTTCTTAATTCTAAAAGTCCAATCCCTCGTGGGTTTGTTGTGCAGGACCTATCAAACAAGTATAAATGTGCAACCTAAATTTGCCACAATTTGATTGAATCCCACCCAAAAATAGCAAAGGTCTGGAACTGCCCGCATTGTGTGTTCCATTAAAATCCAAAATCATCCATATTAATTGCATTGCTAATATTTGTATGGAAATGTAGATAGATGTAGATAGATAGACAGGGCACGTTGACAGTCTTCTATTACTGTGGCTTCTAGGCAAGTTTTTAAAAAAGAAATGGCATTACTGGAATGTGATACTCACTAGGGGGAGGCAGATACATATAATTCCCCTCACAAATGGAATGGCCGTGAAAACTAAGCTGTTTCAGTGCTTCAAAAATATTCATGGGGTAACAATTTATAAACACCAAATGTATTCATTATCCCCCTGGAATTTCTCATTGATAATAAAGTGTGTACTAATATTTAGCAAAATAGAGAATGTTGTGACCTCCTTTAAATATGCTTTTAGCTTATATGGGAAATTATATAAATTTAGCAGTAGCATAATGCCATGTTCAAAGTTTTGAAACAAGGTCTCAGAGACCTGTATTACTTCAGCAATCACAATGACACACATTTCAGAGTTTATACTGTGCTTTCAAAACCTATCCATAATATTTTTTTAAGTACCCAGGCTCTCATTTTTCTCTAATGACTGCAGTATTTGACATCTTCTCTAAAGAAAGGAAATCAGGGGAAAGGCATTATTTGATACAACTATTGTCTGTCACTCATATTCACATTTTTTTCTAGCAAAACTGTTGCTTGTGCATCTGTTGTTGTTTTTTTAAATGAATTCTGGACACTCTATACAATTACAAACATGAAAAAAAAATATTTCTTTTAGGAGCAGTGGCCAGTACAGAAGTGAAGCAGAAACTTCAAGAGTTTCTATTGAGTAAATCTGCAACGAAAGACTCTCCAGCCAATGGGAAGAATCATTCCGTTAGCCGGCACCCCAAGCTCTGGTACACGTATGTTTAGCCTTCTGCTATCTTAAACCCTCCCCATCCAATAAAGTGGAAACGCAAGTATTAAAAGTTCCACATTCCAAAATGATAGCAAACTGAGAAAGATGTTGCATATCATCATCTTTGCATCCTAAGGGCTAATGTACCTCTTCTGGATATTGACTTTACTTATAAAAACCTAACAGATAGATCTACCTTGTTTACTTAACATTCATCCTGATTTGCTTGCAAGGTGTTACACATCTTCCCCGTCAATTGTTCATTCTTCCTACGGTACACTTTTCAAAGTATATTCCCATCACATTCCCTACCACAAAAAGTCTGTTTAAGTGGATTTGTTGGGCTAGGGCAACAATCCAGTTGGATTGCACAAAAACTAAATATCTGGTATGCGATTGAATACTTCCCACAAAATAGTGACAGCCTAAAGGCCTGCCCCCCCTTAAGCTTATTAGAAGTATTTAATTTGTGGAAATATCATTAGTACCGAATAGGGCTTGATAAAAGCAATAGGGAGACATATTTCCCTATTGAATTTCACATATGCCAACACTCTTTAGTTTTGTAACCAATGTAAACAGCTGTGTTTAACCAAAATGACCACATTCAGGATCAAATTACACAATCTACCACTTGTTCCCATCAACAGGACTGAGATTCACTATTTTTGCTCAGATATCCTTGGGCAATCTTGAGGCTTTGAATTTGCTTTTAGCTTATGCCATTTTTCTGAATAGTTCATTACAATAGTCAGATGATTTTTGTTGTTGTTCAAAATGCCAAGCAAGGCATTCAGATTTATATTCTTCTGCAGATTCTTGAGAAAAATGAAAACGGGTGTTTTATTCTACACCTTAATAGGATAAATGGAATAGAATTTTTTTGGGGGGGGGAACGGTTCTCATTTCAACTATAAATGAGTTTCTTGATTAATCTTTGACTGAAGACCAGAATAAATTAGGCTGCTCCTTGACTCTAAAATGTCTTCACTACCTTTTTCATATAAAGAAAAGTTTGAGTTAGATTGGTGGAATGCTAAGTAAGTAAAGGTAAAAACCCTGGATGGTTAAGCCTTGTCAAAGGCAACTCATCTCACTTCAGGCCGAGGGAGCCGACATTTTTACTAAGTAGGGCATGAGGTTAGGTACATAGAGAATGTCAGTAAGTATTATTATTTTTTTGATGCTCAGTTGTCAAAAAGAGGTTTCTCATAAGCAGATATTTCACACCAAATAGGGGACCCGGACTTTCTTTTTCTTGGTAAGAATTTGTTTTGTCCCTAGAATTCAAATACTTTATTTTTTAAAAAAATATATATAAATTTTTATACCACCCTTCATTTGAAGATCACAGGGCAGTTCACAATATGAATATGAAATATATAATAAGAACAACAAGAAGAACAAAACAAACCACTAAGCCCACTCCAACAAACACATTTAATGTTAATCAGCCAAAGCTCTTGTTGAAGAGAGATGTTTTTGCTTTTTTCATTACATATAAAGATATGTAATGAAGGTGCCAGGTGAAAATCTTGATATAGACATGCAGCATACATGAGTCAGTCTCTATTAATGATACTGAAATGACTAGTCCAATGGCAAATTTTATCTGCACTGCCATGACACTTCTCTTGCGTGCATTTTATGAATTACTTAAAGAAAAATTATTGTGAAGTCTGAGCAGTCCATAACTTACTGTTAACTACGTGTGCCCCATAACTATGTGTGCCCCATAGGCTTTTTACACACTTGGAAGAATCAAGCTGCACCTATAGCTTTAACATTTTCTGTAACTTGGATGTATAAATTGTTAATTCACAAAACGTCAGGCATTGCAGTGACCATCTGTATCTTATGTAGGGCTGCCCACCATACCTCATTGGATCAAAGTTCTCCTCCCCTTAGTGGAACGTCCCCTTCCTACAAATACACGTTACCAGGAGCACAAGAAGCCAAGGATGATTTCCCGCTTCGAAAAACCGGTGAGTATAATAAGCTTACCTTAAATTCCAGCTCGGTTCTGCCTCCATCATTTTTTTTAACCAATATGAAGCTTAATTTGACCTTCGGATACAATGTGAACATAAAGGAACATACAACATCTAAGTTATTTGGGGTATATTCACTGACAACGCTAAAATTTAAACCACCTTCTAATGAGAATATTGCATACCATGAATTTCGCTTTTGTGTTCCGTTGCATATTTGCATTAGAAGGGCTGATAAATTTTGAATGAGTAGCTCAAAAAAAACTTGTAATGTCCAGGTGCAACCCAAGGTGAGCTCCATTGCCCCATAAATGTTCTTCTGTTCATAAATTTAAATATTGCAACCATGTGCTTCAATATTGTGCGCGCATGGTATGAATTACTCGCACTAAATGCTCAAAGACAGTTGTTGCTTGTGTTTCAAATGCATAGAGGAGATTAGCAAAACTTTCTAATCTGTCATCTTTTTTTTGGTCTAGCAATGAAGAAAAATGGGGGGAAAGTAGCAGTTCTGCACTCAAAATAACCAACAAATCCAGTATTTTGGTAGCTGGTGTGGTGGAGTGGAACCACTCTCCTGACACTGGTGTTGCTGCAGCTTCCTGGATATGGTTGGGGTGGAGCAAGGGGGTCAGGGGCAGAGCCAATTCCACTAGTGTGCCTGTGCTGCCCTGATTTTGTCACTACCCTGCCCCAAAATTCACACTTCTATGAATTTTGCAATGCAGTTCTTCAAACAATCGATTCATACAAAAATGCATATTTGTGGGGAGGGGAGCAGTGCACAAAACTTGTATATTGGGGAAAACATTAAAAATGCATTTTATTTGAGAATATTGTTTGTAAAATGTGTGTATTATTCAATTTACATTAAAAAATGTGTTTATTAGGAGAAACCGACGCTGATTATATATATATAAATGAAGGGGTTCGGCCCAAAGAATGCTATTTCAATTATCTTTTCTCCAGTCCCAATATAATATATAAACATATTATTCCTGCCTGGGTTATACTACAGTTTGGACATTTAAATTCCCCCCTCCACCCTTTAAAAAAATGCATTTCTCTTTTTTAAAAAAGCATTATTGATATTTATGAGGTGTAAAATTGTTGATTGGTAAGGCCAAACATTTTCAAACATTTTAACAGTATTGTTCTGGTGCAGCTGTTAATACTTTTACATCTCTGTGGGGGTTTATAAATATTCCTTAATTCAATTCTCATTGTCTGCATAAGAGGGCTACAATATAATTAAAGCCAGATGTTTTCTATACATTATTCCAAATATTTGGGCACGCCATACATCAGCTACAGAGAAAATGCACAACTACGAGGCTCTTTTTGAAACACAACATATGACATACACAGATGAATAATGAGCTGATCTCATTTTTGGTCACTTCTGTTCTTCTGTTTATGTGACAGGTTTTCAAAGTAAAAAAAAGAAAGCATAGGCAGAACATCAGTACAGTGTTAGGAAAATTCCCATTTTGTTTTACTGCATCTCTAAGAATCGGTCCGTGTATTGTATGCATCCTGTTTAAGTAAGCAACGCGGGACCCCTAATTGAAGTGGTCCTAATTTCTGCCCTCAGCTACAGATTCACAAAGCTCCCAATGATTGCCTAACAGTTTTAGAGGAAAAAGCAACAGGAACCAGGATGACACGAGTGAAATGACCCTAAACTGATCAGGATGGCTATGGGGCCATCCCTTAGGCAAAAGGGACATTCTGGAGCCTACGACATCCTCCTGGGACCATCCCAGACAAAGCTGTCCCATGAACCACTCATATGTATAGACAGGTTCTTTGCCCGCAAATGTTTGACCTTTGTCACAATAAGTGGTCTTTCCTCTCCCTCCTTCCCCTGTTCTTGGGCTATGAATGGTCAGAGATACTCGTTCTTAGCCAGCAGGTTTGTTGATGCTGACCGTGTGGTGTTTTAATCTAATTTTGAGGCTGCTGCTTCATAGGCATTAGCTTTTGTTTTGTCTGTAGGCTTGGGCCAGGGATTCTTACCTATCACAACTGTTAAATTAAACATTAACACACAACTGTCAAACTGTGCGGTTCCAATATACAGCTGTATATTTGGATTGAAAAAAAGCTAATTATTTAGAAAGTCTGGTTAAGGACTCCATCCAGTTGCTTTCTACAGCCGAGAACACACAAACTGTAAGAGAGGAGATGGGATGAGTAGGTTAGCAATATTTTGACTCAGCCTGGCCTGCGTATGCAATCACAGTCAAAAGTATTGCTCTGTTGATAAGAAGAAGAGGGGAGTTAGGATGGGAGACAAATAGTTAGTGGATTGTGTAGTGGGGCAGCCCCAGCACTTACCAAGATGGAGATGGAGATAGAGATGGAGATGATGGAGATGGAGGTGGGAGGACAGCTAGACACACTGTTGGGAACACTGAGTTGGCTCCGCTGATGTGTGTGCACAGTCCTTACCTAACCAACCCCTTGCTCTGTCCCAGTCATGTCCAGGCAAAGCTACAGCAAAGCCAGTGCCAGGAGGACAGCTCCATAGTGTATCAAGTGAATCAAGGGTACCCATCTGAATATGGTTTTGAGGCTAAGGAGGATACTTGGGGACCAGATGTAGGGATCGGCTACAGGTCCAGCCGCAGTAAACATGACCAATGGCCAGGGGTGATGGGAGTTGTAGTTCAGCAGAATCTGGAGGGCCAAAGCTTCCCCACACTTGGTGTATGTGGTTGGAGGGCAAAATGGACATTTGAATCCAGAAAGGATGGAATTACATTGCTCACATCTCCCACAGATAAAATGTACTAAGCATTTTATCAGAACCGGCCCTCAGTCTGTACAGTACAAAGCTCGCTTACATCATAGGTAGCATTCCCATTGTATAAAATGGCAAATTCCCATTGTATAAAATGCCAAAAGTACTGATTATTTAGAAACAAAGTGTAACTTGAGATTGATTTTCATATGGTTAGACTAGTGGAGGTATTTTCTGAAAATATTGAACTCTCTTCTGAAGTGCCTGGTGAAATATTGCAGAGTTGAGAATCAGATTTATATATTTGCCTTAGATTTCTTCTTCCCATGCAGTGTCTAATAATTAGTCTCCTTTTATTGGAACCTCAATTTTTTTTAACATATTTTTGGCATATGGAATACATGCTTGTTCTGCATTTTTTTTCCATTTCCGTTCTGCTGATCAAACTGAAGCCATTGGTAGCACATATTCCCACATGTTGCAAGGCAGCCTTCTGCAGCCTCATGCCCTCCAAAGGTTTTCAACTACAATTCCCATAATTCCTGACCGTTGGCCATGACGGCTCAGGCTGATGGGGGTTGTAGTCCGAAACCTCTGGAAGGAACCAGGTTGGGAGAGGCTGTTGTAGGTTCTCCAGTTACTGCCTCATGATACTACTAGCATTAGTGAACAATAGTGATTCCTCCAGTGTGAGGCCAGCATGCAGCTTGCTAATTACTCTTCACTGGGTCAGGTGGGGAAATGATCAACTTCCTCCTCCTCCTTTCAGGAAACTGCATTATTTGAGGTTCTGATGAACCACTATGACAGATCTGCAAAAAGAAAGGTAGATGCAGGACTGTGAACTGTGCAACCCCAAATCACCATAAAGCTGCACGAGAACCAGGAGAATCTCATTTTACTTATACAAATTGGCCTATTCACACTCTACAATAAAAACTCCCACCGCTCTGAGAGTGTAAGAAGCCCTAGGACTTCATAGTTGTAGCCGTAGTAGTCAAGACCTCTAAAACAGATTGTTTAGGTTATTGAACAAAGATACATTTGAACTTACAAAGAAGCACACTTAACATTGGATATGTGATCAGGCCTGTGATTAGAGGTTCTTGCTGCCAAGTAGCATGTCTTGGCTAAAGCAGAGTGCTCTAAGTATTTCAGAGCTATTTATGAATAACAGCACTAGCTTTATAGTTCTCTCTTGATTTTCTCATGGGAAAGTAATATAAATGAGAGTGATTCCTCCCAGTTGGATTTCTCTGTTAGCAATGCAAATCATGCCGAAATTGTACATAATTCCCTTCCAAAGGAAAGGAAATAGCATTTCAATGGTTTTCCTCAGTGTCTCATTGACTTATGGTGGTATACAATTAATTCTGCTAAATTACTCTACCAGATGGAAGGTTTTACATTGTGTATGAAGCTAATTAAGTTTGGTTGTTGTTATAACTCCAGATAGAAAGGACCAAATCTTAACGGGAGCTTATTTTAATCAACTTTCTTAGTGAGGCAAATCCTCAAGTACTGTACTATGAAGAGGTAGCATTTTTCCTCCCCCCTAGCCTTTCTTATATTTAACACACTTATGCCCCACCTTTCTACAAGGAGCCAAAGACAACATACCTCCCTCAATTTAGCCTGTTAACCTTGTGGGGTAGGTTGTGCTGCCCTGACCCAAGGTGACCAGAGAAGCTTCATGGCTAAGTGGGCATTTGAACCTAGCCTCATTATGACATAATGGGTCTCACTATGCAGATAACAGTGTTGCACTTTCCAAACAAAACAAACAACAACAGGCAACTTTTATTTTTATTTTGTACAGCAGCTGTGGTCCCCCCCCCCTCTGGATGTACCACAAAGTTCTGTATTCATATCACCTTTCTTAAATATATTGTCACAAATTATGGTATCATTGAGAAATTGGGGCATGTCACAATAAAAAAGCATTGTGGCCAAATTTAGTAATTTGGACATTTATGGTCCTATTTTTTAGGTACAGCCTACAGGCTAAATGTTTCATTTATAATATCATCTTTAGTAATGTTTTCCGAAACTCTAGTTTCTTATATATGAGCGTATGACCTGGAGTCACGAAGAGTCGGACACGACTAAACGACTAAACAAGAACAACAACATGGCCTGGAGATAAAGGACTTGCTTACTATGACGAGACATATTCAGAGCACACTCTGCACCCTCAAAGAATCCAGGGAGCTGTAGTTTCTCTCTCATAGAGCTAAAATTCTCCACACCCTTAATAAACTACAGTTTGCAGGATTCTTTTTTCTACACCGATTAAATAGTATACTTTATCATACTTCCTGATGAGGTTCATTAAGTAGTGATCTACAATTGGAGCAAATCATATTGATACAAAGAACTATTTTGTTGCTGGGATCTTATGAGAACGATAGCCTGTTCTCTGTCAGAATCCAATCTTTATAAAGCATTTCCCAGCACAAATAAGAGAAATCTCTGCTTCAATCCCCCGGCCTTTTACACGTACCAGACAATGGAGAGGACAGAATTGGTGACAAAGATATTTGTGGGCCTCTACTGTCAATTTCTCCATGTTGCAGATGCCCTCCTCCCCAAATCAAGGTCATGGTTAGGTTCAAGGTGATGGTTTTGATGTATGAAGCCCAATACAGATTGGAAGCAGGATACCTGAGAGTTTATCTCACCCCTTCTATACCCAGTCCATCACTGTGCAGGTGAGGACCACCTGCAGATGCCATCTTATTGGGAGGTCCATTCCACAAAGCATAGGAATTGGAGCTTAGCATTGTTGCGCCTCTCATTGCATCTTAGACATGAGGAATTTCTGTTGTCTTTTCAGCATCTACTGAAGACCTTCCTCTTTTCAACAAGCATTTTAAATTGAGATTCTTCCCAGTCTGCCTCTGCATTGGAATTGTTTTAAAGGGGTTTTTTATATTTAAAAAAAATCATTCATTTGTTGTTTGCCTCCCTGCAAGATATGCATTCAATAAATAAACAAAAACCAAGGTTCTGTTTGAAACAGTCATACTACATTCTAGTCCTAGGTATATCAAGAACATATTCAGGACAGGGGTAGGCAACATGCAGTCCTCCAGATGTTCTAGGCTTTCATTATCCCCAGCCAACATGGCTAATGGTCAGGATTACGGTCTAAAAACATCTGTCGGGGCACCATGTTGCTTACTCCTGTTCTAGGCATTTTCTCTCAT